>NC_046332.1:894689-1494689 GCF_000738735.6 Corvus cornix cornix | reverse complement strand
CTTAGCGCTGCCGCTCTTCTCCCGCTTGGCTGCCCCGTGGCACCGCTCCAGAGCTGTTCCCTGCTTCTCTCTTCTCTCTCCAGGGGTGTGCAACAGAACTCCAAGGGCCAGTTGTGCAGTTCAGCCACTGCAGGGCCCTGGAGCAGAGCAGGAGGCAGCATGGGAGAATGGAGATTGTATGGAGTTGTGCCCTTCTGTCCTGCCTCTCCCTGTGCTTCTGCATTGGATGCTTCAACCACAAGAGCTCCTCAGGTAGAACATCAAAGCCGAGAGCAGCTTGGATCAACACTTCATGGACAACTAAGGGGCTTTGGGGTGTCAGGGAGAGCGCAAAGGGGAGCTTGGGCTTCTAGACAGAGTAACCTGAGGTGCCTTCAACACTCCACCCCTCGGGATCACTGAGGGGCCAACATCTGTAATTAAACAGGCAATTGTACCAGGCAGAGAACTCACTTCTCTTGGACGTGCTCTCCATCAGCCTGTAGGGCTGGGAAAGACTCTGTTCCCACTCCCACTTTATACCAGAGCTGGTTCCAATCAGCTCCCATTGGAGCTGACCCAAGGCATTCCTGGCTGGCTTCTCTCAGGGAGGCGGGATCAGGTTCACCTCCACTTTCTTGCTTAATGAAACACAAAGCTTTAAAGCTGCCATTACCTGACTTCCTAATTATGCTGTGCTGAAGCTCCATGGTACTTTAGCTCCCTGTCTGCTGACCTGGATAAGGGCACCCTGAAAAACAAAGGTATTTATAGTTATATTTATGTCTGATAATTAGCAGGTTTCACAGCCTGATCCAGGCTATTCCTAACTTCTCTTCAAGGGATATCATCAGGTTAACAGTATTTTAAAAGGGAGCTGATGTCATCCCAGGAACATTGCAGCACTTGCCATGCACTGAGAGACACCACAAGGCAAATAATGACATTACTGAAATGAGGAAAATCTGTGCTTCCCAATGGAATTGCCATTCTCTGAAACCAGCATGGAGCACCTACATGGCTTTGCTTTATCTCCGTGCCAATTTTCCCTGCTGACATAGAAGCCCAATACTGCAGATTCCCAGGTGCTGGGAGGCAGGAGGCAATGCTGGGGATGTCCCCAAACGTGGGACCCTTCCCGTTGAATCAGCGCACTGAACCCACACGCAGAACGTTCTGGAGGCTGGGCTGGGGGGGTGAAAGGGGTGGGCAAGGCAAGAACACACTGTGGGATATTGTGAATAATTTGCATCATGTGGATGCAGGCGTCTGATGGCTTTTTTTGTCTGTTCTTGTACCACACAGTGACAGTTGTGTAATTTTGCAATAAAACTTTTTCAATGAATCCCTGGCAGCTGGAATCCCTTGTAGAGTAAAATAAACTTAGGGAGGTTCCTTGCTATCCTTAAATCCAAGACACCTTAATGTGGCAACTATGGACAAAAACTTAATACACAAGACAAATTCCTATGGCACATCAATCGTGAGAAAGGAACACTCTCAGCAGCTTTTCCCTTCATTGTTTTCTCCTGAAACTGCAAATATCCAACACCTTTAATGCTCCACAGGTAAGGGAACAACTGCCCTATCCTGCAGTGCCATTTAGCAGAATAAAAAGTGAGCTGACAGCCAAAGGGACCAGCCTTCCTGACCCTCCAAGCCAATGTTCTCCAGCTGGGATCCACTCTAAGGAAACAGAGGAGGAAAAAACTGCAGGCTAAAGATGCCTTCCCCAAGTGGAAAATCCAGCAGTGGCAGATCATGTTAATCCATGTTCTCCCAATTCTGGAAAGGGATGAACCTTCTGACACTCACTCACATGCAAAACTAAAGGCACAGACACGTCCCCTTTCCCTGTGCCTGGGCAAGCACACACATCCCTGTGGAGCTCCTCCCAGACTGGAAAAGCACTTGGTGCTTCCTATCTCTCACTACACGGGAATTAGTGAAGCCACCTCCAGCACCAAGCACAGCAGGAACACATCAATCTGGAATAGAAATATTGAAACTAAGTTAAAAGCTTTCCAGAATTCCTGAGTTCATCCCACCCCCAGCTGCTCTTCCAGGGCTTTCGTCCAAGGGAAGCACCCAAAAGACCCAGGGAACTGAATGAGTTCCCTCCTCTTTTGGAGCTTCTTCAAACAGCTCAGGATGGCGCTAACTCCCACCCAGGCACATGGCAAAGGTGTTCACACTTGCACCCCTTGACTGTTCCGGGATAATCACAGATGGGTTTGGGTTGGAAGGAACCTTAAAGCTCATCCAGTGCCACCCCCTGCCATAGGCAGGGACACCTTCCACTAGCCCAGGCTGCTCCAAGCCCCATCCAACCTGGCCTTGGACACTGCCAGGGATCCAGGGGCAGCCACAGCTGCTCTGGGCACCCTGTGCCAGGGCCTCCCCACCCTCACAGCCAGGAATCCTTCCCAATATCCCATTTCTCCCTGCCCTCTGGCAGTGGGAAGCCATTCCCTGTGTCCTGTCCCTCCATCCCTTGTCCCTAGTCCCTCTCCAGCAGCCCCTTTAGGCACTGGAAGGGTCTCTCTAAGGTCTCCCTGGAGCCATCTCCTCACTACTTGCTTATCTCTTGATCCTACCAGTGATCAGCACTGTCAGATTAACAGGATCATGGACAGGGTTGGAAAGCTTTTAACCAGGAAAAAGTGGAGCCATCTCCAGGAAATCCAGCCCTCCCTGGGAGGCAGCAGGAGAGATTCCTAACCATCACCATCTACCACATAGATGGTGTTTAAGAATTTAGAAACATGCAAAGCTGAGTGTGACTCTTTACTGCTTCAGGTCTTCCCACTTTCACACACTTCCTGCTCCTATGATCTCACAGAACTGCTTTGTCACCTTTTATATTTTCAGTTATTTCCAAATTCAAATTTAAAAAAATAATGCTGGCATTAGTCTAATATTTATATCAGCTGTTTAAAAGCTTTGCACTGAATGATGTGCACAACCTGAAATCAGACTCACTGACAGCCTGAGAAGGCACATCTTGTTTCTGAAACTCAAGCACATTCCGAGGTGTGCCAGAGAAGCTGGGAACAGCAAGGCCAAGGCTCCCTGGACAGACCAGCTCCTGAGACCATCAGGTTAAAATTCCAGTTCCTAAGTTGCCAGCCTAGTTCCTGCAGAGAAACCTCCTGAAAATGGAAATGTGGATGCGAAAGCTATTCCTAAACAACAAAGTTTGCATGCAACAAACAGGCTTTGAACTCCTCAGATTCTGAAGTCCTTGATCCTGCACACACCTCATCTCCTATGATGTGCCTGTCTCTTCCCATTCCTGCACCAGACTTCCACCAGATATTCCCTCCTCACAGCTTAGGATAGAAGGTTTGAAATCCTGACTGTCACTTTTGGTCTCACCCCACAAATCCATGCCTAAAGTTACCTGACCCTAACAGGAGCTGCATTGGCCTGGATACTGCCAAAAAAGCTCCCCCTTCTGGAAACCTTGGATAAGGGACTGGGATGGTAGGAAACAGCCACCAGTACTCCATGGAGCGTTTGTTACTCATGACCCTCTAAACACGGGATTGCTGCTCCAGCTCTACAGAGGTATCAGCACTTCATTGCCACTTTGTTTGGATCAGGATCTGGTGAAGTTCACTCCAGAAGGGGAACACAACAGCAACAGAATTCCTTCCATACCAAAGGTGGGAGCAAGGTCTTCCTGGAGCACATCTTAAGAAAATAAAAAGGGAAAAAAAAGGAAAAAAAAAGAAAAGAAAAAGCACCTTCACAAACACTGTCTTTTGTGATTTTATTAAGAGATGTTTTCAGGACAGACAAGCTTCTGGTTGCAGATGTTACAAACCCTACAACGAGAAACAAAACACTCAGTAAGCCGGGGGCAAACTTTTCCATAACCATTCTCCTACCCCAAACAACGAACAAACCAAGCTTTCCAATTAAACTGCATCTCTCACTTCCTGCTTTTTGGCCAGTGATCCCCCTTTTTCCCCACTGAGGCAGATCTTACCAGTCAGATCCCTTGACAGGACTTTAAACTGTGACTACTTCCTTAGAAAAGCAGCCTACAAATCATTCTCAAGTGGCTTCTAAGATTATCCCAAACTGGATCCTGGGGCAGGATGGGAGGGGTATATGAGGATTACATTCCCTGTGCTGCCAGCTGCACACTGGTAGCAGATGCTACAATGCAAACACATCCAAGGCACCCAACCCTTCTCAAACAAGTCTCTCCAACTGTGATCCAAGGTCCCCAAATCCATGCTGTACAACACAACATGGAACAGGGCATGTGGACAGGGATATTCCCCTTCCAGATCCATCATCTCATCTCCAGAGGAGTGTTCTGAGCGGCTTTGCCACATGCCTTGAACCCTCTCCCCTTCATCAATGCTCAAACCCAACCCTGGTCACTGTGCTGGGTACAAGGCAGCAGCTTGTCTTCCCAAAATCCCAGCTTCCAGCGTTTTTGGTGGCCTTTTATGGAAAAGGCCTGACACTTGTTCCGCGTGGATCCTCAGCACACCTCCCTCCCACTGCTCCCAGGCACTTACCCCTCAGGCAGTGGGCACTGGCTGAGGCATGGCTGGCTGCTCTGGTTTGCCACCCTTCTGCTCTGAAATGGGGGTGGTGGGCAAAATCTCTTCTTTGGGTTCCACGATGCTGACGTGGTCTGGCAGAGGCTTTTTGGGGCCAATCTTTCCACTGGGGTCCCAAGGCAACATAATCTTTACTTTGATTCCCAGTACTCCTGCAAAGAGTGACAGGACAACAGGGACACAAAACAGGATCAGGCACCAAGGTTACAAAATATCACTGCACATGAATGATCTCCTGACAACACTGTAACACAGAAATGCTACAGCTTAAAAACCTAATATTGTGATTTCATATGTGTTGTAAATTCAAGGAATTTAGAGTCAGATATCCAAAATTTTCCAACTCATTGCCTTTGCTGACTGCAGCCTGGGACTGCAGTTCTACCCTCAACTCATTCTAAGCCTGGTTTTAAACTCAGTCCTCTTCCTCAGCTCATTTCTCTAGGAAATTCCACTGGTTTTTTGCATCCCTTCTCAGACAAATGCCTCTAAATCATCCAATGAGCAGGACATCCTGGCCAAGGCAGCCGTAGCACAGCACCACAGAACGTGGCACAGGGCAGGCTGCAATGACACGAGGACGTCCCTTCTGACTCGTCATCGTATCATCACCGAAGGGAAGATGGAGAACAGCTCGGGCTGTGTTGGTATCCCTACCAGGAGTTCTGCAATTAATTAACCCAAAGCCAGTTAAGATGCACAAGTCATTTGTGTTTTACTGGGGGGGTGAAGACAGGTGGAAGCGCGTTTAGCTGGGAAGACTGTCTGACACTGGTAGCACCCCTGTTCTCTCTGCCCATCCTGAGGAACCAGGAAAACCAGAATCCCAACTGCCAAGAGCTCTGAAAACCAGACAAAGAGGCACTTCATCTGGAAGTTACCACCAGCCTCAGAGGCCCCAGGACACCAGGGACAGTGTCCGGAAAATCTACAGCCACATTCCCAACTGGAAACATTCAAACTCCATCAGCAGAGAGGTGGCTGACCTGGTATGACCACACAGGCTGCTGAAGGCCCCTTCGCTTTCCATTCCCACATGCACTTCTACTTTAGATGCAAAGTGAGAGTTCAGTTGCAAAGGCCCAGAAAACAGGATTTTCAGAGTCTGAACCATGCACAGCAGCACAACTGAACCACTCTGCGAGATCAGAGATGCATCAAAACCACGCGAGTTCCACCCCATGGGTACCAGCGAGAAACCTCCATCCTGCCACTGAGAAAGCTCCAACTGGCAGGCATGGGTGGGATGCCAGGAGCTGAGGATTTTTGTCTCTGATGTTCTAGAGAAGGAACCCAACGGGGCTGCACAGGGATTTGCACGGCACGCACTCACCCTGCCGGAGTAGGACGTGACGCACGGCTGTGTCCACGTAGTAGTTCACTGGGTCCCCACTGTGGATCATCAAGCCATCCACAAACTTCATGGATTTGGCCCGCTGACCTCGGAGTTTGCCGGACACGACGACCTCACAGCCCTTGGCCCCGCTCTCCATGATGAAGCGGAGGACACCGTAGCAGGCTCTGCAGGGAGAGGACAGCCAAGCCATGAGCCTGCGCTGGCAGACCCACAGGGCTCCCTGGAGGAATTTTACCACAATTCCAATCTGAGTTCCCTGTGTCAGGAGTGCAGCTCCCCATCCCTTCTCAGACAAATGCCTCTAGATCATTCACTGGTGACAGGAGGCTGCTGCTGAAGGACCTCACGCAGCACCACAGAACGTGACACCGCGGAGGCACTGCCAGCAGAGCCACCCGCTTCTGACTCGTCATCGTCTCATCACCGAGGGGATGTGAGAGCAGGGCCACTGCCACCTGAGCCACACGGCCTGAAATGCTGCTTGCTTCACTCCTCCACCCATTTACTCTTCAAGGAACACATGCAGCTTTATGCCAGACAGACAACCTGCTAAAGCTCCAGAAGTGACTTTGTACTGAACAAAAGTTTCAGTGCAGCATTACCAGTTAAATCTTCAAGCTGCAGAGGAGTTGTTTTTTGGGAATGGCTCTGGAGTCCCACACTTGCCCCACATCCAGGCTGCTGTACTCACCTGCGCACAGCCAGCCCTCCCAGGAGCTTGTAGCGCAGGGACTCGGCCTGGGCGATGGCACACAGACCCCTCGTGGCCACCTTCTCGGCGTAGAGCTGCACAGGAGAGAGGCACGCTCACAACAGGGCTGCTTTAAAGGCATTTAATGGCAGAATCACAGCATGCTCTGGCTTGGAAGGATCATCCAGTTCCACCCCTGCCATGGGCAGGGACACCTTCCACTAGCCCACATTGCTCCGAGCCTCATCCAACCCGGCCTTGGACACTGCCAGGGAATCCAGGGGCAGCCACAGCTTCTCTGGGCACCCTGTGCCAGGGCCTCCCTCCCCTCACAATAAACTTCACTTTACCAGAGCACAGGAGCTTCATTCTACTCTACACCCTACACTCAGGCCAGTTAATCCTTCCGCATTTACAGGGGCCAGCTTTACCCCATGCCCCCTTCCCTGTATAATGCGATCCAGCAGCACCAGCCAAGCTGGAATAAATGAGCACCACCCCAGCATACACATTCCCCTTCTCTCCCTGATTTGTTTTACAGCCAAGAACTAGTAAGAGCAGATTTCAGGGAACAGAACCACAGAATTCTTTGGCTTGCATGGACTCTTTACAGGACACCTAGTCCAACCTTCCCCTGGGAAAACACCCTAAACAGTAAGGATCAGCTGACACCATCCTGCCATCACAGATCCACCTGCATCACCCAGCTCCTGAGGCAGTTTTACCTCCACGCTTCCCTCGGGGAACCCGAACCTCTTCTGCACCACAGCCGTCAGCTCCCGGATCCGGCGCCCCTTCTCTCCCAGGACATTCTGAGTTCTGTAGGAAAATAAGTATGGGACAACTGAGAAAAGTATCCTCAGCTGTGAGACTGGAACCATCCCAAAGCATTTCCAGAGCACCTCAGTTCAGGAAGGCTGAGTTACCTGGTGGCAAGGATGATAATCTCAGTCCTGGTTGGAGTGACCCGAACTTCCACTCCGGAGTATCCATCCTCAGCCAGTTCCCGAGTCAGGAACTCGTTCAGCTCAGCTTTGAAAATGCCATCAGCGACAAACTAAAAGACAAACGAACAAAGTCAAGCTCTTGTTCCATTCCGAATTTGGGTGCAACTCACCCAAATTCCTCCTGCAGCTTAACAGTCTCTCCTGACAGCTTTCCTCCGCTCTGAGAGGAATCACAGAATACTCTCAGCTGGAAGGGACCCTCAGGAATTACCAAGTCCAACTTTTACATGAACAGCCCAGGGACTGAATCCACAACCTTGGCGTTATTAGCACTGTGCTCTGAGCCAACCTCTGGGTGCAGCAATGGGGAAAATGGAACCATCTCCCCTGAAGTTCCCAGAAATAACTCAGTCCTAGCACAAGCCTACACCAACCACTGCCCGACCCACAGCTGGCCACAGCCACCCTTCACGCTGAGACCGCAGCTCTCTGCTGTATTTCGGGAGTAATTTAAGGGAAGTAACCAGCGGGGTCACATCCCTTTCCCATCCCCACAGGGAGCTGCTGCTGCTGGAATTCCTGACAGCCCAAACCTCCCTCCCTCCCTCCCTCCCAGGACAGGCAGCGCCCCGCGCCCTCGCGGCCCACAGAGCGGGGCAGCCACTAGCCGCAAACCCTTCCCACTGAAAAGCAGAGGGAAAAGCCCGCAAATCCCGGCTCCCAGCGCCGCTCCGCGTCCCGCAGCGCAGCCCCGCGCGCGGCCGTGGGCAAGCGCCCCCTCCATCCCGCCGCCATGTTCCCTCCCCGCCGGGCCCCGCGCCGCATCCGCCGCCATCCTCCCCCGTCCGCCGCCGCCCCCCGCCGTGCCCCCGCCCCGCCGGCTGCCGGGGCCGCCCCGGGCGATGCGGCACCGTCCCGCGGCCGCGGCCGACCCGTGCGGCCGCGCTCACCTTGCGCTTCTTGGAGATCTGCACCGCCATGATGAGCCGCGGCCCGGCGGAAAGGAGGGGGCGGGCCC
Organism: Corvus cornix cornix; assembly: GCF_000738735.6. Lineage (NCBI taxonomy): Eukaryota > Metazoa > Chordata > Aves > Passeriformes > Corvidae > Corvus > Corvus cornix. The sequence goes on along the minus strand of NC_046332.1, from coordinate 1,486,114 downwards.
CGCGGGCAGCGCTATATCCGCCTTCCGCCGCGCCCCATTGGCTCGCCGCTTTCACGTGGGCGCACAGCGGGGCCCGATGGGAGATGTAGTCTTTGCCACGTGGCCATGTTGGGCAGGGCCGAGCCCTGTGGATGCCCTAAACCAGCGCTAAATGGGCTCTAAATTCCGTGGAAACGGACACGAGAGTCAGCAGTGTGTACAGTAAAACACACAAATGATAATTCACCCCGGGCTTATACCTAGAAACCTGCTCTGCTGCCCAGTCGTTGCTGTCAGAGGATGCTCTGCTTAACAGGAAACACAGCATGGCTTGGTTGGGAAGTGACCTTAAAGCTCATCCCGTTCCACCCCCTGCCATAGGCAGCAGGGACACCTTCCACCATCCCAGGCTGCTCCAAGCCACTGGCCTTGGACACTTCCAGGGATCCAGGCACAGCCACAGCTGCTCTGGGCACCCTGTGCCAGGGCCTCCCCACCCTCCCAGGGAACAATTCCTTCCCAATATCCCATCTAGCCCTGCCCTCTGGCAGTGGGAAGCCATTCTCCCCCTTGTTCTGTCACAACACTATTTTTTTAATGGTTTAGGGATTGTAGGGGATTACAAAAATAATAACGATAATGGGTACAGCTGACGCACAGCCTCTAGGAAGCGGAGATTTAAACTGCATTTTATCATGGATGTTATTGTGGTTTGCAGCTGGACGCGATGATCTCAAGGCCTTTTCCAACCTAAATGATCCTGTGAAAAAGCCCACAGTGCTCCTGACTACAACCACAGCAGGAACAGCAGGACCGGTAAAGCACCGGGATCCCCACCCATCCCCCGGAGGATCCCGCTCTGCTCTTTTCCAGGGAAAAGCCTGGTTTGCCACTAGATGTCAGTGCAGACGGTTTCCAGAGCGGGAAAAGCCTCTTCCCGGGGGTTCATTTATCCAGAATTTGAGGGATGGCCGAGCATCTCACGGTGCACTTGGCAGAGACAGGTGGCGGTGGCGGTGAGGAATTGCGTCCCCTCCTGTCACCAGACACCTTTGTCTCTCTCTGCTGTGCCCAGCCATCCTGCCCGTCCCTCAGCCAGCTCCCTCTGCTCTCCCTTAGCCTAGGATTCTCTTTCCCACGCGGAACAGCAGGCTTCAGAAAAGCGTCCAGCAGCTGGGGATGTCTCTGTACAGAGATTTGAGCCCTATCAACCAGGGTCTCAAATAATTTTTCAGGAAAGACCCTCCCAAGCTGCACAAACCCCATTCTGCTGTTTTCCAACGTGGGACCACCATACTTTCAGAGCACGAAATATCTGCCCAAGATCATCGTTTTTTCAGGCTGAGCTTACCCAGGAGGGGCTCACCCAGTGTATTCCTGAATCACACACAGACAGGGAAAGGCACAGCACGAGCAAAAAGCCTGACCCTGATGCGTGTCCCCTTTTCCATGCCCTATTAAGGACAAACTATGTGTTGTGTCAGCATTTCAGGTCAGCACCGAGGGCTGGAGCCAGGCACAAAGCAGGGGCCTGGGTGGTGTTTGGCACCAAGGGAATGTCCCCTGTCCCCCCAGACATGGCCTGGCTAATCCAGCAGGGTCCGAACCGTGGCCTTCACAGCTGGGGCCATTTCAGTCCCTTCCCCAAATAGCAATGTGGGATTCCTCCCTCAGCTCCAGCTGCAGCCCAAACCAGCCCTGGGTGATGCTCCCAGGTGCTGGGAATGGATTCTGGGCTAGCTGGAGATGTCCCTGCTCACTGCAGGAGGGTTGGATTAGACGACCTTTAAAGGTCCCTTCCAAGAGAGCCATTCCGTGGTTCTGTGAATTCATCTCTGCTCCATCCCTGCTGAAATGGAGGCTGGCAACATTCCAAAACAGCTGTGACATGCCTGCACCCCTCTGCAGAGACCTCAGGTGTGGTCCAGCAGGTCCCAGTGGCTTCCCAGTCCAAGCAGTGGCTTGGATTTGCAGCAGGCCTGGGATTATCCATAAATCCCATGACAGACCCTCAGGTTTCTGGGTCCCCACCCTCGGGGACTGCACCTCCGCTGTTCCCCATTTCCCACGTTTTTGTGGAGCCACAGGCACAGGAGCTCCCTTTGTCCCCAAAGGACATCCAGGGGGATGGAAAAAACTTCAGGGTTGCTGCAGCAAAAGCTAAAGGTTCCTGACTGACCTCCTGGCTCCCTCCCTCCTTCTCTGGGAGCACCAGGCAGTCCCCTGGGATGAAGTGGGGTGTTCAGGAATGTGCCAGTGATGCCAGCTCTGCTGCAGAACCCGACCTCACTCCACTGCCCAGGAGCTGGGATTAGCGTCCATAGGCTGCCACACAGATGGAGCCACCTGCTCTGGCTCCAGCCATGGCCCTCCCTGGCTCCGGGCACAGGACAGGCACCCCTCACATCCCACCTGCCCCCAGCCGGCACTAAACCCTGGGCTGCAGCTCCTGCTCTGGCAGCAGCGCTGGGATCTCCTCCTGGGCCGTGCAGCCACAGGCAGGAGCCAAAGCAGGGCTGCAGGGGAAGGATGTCAGCCCGGCTGCAGCATTCGGCAGCAGAGGAACCCCCGCGCCCGCAGGGACGGCCCCGGCAGGTGCCAGGGGTGACGCCAGCTTCCCTCGCTGTAGGGGATGCAGCTGGGAGCAGGTTTGGGAATCGGGAGCTGTCCTGCCCCCCCCCCAGCTCCATTCACTGCCCAGACAGCAACATGGTTTATGGCAGCTGAAGGCCATTGCACGGGCTCAATTAATCCAGTATCCCAGCGTTTTCTCCCCGGGAAGCTGGCTCCTGTTCAGAGCAGGCAGGAGGGGCTGGCAGCCCTTTGCAGGGAAGAGGCCAGGACAGCCAGCAGCTTTCCCAGCTTGCAGGCACACTGGATTTTGGGATACCTCCTGCTTTCTGTGGGTCATGACAAAAGGTGGCATTGGGAGCGAGTGTCCTGCCTGGGAAAGTCCCTGACTGCCATTGCTGCTCCCAAAATAAGGGAGATCTGCAGGCACCAGGGACTGTGCTGGCTCTGCAAAGGAAGGATCAGGGAACAGCCTTGGGGGCATCAAAAATACAAACTGGTACAGGCAGAAGCACAGGGTCTGCCCATTCCTGCTGGGGTCCCTCCAGCTCGGACACCTGCAGGATTTGGGGTGACACGCTGGGGTCCCACTCATGCCAGGCCCCATCACCTCTCTCGATGTGCCTGAGGAATTCAGGAATCTCCCTGGCTGGAGCCTGTTCCTTATGATTTCCCTCTGGGCAAACACAAGCCATGGTGCTCCAGGGGGATTGGGACAGCCCCATCCCAACCTACATCCCACCACCTTTTAGTGCAGGAACCAGCAGCCAAGGACAGAAAACCTCCCAAATCACCTTCCCTAAAACCATCAGAGGCACTGCAGAGCTACTGAATTTTCCCAGGGAGTAGCTGTGGAAAATGAAACCCAGGGTGGAGATGGACAAGATGAGATAGTTTGCATTAAATGAATGGAGATGGGTCCTGGAAGGTAATTCAGCAGAGATAAGATGAACTGCAAGCAGCAGTTGTAAAGCATTTGTAAAGTCTGACTCAGACAGGAATTTTACTGCAGGAGATGCAGTATTAGAGTTTACTGCTGCAGCTGGAGCAGCTGCTACTGCCCAAGCTATATAACCCCCTCACTGAGTTACTCACCGCTCCCTGGAAATCTTCCTGGGAAACGTGTTCTGCCTTCCCACATGGAGCAGCCCCTCAGAGCAGGGAGAGATGGAGGGAACGGGGCTGGGAGGAGCAGGGGTCAGGGCCACATTTACAGGCCTTCTGTAAACATTTCACACCCAGGAGGATTTACTGGTTCTGGCAAGAACACGGGGAATAAGTCCAGCAAACCTTCCCGCAGTATGGGAAGGTGGCGGGATCCTGCAGGACAGGGATGGAAGAGGGCACCGTGTTTCCAGGCAGAGACAGCTCTCAGCTGCCCCAGTCCCATCCCCTTCCCTGCAGCTGGAAGAGCAGGATTGAAATGGGGGCAGCACCAGCTCAGCTCCAGGCTAAGGACGAATAACTGCTCCGGAAAGGTGTGTGTGACCCTCCAGGAGAACTCACACCTCTGAGGACACGCTAAAGCTTGAAAATCAACACCCCTCAATTGCCAAATGGGTAAAACAGAAGCTGTGCACCAGAAGTCCTCTGGATTTAATCCAGGAATTGCAGCACTCAGCAAAGTGTCAGTGAAGCACAGAGCCTGACCCAGCAGCCAACTCGATTGTAATCCCAGCCTGTTACCTCCAGTACATCCCATAAGTCGTTGGCAGTGTTTTAGTGGCTGTTCCCAAACAGCTCCATCACTCCGACACTTTCCTTTGGGCACCTGCCCCGCTAAACAAGATTTTGCTTTGCTGCCTGGATTCACTTTAAGGACTTCAAGCAGACTAGTACATAATTTATACTTCCTTTAGAAACAGGAAATGGAATAAGGATGCTCGGTGTGCTGTTTAGCTGGGAATCCTTGGGCTTGTTACTATTTAATGAACCGAGCAGCTGCTGGGAGAGGTCATTCCAGCAGCTCACACCTGGCCCCGCGGCTCTGGGTGAGGGATGTAAATTGAAACTTTAATGGGCATTTCCAGTAGAGCAGTTTGCCCTGGCACTGTCACCCGAGACCCAGCAGCTTCAGCAAGTGATTCTTAATCAGTTTCCAAGCCCCAGGAAATAGGCTGAGGGCAGGAGGGGCTGGTTTGCCCCAGCACCACATTTTGTGATGATTTACAGCTGCACTGAGATAAGGCTGGTGACAAAGGCCATTCCCTGCTCTTCGTGGTGGAACTGCCGATGTGACACACGAGGATGGGCCTGGAAGGACAGGACAAGGGGGAATGGCTTCCCACTGCCAGAGAAATCCATGGAGCCATCCATGTGAGAGGACAACACCCTCAAACAGTTGCAGAGCACTGGAGGCAGTAAAGCTAAAAGGACTTGCTGAGGCTGCAGCAGGAGCCAGCAGGGCTCAGGTCCCAAATCCCAGACCCTCAGTCTCAGAGCTCCCAGGATTCCAGCTCCCCGTTTGGACAAGGGGAAGCAGAGCTGCTCTGCCAAGCTGTTCCCAGGCGCTGCAGCAGCAGGGAGGGAGGTGCTGGTCCAGGAGCAGCCTGGCAATACCCAGCTTCGTGCTTTCCCTGCTTTCCCGTGTCTCCTCTCCACCCCGGAGACACAGCCAGGGAGCAGCAGTGATAAACTGGCTGTTGGTCCAAGCACAAGGTTATTTTCTAGGACATTAAGCAGAACCCTCGGATGCCAGCTTGCAGGAGAGCCACGAAGAGTGACAAGACACCTGACCAGAATGCAAAAGCAGACCTGCAAACTTAACACCTTTTTCTCCCCCCCCCTCCCTTATCTGTTAAAAATAGCTTTAGAGGGGGAGCTCAAAGCAGTGTGAGGGGCAGCTAGCTTTAGAAAATGAGCAGTTTCAGCAGAAATATCCAGTGACCACCACCCAGAGAGCTCTGATTTTTGGTATCTCAGCCATACACATCTCAAATTAAACATTCAAGCTGCAATGCAGCCCAATTGTTTGGCAGGGGCTAATAAAAACCTGAAAATCTTTACCCAGCCTGCTTTTCTGCAGGAATAATACCACTAACATCCCAGAATTATCTCCATCTACGCCTGGCTAGGACTCCAAATCAATAAATTGTCTCCTCTCCCTCAGATTAGCTCGGTCAGGTAATTTTGAAAGCAGCAGCAGCAGTTCCCCACTGATAGGCAGAGCAGCTCTGCCAGCTGAATTAGCACAGGATCCCTCGTTATCCCTGAGCAATCCCACTCCAACAGTGTCCTTGGGGAATAATTTGCACTGACCTCAACAATACTTTGTGGCAGTCCAGGAATCAGGAGTGCTGTGTTTATTATTACCCACAGTTATGGAATTTAATACTTGGATTAATATTTGGAATTAAATCTCTGTTTGGAAAAAAGAAAAAACAGAAAAAAATAACCCCCCCACCTGTTTCTCTGGCAAAAAAAGAAAAAAAACCAAGCCCACCCTTTTTAGAAAAACATTACATTTTGGTTTTCCCTCCTGCCACTTTCTTTCCTGGCTCAGCCTCAGCTCCGATGTCCCAAGCACCCCAGGAGTGCTCAGATCCTTTCACAGAAATTCCTGGGAAGTCCAAGCACTCACTGCTTCCAAAGCCTTTCCTGCAAAGCTCTGCCCAAAGGAGCATCCTGTCACTGGCATCCTGTCACTGGCTTTGTCACCTCCCCCTATCACTGATGTTCTCAGAACCACACAAGTCCTTCAGCCACAGTTCCCTCTCTGTCCCTTCTCTTGATGCCACACAAAGCAGCCCTTCGTCCTTTTTAAGGAGCACCAATGATTTCTGCCATCAAATTACCAAGAAAATTGCCAATTCTCTTTTAAACACCCCAGCAAAACCTGCAGCAGGAGACCCTGGGACCATGAACAATGTGACGGATCAGAGCTCCCTCCTCAGAAACCAAGATGTTCTTATGAAGGAAGATGTGGGATTAATACCAGAATATCCTTTTTTTTTTTTTAAATCCTGTAAACCTTATTTTTAAACCATCAGCTTCTCATGTCTCTTCATGCAGGTTTACTCCAGGAGTTAATCCAGGGTTGCTGCTGTTTTCCAGACAGTGCCCTCCCTCCATCCCTTCCCTCTGCTAAGCAAGGAGGCCCCAGTCTCAGAGAAATTAATTAGTGCAGTAATTTGCACGGGACACAGAGGAGAAGCCGAATTTGTCCCACTCCGCAGGATCCAGCTGAATAAAAAAGACAAATAGCTGTGCTGTGGGATTTAAAAAAGCTGCTGTCAGCATTCCCAATGCAACCAGACCTGGAAATTCATTCGTCTTTCACTAAACAATGGCAAAAGGAGAAGCAATTACAGTAGACAAAACTAATTACAGCAGAGCTGAAGCACAGCTCACAGCGCTCACTCTTCAATCTGCATTCAAAAAGAAAAATCCAACCCCAAAACCACTCCATCAAAAGAAGGTGAAAATCTGGGAGTGCAATAAAAGCAATTTTGAAATAGAAGGGGCACTTCAGCATGGCACAGATTGTACGGGGAAACCTTCAGGTGATGCTGGCAGTGCCTGGCAAACAGGACACAGGGGTTGGGAGGATTTGTCCAGGGGTGATGCTGGAGTGGGGGCAAGAAACGAGCTCCCAGCTCCTTCTCCGTGGGGCCCATTCCACGTTCACCTCGCAGCCCCGTGAGTTTTGGGGGGATGTGTTTAGCTGCCGAAGAACTGGAGCACGGTGTTAATAATGCCAAGGCCTGGGGTTAGATCCCCAAGAGCTGCACTCCATGAGCCTTGGGGGTCCCTTCCAACTCAGAATATCCTGGGATCCTTGTGGAGCTCAACTTGCACACTCGTGGCTGAACAGCTTCTCCTTCCATAATGAAGACAAAGCACTCCAAAGGCAAGTTCATCCCTGTTTCCTGATCCTCACAGCCAGACCTGCCTAATCCAGAACGCTCCAGGGATATTCACATCTTTGGGTGAAATGATCTAAGAGAATCCAAAGCCTTCTGTGAAGCCCATTTAATCCCTGGCCATGCTCCAGGCTGGCAAGGGGCAGTGACAGGTTCTGTGAGAGGCAATTCCTGATCCCCAGAGCTGGATGTCCTTCCAAGCCTGGCTCCTGCTCGCTTTGGATACCAGCTGTGAAATCCAGCAGACAGCAAAAGGAATTTTGAACAAAGTGGCAGAAGAACCGCTGCTTAACACACTCGAGACAGACTGGAAAATGGATTGCAGGGAGAAAACTTGAAGTGGGAAGAGCAGGAGGAATGGGATTGGGCCGCGGATGGATGTGACAGACACCACCTCAGGCCTCACTCCCTGGGGATGTGGACCAGACTCTGGGGATTTGAAAGCCTCCACAAGCCATTTCCAACACACATACGTGCCACTGGCTACAGCACATGCTTTATTCCAAAGGATTTCTGGGAGCAGACACAAGGCCATGGCAGAATGCTGTTTTTTTCCATGGATCCTTAAGGAGGTACAGTCTGAAGCCTCAATCCTGGAACCCCATTCCTGAGTCTCCGTGGCCACTGCACAGCACCCAGCCCAACACTGTTTAGCACAGCAGTTCCCCAGAGAATCATTCAGGAAAATCCTTTCAGATCATGGAGTCCAGTAACTCCCCCAGCATTGCCAGGGCCACCACTGATCTGTGCCCCCAAGTGCCACATCCAAAGGGCTTTAAATCCCTCCAGGTACTGGGACTCACCAGTGCTCTGGGCAGCCATGCCAATGCCTGACCACCCGTTCAGCAAAGGTTTTTTCCCTGATATCCACCCTAAGCCTCCCTTGGCACAACTTGAGGCCGTTTCCTCGTGTCCTCTGGTTCTGTTCTAGGATTCTCTACATTTTCAGCCCGGAGAGAAAAAGGCTGGGGAGAACTCTTTGATGTGCAGCAATGCTGGAAGGGAGGATGCCAAGAGGATGGAGCCAGGCTCTCCCCAGCAGTGCCAGGATCTGAGCAGATGCACAGGTACCTGTCAGACCCACTCTCCCCCTCCTCCCTGTGCTGCTCCCGCAAGCAGAGGGATTTCCCACCTCTCCATTCTGGTATCACTGCAGTGCTTTCTTTCCTTTTCTGGCTGAAATGACCTGCAATGCAGAGGCGCACTTGCTGCACTGATCCTGCTGCCAGATCCGTAATCCTCAATCCCCCTGGGGAATGCCTGGAGTAGGAAACCACTTGGCATGGCAAGCACGTCAGCGTTTTCCTGGCTGCATTTTTTATTGTCTCTTTGCTGCATCCCTGACTTCAGTTAAGTTTTCTTCCCTTTCATCCTTCACTTTCTGCAGCCTCCCCCTGTGCCGTGCACTGAGGTCTCAATATCCCTGAGCTCCCCCCTCTTGGAGACACCTGTCCAGGTGTAGGGGGACAGCACATTTACTCCCATCCATCCCATGATTTTCATGCAGGGCAACAGATCTGCAAATGGAAAAAATCTGGGGAGACAGAACTCTTCCCTTTACAGAGGCATCCCCTCCTTCCTGGGAGGCTCTGAAGGCTGACTGAGGTAGATTCCCTGCTAATCCTGCCCCTGCTGTGCTGGGATTTACAAGGTATTAATTATAGGGACCTTGCTGGAAGAGCAAGCAGGGAAACAGTGCAAGCTGCAGAGCAGCCAGGCTTCCAAGAAGCAGAAGATGCTTTATATAGAGAAGATGGTGCAGTTTTTGTTTTCTTTTTTAATTACTATCAGCAGTGAGAGACATTTGTGCTGTATGGGAAAGAGAACTCGCCCACTTGCTTTGGTTCCTTTTAATACTTCCATAAAACAAACAAAAAGAAACCCTGGCACAATTTGTAGTGAACATCACATCGTTCACCCCATCTCTTCTACCCTCCTACCCATCTGAGTCCTATTATTCTTTTTGAAAATCACTGAATCCCAGACTGGTTTGGAATGGAAGCGATCTTAGATCACCTCTCCCACCCCCTGCCATGGGCAGGGACACCTTCCACTGTCCCAGGCTGCTCCAAGCCCCAATGTCCAGCCTGGCCTTGGACACTGCCAGGGATCCAGGGGCAGCTACAGCTGCTCTGGGCACCCTGTGCCAGGGCCTGCCCACCCTCCCAGGGAACAATTCCTTCCGAATACCCAATCCATACCTACATTCTTTCAGTTTAAAGCCAAAATCTGGGAACCAAAGCAATCAGAGGAAACCTCGGCTCGAACAGATCCTGCTGCCAACTTCCAGGGACCCACATTTCACCCTCTGCACTGGGTAAGTTCCCCAGACTCCTTCTCTTAACCATCCCAGGCAGGAAATAGAGCCCTGGAGCCTTTGTGGTTCCTTAGCACCTCTTTTTACCTCTAAGTGGTCGCTGTGTGCTGCTCACACCGTGCTCATCTCTCACTGGCAGGAAGGCACTTCAGGGAGAAGAGGTTTTCACGGAAGTCAGTCAGTGGCAAGAACGATGGGATCACCAGCTGCTGCTGGCTCTGTTTTGGGAAGGAGGAAAACTAAAGGCATGAAGGGGGTCTGTTAAAAATGGAAGAAAGGAAAAGTGGCTCCGCTGGTGGATTTGAGGATTAAAATAGTTTTTAAGTCGTAGTGGTGGTGAAAAGGACCCCAAGTAACAAGCAAGAAATGAAAAGAAAAGGACAAAGCTGTCAGAGCAGCAAGGCAGGACAATAATTCTTAGAGGAGCACCGTGAATCCATATAAAAAGCAGGTAAGAAGGAATTTCTCAAAGGAAGAGGCTGCAGGAGCTCAGGGGAAAAAAGTGAAGGCCTCTGCAACAGCTCTGTGGGAGGAGCGGAAGCCTGAAGATCCACCCCAACCCCACGGTAAAGTCCTGTGTTCCACGAGGGAAAGAGAGTCTTCAAAACCAGGGAGCACATGGAAATGATGAATCATTTGGCACCTTCCACCTGTAGGAAAGTGGGATTAGCCCAGCAAGGAGATGGTCCCGGGTGGGCAGCTTCTGAGTGCAGGAAGAAAATCCAACGTGGAAACGCAGCTCACAGAGGGATCCCAGAGCTGGAGAGGCTTGGGATGCAGTGGGAATACTCCTGGCACAATTAGGCAAATCGAGCCTATTAAAGGACAATCACTCTGAAGGGTTGTTATCAATCACTCCCCTCGCTTTCTTTAGGCAATTATCCTAATTGCATCAGGGCTATTAAGCAATTATTTTGATAACTGGAGCTTTGTTGCTGGCTCTTCATTTTTGGCAACGTTTTGTCCCTGTATAAATGCCCCCTCTGAAAGATGTTTAAAGCTGATTTTAAGGATGTGCTTTTCCCGAAGCACAAGATTCAAATTTCCGTGTAAAAGCACAAAACCCCTCTCAAGAAAACGCTGATTTTTATCCCTGGGTTTTCCCTCAACCCCTCCACCCCCCAAATCTCCCAGGGCACCAGGGATTTAGTTCCACTTTTTTATTATTCAACTTTTTATACATAATAAATACAAACTTTTTACAGCCAATATAAAGAAAGCATTTGCACTGATGCTTTCAGGGTGTACTGAGCTGTACACGATGCGACGGCCGATACATGCCCTGTATGAAGAAATCATAAGTAAAAAGGAGGCATCTTTTTACAACTTTTCTTCCTTTTTTTGCCTTTTTTTTTTTTGCTTTTTTTTCCACTTTTGTTTTTTAAATAAAATTAGCAGCTCTTACAGAAAATATTTTAAAATACAACTAAAGAGACTTTTAAATAAAAATTTTCTGGATTTTTGAAAGTCCGAGTGTGAAGGACACAGAAAAACTGGCCAAAGGAATTGAACACGAACATTATGGCAAAAACTTGGTTTTCTTCTGCGTTGTGAAGATCTCAAAAGATTTGCGAACAGTTAAATCTTTTTTTTTTTTTAAACTTTTCTTTTTAAACTTAAGAATAAGTTTGATAAACACATAAAAAGACCTCAAACAGATCAACAGGACAAGAGGTGCAAAAGAAGGAATAAAATGGAAAAGACTTCATTGGACAGTCACTGATTCCACAACTGATCCATGAATCGTTGTCCTCAGACAGCCCCACTCTTGGTTAAGGATCCCACTGGGAAAGGAGACTGGCAAGCACTGGATGTCTCAGAGACCCAGCCTGGGTTGGGACTTACAAGTATGTGCAAAGTTTATGATAAAATCTTGTTAGATGAGTTGTTGGGTTTTTGTTGTAAATGCAGCCTCAAAAAATAGCCCTTGTTAGTAAACTAAAGGTAGAAAACTTACTGGCTTTGAAAAAAAACCATGAAGACACAAGAGAACCCACAAACAGCTCCAAATCCGACCTCGGGATGCCTTTGATCCGAAGTTTTCATCTGATGGAGAATGCTGACAATATTTTAGTCAGTACCCAAAGAAAAACCTGTTTTCATCCAGTTTTTCCCTCTCCTCCAACCATTCCGCTCCACCTTCAACCTCAGAATATTCTTTGCCCTTTTCTGTCAAAAAGCCAAAATCCAAGCTCCCTTTACAGAGCTCTCTGAGGGAAATGTGAAACTCTTTTCCTCCCAGTTTCTTTCCTGAGAGGAACTGGACACATCTCGGGCACGAAGGTGGTGTGAAGGCAGAACCCGGAGCTGCTCCTGGCTCCCTGGCTTTGGCTGGTTACTGGGACTGGGGTGGGAAAAGGCTACAGGACCATCCAATGCAACAACTAAATGCATGTAAATACTCTAAATGGAACTGCTAACTCTAGAACTCAGGTGGTTTGATGACAAAGATACACTGCTAATGTTGGATAATAAAGTACACGGCAATAACTGGGATAAGAGTGACCCAAATGCTTTAAAAAAATAAAACAAACCCAACAAAAAAAACCAAAATCCCCAAAATCTGCTAAGGAAAAAAAAAAAAGAAAAAGCAGCTCAATTTCCAGATCTATACAAAATCTCACTTGCTTTTTTGCTTGTCTACCTGTTGGTTTCTGCTTTGGAAGAAGATGTTGCTGCTGGTTCAGCACCTCCATGTTAGATCCTCTATGAGTAAATGCACTGAGTAAACACAAAAATCCAAGGCAGAATGTTCATCTGTGAACCACTGAAGAGGGGAGCACCCATGGAATGAACACTTCTGCTTCTCTGGGAGATCATTTCCCATTTCTTCCTTTCTGCAGGGGGATTCAAGAGGAGCCAGCCTCTCCTTTAGACTTCTTTTTCCATTCCCTTTTTCATTCATCTGATGAATACCTGATCAGGCAGGTGATGCTACTGGAAGGATCCACAATCTTTAACACATTCCTATGGCAACAGTAATATACTGTACTAATGCACAGGAGCAAAGGATGCTAAGACTAAGCTGCATGAACAAGGCTCTTTCTTTGTCTCCACATAAAAATGGAGCATCTTCTGCCAAGAAAAAAAGCCAATCTTGGCCTGTCTTGGTTTGTGCTACGAGAGGAAGAATGATGTAGAGAAATCCAAACAAACAGACAAAAAACAAAAGGCACAAAATATTCATAACTGTGGGAAGGAATCCGCCGGGTCACTGCCACATAAAATCCTCCCTACCACTCGCTCTAGTCCAAGTCTTCATCATGCAAAGGTGCCTAAAAACGAGATCGACCAAAAGCTGTGTTTGGCCTTGATTGTAGCACTACTAATTAGCCAGTCCCCTCGTTACACCAGAGTGATTTCCACGTCCTCGATCTTCTCCGCAGGCCGGCGGTGGTGCTGTGTCGGGGGGGGTGGAGCTGCTCGCACCTGCAACAGCCAGAACCAGCCTGTGACTACCACGAAATGGCCAAATTCCATCAGAAACCCCTCACATTTCCTGCACAGACCTCCAGGCTCACCCCTGCAGATGGTGCAAACAAGCAGGTTGTGTATCCAGCAGGATTCAGCTCCAGGGCTCCCCAGCTGAGCCATCAGGGATTTTCCTTATGGCCTGTCACAGATTCTCTCCAGGGTGCAATCCCACATCTATTCTGCCTGTGTCCAGGGATAAGCCAGGATGCAAAGCTGGGAAAGACTCATCGCATGCTGAATCTGATGATGCTTTTGCCTGGAACTTCTGTGCAGTGGGAACTACCAGAACATTTGGCTGCATCTGACTCACTGGTATTTCATCAATCACCAACCTCAACAATACACACCCAAAATCTGATGTTGTTTTCACACTCTGCCACATCAGTCAAGTTATTCTTGTTCCTGACAGAGATCACCTTTAGTGCCTTTAGAAGGGTTTTTAGGACACCATTTCAGAATACACCAGACTTGCTACGGAAAACATGAACTGTGGAGCAATCCTGCACCAAACTGCCCAATACTACTGGAATATTCAGAATGTATTTTTTGAACATCCCAAATTGCTCTTTTTCTGCAAGCTCATTCACTAAGAAGGCCAGGAAAAGACAAATGTTATATTTTAGTATGACTTGGTTTAGGGCTTTGGAACCCCCCAAAACTTGATATCAAAGTTAATTGTAGGAGATGGATTTTGTCAGGTTCTAAGTGATTAAATTGTTCCTTTCCTTTTCTAGCAAAACTCCTTTTTCTAGGCAGCAAAGACAACACAAAATCCTCATCATTAAGAATCGTGAATCCAAACCCCTCAAACCAAAGGGGCTGGAAATAAATATAATCCCAAATGTGCAGGACACTGCTGGAAAGCAGGAACTGTATAAACCATAGGACTAACCTCTTCTGGCATTTACTCCCCACCTCTTTTTCAGCTCTGTTTAGGGGCTGTTACCCCTTGAACATCAACCAAAACCAGAGGATTTGCTGGTCACTTACAGGCCGCAGTTTGCCATAGGAACTTTCCGGAGGAATTCGTGGAGGTTGGGAGAATCCGGTGGACTCGGAACCAAAGCTGTTTTCTGAGGGAATAAGCAACACCCCATCACAAAGAAGGCCCTCAGTATTGCTGAATTTATGTTGCAAAAATGCTCTTTTCCTCTTTTTTGGCCCCTCTGAAAGGCTTCTAAATGAAGCCTTTACCCGAAATGTTTACAAGTTTCTCACCATTCGTCGATGGAGATCTGGGGAAAAATTGGGATCCTCTTTTATCCGGGCTGGGATAGGGACTGGTGGGAGGCTGGTCATACAGAGGCAGTGGTGGCAGGGAGTTGTTGGCCTTTGGAGTTGGGGATACCTGTGCCAAAACCAGGGAGAGGCTGCGGCAAATCCTCCTCAGCATGTTTGACACACCCACACCCCCCCCACCAGTTTTCCAACCCATCCCTACTCCAGCAAGTTCCCTCCACAGCTGGCAGGAAAGTTTGGAAAGCAAAGTCAAGGCATCCAACAGGGATGCAATTTTTTTAAATCTTAGGTTGCCACTGAGCAGAAATTTTCAGCCTCTCCCAGGTAACTAAGAGAGGCTCTTTGCAGGTTATTTGAAACAAACAGCTCGTTTGGCCGAGCTGGGTTCACACAAAAGTGTTGGGACCAGGAGCTTTATCCCTACCCAAATGCACTTAAATGTTCATTTTCACGGTCTTCTTAAATCAAGGAATAAAAATACTGAAAAATTCCTTTGTAGAAAACATGGAAGTGCAGTTTCTAGCCCCAATCTCCACATGGGAATGTGTCTGATTTTCTAATACGATAGAAGTATTATAGAACTACGCTGTAGACATTAGGACATTTATGCAAAAGTTTCTGTAATCCAAAACTTGGCAGTATCCTGCCCCTCAAAAATGAGAGGATCCAGAAGAGATTTAAGTATGAAAACATTAAATTAGGGCTGAAAGAGCCTGTAATTCTCTTTTTGCCAGGTTGTGTCTGACATCTCAGTCTCTCATAAATTAATGACAGGAAGTAAACTGTGAGTCTTCTCCTTTGATTCATTTCTACCCAAATACCTGCCTTCATTCACAAATCTGTTCTATCTGCAAAAATACATCCGTTGATAATTACTAGGCTGGGTAAGAAACTCAAATGCAAGCACTGAGGACTTGGCTGGGTTTTTTTTCCTTAAACTGGTTCTGATTTTTTTCCCCTGAAGAAGTGACAGATCTTTGCAAACTGCCCAAATAATAAACCAAGCCAACACCTCTTTCCATACCTGGGTATCCCCAATCTTCTGAGTCTCTCCATTCTCCGAGGCCGTGAGCTCTTCGACCAACACCGAGGGGAAGACCCCGACGCGGCCGTTGAACTCTCCTTCCCAAAAGCCATCGTCATCCTGGTTTTCCTTGTTCAGGATGCGGATGATGGCTCCCTCAGGGAAGGACAGCTCGTCATCCGTCTGCCCCTCATAATCATAAAGTGCTTTCACAAAACAGACTGCAAAATGGAAAAGGAAAAACCCAATGAGCCAAGACAAAAATGTCAAGGATACACAAAGTTTTATAGCTGGAGCTGGTGATTTTGAAGTTCGTGTCAAGATTCTGTTATTGCTGAGCCAGATTATTTTGGTTTGCCTTAATTTTAATCTCAGCTGTAAGAGCTAAGGAGGTGAATTATGCAGATTTGACATGAGAGAGGTAATTACTGAGCTAATTACTGAGAATGGTTGTGCTCAGATACAGGTCAGTCTCTCTCTGCAACTCCCTGAAAGGAGGTTGGGGCCAGGTGGGGCCTTTTCTCCCAGGAATCCAAAGATAAGACAAGAGGAAATGGCCTCAAATTGCACCGGGGGGGGTTAAGGTTGGATGTTAGAGAATATGTCTTCCCTGGAATAGTAGGTAAACACTGGAACAGGCTGGGAAATGGTGGAGTTCCACCATGGTGGAAGTGTTAAAAAATGAGCAGACTTTGCAATATGGCGGGATTTGGTCAAAGGCTGGATTTCATGACCTTGGAGGTCTTCTTCAACCTTAATGATTCTGTGATTCCATGAAATCTGGGATAGTCTCCCAGCCTTGATGTCCAGACTGTTTTCAAGAGCCAGCTCAATACTTAAGCATTTCTAACTGGAATTTACCACTGGAGTCTCCATTGAGGCTGCCCGGGACCAGGTCAGCCTCCGTGGAGTTGTTGGAGGTGTGGGATCGGGCGTCCAGCGCAGCCAGGGACTGCAGCATGCTCAGGAGGCTGCTGGAGGTTGGGAACTGCAGGTACTTCTCCGGCACATATCCCACCTGTCCCGCCTTGTTCCGTGCCTGTGAACGAACAACAGGAGCCATTCCCTGCTTGTGAACTCTGCTCTGCAAAGAACCCCACGATTTCCTCCCATCCCAGCTTCTATCCTGAAAGCATTGAGGCAAACAAGCTCAGAAAATCCTACCTTTACCCAGTCTTCCATATCTCCATCTTCAATGACCTCCAACACCTCGTGTTCCTCTATGGTCAGTTCATCTGGCTGAGAAGCCTGGAGTGTGGGACAGGAAGGATGGAAAAGGGAAGTGGCTTTAAGGGCAAGGCATGGGCAGTGGGAAGAACATTCCCATCTAGACTTTTATTAAAACGGATGTTCTTTAAAAACCTGAAAGCTTTAATAAACTACAACATCCCAATAAAGGTTCTGCCATTCACAAGAGCCACTCTCCCTCCAAAGGGCAGATGGAAGCTCCCTGAATCCCACCCTACCAGCAAAGCAAACCTCAAGCTCCCACAGGCACATTTATTATTTTTAATAGAACTCATTTTTCTAATTAAAAAAAAAAAAAATCACTAACCTTATAGGAATAAACAACTTTGCAGGTGAGAGGGTAATTTCTCAGAGTACCAGAAGGACTAGAACTGCTGTCATCAAAAACATCCAGGCTGTCTTCAAACTCTTCACCCTCTTCCTTTTCTGCATCAGCATTGACCTGGTAAAACAAATTGCAATTGGCATTACAGAAGCTGCTAAAAATCGGTGAAGAAGTAACAGTAAAAATGAGCTGGTTAATATTTTTCAGTCTGTGTTTTTTATGACTTATTGTTATTGAAAGTAACTCAGCTGGATTTCTTTGTTCAAGCACAAGCATGTGGACTTTAAAAAGAACTGCTGAAGATCTTGGAAGCTCCAACGCAACTGCTGGACAGTTATAAAATCTGTTTTCCATATAAGCTGTGACTAAAGTACTTTGGAGATGCCATTGCAGAGGCACAGAAAACAGTTTAATGGTAAAAAGAGAATTTATGCTACTAAAAGATTAATGTACCAGTGACCACGAGTTATAAAATAAATCTGCAGTGGAAATATTTAAAGTTTAAAAAAAATAAACCCCCATATCAACCTTCTAGCTGGTGTATTCTCCGCAACATATTTGCTGCAGTTTATTACAAAAATTCTTAGAGAAAGGAAGATTTGTAAAAACTTGCTATAAAAGTTTAAATAAAACCTGAAGTCAATATACTGGAAAAATACAAGTTTGGGTAAGACTACCATGAGCTGTGCTTTGGCCTCGTGCCTGGGTTATGTTTTGAATAAATATGTTATCTCACATGAAAATGATGAATTACTCTGAGAAAACAGTCCTTTGAATCAAAGGCAACACTGCTATGTAGTTCCATCTTCCCTGTGCTTATTCCTGTTAATTTGGGAATGAATTTGGTGCTCCCCGTGAAAAGTGAGAGGCTGATAAATAAAAAAAGTTAAGCTGAGCCTACAAATTTCCTGTGAAATTTCCCTAAAGTAGGTCTCTGACAGCTTTGCTCTTCTAGGCCTGGACTACAAGAGTACAAAGCTTCATCATTTTGTGACTTAATTAGTTTCTATGTTACTATTTCCAAACCAAATCCTTGCAATCCTGGTGATTTTTTCTTCCTCACTAACTCTCATTCCAGAGCAGTCTGCCTCCATCTCTCCTTTGGTGTATTCCTGGATGTTGGGATAACCAAAAACTGTCCTACAGCTGGGTAATGCTTTGGGACATCAGCAACCAACTGCAAATTGTGGCAAATTGGAGGTTTCCCCTCCTGTGTCTGCCTTTTGCTGTGCATGGTCCCAGCAGCCAGTGCTGACATCCAGCTGGGACATCATGGAAATCAGCAAATCATGTCTAGAAAGTCTGGGCAGCATCTGCTCCTGGCTTTCTACCACGAGCAGGAAAAACACGCCTTCATTTTCAGCACGTGGGCTGCTCTAACTCCTTGGCTGGAATCATCTGGGAAGCAGGCACCAAGAGGGAAAACAGGAAACTGAGAGGTTGGCTTGAGAAAGCTCATCCTTCTGCAGAGCCTGGGATGGAAGATGGCAGCAGCAAGGAATAAATGCACGGGACAGAATGACACTTAAAGGGGTGGGACAGGCAGCAAACACAGGAAGAAATGCAGGGCTGGTGATGAGAAAGTGGATTACACACATGAAAAAAACGACAGAAATGTATTTCTGTATAAAAATCTGTCTTGGGTTGTTGCACATATACACAGAAGGGTCCTGTCCCTGTTCCCTGGGAGCAGAGCCCGACCCCCCCGGCTGCCCCCTCCTGTCAGGGAGTTGTGCAGAGCCACAAGGTCCCCCCCGAGCCTCCTTTGCTCCAGCCTGAGCCCCTTTCCCAGCTCCCTCAGCCGCTCCTGGGGCTCCAGCCCCTTCCCAGCTCTGTTAAACACTGCCCACTCCTCCAGGCTGAAAGCGCTGCTTGTTACAAACTGCAGTAATTCCTCTGAATTCTGGTGTAATTTTGGTCCCAGCTCTAAGAATTCCATCTCTGGGCTGTCCCTGTCTGGCCTGCCAAGGTCAACAGAGCCTTTTTTAAATACAGGAGCCTACGTAAGTGTAAAAGGGGAAAATGAGACTCAGAGCTGAACCTCCCAGGCTGTGGCATCGCCTGGGACCAGCACGGGGGGCTCAGCTCCAGGGCAAACTGTGCCTTGTCTGGGGAGACTGGGAATGAGGGCTTGGGAGCAGCCCAACAGGCACACAGGGGAGTTAAAGGAGGTGGAGTACAAGAAGAAATGGAATAAAATCACTGTTTACCACAGCTACGCAACAAATCCTCACCTACTGTGACCAGAGAGCATCTGAAGTGAAACCAGAACAGGATTTCCTTTGGGATTCGGGAGGGCTGACACTCAGATCTGCACACTCCAACTCTAATTCCTAATTATATTAATGATGACAATAAAGCCTGCAACAACCTTCAGTGCAAATCACCACCACGAGCTGGGTGTGACATCCGAGGAGAAACTTCCCAACAGCCTGAAGGAAGCAAAGAGGGAATTGGGGAAGCATCTGCTGAGATTCCAGTCAGTGCTCTCTTCTCCAAACTGAAGTTACCACAGAGGGAAACATCTGTGCCTCCAAAAAAACCCTCTCCCTCTAAGGGTTTGCTACCACTACCAAGAAAACCTATTA
The DNA here is from genome assembly GCF_000738735.6 of Corvus cornix cornix. Classification (NCBI taxonomy): domain Eukaryota; kingdom Metazoa; phylum Chordata; class Aves; order Passeriformes; family Corvidae; genus Corvus; species Corvus cornix. Next base: position 1,466,487 of record NC_046332.1, on the reverse strand, counting down.
AAAAAAAAGAAGGAAAAAACATATGAAGAGCACAAAGAAATATGGGAATGAGCAAAAAACCCTAAAAGATCTTTTAGCAGTTCCTCTTTTCTGAACAGCGTTTCTTTGATTCAGCCATCACTACTGATTCTGAAATATTTCATCCTTCCTGGGGAAAAGGGGAGGAAAATGAGAGTTTGCTTTTTATTCGTCCTTGAATTACCTAAAAATATGCTTTCTTCCAAGCTAAACAAGTGTACAGACACTACAAAAGCAATTAGTCTTATGTACAACTCAATTAAAAACATCATAACCAACCTTCCACTGATCAAAGCTGCTTTTTAGATCAGTTTTGATGATATTGGATGAAATTTTCCAAAGAGTTAGCTTGGAATCACAGCATCACTTTGGCTGGAAAAGGCCTCCAAGATCACCGAGTCCAACCATTCCCCAGCCCTGTCTACTGTACCTCAAATAATCCATGAAAAATCTTTGAGGGAAAACATCTAACCCTGGTCACAGGAAAGGAAAGTCTGTTTTCCAAGCCACGCACTGACTGTTTTAATGAATTAAGGTTTTTTACCTCAAAATATCAGAATCAATTTGGAAAACAGGCTTTGGTCTCCTGATGACTTTCCCCACAATCTCCACATAAATGATTCTTTAAGGAATGATGTAGAACTTTGTTTTCTAAGGAAGAATAAAGACCTTATCTGGAAGAAGAAAGTCTCTAATTCAGGGATCTCAAGATAACAACCTCAACTATTAATGAAGCTTTAGACAAACACACAGACATTTTTCTTCTCAGGAAATGGCAAATAAATATTATGGCACTTACCCAAGGTCAGAAAAATCAATTTAAAGTAAACCCAGCAAAGAAACCCAAAAATCCTTTTTTTTGAGCTTTTTTATTTTTTTAGTTCCTGTTAAATTCAGCCATGTAAAACCACAAGATTTTCCCTGTTGGTTAACAACCAACCAACCATTTTCAGGTTTTTTTTTTTTTTATGGAATGCTTTGGGTTGGGAGGGAACTTCAAAATCATCCCATTCCAACCCCCTGCCATGGGCAGGGACACCTTCCACTATCCCAGGCTGCTCCAAGCCCCAATGTCCAGCCTGGCCTTGGACACTGCCAGGGATCCAGGGGCAGCCACAGCTGCTCTGGGCACCCTGTGCCAGGGCCTCACCACCCTCCCAGGGAACAATTCCTTCCCAATATCCCATCCAACCCTGCCCTCTGGCAGCGGGAAGCCATTCCTTGTGTCCTGTCCCTCCATGCCTTGTCCCCAGTCCCTCTCCAGCTCTCCTGGAGCCCCTCTAGGCCCTGCAAGGGGCTCTGAGCTCTCCCTGGAGCCTTCTCCTCTCCAGGTGAGCACTCCCAGCTCTCCCAGGCTGGCTCCAGAGCAGAGGGGCTCCAGCCCTGGAGCAGCTGCGGGGCCTCCTCTGGAAGGGCTGTATTCCAGGAGCAGCCCCTGGAGAGGCCCCCAGGCCCTGGGGGAGGTTTCCCCCCGGATCCGTACCAGGTGCGCGGAGCCGTTGTTGGTGACCGAGGGCAGGTTGGCCCAGCGCTCGTTCTCCAGCTCCTCCATCACCTGGTTCATGGCGCTCTTCAGCCACGTGTCCACGGACACCCCGATCTGCTTCAGCAGCTCCAGCCGCGCTTCTGCCTTCAGCTTGATGATCTGGGGACACAAACACACACGGCTCAGAATTCCTCAGGATTCCACCTCGCCCTGCGGGATCTTCCCATCCAGGAATGACCCAGGTGGCTGCCATTCCTCATTTCCTTGCCTGCAGGAGCGTGGTGTGAGCCAAGACACAGGGAATGGTTTTCTGGAGGCCCAGCCAATCTCACCAGTTGGTGTTTTTAAAATAACACCTCTGAGTTTATGCTCGCTCCCAATTCATACCCTTAAGCAGTTCAGTGTAGCTTTAAAGTCCAACAACCCAGCGCTTCCCAGGATTTTAAAAATTAGGAACATCCACAGAGCAGACCCTTCCAGGTGGTGACTGAACTGGATTTGAAACACAAATAAATCTCGTAGGATACACACACACACACCAACCCACCAACTCCCACACGAGGCTCTTTTCCACCAGCACGTGCCAGAGATCACAGGAAACTCATTTGTTATGGAAGCAGAGTATGTTAATCATCTCAAAATTAAATACGTATCGCACTCCAACAAACAGTTTCAGGGTTTTTGTCTTCAGAACAGCATGAAAATGGAGGTTTTCTGACAGCTGGGTTCACTTCAGCATCCTGGCACACTCGCTGGGCAATGGAGCCAAAGATTTAACAAATTCATGGCAAAGCACCACCCTGATCCAAATTAGCTCACAGTCTAAACAGGAGGGATGGGAAGAGAAGCGTGAAGAAACTCAGGACTTCAAAAAAAGCAGATTTGCATCAAGAAGCGCAGGGCAAACCCAGGGATAAAACTGAGGATATTTTTGTCCAGTCCAGCCCTGTCAACACCCTCCTGCTGCCCTTGCTCATCAGAGAAACAAAAATCAAGTGATTTCCCAAAAATCCTTCAGTGAGTCACTGATGGAGGCAACAACAGAAACCCACTGAACCAGCCTGGAATTTCTCCTGCATTCCCTTTCGTAGCATTCGTCATTTTTAGCAAGTAGCAAAGCTTCATCTCCTTTCTCTCCCCTCCAGCCCTTCCCACAGGGATCAGAAGCACCTCACTGCAGCATCCCTGACACACCAAGCTCCCAGCAGCACTGGGAATCCAAGCAAAACGAGCAAAAACAGATGGGTTCAGGCATAAATTAGAGGGAACTTCCCTTTCCAGTAATGGCTGAAGCACAGTAGGCTATGGAGAATACGTGTACAGTGAATTACAATGCCATGTAGGTTTTTCTCTTTTACACACATCCTTACTCTACAGAAAACTTCGTGTTGAGCTGAAGTGATACAGGTATTTTGCTCATTTCTGACAGGCTGCTGCACTTACAGAATCAGAGAATCATCTCTTTCTACTAAGAAAATAAACCAGAAAAGAAATGACTGTTAACTTTATGAAGCTGAACCCCCAAACACGTCTCCATTTTCACTTTATTTGTGAAGGTGACTTTAAACCTGTCTAAATCAAACCACTTTTGAGAGGCATTATTTTAAATTCTGCATAGAAGAAATGTGACTTTAAAGAGTAGGTAAGTTGTAAAAGGAAAATTTATGATGTCAGATGTATCTTCGTGTGGCTACAGCTGCACGCACATGGTCTCCTCCTTCATCAGGGATGGAGAAAGGAGGATGGGACAGCTTTCAGAGGTATTTCCCATGGGAAAAGCCAAAGCCACTGAGCAAAGGGAAGTTTCCACTTCTTCACGCAAGGGGTCTCCAAGTGAATGATTAACAGGTACTGTAAATAGTGTTCAGAGAGCTGAGAAAAGGAGGAAACATTAAATACGTTCATGTGCATCCCCTCTCTCCTGCTCCTAAGCATTCAAGATTTTGAACAAAGCCACTTCAGCCACAGAGCTGCACAGGAACATGCAGGGCAGGGAGAACAACCTTGTCAAAGGCAACTCAGTCACAGAATCCCAGAATGGTTTGGGTTGGAAGGACATTAAAATCATCCAGTCCCAACCCCTGCCAGGGGCAGGGACACCTCCCACTATCCCAGGTCGCTCCAAGCCCCGTCCAACCTGGCCTTGAATACATAAATATATACATATTAATGTATGTATTTACTTGTGGAGTGAAGCAGCTTTCCCCTTATTTGTCTTTACATCCTGACACCGATTTACAAGGACTTTCCCTGTGCCTCCACCACGGAATTGCCCAGCCCCGTTGTTTTGCTGTTTACCTCGTTATGCAATTTCCAATTAGGCTGAGTTATGCTACAGCAATAAACATTGGTCCAGGCTGCTACAAACATCTGCAGTTGCTTTTAGTCCTCACTCTGCCATAGTTTGTTTGTACAAATTGTGAGCTAAAATAAACAAGCTGCTCCAGAATTCTTGAGTGTACTTGACAAGAGGTTTTAATTCAACGTACCCAGCAAATCCCATGGAGTTCCCCCTCCCTATTTACACCCAGGAGCCTTAACAGTCAACAAATGTTTGTTCCAAACCACAAATGGTTTGAGTTTCACTCCATTGCAGACAAGCCATAAAAGCACCAAGAGCACTAGGTCAGGCCTGCACTTGAAAGTCATTTACAAGCTGAGAATATATTTTTACCTAAATAATTATGCTGGTAGACCAGAGTTAACAGCTTCCCACCTATAGGAAAAATACAAATAAAATACCACTCAGGAATGTAACTTTATTCTGCTTCTCACACAGGAACAGCTACACATTTAAACATGGTTTAGTGGTGGCCTTGGCAGTGCTGGGGTGGACTCGATGATCTCAGAGTGCTTTTCCAACCTCAATGACTCTGTGATTCTATGAAGATACAAACACTTCATTCAAATACCACTACACCTAAATTAGCTGGGGTTTGATGCTTTCATTATCCCAAAATAAAACGTTAAGTAAGAAGGAAAGAGGGCAATACTGTTGATTTCACCAGCACCATGTTGCGTCACAAGCTTTTCTGAAAGCCTTGTTCCCTTGCAAAGATCATCCCATTTAAAACTAAACAAGGCTTTAACCACTGGTTTTCCCTCTCTCCCAACGGATGCTCCCCAGGGACACTCGTGCTGTGCCCCAGCTAAGTGACCTCCACTGACAGACCTGAAAATATCTTAAATCAAGTGACCCCTGGCATTCCCAGCAACACTGAGCATCTCCAGGAAGGCAGCTGAGCTTCCAAAGCCCAGGAATGCTGGAATCCAGCACTGGCTCTGAAATCTGGGTGCTGCCCAAATTTCATTGTTAGGAAGTCTCATTGCAGGACAAACATTTTCCTGTGTAACAGTGAAATTGCTGTTTACAGTCACCAATTACTGGTTAATAGCTCAGGACTGGGGTATTTTTACACCGATTAAAAAACCATCAGCCACCCACCACATATACAAACTCTTCTGGGGGGTTCCTGCTTCTCTGAGCTGTTCTTCCTGCTGGGAGGTTCTAGGAAGATGAAAGGAAAAACCACCCAAGTTTTAGAAAATATAAACACTGTTATCTATTCCTCACATACCTGACATTGCTCCACGTGGGAGATGGAATAGTTTTGTTTATTTACTGTTCCACTCTTAATTAAGCAGTGGTTTTAGACCCACAGTTTACTCAAGATGAAGATGCACAACTGCTCTGCAAGGCATGGAAATGAAACCCAGCAGGAACATTACAGAGCTGCTCCCTGTTCCCAGGAGGAAAAGGGCTGGGGCTGGAAAGAAACCCAGAGTTCCTTCACATCCCACAAACATCTCGGATCCAAGTCCTTCAAAGCCATTTATAAAGGTGCTGGGCTAAAAACCGCACAGAAATGCAGCAAATGCGGCCCCTTCAATATTCTGGTTTAGGATTGTTAAAACCAGTTTTAAATGGATTTTCCTGAAAACAGAGCTGCTTTACCTGCCATGGCTTTTTAAGGTGCAGAAGAAACCCTGGGCCGTGTCCAGATTTTTTTCTCCTGAAGAATTCAGAATTATTTATTCTACACAAGAGTTGTACTTAGGAGCTTGGTCAGATACTAAAATCAGATTAAAATAGGATTATGAGGATACCCAAACCACCTTTTGTGAGAAATGTTTTATTCCAGTGCAATATTTTTTTAGCGGCAGGAACAAAATCATAGAATCATAGAATCACAGAATCCTGCAATCATTTAGGGTGGAAAATCCCTCTAAGACCATTCCCCCAGCACTACCAAGGCCACCACTGACCATGTGCCCAAGTGGTTGAACACTCTCATTTGGCAAATTCTTTTAGCCAGGAAGAAATCAATGTGGAAAGATTCTGGCAAAACATTCTGGAAAGCCATTATCTTTATTTCTGTCCCCATTAAGAAACACTTACTGTTGAAATTCCAGGCTTTTTAATTGGAAAAGTTATTAAAATGAAATAATTCTCTTCAGGAAAAGTTACATTTTGGGCCACTGGAATCATGATACAGTGATAGGCAGACATGACTATAAATCAATTTGATTTATAATTAAGTCTTGGAATGACCTAAACTTCTCAAAACCCAAAGTGAGTCTTATTCCATGCAGTTCAGTTTTAAATCACAGCCCACTGTCTTAAAGTAGGGGTGTATGAGGAAATAAACCAAAAAATTCAACTTTCACTGCCTTGCTGGGGTTTGGAGTGGAAAACCCACGACTGTGGCAAAACCACCCCAACCAAAAAGATAAATCCTGTCCAACACAACTCACCCAAAATCTGGATCCTTTTTCTGCACTAGGTGGGGAATTAGCTCATAAATGACATTTCCCACCACAACATGGAGTGGGTTTCTTTTCTAAGTGGGAGGCTGGGCAGGAGGTTTGTACAGCTATTTCCAGGAGTTCATTTACAGGCTAAATAATCTGCATGGACTGAAATCCAACGAGGCTGCTGGGGTGAAGCAAACAGGAAATGAGGGACTGGCACAGAGAACACCTCTCCCAAGGGAATTCCAAGGTGAAGGAAACAGAGGGGAAGCTACTCATGGAGAAGAATCCACAGCTCCAGCCCAACTGGCAGATGGATTCTTCCCAAGCTTAGGCACATGAAACATTAAAGATCCCTACAGACTGAATTTGTAGAGTTTAAAAAGGGGCTCCCAGGCTGCTGGGAACAGGGCTGAATGGAAATCACTCAAATTCTGTAAGGAGATAATTAAATGGATATAAAATAAATGAATGCAAACATCTATTAACACATTTCTCTGTGGTCCTGGGGTGAACATTGGTTCTTCATATGGTGAAAAATGTTATGGACACTTCATAACCAAAAAATTCAGTGAGGTTTAGGCAGAGGCTGGACTAGAAACATCTCAAAGCTCATCCCCTTCCACTGTCCCAGGCTGCTCCAAGCTCCATCCAGCCTGGCCTTGGACACTGCCAGGGATGCAGGGGCAGCCACAGCTGCTCTGGGCACCCTGTGCCAGGGCCTCCCCACCCTCACAGGGAGCAATTCCTTCCCAATATCCCACCTAACCCTGCCCTCTGGCAGTGGGAAGCCATTCCCCTTGTCCTGGCACTACCCACCACGAAAAAAGTCACTCTCCCCCTCACTAAACTGCTTTTCACCAAGGGAGTTTGAAATTCCTGCTCTGTGGATGTCCCTGGCATTTTCCCAGGCCAGTCCTCAATCTGCTGACCTGGAAAGAGCAACAGCTCCTACACATGTCCTGCAGGGATGGCACCTGGCTCCCTGCACAGCTCTCCCAGCCTTTGCTTCCTGAGCTCAACCAGAGCTGGAAGCAAATGGCATTTTACAAATTCCCCTTTTCTTTGGATTAGGAGCCTTATTCCCTGGAAGTGCTCCAGGCCAGGTTGCACAGAGCTTGGAGCAAGCTGCTCTTGTGGAAGGTGTCTCTGCCCACGGCAGGGGGTGGAACTAAATGATCCTGAAGGTCCCTTCCAACCCAAACCATCCTCTGATTCTGCGACTCCATTTCATTTATTTTCCTGAAGCATATGGAATTTGCTTTGTTCCCACTGTGACACAACACAGCAATAAATATCCACAGCCAAATACAAGGAGAGGGGTAAATCAGCCCTCCACGTACAATTAAAAATGGCCCCACATCTCCGAGCTGATCAAACCAAGCCAACAGCACCGCAATGAGCCTTAACCAGATCTAATCTGGTACAAACACTCTCTGGAGAGCTGTACATATCCTGATGAGGAGATAAAATGCATCCCCTTATAATTAAGTGGGAACAGGATTAATTGCTGTGGAGGCCCAAAGACCTGAGAGCAAAGGGGAAACCTCCCACCATCCCGGCGAAAAATCACGTCAGCCCTGGGACAACTCAACTGCTCGGGGAGACCCACAATGGGGTCTTTGGTCTGAGAGAGGAAAAGTAAGATGAGAAGAAATCTCCCCTGCTGGCACTGCTGAGGCACCTCCAGTCCTGGGGGCAGTTTCGGGATCCTCATGACAAGAAGGACCTGGAGGGGCTGGAGCGTGTCCAGGGAAGAGAACGAAGCTGGGAAGGGGCCGGAGCCCCAGGAGCGGCTGAGGGAGCTGGGAAAGGGGCTCAGCCTGGAGCAAAGGAGGCTCAGGGGGGACCCTGTGGCTCTGCACAACTCCCTGACAGGAGGGGGCAGCCGGGGGGGGATTGGGCTCTGCTCCCAGTAAATTTCTGTCTCCAGTCATTGAAAGATAAAGGGATTCCAGCACTGGGAAAATGGAAAGCTCAATTCCTTCCTTCCTTCCTTCCTGCTGTTACAGAAATCAAAGCTTAAAACACAGAAGTTCTACTTCAATTACCTGAATTGGCTGAGTCAGTAGAGAGGAGCTCCAAGAAGGGTTTATTTTCACAAATTATCAGTTTTCAGTATCAATTCCCAATTTTTTCATTGATCTCCTTTGCAGCTGATGCCTGATCTGTGCCACTTTCAATTTGAAGGAGCACCTTGTGCTCTAAGAGCTTGTCTTTACCAAAGTGGTTCAATGCTGCTGGGACAAGGATGGAATCCCTCTGGATCTGAACTCCACAGTGTGTCATTCACTACAGTCAATTTTACTTCTTTGCCAGTGCCAGAGGTATTATCACTCAAAATGTAACATTATTTTAACATTTCCTTTTAAAACAAGCAATCAAACAAACAAAAAAATGCTTCAACAAACCCCAATTTTCCAATTTCAACACAAAAATGTGTGTTCTGGTTATCAGTTACAGTCACATCTGCCATGTATCACCTGCATGGCAGCACTCTGCTGGAATTCCTAATTTCCTCCCAATTCTAATCAAGGCGTTTGCTCCCTGAAAACATCACAAGGAAAAATAGCTGTTATCCCAGGGAGAAAAAGATGAGAAATAACCCACTGAGCTGTGGATGTGCCAATCTGAGGGTTTACAGTCATCTTGTGGAAGTCAAAAACCTTGGGATTCTCCAGTATTTCCTGATCCTGACCACATTTTTACTCAATTCCTTTGCTGTACTTTCAATTTACACCTGTTTCCACATCCCTGTGCTTGTTAAATCCAGTTATCCATATGGAACAGCTCCTCAGTTCCTCCTGGGGCTTAGATTTCCCTGGATTCAGGGTCTCCAAGGAAGAGGGCAGTGAGATGAGCACATCTATGCCCAATATGCCCTGGAAAAAAAAACCTTTACCCAAAAGAATCCTCTCTAAAAGGCCCTGACTCAGCCCCTCCTGCTTTGTAAGGCACACTGAGACTGGCACTGGAGCAATCTGTCAGGGATATAAAATTCCCTGAGGAGAAACAGGCAACTGGAAGATCACCAAACCAGAAAAAATTAATCCCAATCTGTCTGTGAAGTTGTCTTCCCCTTCAGGAATGGTGAGGACAGAAAAGAAGGAAGGAAGTGGATTTGCAAAGGAAAAGGAATGATTCAAGAAACCAAAATGGCACAGAACAAGTATAAAAATTTCCATAAAAATAACAAGCATTTCAAGAGAAAAATAAAATAAAAATCAAACCTCTGTGTCATCCTCACACACCTCCAGATGTGATACCAAAACAAACTCCACAGCCTCCCTACAACCTAAATAACTTCTTGCACAAATACCACACCCCAACCCAACCCTCAGTAATTCCAACTCAATCAGTTGCACCTAAATATGCAGGAATGTTTGGTTTTCACACACTGGAAGGAATTATAATTGCATTCCCAAAGAAAAGGTTTTAGCTCAAAGCTTAGGTTGTTCTTCTCCAGGATTTTATGTGTGCAAAAACCTCTTGTCTAATTAGTGGGCTTGAGCTCCGTCTTAGAGGAGTGGGGACTAACAGGGCTAAAAGAAAAAGCCATTCCTAGGTGGAAATAAAAGCTCCCTGAATTCACTTACTGGCTTATCATAAACAAATAAACAATGCTATGCTATAAACAGCTTTGGTGGCAGTACAGACAAGTCCCACAAAGTGGTTTCCACACCATTCCAAAAACTCAGGGATAACTTCATGCCTTTAAAATATGCAGCAGAAGAGAAGCAAGTTGGCAAAAATCCCTCAGTCACTGAGTTTTATCCTCCAGTACTTGGCATTGGCACCACATTCCCTTGTAAAACAGGGCACGTGTTAGATATTGGAAAGATAAGGGATGGTTTAACTCCAACACACTGGAAAACCAGGAAAATATTGTATTAGCTGAAACTATTTGTATTAGCTAAAACACATCTTGAAGAAAATAATTCATGTTTATCTATAAAACTTCCACTTTTTGGAACTTTCCCTCTATCCTCAGTCACTTAAGTTCCAGACTGATTTAATTTGTAATTGATTCTAATTTTATAATATTTTGTTGTGAGATCTTTCTTTTTGGCAGCTTCTTATCCTGATTTTATTTCTTGCTGCTGCTGCCTTTATCTTTTATTCTTATGCTCTCTGTCCTTGCAGATTTAATCATTAACTACACATGCATATACACAAGTATTTTGGAGTATGGTCTGTGGGAAATAATTTACTCAAAACAGGTTTTCAAACCTCTTTCTGTAAGAATTAGGTTTTAAAAAACCATATCCTGCATTTGCTTTAAAAAGGGAGCCTGACAGTTCTCCCACCAGGAGGAGGAATAATTTTGCTCTGTATTTTCTAACCCCTTTACCTGTAAATCACATTCCTAATTACATCAGGTACTCTGAGGTATGAGAAGCACTTCACTGCAACAATTAAGTTTGTTCTACAGTTTTAATTAAGCAACCCACTCATCTGTTCCTGCTGCCTGCAGTGGGGTTTTTCAGTCAGTGGCCATGAAAACAGTTCACTTTTACCAACCCAACACTGGCAGCCAAATAAGAGGTTAATTTTTTCACGAGTCTTAATCCACAACAGGTCTCATAAACCTCTGTAACCCTTTGAAAGCAGCTCACAGTAAAATCAGAGATACAAGGATTATTTCCAATGTTTTCCCATCAACAGCCAGAATCAGTTTGTGTATCAAAACCCACTACAACAGCACATGGCAGTCTCTTCTAGAACCTAAAAATATGAAGACAGAGATAAAATCGCCATTTTCTGGTATTAATTCCTTCAAGCAGAAGGCAATTAGTACACCTGAGATTCTTTTTCAATCTGTTTCAGATAAAGCCCAAGTAGAGAGATTCTCACTCTTCATCAGGAGGTGTCTTTAATATCACTCTTCTGATCTGGACTTTCATGAAGTTGATTCAGTGATTTGACAAATACCAAATGAAGGGGGAAAAAATAACATCTTAAAATGCCCTGGCTTTTGATGCTGAAAATAGGCATTTCCATCAACCAAATGCAACAGCTGTAACAAAGATGTCCCTGTGGTAAGGAACTGAAAATGCCAAAAGAATTTCCTCCTTACCTCAGCCTTGCGAATGCTCTCTCTGGCTTCATCTATTTTCTGCTCCAGTTCCGCTCGGGTTTGCTCGGACATCACGGGCCCGTGGCATTCCAGCTCTTCCAGGGTCTGCCAGGAACAAGGAAACACAGCACAGATGAACTAAATGCCAAAGACAAGTATTTGTGACAATCAGGGAAGTTACTGTTTGACTGGGTCCTGGGGATGACCAACAAAGGTCCACCCCAGGAAAAAAATGGTGATGACTCTATCCCTGCCCTCTGGCAGTGGGAAGCCATTCCCTGCGTCCTGTCCCTCCATCTCTTGTCCAAAATCCCTCTGCAGCTGTCTTGGAGCCCCTTTAGGCACTGGAACAGGCTCTCAGGTCTCCCTGGAGCTCTCCCAGAGACAACAGAGCGTTCTGGATGTCACTTTTCCCCAGCTGATGCTGTGCTTGAGGGTTGGAATAGTAGGGATGACAGGGAAACTGGGCAGGATGTGGTGAAAGCACAGCAGACTCCTCCATGGCTGGCTTCTTTGGGAAGAGCAAGGAACTTCTGGTTTTATTCTCACTCCTAATAGACACATTCCAAAATCCAGCTGCCTGATGCCCAAACACAGCCCTTGGCTCTTCTGAGCTGAGGCGCAGACATAAAATTACCAATTCACATCTAATTTTATATCTTGATGTTAGACTTAATAGCAAATTCCTCATGGATTTTCCTAGTGCTGAGCAGACTTTTGACACCCACGTGAACACAGGCCCCAGACAATTCCCTGGTGCTTGCAGCAGCTCCTCTTCCAAGAAATGTGCTTTTCCCAGACCTACCCGCTGGCTGTGGACGATGTTCTTGTGCTCGCGGGCCACCCGGGTCGCCCATTTCCGCGCCTCCTTGTTGAGGCTGTGCTCCTCAGTCGTTCCCGTCTCCGACTCCAGCTGTCGGCTCTGGAACAGGGAACAAGGAATGAGTCGTGGCCCAGACCCTGGGTTACCTCTGTGTTTACCTACAGGGTGATTCTGTATTACATTTATCAGCCTGGGATCTTGTTTCTTAGGAAACAAGGAAGACAGGACAAGAACTTCCTTCTCAGCTTTGGGACCGGGTTGTGGGAAGACAACTCCAGAAGCCAGAAGATCACAAGAATTCAATTCCCAAAGTAAACAGGCATTATAGGAAGCAAAGATCATGGAATCATGGAATGGTTTGGGATGCGAGGGACTTTAAAAGCCCATCCAGTCCCACCCCCTGCCATGGACACCTTCTACTATCCCAGGCTGCTCCAGGCCCCGTCCAGCCCAGCCCTGGACAGTGCCAGGGATCCAGGGGCAGCCACAGCTTCTCTGGGCACCCTGTGCCAGGGCCTCCCCACCCTCCCAGCGAACAATTCCTTCCTAAAGATGAAAGGTTTAGTGTGACCATTCTTTGTAATTTGTGATCAAACACAAAGCCATAAAATATTTTAGTATAGCATGGGAATTTCTGTCCAAAAATGTTTGTGTCTGCAAAACAGAGGCTGAAATTTCCAATCACATTTTTGATATTGTTCCATCTTATTCCTGCTTTTGTCATGTCAATGACAAAAAGTAAACTTCTCCCCCTCAAGAAGTTCCAACTAAAGCAAGATGAAATAGTTCTCTGCTGTCTACAGGCTGAACAGAACAGACACATTTCCCAGCATGGAATTACTGAAATCATTCCCAATCTTTCTATCATTTCCTTTTGTAACAGAGTCACAGAATCATTTGGGATAGGTCCCATCTTCGAAGATATCCAAAAGACACCTGGATACAACCAGTCCTGAACAACAAGCTCTGGACCAGACAACCTCCAGAGATCCCTTCCAACTTCAACCAGTCCCTATGATTTTTTATCCTGAGTCAGCCACTGCAATCCACAACCCCCCAGCACTCCTTTTTATCACAAGTCCTGACATAATCCTGCACAGCCTCTGAGATCAACCAAAAACAATCCCTTATAAACTATGACCCAAGAAGAGAGAATACGCACAGAGCTGTTGAAGTGTGAAAGAAATGCCCGAGTCACAAATTTCTCACTCTGTATGGTTCAAAAGACACCATTTTTCTTCATCAGGTGGAGTTTGAAACTAGAGAAGAAGCCCACAAGGATGAAAAGGTTGTTTAGGCAGGAGAAATCCAAGGTTAGTCAGGAAAGGGTAAGAGAGCAGAAAGACATGGAATTATTTTCAGGGTAGCTGGGAAGCCTCCAGCTGTTACAGAAGAAGAGATGCTGTTATCAGGTATTTTAGCAGGAAAAGTGGAATGATTTGTGTCAAGGAAGGATGACAGTTCAATGATCTACACCAGCACTTGGCACAGACCGGAGTAAAACCAACAGACACCAGGAGGCAAATGGAAGTCATTCTGAAAACAAGATTTTTCTGGCCTTTAGACTGCACTGTCCTCATGGAAGAGGCAAAAAACACTATCTTAGGTTGACATCCTATCAGGGGATCTAACTGAAAAAGAGGCAAAATTGGTTCAGCTTGTTACTTTGTTCAATGAAGTTCTTGCCATCAAAACTGAACCTGGCCTTTATTCTTAGTGTCTGAAATGCCCATTTCAGTGTTATTTTCCAAGCACAAGGAATTGTCAGACAAGGTGTGGAGCAGCCCAGAAGAGGAGGAGGAGAGGTACATGCACAGGGCTGGCTCTGGGATGAACAGGGAGGAAGGTGAAGCTTCAGGCGAGGATCTCTTCACCCATCCCCTCAGTTTAATTGGTAAATTGGCTTTTACTGAGGTGGATTTATAGAATCATATTCCTTCATTACTGACTTCTTTAATTACCTCTATTAAGCTACTCCATTGTAAACTTGAAGAGGACAACACGTGGATTTATTTAGGCACATCCGATCCTTAAAATAACGTTTCACCTCAGTTTTTTCCTAGCTTATCACACAGCTTCTTCCACAGCTTCCACCTGTGTTTTAACCTGAGCAAAATCTTTGACATTCCCTCTTCCCTATTAAACATCTCAGAGTGAAAACAGCCCATAACATATTTTCAGTGTTCCCACTGCTCTTGCTCCTACTCAGCAGCTCATTTTCATATGGAAAGAACCCAGACTTTTCAGTCACTTGATAATCATTTTCATTATCCCAAGTGTGATTTTGGGTTTTAGTCTATTTATCAAAAGCACTTGACTAGAAAAATGAATGCTGACTTCATGGCTACTCTTAAGGGCCTACTAAAAAAGAAAGGAATTTTGTTGGATCAGATTATTGCACATAATATAAGAACTTGTATTAGTTACTTATAAAACAGTATTGCACCCAGGCAGACCTCACCCTTGCTTCAAGGTCTAAAAATAAAACAGAACAAAACTGGGGCAATGAAAAGCCTTAATTCTGTACCCTCAGGGAAAGACAGACTGGAGGGGAACGTCAAGAAAATGAAAACCCAGCTGCCATTAGAATAGGTGAGAAGAAAGGAGCTAAACCAGATTGATCTGATGTGGACATCGAAGTCCAAATTGTAGGGAAGAAGGCGGAGGAACTGAAGGGTCTGATGCTGACCTGAAGTGTTTTCAGGACTGGAATCTGGTGGTGCCAAGACGTCCAATGACTCAATTTAACCTCTTCCAAAAAGAGAGGGAAACCAAACCCACTCTTCGTGGCCAAGAAATGAAGGGAAAGCCAAAAAACCTGAGCTAAACATAGATGGACACTCTGCTGTTCCCTCACGGCTTGGATTACAACGAAAACAGTGTTTAGTGCTAAAAATTCGATCAGTAAACCAACAGAAAGTTCTGGATGGCTCCAAGCAGCTAAAAAGCTTAGGGGCAGCAACGCTGTTTCTTAAATTAACAAAAGCATTCAGGCTGCAGACAAATGTCACTTCTCCATTTTGGGCTGAAATGTTGGTGCAGGTGCAGGATTTGCCTCCCAACAGGACTAAACTCAGCCTGTATTCTTATTTATCCAGTTATATCTGGAAGCAGATGGCACAGCCCTGTCTTGAAAGCAAGAAAACATTGGCTCTTGAGCCTCAACGTTCCTTATTTTTGTGGCTGAGGCCTAAAAAACTTCACTTCAACCAAGGCACAAAGCAGGGAACATTTATTGCATGCAAAGCACTGACATGAAACACATCTGAAAACCGGGCATTTGTCTTAAAGAGGTGAAAACAAGAAGTTTCCATGCCAATGCTGCAGAGCAACACTTTGGGGAGGAGGAAGGAACACACATGACATTTTTCACACGACTCACTGCTAAACTCAGCAGTTCTGAGAAAATCGTGAGCCAAGTTTGGGGCTCCTTTTAGTCTGTTACTGCTGAACTCATTTGATTTTAATTTAGCCAAGAGTGAGCTGGGGCTGACTCATATTTCAGTCAATTTCCAACATTTCAAACTGGACACTCCACATCTTTAAAAATTACGATTTTTTAGGGTTTTTTCCCTCTCAGAATAATAAAAAAGGACTTCAATCCACTATTATTATAACCTGTATGTTACAATAAGGCTAAATCCAAGCCAACCTATTATTGCTGCTTTACAGAACCACATTCTGCTTTTTAAATGAACAAATCAGTAATACATTATTAGTACTGAACAATATTATATTAATCTAATAAATGAAGCACTGATGGGGCTGCCAAAGGAAAAGGAACATCCAACTGGGCAGGGCTGGTTTGGTTTGGTTTGCTTGCTTCGGGGTTTTTTTGGTTTGGTTTGGGTTTTGTGGGTTTTTTGTTTGTTTCAGTTTGGGTTTTGGGATTTTTTTGTTTGTTTTGGGTTTTTTTGTTTGGGTTTTTTTTTTCTCTGTAAGTATTGATTTTTATTAAATATCATTGATCAACACAACTTTGTTATTCCTAGGCCTTGATGTTTCTGTATCAAGAACTTCTGTTACAGAGAAGAGATGAAAAGCCACATCCCATTTTTAAAATTAATTCGAATCTTATTTATTTTTAATGGTTTTTACTGTTCTCACTGCAATTAATATTGAAATTAGAGTGCAGAGTATTTTTGTTAATTTACTTCCATTCTCACCCTCATAATTATCCTCATTTGCCTCAGCCCTCACACCAGCTGCATTCCCAGCCAACTTTTTCAAAAATCTATTAGAAATACAGAAAAATTGCCCTCACTAAGTAACCAAAGGCAAAAAAAGGGACTTTTAAAATCAAGTTTGACACAGAAAAAATTGAATTTGTAGCTACTTTCAATGAAATAGAAACAAATTTCTAGTTTTTAAGTGGCCACTTCTTTCAAGTGTAACTTCTGCTCTCTGATCTTCACTGTTAGAAATCACCCAGAGCTTTGCTTAAACTGCGTTTCCTGAGTGCAAAAACCCCAAGAATTCTAACTGTATGCTCTCTAAATTAAGATTAGGTGGTGAAAATTAAAATAAAGTCAACTAGGCAGTGAAAATTAAAATAAAATCCATTAGGGTGGGAGCCAATTTCAGCTCATTATACTTAGAGAACATGACACTCACATTCAACCTAAGCTAAGTCCCAAAGTAGATCCAAAACTTTCATTTTCTTCAGTATCAACCTCAAATATAAATATTAGATCTCAGCTCTTATTTTAAGCACAACTGTGGCAGGAGGGATTAAATAAAATCAGTTTTAGACAGGCACAAGACAGGTCAAGTCACAGAGGGAAGGCAGAGCTTTGCCCACTTGCACCCACTGATCATTTCTTGACCTGAATGGTTTTAACTCTCCTCAAAAAGAATTCCTAATGCTGAATAAAATTAAATAATAAGCTCTTTTTAATATATATGTAGCTTCAAAAAGGTTATACTTAAAACCAGTCTGTTCTGGCATTAAACGGTTGATAAAATTAAATAATAACTTAAATCTTTTTTTTATGTTTAGGTTCAAAAAAGTTATACTTAAACCCAGTCTGTTCTGGTATTAAAACAAGAGACCACTGTAAATACAGAAATATGGGGCCCCTTTGTACTTGTTTATGTAACTTATATAAAATTCCTTCATAGAAGATTCTGAGAAACTCCAAGATGTATCTTCTGAGAGTGAAGGGAAATTCATCCTTATTTTCACAATCTACCCGTAAAACAGCCAAGTTACTTGGAGGGAAACTGCAAATCTTTCCACTGAACTTCCTGAGGTGTTTTTGTGCAAGTTAAGAGGGAAAAAGAAGATTATTTTCATGTCAAGAAGCTGTGGGACAAATCAGCTGGGCCACAGCTCTTCCTCATGCTCTGAGGAAACAGTGAATGAAAAACAGGAAGAAGACCCCAAAAATGAAGTGTCAGCTTTTCAGGGCCCTTCTCCTCTTGCTCCAGGGACACTTTTGTGTCACCTGGCTCCCTCTCTCAAGTGATAACCCCAGGATCAAGGAAAAAGAAGTTTTTCCAAATAGGAAACAGAGAAAAGCTGGCGAATTTCCTCTTTCTTTTTTGCCCTGTTCTCGTGGCTTATCTGTGAGCATGGGGACAGTGCGTTTTCCACACACTGGATTTTTGTGGAATTAATAAATATCCCTTTCCTCGTGGGAGGATTGGGGGTGATTAAACTGTGGAGTCTCACAGCAGCCTCTGTGGAAGGCCAAGATGTGCTGACTGGGTTTCCTTGGGAGGATAAAGGTATTTTAAAAGACTGTTTTCCATTCTCCACTTTGCTGTCTATAAATCCACGTTGGGAATTCATTTCTGGAGAGGATTAAAGGTTGTTAGGAACTGATCAATCATTTCTTTCTGAATATTTTTAAAACAAACCATTTCTTTAAGGCTAAGTGGTTTGTTTTAGGGGTTTTTTTGAAAACTTTCTTTTTTAAAAGTAAGAATGTCCATCAAAATGAACCAAGACAGTGAAAGAATCTAAATAATTTAGTAACATGAAAAACTGCCTCAATTCAAGCTCAAAGCAAAGTTCTTAGACAATGGAAAATACCTGATTCATGTAAAACATTTTGAAGAGGTTTTCTCTTTGTGGGCACTCAAGAGGGTACATTTCACCTAGTGCAACTGGGATATTTGGCATCAAAAATCCTGGCAGTTGCTGGAAAATTGTTTCATTCCTTCCTTTCTCAGGAACAGATCCTTTTGGAGGCTCTGGCTGTGCACTCTGGGATCATTTTGAAAGCAAACTGACGTGTCCCTGACTCAAGGACTGCACAGAAATCCTGGGAACAGCTCTTGTCTTATAAAACCAAAGTTTGGGATGGACCATGTAAAAGTGGAATTTACACCACAAATCAGAGCTCTCCATTCAGAGCTCCATATCCATATGGTTTATAACATTCTTCCTGCCTACAGCACTCACAGCTCCATTCCAGTAATACTAAAATACTCCAAATTTTGAGCCCAGTCCCAGTGGATCAGCCCAAAGAGAGCCCACAATTTGTTCTTGGAAAAGGTTAATATGAAACTTTTGATGAGACCTATTTATGACTCTACTTGGTTCTTTCAGTCCTTGGTGTGAAAATCATCATGCACAACCCACAGAAACTAAAAGCCAACTGATAACCAGAACTCTGATAAACTCTGCAGAACATCCACAAACAGAACACGTGGCAAAAGAATGCTTGGTGATTGTTCTCCTGCAATTAAATGTTGCTCCATCAGTTAGGACACACCCAATTTCTGACCAATTCAAAGCCTGAGCAAGAGCCTTCATTCTCATGTACTCATTGATTAAAAATGGGATTGCCCAGGCAGGATCCTGTTAGCTGAGCAGAATCATATGGATCGTAAAGAAGCATAATTTCATTATTTTGGGGAAAACTGGTACAGCCTAAGCAGCTGAAGCTTTAGAAGCTGCAGTGCACTGAGGAAATGCAGGAATTCTGCAGCCCAAGTGGGTTAACCAAGCAAAGGAGTCGCTGCATGTGAGGAACTGAGACATGAACGACCCATTCATCGCTTCTTAAAATTTCCTGGAGTGAGGCTGCACCAGCAGTACACGTGGACCCTGTGAGCCCACCCAAGAACCACTGCACAGAATCCTGGCATTTCTCACACTGAGGAGTTTAATGGGAGTGGCTTACAGCTCTACTGGCCATGGGGATGGCCCTGTGGAAAAGGAGCAAAATTAAATCAGCAATAGGGCTGCATTTCATCAGTGCACACCAAGAGCCTGCAGTTGTCAGACACCTTTCCCCTCTCACAGTGCAGCAGCAACCAATTACACACAGCACTGTCTTGAGCTGAGAAATTTTAATTCATGCCCCCAAAAGATTACAATATCAATTACAAACCCTGTGCAAGAGCACAGGAAAAGTGTGAAGCTGCCCCCCACAAATAACACCCTTAAATTCATTTTTCCTCCTTGAAGTCTTATTGTGAAAAATGATTTTTTTTTCCCTTTTTTTCTGTTTTATATATCTAGAGATCGTGCATTCTGTTGCCACCTCTCCAGAGTGTAAATTCAGCATCCCACATGCACAGGGATAACACAAGGCTGACCAGAAACACCCCCAGGTACCTCTGCTATGGTCATTCTCATAGCACTGACAGGTGAGGGCTCAATCTCCACCAGCTGAACTGCATTAAAACTCTGGACGCAGGGAGTGCACAGGGACGAGAACACACAGCAGCAAATGTTAGAGAGGCAGAGCAAAGACACTCAGAAAGATTCTGCTCACTGTTATCAAGAACAACCTCAAACTTTATCACAGAATATCCTGAGCTGGAAGGGACCCATCAGCAGCATCGAGTCCAGCTCCTGGCCCTGCACAGGACACCCCAACAATCCCACCCAAGAGAATGCTCCAAACGTTTATTTATGATAATAACCGACTCTTTCTGGAAGAAAAATCAAAATCAGAGATTGTTAAAAGGGAAATTCAAAGGAAGCCCTGGCAGACATATCAGGGTGACTGGGAAAATCACTCCTATGCAAGTCTTGATCCGAGTCACCTGAACTGCGGATCAAGACTGCCCAAGTCACTTCACTAATGAATTCAAGTAAAAAGAGGTTTATATTTTTTAAAGATCCAAACTTATTTTAAACAGCTGATTCTTAAAATAACATTAATAATGTCAATGGGACATCAAGAACCCACTTTAATCAAGGTGCTGTTTGGAAACGCACTTACATGCTCTGATTCACTCAATTTTAATGTCATTAATGATTGCTTTGGAAGCAACACAGAAACCAAGATAAGATTCTTGGATATTACTTTGGAACGCAGTGTTTTAACAGTTTTATTTTTAGTAATTCTCTACATGTATCTCTAAGTATTCCTTGAGCAATTGAGGTGTGTAGGGACACTTTATTTGGCACAGTTGCAACCCAGTATTAGTGAGTATTATCAGAACCTTGCAGCAGGATAAAAAGGCAGCAAAATTTAGTAGGAATTAGGTTGAAAGCAGTGAAACACAGGACTGTTAGTCACAATCTGGATGCCAAAAAAAGATTCTGCTCTTTTGTGGATGATGTAGAGCCTGTTTGATGCTTTTTTTACCATCACCCACCTCCTGCAACCAAGGCCACTCGCCCTTTCTCTCCCAAAAATACAGCACTGGGTTAAACCAGATTGGGATACCAGTGATTCTCTCCCCATTTATAACAATCTGCTTTAAAATAGAGCAAGCCCAAGCAACTGCAGGGATTCACAGGGCTCTTACAGTGTCACTGTCACTTGGCTGGAACTGGAAAGGCTGAGGTTTGTGGAACGCGGAGTTCTCCTGTAAGAACAGCTGGAGATTGTAATCCCGCACCACCTGAGGAAAGAAAAAGGTTTATTTAGACTCCTTGCTTTGTGAACTGAAAAGCAGCTGGAGAGCAAAACCAGCAGAGAGTTTCCAACTGAGATTAAACCTGCAGCAGGAGCTTGGGTGCACCAGCAGGGAACTGAGGACCTGAGTTGGTCAGAGGTACTGGCAGGACACACACCGGGTGACAAGGACCTAAAATATCCCTGCCATCCACCTACAAAATGGGGGGAAAAGCACCAACTATTAAACAGACACTCTGTGGCGTCGCTGCCATAAATATTTTTCTCTCCTCTTGTGGGTAATTTCCTGTGCACTGCTCTTTCTTAAGCTGAAAAGTCTTAATTTGGCAGAAATTATTAGTTGTGGGAGCTGAAAGGACTATTTGGAATAATGCATCCAAAATCAGTAACAAACTTCGTCTCTCTTTATTAAATTGCTTTCAGAGAAACTCTCCAAGCTTGCATTTTGCTGAAGCAAAACTCCTTCAGCTCCTAAATTTGTTTAATGATACGTTTCAGGCAGCATGACACAGATCCCTAAACAAACCTCTTATGTCACAATTTACACAGATTTACAAAGAAATACCCAGTGATTGCAAGATGAAAAAAATAGGATCACTGCTTGAAGAACTCTTACAGAGCATTCACTGCCTCAATTGATGACAATGCATCAAAATTATATCAATCTATTACCAAACTGAGGGTTTACATGTACAAAGGAGATAATAAAGATGGTATTTATCCAGAAATAGCAGCATTGTGCATGACCGAGAACTCTGTGCTGGGTGGACAATGGGAAATAAAACTTGTTCTCTAATGCAGCAAAATGTTGATGCTTGTGTTGCTGAAATACTGAACTGTAAAAAATTAATCTCCAGTTAAAGAAAGTAAATAGTCCTCCAGGGCCAATAATACACTCATCTAAACCAGGAAAGTACATAATTACTGCTCCAATTTGAGCAGTTGAACATAAACACACTCAAATGGGGAGAAAACAGACAGGGATTTGCATCACGAATTCCCAGAAACAGAAATTCAGAAAATATTAAAGAAGGAAACATCTGCAGCTTCAGAGGATGCTCAGCACTGATCTGGCATCAAAATCATTTCATTTAACCAGCTATTCCACTGAATTGTCCCTTACATCCACACTGACCGTAGCACACAACCCTGGCCAAATATGTGGAACTATTTTGACTTCAATTAGGAAAAAAAACCCAAAACGAAGTTACTGAGGACGTGAAAACCTGCATGGATATTTTAATACACTCTCCCCACAGAAATCTGACTCCCAAGCAACTCAGTTCAAAGAGAAAAGTCATTTTTCCAACAGCACTCCTAAGAGACTTCCCCTCAAAGCCACAATAAGTGGTTAAAAATGGAAACAACTGTTATCAGAACAGGAGGCTCGGGAGAATGTGCAAGCCCAGCACATGAAATCCTGCATTTGCAAAAAATAATGGACAATTGATAAAAAGAAAATAAAAATACTCCAAAGCAACACTGTATCCTTGGGATTAAAGTGCAACTTTTCCAAATAGATTTCCTGTTACTCGGTAATTAAATCAATGTCCTTACACAGTTTCTTTCTGAAGTCAATGTCAATTGACAGGTCAAAACAGACCTGAAATCGAACAGGAAATGTATCCCATATGCAGAAACAAGGCACAGCCAGAGATGTGCAGAAAGGAAATTACTTGCCCTCTTACCAGAAACCTCACAGAAATGTTACTCGAAACAGCAAATGGAATTTCAGAAAATGCTCCAAAGAAAACCAGCTTTTTTCCAAAAGAGAAGTGCAAGAAGTACAAGTCTTGAGTAAGACTGTTCAAGCGAAACGGAACTTAAATTACATTTTCACAGAATCACAGTCCCAGACCGGTTTGGGTTGGAAGGGACCTTAAAAATCATCTCATGCCACCCCTGCCATGGGCAGGGACACCTTCCACTATCCCAGGCTGTTCCAAGCCCTGTCCAGCCTGGCCTTGGACACTGCCAGGGATCCAGGGGCAGCCACGGCTGCTCTGGGCTGTGCCAGGGCCTGCCCACCCTCCCAGGGAACAATTCCTTTCCAATATCCTTTACCCTCTTTGGGGTCAGTGTTCCTATTCCAGTGTCAAAGGAATGACAGGAGCCACCCTGACCCAGGAGCAATAAAAGAGAGCTCCAACAAACATTGTTGTGATAAAACTATGGAAAATCTGCATTTTATACAGAAAATCTGGTTTTTAGCAGTTTCCCTCAATCTGCATCACGTGAGGAGACCGCCAGCCCTGCCCAGCCAAGGAGCCATCCCTGGCACTTGTGGGAAGCAGCTTGTGTCCTTCTGAAGCAAATACAATTTAATTCCATCCCACAAACAGAAATACAGTTCAGATGGAACAGCTGAAGTATTCCTCCCAATGAACTGAAGTGCCTCTTCTAAGCAGAGCCTGCCCAGCTTGTACTGCAAACTAACAAAGAACAGGTGAAGCATTCAAAACCCCCAATAAATATTTAAAACCTTTGCTTTGATGACAGGTTTATTCTAAATTGCTAACAAATTTATTACATGTTTAACAACTCAAGCTGCTTTTGAAAGACATGGGTGGGTTTTGGTGGAGAGAAAATGTTTTTTTTCTGGATTCACCTCTCCTTTTTTTTGGGCTGATTACTGCAACCTGGACCTGTCACGGAAAGAAAGGATAAGCAAAGCCTGTGGAAAAATCCACCAGTCAATATATTCAGAGCAAGACACACGTTTTCACTAGCAAAGCAACACAATTTTTTCTCCTCTGCATTCCTGAAGCACAAGGAGAGAAGCAAATCGAGTTGTAAAAAGCAGTTGTAAAAGCCCTGTTCAGACCTGCCAGCTGGATTTACATTTCTGTCCCCTCTCCAGGCATTGTGCCCACGGACTGAAGCAGAAACACAACTGCCTCCCTCACACACACAGCCTGACTCGGTTATTGTGTAAAATAAGCCAGACCTGGAGCTCTCCAGCCTGGGTAACGCAAACTCAGGGCACACAAATGTCCAAGGAAAGGATTTCTACTCCAACAAACTGTTTGGATGTGACAGTTTAGAATTGGATCAAAGTCCCAACCAGGCAGCTCTCCAAGTATTTTGAACACAAAGGATCTGATACAACAGTGAAAAATTAATTATGCAGACATTACACAGAAGCCTGTTTAGCTAAAAGATTCCAAGCCAGCATTTTTGGGGAAGGTATTTGAAGCCGACCTGAATGATACACCCCAAGGTAAATTACTGGAAGTCCTTCTACAACTGAAAAGAAAATGGTATTTTGATTATTTTTACAGTTGCTGCCAAGTAAATTCAAAGCTGAGGGTGAAGCCCATTTTTCATGCCCTCACTTTAGATCTGTGAAGGTGTGAGATCACTTGCTTGGAGGTAAATAAGGAACGTGTTAAATAAGCTTTTGCTCCACATCTCTGTGTGAATGAGCTCTGTTTCTGGGTGGGTGGGTAAGGTAAATGTATAAAGGAATATTATGACTGCACCAAAGCAGCTTTTCTGAGCTCAATGGCAATTATTTTTTTTTTAGCCCAGCAGATGAATTATTTAAGTATCAAAATTACCCTGGAAGCGATCACGCCTCTCTGAGTCTGGCTGCTCGACAAAGCAAACAAACCACGTCTATGACAAGGCTCTAATTTGTTTGCTGTGTTTGCCACTCTTAATTCCAGGGAGAAAACAGCGTAATAGTTTGGATTTTAAGTTGACAGACAATTATTAAGAAACGATCCAAGCAGTTACCCAGGGCTCTGCTGCAGATTACACCGTGCAGAGCCCTCAGCTGCAATTTCCGCCCCCAACCACGCAGGGTGAGGAGAACTGAGCATCTCTGGATGCAAATGCACTCAGGGGAAGGCAGTTTGGGTGCTGGAGGAAAAATTCTCCCCAAGAAAACTGTCTGGTGTCTTCTAACTTAATACCACTCAGGAGTAACCAAAAATAACAACCCTTCAGTTTTGTCATGATTTTGGAAGCAAATCTTAAGCCATGGGGATTTGTCCATGCTGTAAGGATTCAGTTACAAAGGATCATTCAGTTCAAACTTACCTTGCTGGAAGTCTCCAGTAAAAACTGGAATGTGTTTTGTACAGCTTGGCATGTCTCTAGTTCAGTCCTGCTGAATGCCATTAAATAATCCTTAAGGTGATCATATACATTTCCATCAAGAGCCTGTACGAGGGAAAGAAAGAAAGAAAAGAAAGAAAGAAAATCAGGAAAAGCAGGAAGTAGCTCTGTACACAATTTATCAGTGTCCATGTTGAGATCTGCAAGATGCTCACACCATTTTTTTCCAGCAGATTTACACCTGCGTCGAGTGGACAGAGCCCGGTGGCCGTCCCTCCCTCCTGGCAGAAGGAATGACAGTGCTTGGCTCCCATTAGATGGCAGCACACAGCACTGCAACAACATCCCGGTGATTCCCATCCAGCTGTTTCCATGGCCAGAGCAGCTCTGGAGAAGGGAATATGCTCAGGGAGACGCCACTGAGGTCAAGGAAGATGGCCCAGGAACTGCGAGGCCATGGGGTGCTGCCAACCAGAGTATTCCTCAGGGAATGGTGCCAGGACACTCAACATCTGGATGTGACACGTCCCCAGCTGTTTGCTTATCAAAAACAGCTGAGAAATAGCTGCCTCTTCACTTTCTTTTGTGCACAGAAATACCAAATAAGTAACAAAAATTCATCCTAAACGTAGCAGTGACAGCAAAGTTCAACCCCCAAAGCTCTGTTGTAAGCAGAGCTTTAACATCACATCACACAGAGTAGGCTACACAAGTTCTGTGATAAATTTGACCTTGCAAGTGACTGAAAATGTCATTTAAATATTTAACTCAGGATGTATTTAAATATATATCATACAGATTTTTAAATAGGTCGTATTTCACAGGTACCCATTTAAAGTGTACTCATGGAAACTGTGCACACTCCATTCCAACAAACTCAACAGTGTGTTTCTGTAGAAAATTAGATTTGATAATTTAAATAATTTTGAAAATCTGGGAGGGAAAAAAAGAGTGAAACTGTGCAAAACTTAGGAAATTATTTCTGCCCCAGAAAAATCAAGCCCAGTGTTTAAGGTGAGGCGAACAGACAACAAATCAGACACAAATCCTGGAAGTGCCCAAGGCCAGGCTGGATGGGGCTTGGAGCACCCTGGGATAGTGGAAGATGTCCTCGCCCACGGCAGGGCTGGAACTGGGTGAGCTTTTAGGTCCCTTCCAACCCAAACCATTCCACGGTTTTATGAAATCACTCAGAACTTAGGAAGAACAGAAGAGATTTTCCTTCTGCAAAGCTCTCCCAGGTACAACCACCCTCAGCACACAGCCACCCTCAGTGAGGGATGCTTTGAGGGGATAATCAAATTGTGCAACTGGAATTCTCATGTCCAAACTCTGATATCCCAAATCCACTTCACGCTACACTATTTGCTTCATCCTCCACCTACCAAGTGTCAAGAAATTTTTAGCAGAGGCTGATTCTTTTCTTCAACCTCACGCATTAAACCGGCCTCAAACTTAATAGTTCCATGGCCATCAGAAAGCCATTATGCCAAACCAGTAGCAAACTGGGAATTTCTTCCAAGCCCCCACACTGTAGCTAGCTCTCTCAGCTGATCGAAGGCCGGGCTCGAGGGGTCAGCAGCCAGGGCAGCTCCTGGAGGCCCTGCCATGGGAAGGACTTCCCAGAACGGCTGGGGAAGAGCTACAGGATAACTGCTCCAGGCTCTGGAAGTGATGTCAGCTCCACCAAACACTCTGTTAAACAGAATTTTTAAAAATTCTTATTAAAAGAGTTATGTAATATGAGCTTAGAGCTGGGATGTTCAATTGAGGGAAACATCAGGAATCCCCAGCAGCAAATCCACAGAAAGCAGGCAGCCATACACAGACACAGGTTCAGTTCTTGCCTGTGCTGGTGCGGGCACAGCCTTGCTGGGATTCACCCTGAGCTGGCTCAGGAGGCTCAGTCCCAGGCCAGCAGCAGGATTGGAACATTCCCTGTGCTTTTACCCCAAAAGGGACGAGTCCTCAGTGTCACACGAGCGCCGGAGTCACCATCCCATTCCAAGGGCACTCACTTTCACATCAAATACAGGCAGCCCCAACAGCAGCTCAGCCCTGTGCTCACAGAGAATACAAATGATGGATAAAATTGCCAAGACTGCCTGTGCTCTCCCTGGGGGACCACGGGAAGCCTGAAACTCCCCCAAAATGGAATTGCTGACTTTTATCTGTTCCTAGAGCTTCTCAGCTCAAACACCAGGGCTGGAGTGCAACTCTGCTAAGAAATGTAAATAAATAATTTCAATTTGGCAAAGCAATTCTAAGTGCTCAGTTTGCAAAGCAGCTGTGATTTTTTTCATCCCACAATGCCATAAATGAGTATTTCAGAGCTTCACATCAAACCCAAATGTTGTTTTTATGTCAAACCCCACACGAAGGGTTTGTGTCATTACATTCAAGTCTTAAATGCTGAGATCTGCGTTGGGTTTTGACACTCTGGGTGCTTTGCAGAGCCAGTGGAGAGAAGTTGGTCCTTGTGTGCTGTGATTGATCCCCCTCCAAGATAGATGGCTAAAATAGGTCAGCTGAAAGGCAGGATGCCAAGGGCCTATTCCTCTTCACTGACCGTAAATAGTGCCCCACAATTAGCTCAGACAGACACGTCAGGCACACACACAGCCCAGCCCCACACGTGTTTATTCCCTCCAATTATCATCCACGCAGCACTGGGAATTAATTCATGTCCAGCTGCAGCCTGCAGTTTGAGGAATATTAAAAAAAAAAAACAACAAAAGAGGAGAAATATTAACTTCATTATTTCCCCCCTCCTCCTGCAATGACCACAGCTCTGCTGAGATGCCAGAAACCCCCCCAGTGTGATATGGAGATAAAAAATAAAGATATTTAAGAAAGAACATCAGAGCAAAGTGTGGCAAAACATTAGGGAGCACACGGGTCTGCCAGCATGTGAGAACTGCATTACAGCCTGGCTCCTTTCATTAATTAAAAGCAGTTTTGATATGATGAAGTTCTTAAACACCGATGAGAGCTGCCAGAACTGAAGTTCTGAAAGTCACTGCAATATCACACAAGCGGGGCTGAGAAAGCAGCTCCAACACAGGCTAAAAAGCTCCTCATGGCGCAGGAAAGGTGACATCCCATCAGCCACAGGATCAGAGAGCTGGCTGGTTCCAGACTTCCAGTAATAATGGATTTATCCATTCTATAAAATGGTAATTATTACATCGAGCTGGATGTGTTCATATTAAAACAAAAGACTTGACTTGCTGAACTGTAGGATATAAATTAACATTCACGTGGGGTTTTATCAGCTGAATCTCATCCACTTACAAACGCTCTGACCCAAACCACTGAACATCACAGGTTTTGAACTGAGAAGTCTTTTCAGAATTTCTCATCACACAACTTGAAGGGGAAGCTGGAAAAAAAAGAAAATCAAAAAATCCCAACACCCATTATTCCTCTACAATGGCTTTTGTTCTCTTTCTGACTCTCCAGAGAGCACTAAATCACTTACTGTATTACAATCCCACTGAAAAACCTGTCTTTTTGTCAACTTCAAAAGGAAATCAAGGGTTTAAAAAAAAAAAAAAAACAAATCTGGCATCAAACCCAAGATAATATGAAGCTAAGTAGCACAAAATTACAATTTCCAAGGATAGAAAAAAGTCAATGTTTTTTCAGAAGTAATTTCTTTACAGCAGAATTGTCATACTAAGGGTGCAAAACTACTTTCCCCTGTGTCCAAGCTTGAGAAGTTAAAGGCTGGAATTAGGGCTGAGAAGAGCAGAAGTTGTTAATAAAGGCAATGGACACACAACCAAATTAAAGCCTATTTTTAGAAGAAATCCTATATATTAATTCAAACTCATAAAATTATATAGCAGGGAATGGGACAAGAACATTGCTCTTATTTCAATATCCAAGTCTCATGTATAACTTTAGAGAGTTTCTCCCAGAAACAAAACTTCAGTCGCTGTTCAGATCATCATTTTCAGGAGGTTTTTTTATTCCAAGAAGCTAAAATTTTGGGAAGTTGGATGATGGGCTTTAAACATTCTACATTCTAGGAAAATTCCCTCAAAAGCAAATAGGTAAATGGAAGTATTTTAGCTATTATTGGGACATTTGGTTGCCTTTGGGATGTTGTTACTCACTGAAAATAACACACAATGTAGAACAGACCCTGTGTGGAATTTTCATCTTCATTTATGTCACTGATTTCAAGGTCTCTTCACTAAAACATTTACAGGTCTCAGCCACACTCCATTTAAAGATTACCATTTCAATTTCTTAAAGACACAGAACAAGCTAAACTACTCTGTATTTTTTATTTTAAAAGCAAACAAATTAAAAATTGAAAGTATCTGCCCCACACACAACACAGACCAGAGTTATGTGAAGCTACCAAGGTGAGCTTTACCTGTTATGCCATTTATTTCTGAAATAATCCTAGTATTCTGTTCATGTTTGTCATGCACAGAAACTCCTAAAAGCTGTGCTGAAGCTCTGGGTAAAAATTCTACAGTTTAAACTCAGGTGTTCAAACTGAACCTCTCATTTAACCACCAGGAACCAAAACCAGTGTGGGTTAAAACCCCCACAATTAAAGGCACACTCGTGAAGCCATGTGGGTTTCACTGACTAATTCACACCAGTCTCATCTGAGTCATCACTGCCTAGAAATAATTTGGTATTTCCAAACACACATTTATGCTTTTATGCATTTTACACTCCCTAACCCCACGTTTGTGATCAGAACCATCGTGATCAGACTGGGGTTGGAACGGGATGATCTTAAGGTCCCTTCAAACCATCCTATGGCTCTGTGAAATTAAGTTTTCATTTCAAAACATCCATCCTTCCCTGAGCTGATGCAACCCAACAGCTTTTGTGGGCTAATTTTGCCACTGAAACCCTTGGCAAACTCTCCCGAAGCTGCCACCGCTCAGCCGGAAACAATAGAACTGATGTGGAAGGCAAGGAATTTCCTTACATGGGTGGAGGGAACAGCACAAAATTAGAGCTGACCCTCCCCTGCCTGGGCTGCAGCCTGAAAACAGAAAGATAAGGGAAAGAAATGAACTGAACAAAAATCATTGTGTTTGTGGAGTGATAACTTTCCTGTGGAGTCAATGGGATTGCATCTCTGTAATGTGACTTATTTTCCTGTTCAGAGTCAAACCCCCAAATCAAAAGGGAGATCTGTATCACAGATTCCACCCTCTATTTTAAATTTATATGAAAATAATTTTATATATTAATACATTTATATTAAAAATTAAAATTAAATTCTTTTACCACCCTATTCTCATTTGCATTAAACCCCCTGTTTTATCTATTCCTGATCTGCTTTGCCTTGAAAACCACTTGGAATCCATTAAGATTCAAGTCCCATTAAGAACAGGGACTTGAGTTTACATCCTTTATTTTCTGTACTATTACTCAAAACATTTCCTTACTTAAAATTAAAAACCCAACAATCTGAATTACAGAACAAATATGCTGAGTGAAGCTTTTTGAGTGTTTGTGCTCAAAACTCCTGACTCCAACCCATTAAATAAACAGAGTGATCTCACGGATGGCACAGTCTGGGAATTTTCAGTTGAATGATTTCGGTAAATGAGACTCCACTGAGGGTTTTGATTTTTATGTGTCAGAAAAGATAAAATGAATATCAAAAGGAAAGGTTGGGGTGCAGACAATAATAATTTGTTAACAGGTATTCTTAGAATTAAGGCATCAACTTCAATCTTTCTAGGGTGTGAAGGGAAGTCTCTGTATTTTAGCCCAAACAGAGCAACAAATCTCCTTTTATCAGACAGTGAAGGATAAAGTATTTTAAAAACTCATCTAAAACTCAGAACAAAGTCAAGAGCCCGAATCAGCTGGACTTGCCAAACTCAGCACTATTCAGAGCAGTGAAATGTAACAGCACTTCCCAAGGACGTGAGGAGGGAAGGAAGGAAGGTCAGGAAAACCCATCCTTTCTGGGTAACAGCTCCATTCCACAGTCATCTTCCTTTAAAAATGCTGCTTCCTGGCATCAATTTCTCCTAATACAGAAGAAAAGCTGCCTTCTCTTCCTTTTAAACTCTTCCATCCCTGCAGCATTTGTCACTGCTGAAATCCCTTCCTCTCCATCAAGACCCCCCCAACATAAAAGTAAATCAGGGCTGTGTTTGTCAACAAAACACGACATCTGTATCTGAATTCCCAACAAACCCCAGATCAAAGCCCCAGCAGTGTCCCCTGAAGAACCTGCCTGGAGCAACGTGGAGCTGCTGGCATCAGGCTCTGGCATTCCCAGAGATCCCGCAGGAACAACTGCGCCGTGTCCGCGCCTATCATGGATTTGAGGGCTGAAGCCTGACTCCCAAATGACAGGAAGCTGTTGCCCAGCCTGCCCTCTTCAGGCTTCCTCTTTGGGGAAAATCCTGGTTTTCTGCATAGTTGTGCAAGTAGAGAAAGCCGCTAAGAAAAGCTGAGGGCAGAACCCAACCCTCTTCCCTGATCAAAAAGTGAGTGCTGGACTTCCTCAGCCTACAGGAAGAAAGCAGCACCTAAGCTTTAGCTCTGTAAAATCAGGATTAAAGGTTAACAGGAGAACAGCCATAGTTTGCATCCAAAGCAAAGCAGGGCTAATCTAAGGCTGTAAAATGATCTGTATCCCAGAATAATCTTACACATCCCAAAGCTCTATTGTTAAGTCAGCTTTAGTGAGGTCCAGATCCAACTCACTCTTCAAGGATCACTACCTAGTTCTGTCTGGGAATATCTGAAATCCAGTGAGACCCTCCCACCTGCAGCACTGCATCCCGATCCAGAGCCTTCAGCACAGGAAGGACAGGGAGCTGTTACAGCAGGCCCAGAGGAGGCCACGAAGATGCCAACGGGTCTGAGTGAAGAAGGGTTTAAGAGGCCCTACAAAAAGATCCTCCCTGGCTTCCACTCCTTCTTGCACTTCCACAGAAAGTAATTTTAAGGAATTTTTGTAACTGTCTCACTGTCCTGTCAGTGTCAGGCTAATTAGTTTCTCCTGTTTCTTTTCATTTTCCCTAAATCCACATGCTGCATGACCACGCGTTGTTCACAAGTGCATTTGTTCAAGCCAGCCCTCAACAAGGAACACAAGATATTCCAGGGACGTGCCCACCCTGCTGAAGAGCAGAGACAAATTAAAAACTGGGAATAAAACCAGCAGACCAAGAGGTAGGAAGAGAATATGATGAAATAGGCTGTAGGACATTAAAGTGCCTCTTCAAATCGACAAGGCTTGATGAAGCTGAGAGTTTCCTCCTCTCACACACCCTGGAGGAGCTCTCACCACGGCAAACACGGGAACAATGAACACTGGAAGACCACGAGAGCCCCAAGTTCCTTTCAGCTGGGTGCCCATGAACACACTCTGCACTTTCCCTTACCCCAGAGCTTTGTGTTTTCTGCTGTCAGGAGTTTGGGGCTTGTTTGCAAGTTCTTTGTTTGCTCTCATTAGTCACTTGATGATTGTTCTGCACATCATTTTGTTCCTTTACAATTTCGCCAGGGTCATTGTTTTTACTGACAAAACCTTTGTTGTTGGGGCGCTGCAGTCTCCTCCGAGCACAGAAAAATATGGAATGGCCACCAACAGATGCCTGTCACCCTCCCCCAATCCAGGGAAAATGTCCCTTTAGAACATGAATAAGCAAAATTAATGGTAACAACAAGATTTGCCTCCCCCATCTCATGGCAGTGCCCCACGGTTGTCACACTTTAGGATTAGGGTCTGGCAGGTGAACACAGGCATGGAAGGAAATCCCCTTTATAATTCCTTGTAATTCCCACAAAGCTGACAGCAGTGAGAGTTACCTGGTGGAGACACCATTAAATTAACCCTCCAGGCTTAAAGGATGATTCCACTGAAATCAGTGAGAACATCCTGATGTGAGACTGCCATAAGCATGGAAAACCAGATCTTCAAATTCTACCACATAAGGCTTAAAAAACCCTGGAAGATGAAAACATATTCTAGGAATAACTAGAAATACATTCCCCAAAGCTATCTCCCAGGACTTCTTGGACCTATTTTGCTTTTACTTGCACAGCTCTGGAATAAATCCCAGGGGGAATCCACTTTTGACAGGATGAATTTATAATAAACTGCATCTTTGCTTTTATACTTCCTCATTCTTGGGGGGAAAAAAAATGTTCTGGCTCAAATCCAACACTTGGAAGACGACTTTGTGGCAGAGCTGTCACCCTCATGATCTTTGCATCTGGAGAGTACAGAGTGCTCTATGCTGCTCATGCCAGTAATAACTGGCTTCCTTCACGTGGAAAAATGTCCATTTAAATCCCTCAGCACTTCAACACCATTTCTGCTCTTCAAGGATTCTTCTGCTGACCACAAGATCATCGCCATCATCACAAAATGTCTGAGGAACAGCAGTGGGGTGTGTGCTCTGTCTGGATTTTTTACTTCTTCTTACCCAGAAATAAATTATTTTGCTGCTTAGCTCGACAAATATTTTGGTATTTTGACATGATTTGGAAGATAAGTTAAAGAAATGCACTTGGCTCGAGAACAGGCCAGAGCCGATGGTTTTTAGCTCCTACAAGAGCAAATCACATGCAGAGAACCACCTCCAAGGAAGCTCTGGGAATTCCTCCTGACAGAATTCCACTGGGTCGAAGGTGTGGATTTACCAGCGAGTCTCCATATGAGCTCTCGTGCTACAGGTGAATCATCCTTGACTCAGACACAAACTTTGATAAATCCAAATTTTTTCTGTATCACAACACCACAAACTAAGGAAGACAAACCTTAAACTGACATAGATGGGCACATGAAAGTGCATTTCATACCAAATCCCAATGTTTCTTAATAAGTAATTTCCTTAAAAGATTTTCTTAAAACTGTTTTCTTAATAACATTTTCTTTAAAAAATTAAGAAATGAATATTCTCTTAAAAATACTCCCTTGGCAAATAAAATGCACAAAAAAAGAGGATAAAATAAAAGAATAATCAGATACTGAGCATAAACATTCCTCAGGAGCTTTTGTTTTCTCTTTTGCACCTTTCCTGGTTTTTAACCACCTGTTTTTCTGGGTTTAGGTTTTCATTCAGTCGATTCAACCCCTGTATTACCATTTTAACAGCAGGTAATTTTTTGTCCACTGTGATTTTCATTTATTTCTTCAGATAAATCCCCTCAACAAAACCTTTTCTGCCCCAACACAGGCTGTTGTTCCCAACTGCTCCTTGGATTTATCACTTCCATCTGTTTTCTCTATGTGGGTTTGAAGTCACCTGTATTCAGTGAATGGGCTATTCAAAAACTGCTCACAGAGTAGGTTCATGGATGGAAATATCCCAATATTAAAAATTTCAAGAATTTAATATATTCCCAAGCATTTCAGATTCTTATCATGCCAAAGAGAGACAACCTGCAGCGTGATGTGGTCCTGCAAATGTAACATTGCTCTATCTCATCCACAACATGAATGGTCTTGTTGGGATATTCAGAATATTCAGGCATTTCCCAACTCAAATTAAAAATTCAATTAAGTTTTATATTAATATATGAAATAATTAAGCAATATGAAAAGGGCAGAGTGTATCTCACACAGGAAACCCCACGTTCCTGAACAGGTACCCTACAGAAGGATTACTCTGCCAGTCACACTAAAATACAAGGACCAAATCCAACAAAACTATTTTTAGGAATTTTCGTAATATACACAAACATGTTCTTAAAAGGAAAATGGCCCAGAGTCACAGCACTGTGATGATTTGCAATAATTATGGAATCACAGAACAATGACAGAAATTATCTGCCACAATGAAGGCAAAAACATGGTGGGGGTAATGCCAAAGGTACGGCAGCTGCAGTGCAGCAGAGAAGATCAAGCCGGGCTTCCCAAACCCCACTTGGGAATTCTGGGTGCCAATTATGCTTTGTTACTTTTAGGAGTCCATTCTCAATTATCCCCAGGGGAATCACACTAACAATTTATCCCTGCACTCCCTGCAAGCACCAGTGGGTGAGGACAAAGATAATTTGAGCCTGAAGTCCGTAATTAAAAATATTGTGAAAGGTTTTTCCCTTTTAAACAGATTCCCCCCACCCCCATCCCAAAGCCTGGCACAGAATCCCCATTCCAAGCAGTGTTCCTGAACAAGGATTGATGGAATCAGCAGTCATGCCATATTCTCCAGAAGCTGAGAGGGTTTTATAATCTTCTACTATTCAACAGGACAGTGATGGGTAACAGAAATCAAGAGAAAAACGAACAAAAATGGGATCTAGTGCTGTGAAATATTTTAATTAAATCACTTCTGAAGTGTAGCCTGACTGGGAATACCTAAATATACTTTGGTCTCCCAACAGTATTTGTTGAACATAACTGCATTAAAGTTAAGCTGCTTTTCAAACTTATTTCAACCCTGTAGGATTAATGCTCAGACCTTTTTAAAAACTACTTAATTTCACAGTGCCACTGCTCAGAGGCCCTCCTGACACCGTGTGGGCAGAGCAGAGCAAGAGACTGAAATCAGACAGCAAGAGATATCCCAAGGATCTGGCATGGCTGGGATTTCTTTGATACAAGGCTGTCTTTAGTGCTTAAGTCTTTGCTATTAAATAAATTGAGCCTTTCAGCGAAGTTAATTCATTGAATGCTCCAATGTCCCCTTTTAAATTAGAAATGGGGCTCCCAGACCCAGCCAGAGAGAAGGGTCTGTGCTCACTGGGAATGCTGAGACACAGAATCCAGGGATCTGTACCTGAAGTCACACATGAATATCATAAAAATACACTACAGTAACCCAGCTGAAAAAACTGAGGCTGAATCCAACTGGATGAACTGTCCAGTGAGAAGAGCAAAGCCCGACCCAAGTGGATCAGCTATTAAAACTTGTTTAATTATTTGGGTATACACAGAGCCACAAACATCTGTGAAGATTCTATGTAGAAAAAAATGTATTTCTCACATTTGCCATCTTCTTATAATGCACCTTTTTCTTGGAATTCTGTATTTTTTAAATTTATCTTTTATTAAATTGAATTCTCATCTATTAAATCATTATACACAGTATCTATAAATCTAATATATTAAACACTGTACAGTTTTATTAGTAGAAGCAGTTTAAAAATTTGATTTCTAATACTCTTGAGCTTGAACTAGAAACCTGATTTCTACCTATCTCCACATACCTGGTTTAACACTCCAGTCAAAAGAAGTATGTCCAAGAATATTCAGGCACCCAAATCCCAGAATATTGTCACGATTCCTCCTAACAATTTTTTTAAAAATTTCATTTTGAATCGTTTTCAGCTCCCCATGACTTTGATGTGAGATTAAAGCCTGGAACCCAAGCACTGAAACTTCCCTCAAGTTTTAAAAATCCATGAGGATTTTTAAAAGGTCCTTCTGGAAGGGTGCTGCTGGATGCCCTGGACAATGCTGCTGCCAAGGGAGAAGCGAGCTGGGACGAACCCGTGCATGGAAAAACTTTTTCCCATTATCCATGAGCAAGGCTGGGAATACCAGAGAGCGATGCATTCCTCTAACTAGCATTCCAATCCTACAAGCAATTACCTTAGGGCTTTGATAACTTGTAAAAGGTTATAAAATAATACCCTTGTTCAGCAGGATGACACCACTCCCACAGGTCAGCCACCAGGAATTATGGATCTAAGGAAGATAATGCCAGGGAATGTTTGCTCCCCTCCATGCCAGGGCCGTCTATCCTGGCTGCAAAGCTTTTTTAGCAGAGATGACAACTTGAACAGATGGGAATTTTATTTTTGGGGATCAAACCTGCAGGGAGGGAGACAAATCACACTGAAGCATTCCCACTGCTCTTCCTCTTCCCATGACTGAGTTTCTGGGCCAGCTTTACAGTCCATTATCGCCTTAGCAATTTGTAAAAGCTAAACAGGAATTTTCAGCTGCAGGAAGGGATTCCAAGGCAAGGAACTTGTCTCAAGACTGTGCAAAACCCAGAGCTCAAGCAGCTCTTGGCCACACAGGGAACGATCAGCTCCTCACCTCCAGCCATCCCAAAACCCCTGCACTGTCTCCAAACAGAGCAGAGCTTTGGAAGCTGAAAGAATAAAGAGCCCCTTAAAATTTGACAGCTGGGCCCTATGAAACCCTCAAAGCTCTCTAAAAACTCTTCCCAGGTTTGCCTCCCTTTCAACAAAGCAACTGTAGATTAGAAACCATTTTTCCCGTACCGTATTTTAGGATTTAATTAAACTCCACATTCAGCGTGACATTTTCTATCTCACACTTATTGGCCTTGTGCTATTTTGGGCTTTATCTCCTTGTCATAATTCTTCCACTGCTTTCATTAGTGAAGTCACTCAGAAACGTTTTGTCCTGCCACTGACGACAAAAGATGAGTCACAGAATCACAGCACAGTTTGAGTGGGAAGAGACCTTAAAATCATCTCATCCCATCCCACGGGCAGGGACACCTTCCACTGTCCCAGGCTGCTCCAAGCCCCAATGTCCAGCCTGGCCTTGGACACTGCCAGGGATCCAGGGGCAGCCACAGCTGCTCTGGGCACCCTGTGCCAGGGCCTCCCCACCCTCCCAGGGAACAATTCCGTCCCAGTATCCCATCCATCCCTGCCCTCTGGCAGTGGGAAGCCATTCCCTGTGTCCTGTCCCTCCATGCCTTGTCCCCAGTCCCTCTCCAACTCTCCTGGAGCCCCTTTAGGCCCTGGAGGGGGCTCTGAGGTCTCCACATTTTCAGTAACTCTTACAGTTAAATATCTCATTTAAGAGGACAAAAGCCGTGCACACATATGCAATTTTAAGAATAATCCACGAGTTTTCCCCCCAGTTTCAATGGAAACACATCCATTCCAGGTAACTCACTGAAACATCGGTGGTTACAAGTAACAGCAGGAAAAAAACCGCTGAGGAAAAAAGTAACTTTTCCCTGCTTCTTCAATTCTTCCAACGAATCAGGAGTAGCTAAAAACAAAGCCCTCAAGCAAACAAAGATGTGTTTGGGATGCCTTTCTCCATGAATCCTAACTCAGGAATGTTTCTAGTTAAAGTGTGGTCACCCCACCTGCCTCCCAAACGGAGCAGACCAGGTGCTTCCTGAGCTGGGCCGGTGCCCCGGAGCCGCTCCAAGGCTGCTGTCTGGCACAGGGAAGTATTTTGGGAACTGCTCTCATTGTGTTACAGTGTGGCTTGGAAACAAGATGGCAGTTTCATTTCCTGCTCAGAATGAGCGCGTTTTATGACAGCTGACCAAAGTATCCTGAAGCCCCATTCAAATCCTGAACAGTTTCTACATAAAATCTTAAAATAAATAAAAAAAAGGTTCAAAGTGTTCTGCTACCTTCCTCAGCTAGATTTCTCCCAGATTCCCGTTAATTAACTCCTTCCCAATCCTAATCCTTACACTGCCTTCCTGGTACCCTCTTTCTAGTAGGGGCTTTGAATTTTTTTTTGGTTTTCCAGTCATTTTTCTTGTTCTGCTTTCAGCTTAAGTCCCTGATTTCATCCCTGATCATTCTGCCCCTCTGCCCTGCTCAGGTGAGACCCCACCTGCAGAGCTGCCCCAGCCCTGGGGCCAGCAGCACAAGGACCTGGAGCTGCTGGAGAGAGCCCAGAGGAGGCCCCGCAGCTGCTCCCAGGGCTGGAGCCCCTCTGCTCTGGAGCCAGGCTGGGAGAGCTGGGGGTGCTCACCTGGAGAGGAGAAGGCTCCAGGGACATCTCAGAGCCCCTTGCAGGGCCTAAAGGGGCTCCAGGAGAGCTGCAGAGGGACTGGGGACAAGGCATGGAGGGACAGGACAAGGAGGAATACCTTTCTTTCATAAGCATCTGTAAAATCACACTCCATGCTTTTACAATCAACCCTTTTCTTATGTTATTTCTGTGACAACACCAAAGGAAATCTTGCTGAAAAGTCAGCAGCACTATCAAAAAATAATTTATTTCACCATAAAAAAATGGTCATTGTTTTAAGATAATTAAGTTGCCCTGAGTTTCGTATCAGACTTTGCCATGCTGCTTTTACACTACACTCCCCAGCCATGGAGGAATAAACACCTGGATCCCTGAAATAAATGGCCTTCTTTGGGTCAAATGCTTTACCAAGGGATTCATTTGTGATTGAAACACGAGGTCGGACAAACTGACTGTCACCAGGCCAATGTGACCATCACATTTTTTCATTTTCACAACAGAAATAGTTGTGACTCAGACCCACTCCTGTGCCTCAAGGTCGCATGAAAAGGCTGCATGATGAGCAACGTGATTTCTCAGGGGGTGAGTGGTGGATTTGAAAGTGAAAATATATATTATATCTATGAAAAATTAAAAATACAATTGGGAATATAAGAAATGGGGGGCAGAGGGCAGGGTTAGATGGGATATTGGGAAGGAATTGTTCCCTGGGAGGGTGGGCAGGCCCTGGCACAGGGTGCCCAGAGCAGCTGTGGCTGCCCCTGGATCCCTGGCAGTGTCCAAGGCCAGGCTGGACATTGGGGCTTGAAGCACCCTGGGACTGTGGAAGGTGTCCCTGCCCATGGCAGGGGTGGCACTGGATGGGCTTTAAGGTCCCTTCCAACCCACACCATTCCACAATTCTATGCCATACACGCAGCATAGTTACTGGTAGAAGAACTATTTATTGTTAAGGCCAGTAAACCTCCCTTGCTTATTACCAAAATTAACACCAGAAGCTGCATTTCCAGTGCGAATCCTCTTTTCATTCCCCTGCAAACATTAACTCACAGTCAGCTGGAATCCAAGTGCTCCCAACTGGAGTTAGCGCATATTCCATGGACTGTGAACTCCTACAATCCTCCAAGGTACTTCTCAAGTAGCAACTGGGAATGTGAGAGATGAGCATTTAGGAAAAACACTGCACAGGAGACCACAACTGTGTACTAATGATCCAATAATTCATGTGGATTCATAATTACACTACAACCTGGAATTCTTCTCCCCCAGGCTTTATGTGCCCATCAGCACAGGGACAGACGTCCCTGGATGGGAAACCAGCATGGGATCAGGATCAGCTGTTGTGGAGCCCACAGTGAGCATCCTCTGGAACAGTGGGATCATGTGCTGGGCATGATCCCTTCAGTCACCTCCCCTTTGTGGGAATGACCATGAGGAAGCCAAGCACACTCATGAAGGGCCTGGGAAGGAAAGCTCCTGTGCCCATCTGATGCTGGAGATAATGCCATCCATGGCTGCCTTAACCAGGATTACAAAATATTTGTGGCTTGCAGCTGACAAGAACCGGAAGTGAAACAATAGTTCTTTCACTTGCACAAGTCCCCTCTGCATTTTTAAACGAGTTTTACAGGGTTTTAGAAGAATTGGTAGCACTGAAATAATAAAACAGATTTATAGAAGCAAATGGAAATCTCTGGTGACTTCAGAACTACTTTATCTTAATGCTATTTTTTCGTTGAGGGGCAGACCTTCCATTTTAAAAAAGGAATCCCCTGGGTGCTTCTAAATCATTCCAGAAAGTCGAAAACAATAACGTGGACGTAAATTGATTTTTTTACAGTGATAATATTGGTTCTGCTTGTTCCAGAGGCTACAGAAGTATGTGCTGATGCAAATGGTACCCTTCTATTTCCACAGGACACAGCAATGCTGGGATAACACTCCTGAGCCAATTTAAGACTTTCAGCTACCGTGTCAACTTATTTTTCAATTCAGACAGAGCCACCAGGGGAAAGAACCCTTTGCCACACACACCCTATTAATTTCAGGGCATAAAGCAAATTATTAACTGAAAGCCACCAAGTCCTCAATTTGGGATCATTTTTTTAAACACTGCCAGCTCCAGCTGAATCTCATTTGTGCAAGTCATGTTTGGAGCCTGCATTTCCATTTGTTTTAAATGATCACTAAAGTGCCTGGGAAAAGTGATGGATGACTGGGCTGAAAACAGAGAAGTCAACACAGCCTCACAAAAACTCCCAACCACTCTAACAAACAAAAACCAGGGCTCACCAGAACATGAAGGTTCCAGCACTGCTGGAACTCATGGAGTTACTCCACTTAATGGCAGAAAAAAAACCAAAACCAGAAAGCAGAAGGCAGGGAATCCCAAGGAGAACCGCCTTACCAAAAAGAAGTTGGTTTAAGGAATGATAGAATAATTCAGGTTTAAAAGGGAGATATTGGTTCAACCTCTGCACTCAGAGCAGGGTCAAATACACCAGGCTGCTCATTCCCTGGAAGTCAGCCAGATCTCCTCCTCTATCAGAATCCTTAAAAACAGGCAAGGCTGTGGAAAAGCCACACTTCACCCGTAATTTTATAAATCAACCTCTCAAATTAACAAAGCACTTCTGTACCTTGTGCTGTTCCTGTCACCCACACCTGAGCAAAGGGCTCTTGCAGGGAAATGATGTAACAAAGTTTTTATTCAAACCTGCCAAATCATCACAAGAACTCTGATCAAGAACAAGAGCCAAATTACACAACTCCACTTCCTCGTGTCAAGCAAACTGGAGAGTGCAGAAAAAACCAGAAAAGCAGCCTGGTGATTACAACAGGATAAAAGAAACCACCAACACCACAAAGACAAAGCACCAGCTTTTGACACTGCTCTCCCTCAAACACCAAAGCCTGCATGAGCCATGATATTAAGTATTTTTGTTTTTTGAAGAGCTTAGTTTAGAAAGATCTGCTGCTACTGCCTGCTACCTTCTCCAGAACCTTTCTGTGCTCATAAAAAACGCAGGACCACCTGCAACCTGTTCCTCAGCTCTGGCACAGGGTGCCCAGAGAAGCTGTGGCTGTGGCTGCCCCATCCCTGGAATTATTCCAGGCCAGGTTGGAGCACCCTGGGATAGTGGAAGGTGTTCCTGCCCATGGCAGGGAGTTGGAATTGGATGGCCCTTCCAACCTAAACCATTCTGTCATTTTGAAATCTAAGTTTTTGTTCCCTCTTTCTCTCTTTAAATAATCTCAGGACTATTCGAAGTGTCCAGCACACCTGCTTTTCTTTTTTTCATGTCAGCATTTCCTCATCATAAGTTGCTGTGTAAAGTCATTCTTTGAGGTGCTTCGTGAGGGAAACTTACAGAATTAAGAGCACAGCATTAAAAAATGATAGTTTATAAAAGGATGAGTATCGAAACAGTCCTGATTTGACTTCAACCATCATCTTAGACTTCCTTCTGACCTCAGTTTAAAGTAAAAACCTAAGCACCAGGTAGACAACTTATTTTTAAAAGGGTTTGTGGACTGTACTTTCACACTCAGGTGACGGCAACTCTTCCTAAGCAGCTTGTCAGGAAACTGGCGAAGAATAAAACATTACCAGGCTTTATTTAGTCTGCGCTTTGGGGGGTTTTAATTTCACTGCAGAGACTGAAATGGACATAAAGGCCAGATAAAAAGGCAAAAGGATTAAAATCTTTTATGAACAGAGACCTAGAATGGCTTTGCTCCTTATTAAGTGGTGTAACTGGAAAACTAGGAAGGCACAGTAGGAACAATTCTTCATCCTACTAAAAAAGCTGGAAGCATTTTGTATTTTCTTTTCAAGCACTGCTGTTCAGTTTGTGATTAGCTTTCACAGTTACAGCAGAGCAAATCACTTTTTCTTTTCCGCATAAAAATGTTGCAAAATAAAGTAACATATTCTGCACCACTGCAAACGAGCAGGAGCTGCATGTACCAGGAACCCAGCCTATGAAAGGGTCCTTTTGTTGCTGTCTCGGTTTTGAAAGACAGGTGTCTGCTAAGGAAGGCAGAAGCCCCCCTTGAAGTGGCAGATATAACCCCTTTTCCCTCCAAGTTATTATATTTTGAAATCAAGGGCCTTTAGGCAAAGATGTGGGAAATAGGAATAACAGTTCTTTACTCTCTCTCTCTCTCTCTCTCTCTCTCTCTCTATATATATATATATATATGTATATAACCAGTCAAACAAAACAACAACAACTATGGCAGTAACAGCAATCACAAACCCAGTCCCAGCCTTCTCGGCTGTCGGGCCCTTTCCCCTCGGGTGCAGTTCCGCTCGCAGCCGGCAGGGGCGCTGGCGGCTCCCGGTGAGCAGGGCAGGTGCGGTGGTTGGGATCCCGGGAAGGGATGGGACAAAGGCTTCACAAACCCCTGGGCAGCTGATCCCGGGCTCTCAGGAACAGCAGGCTGGAACGGCAGGGACGGACGCAAATCCCGGGTGGCAGACGAGATGTATCCAGATGGGAGAACCCCACGGAGGCCCAGGCAGGCAGGGCGAGCAGGGCTACAGCGTAGCGAAAGCTCGAAGCAGCAGCGGGGCAGGGCAGCCACAGCCCGGTCTCCAGCAGGGCAGGGAAAGCGGCTTTTGGGGTCCCGGCGTTGTTTCCAGCAGGAAGAAAGAACGGCCAAAAAGAAAGAAGCAGCAGCTCCTTTCTCTGCAGCTTCTCTCTCCGGACGCTCAGAGCGAACTGCCCCCACACCCAGGTGTAGACAAAAGAGTAGCCAGGCCCGCCCCACTCCCCTTTTTGTCTTTCTTAAGTACAGCTATTTGTCCCCTAGCAACATGCATATGGGAGAAAATTCCTTTAACAGGAAAAAAACTAAGACTAAACTAAAACCCCAACAGTTGCCTGTGACAGAAAATGAAACAAGGCCTCAAGGTGGATTTGTGATTTATTGTCATAGGACAGCAGCAGCATTCCAGAGCCAGACACACAGAACAAACCCAGCAGCAGCTTCCTCTTGGGAGCAGCCCGAGGTGCCTCAGCCCAGCACACGTCACACTTTCTCCCCGGTCTGCAAACACCTCGTGCAGGCACAAACCAACATTGTGGCTGCAAAATACGTCCACCCCTCCTTTTTCCTGACACCAGCACAGCCTTTTATTGGATTCTGTTGTTACAAACCACTGAAGATCCATTGTCCAGGCTGGCAGCAAGACAAGGTGTGCAAGAACTCTACCCTGTCTGTGTTCAGCTCAGCTGACACAGGATGCCAGGACTAACCTTTGATGTCCACATCCTATAGCAAACATTTCATGATTCTGTTTTAGGCTAAGTAAGACACCTTTCAGCCTATTGAAATAAAAGGTAAATTAATATAAGGAGAAAACAGATGGGAAGAGGCAGCCAAATCAGCTGAGATTTTAGCCCACTATTTATCAAGGCAGACAAGTCGATGTCAAAGCTGAGAGTGAAATCTCCTGTTTTCTAGGAAAGTCAGCACTGTCTGCACATGCAGATGGTGCAGAGGGATGGTCTGAGAGTGCAATGCCACAACTCCAACCCAAAGGCAGAAGCTGGATGCACGTCACGGCCAGGGACTGGGTGTGCTCCAGCCAAGCCAGCCCTGGCTTCCAACAAACCAGAGGCAACAGAACCCCCACAGCACCATCCTAATTCTGGAAACAAGAACTCCATGAAAACTGAAACCTATGGAGAAACTGTTTATGATGGATGCAAACAGAAGCAGCTTCTGAAACACTTGTGAATGTCATATACAGTAATGCAGCCAAGTATCAGCTGAAAAGTTTTCACGTGTTTTTTCCATCTCTAAAGATCTGGGTAACAACTAGAAAAACAGGCAGTGAATCCAAAATCTGAACAGTCTGAGGAGATACTTGATGTGATTTAGAAACGTGGAGAGCCCTGAGCAGTTCAAAGATCAGCTCAAGGGCAGCTAAATGGGGAAACACTTACAGACAGCACGTGGCACTACAGG
Organism: Corvus cornix cornix; assembly: GCF_000738735.6. Lineage (NCBI taxonomy): Eukaryota > Metazoa > Chordata > Aves > Passeriformes > Corvidae > Corvus > Corvus cornix. The sequence continues at coordinate 1,421,802 of NC_046332.1, read as the reverse complement.
AATACCTAAGGACTTACTAATACTGAGATAAAAGGGACATTTTCAGAATATTAATGACAACACAGTAGCAAAGATGTTTAGTTTAGACACTACAACTGCATTATAGCATGTAAAACATACTGGGTCACACCACCACTCAAGCTATTGAAACAGAAACTGTGCTGGAAGGGTGAAACTCCCTTCCAAAATCCTCCCTTCCCAGTGATGTCGCCTAGAGATGAGAAACGTTGCACAGCTGTCTCCATTTCTTCATCCTTCACTCCATTTTCCAGTTCTAGCATCTCTTTCAAAAACAGTAATGGCTGTTCCCAGTTCTTTATTCTGCAGGCAGCAATTTTTTCCCCAAGTTACTGCGTTTCTCTTTTTAACATTAATTTCATGTGCTGTTTTCTGCCTGGTCAACCAAAATGGGCAAGATCTTGCTCCATTTCTCAGTCATTGTACAGCTGCTTGCACCAAATGATTCTTCACCTTCAAACAGTCTCCTCTCCCTCCAGCTCCTTCTCCATTTGTGTAAATCATTCTGCTAAATAAAATAATCTTTCTTTCTGTACTTTATACAGTGTGGTTCCCTCAGGAATTTCAGGAGGAGAAACCAGGACCCTGCCAGCAAATCCCCTTCCAGATTACAAGCTGCTGTTTCTACTATATTTATTTATATATTTAAGCAGTTTCACACTTCAATTTGCATTAGAGTTCCTGGATGAAGGAATTTGAGTCCAGTGATGCATTATCCCTGATTTTCCTGAAGATTTTCCCCTTCTCTCCTCAAATCTCCAGTAGTCACTTCAATTTGGGACCTTGCCTGTGACTTTCTCTGCCTTGCTCCAGAGAATGACCCCATTCCCAGGACACCTGGGTGTGTTCCCACGGAGATTTACTCATGACCAACACTGCAAGAGACCCGAATTCACAGCTCTTCATTAAAAACACACTTTTGTTTACCAGACAAAGAGATTCAACTGCTATAAATATCTGAGAGATGCAGGAAAATAAACCCTGAGTCCTTTCCTTCCAGAGTAATTTGGCTGGATGAAAGCACTTAGGCTTTCAGCAAACCACAATTACTTATATTGAAGAATAAATTGTTATGTTTTTTTCTGTATGAAAAAAAAAAGGTTCAGCATGAGAAAGGCTTGAAAAGAAATCTACCAGGGCTATTTGCTCATTTTTAAAAATGATTTTCAACACCCTTTTTGTCTGTTTTGCCGTGAACATATTCAATTCCCTTCTGGAATTGCTCCCAAGTAAGAGCATTAAGTGATGACAGCCAACCATGCATGTAAGGATGGAATTATCTTATGTAAGCATCAATTAATAATTTTATCTGCACCACCACAAGGAAATTCTTTATAAGCATTTCCATGTACTAAACATTTAGTCAGCACAAATATTCACGTTTTACTAACAGAACAGCACAACCATGCACAAACACAGGGAAAAGCAGGAGGATTCCTTTGGTGCTCTCATTTTTTACCTCACTGACCTGCTTTTCATATCAATATATCAGTATTTCCCATACCAAAATGCAAGGCACACTGATAATACAGGGATTTGTCATAATTCTATGCTATTTCTGCAATAAAGCAGTTTAAAATGCAAATGACAGACTCCTAAGTCACCCTGCCTGGAAAGAGTTTGTAAAGAGCAAATTAAAGTAAAGTTTGAAAATGTCAACATGTGAAATGCAAACAGATAAAGTGTGAATTAGCTGATTTACAATTTATCTTTAACTCTCGAACTCTAGAACACAGGAATAGTGTACATTTAATTAATTCTAGGGTGATGTTTAAGAAAACCATGAGCAATCAGGTTTGAACTTTTTAAGTGTGCCATTTCCTGTGAGTTCAACCAGCCTTGACCTGGCAAACTGCCACAGGTGAGAACAGGAATGCTGACTGCTGCTCCCTAAAATCCTTAGTTTGGAAACCAAGACATTTAATACTTCTAGTTCATTAATCACACCATAAAGAAGTGTTCTGATGAGATAAAAAATAAAAAGGATTATGGAATATGGTACTAAAGAACCAAAAACCCCTCCACTTTCCTTCCAGAAGGAAAATACAGGGCTTAGTTTGACAAACCTGATTCCTTTAGCCAAGGGAACTTTATCCAAGTGAGTTTTTCAGTCAAAGTTTTTTTAGTCCTTTATCCAAGTAAGTTATTCAAAAAAGAAGCGAATTAAAAAATGAAACTGACTGCTCAGTTTTGGGGCCTGAAAGCCGGTTCCAAATTTTTTAGACAGCACTACAGGCTCTACCTTCCCTCTCATCCATGGCAGCTCACTGGAAAAGTCAATCCAGGACTTTGTACCCTCCATCTGCTCCCCAGATTTTCCCAGTTCCCAATGGCAGGCACGAAGCAGCCTCCTCACCTTCATGATGTTCACGAGGTCTGTTTGATAGTAGCGATCCTGGTGTGCATTGGCAGCTGCTAACGTGAGAAGATAATCATTCCTGGCATGGATAGCCTTGGAATTGCACTCGGATCGTCGGGCTTTTAACTGCAACAAGTGAAAACACAGCCCACAGTGACAATCTGGATGACCCAACATACATTAACAGCCAATTAATTGTGTGGATATGTGTTAGTACAGTGAAAACTTTAGGGCGTTTATAGCTTTTAAGTCTTCCTAATAATGAGGGGATTCCTGATAAGATTTTTCTCTCCTGCAACTGGAATGTGGTCTTCAAAGAACAGTTTTAACTCTAATTAGAAAAAGAATTCCTTGTATATATTCCATATATAATTCTATACTCTGCCCAAAGAGTGCTCTTAGCTCATCCCTCGTCCTACCAATTTCCCTTCCAATCTGTGCCTCACCTCTACATTCCAGACAATTTGGGGCATTTGCCTAATGAAATGAGCAGCAAAATCCAAGTTTTATACTCACCTTCACACTAGCCTTCTGCAAGCTAATCCTTGAATGAAAAAGACTAAGTTTGGACCTGGAACAGAAATGAGCAGAAGGAATTGAATGTTTGCCTTACACCGTTTCTACAAAAGTATTTTTTAGCTTCTGAAGGATGGTGGTTTAAAAAGTAAGGAAGAAAACAAAATCAACTCAATAGCTACTTTAATCTGAATAACACTGCAGTATAAATCTGCTCTAAAATTCCCAAGCTCAAATTTTTGGTTGTTTTTGTTTGTGTTTGTTTGTTTACTTTCTTCAGGTATTATAGGTAATTTTATTAAAGTTCTTTTCATCATCCCTCAGAAAGACAGAAAAGATCTCTAATGAAATCATCATTTCATTCCCTGAGAGCAGTTCTGAGTAACTTCTAAAAACAAAAATTAAAGGAAAGAAAAAAGCATGTGGCAAACTCCCATAAGACAGGCCAGACTCCAAACCCAAAACACGTGCTACTTGTTTTCCTGGAAGGAAGGAAATCACCCTCTTTAGGACGTTAAGGAACAGAAAAAACCTAAAGCCTCAAAAATTTATCTCGAAAAATGAAAAAAAAGTGTCCTGTTGCCTCTCCCCTCTAAATGGACTGATACCAAATTTGAGATGTGTGGATAGAAAAGGAAGTCAGGAGGCTTTAATATCAAACAAGTGCCAGCTGACACACTGTCCTTAGAAAATGCCAAATTAAAGCTGTTACTTGAACCTCCTTCCTAAAGAAACCAACACAAACAAGTTCTAATTTCCTCTCAGGGCGTGCCTGAAATGGCTACAAAAATGTATAGAAGCAAAAAGCAAAGAAAACCTGGAAGAATCTCGTTGAAAGTCAAATATCAAGTGCAAAAGCTAAGAGAAATGTGCTTTTTGGGGCTGCAATTATTTCTACATATGCCATTATAAAAACATACTTGGCCTCAATATCAGCTTTCTCCCGCACCGCCTGAGCCATCTGTTCAGTCTCAAAATATTTCTTTTTGCCTTTAGCTAAATCTTTGACTGTCTCCTGTAATTCAGCTTGGATCCTTGTCAGCTGGTCCACGCACTGAAAAAAAGCATTTGGGAAACAAAATATTACTTTTTTTTGCATCCAAATAATATTAGCATCATTGTTTTACTGCTTTTTATGGTAGTTTGTAAGGAAGGATGCAGTCTTCGAGTTACTCCTGCTCAATTATTCATGCAGGTCTTTTAAAACTGCATAAAACCTTCTCTCTTCCTTTCTTTCTGCTGCTGTTTAAACTGTTCAAAATCAATGATAACCCACTAAATAAACATAAAAGTTCTGAAAGCTTTGGATGAAGTAATTAGTTGAAGTCATCGGAATACAACTGGGAAAAATCCAAGGGCAATATACTGGAAGTGATACCAAAAACTGATTAATCTTTCCTCCTTTAAAATTTAAAACATGAGGCAAAAGCTGCCACACGAAACACAACACATCAGGAAGAAAAATGATTATATTCAGCAATTCTTCAGACACCCTGCCAGCTTAAGAAAAACCCCAACAAACTGGGAAAGGATCTGTGCTAAGCAGGATCTAGGTAAGAAAACCAACATGAATCATCAATGTCTAGAATTAAAACTCTCTTTAGAAGAGATTACTAAAGATTTTCTTTTACCCAAACTGGATTAAGCACACAGGAGATTGATAGTCCAGAGGAGTTCTATTTAATTACAGATATCACAGGCTGGATGTGGTCAGTGAAGGCTCCAGCAGGTACCCAGGGGTGACTTCAAGGAAACCAGTCTGCCTTTGAGTCCTTCCAACACCACCCAAAGGTCCCAGCTCTTTTCATATCAGCATCACCCCCCCGGCTTCCCTCATTCCAGGCGCGCTGCTGGTGAACACCCCTCCAGAACACCTCAGCTTCTTCACTGCACTGATTATTAATGCATGGAACCTCCTTCAGGAGCACTGCAGGACTAATGAGCTGCTGTCATGTGTAACATTAACGTCCCCGTGTCCCACTGGGAAAAAACAACACCCAGCCACCTGTGAAAAGCAAACTGGCAGCCAACAGGAATTGCTGGTCCTCTCACCACACAATCCTGCTCTCCCTGGAGCTGTCAAATTGCTATGAAGTACAGAAGAATTCACACTAAAGTCACTGCTTGATGTGTGCAGACCAATAAAGCAATGGGCTCCAGAGGGTGCATTCCCTGGAGGCTGGTTTGGGGAGTGGTGGAAGGCACGATCGGGATTTTTGGAAACCTCTGCGTGCATGACTGAAAAATAAAAGGTAGAAAAATCTGTATATAATGCACAGCTGACTAAGACCTAAAAGCCTGTGAAAAGGACTGGGGTTTTGCAACATCAGTGGGGATTTTGATCCCTAAAATCTCCTGCCAGCATCAAAAAATTAAAATATCAAATAACCCCAGTTGTTAAAAAGATCATTTGAGAGAGATAAATAATCTTGGTTTGCATCCCTGTAGGATAAAGAACTGTTAGGAGACTGGATGCCACTTTAGATGTATATTCCAATGTAACCTTACCAGTATTTTGCTGACTGAATTTTTATTTTGATAAGCTTTTGTCTGGATGGAGGTCAGAACAATTATTTCTCTGTCCATTGTTTATCTGTTTGGGAATTCAAAGGGAAGGGTGAGAGACTGCCCTGTGTAAAACAATAAACTGGTTGTGGAGGAAAATTAATCCCACCAAGTGGATGATAATTCCATGTTGAAGGAAAAGCATGTTATCACTGTGAACCAAAATACTGCCCTGATATTTGTAATAACTTGTTCTGCTGATTCCAAAGTGCAGGAATAAAGGAACTTCTATGACTTTTAGAAATTTAAAGATCCCACTTCTACTGCTGCCTCATAAACACTGAGCTATCGCCACTTGCAGAAGAATAAAATAAGATTATTTACCCAGTAAGAATGTTATAAAATTGCCACAGCATTGTTTGGAAAGCTTCACATGAAAATAAAATTCACAGGACAACAAAACAGCATTAATAAAGTTAATTTTTCCCTCACAAAACAGATATTGCACGTGTTTCTAAGAGCTGTAGAATAATTTGTTCAGAAACGGAAAGCTCACATTACACGAACATCTATTTAAATTTGTAACCAAACATTTTACAAAATACTACTCTAGAACACAGAACTGGGTACATTCTGGGTCTCTGCTGTCACTTTCTAACAAGCAAAGCTAAAATGATTGTTGTTTGGGGGTTTTTCTGGTCATTCAAGGGACACCTCCCACTATCCCAGGTTGCTCCAAGCCCCCTCCAGCCTGGCCTTGGGCACTTCCAGGGAACCAGGGGCAGCCACAGCTTCTCTGGGCACCCAGTGCCAGGCCTGCCCACTCTCATAAAGGACTCTCAAATGCAACAAGCAATTAAATTAATATCCAGCTCACTGGAACTACACTATTTTCTCTACTGGGATAATTACAGATAATTAAACAGATAATTAAAGCAGCTTTTGGAGCACTTATTTGTGATACTGTTACAGGACATGGCTGGACAATCTCTACTCTCCATCCTGCAGATTGCTCAAGCCTTTCCTTCAGGTTTCAGATGGATCTTTTCTTAAAATCAGAACTTTTTCTAACAAAAAACACTTGCAACTGTCACTGCAAACCAAATCCAACAGAATTTCTACAGCACAATGCCAGATTTGCTGAGACACGTTGGACCCACTGAGTATCACATTTTTAAAAGACTCATTTCCAAGCAGGTATAATGTGGGCTAACAGCTCAGAAATTGGATCCCTCTCTCACAAGCTGGATATTTACACCTATGACATGAAGAGTACACGTGTTTTATACGTGTCACACTAAAAGATTTCTAAAAACCATTTTTTTCCCCTCGATAAAAATGACGAAAAGTATAAAGATTTTGTTAAAGCACAAATACCTTCTTCAGCTGCTGCTCCTTAAAGCACCGCACACTCCTGGCTGGTTCAGAAATTAAGTTTTTATAGTTCTCACAGATATTGAGTCGGGACTGGGCCACCTGCACAGTGCCTTCTAAGAGTGATTTCCAAACTGAGTACATGCTCCTAAAATAATGAAACACAGAGAGGGTGTGGGAAGGAAGAAAGGGAGGTCATTCCATTGAAAATTCAGATTTATAGAATCTCCTGAACTGGAAGGATCCTCCACAAGGATCAGAATCCAGCTCCTGGGTTGGTTTCTGCAGCAGCAGCATTTTTCCAAGGACTGCTTTTAAAACTAAATCTAAAGCGCAACCCTTTAGGCTGAACTAGCAAATATCTCCACTTTTAACAAAAATTTTAATGGAAGTTGTACCAAAAATAAAGATTTTCCTGCCTGTTCCTATCTCGTGATTCAACTTTTTGCCAAAAACTTTGGGTTCAGCACTTGGTGATGGGCAAGGGCTTGGAGAAGATCTCTGGGCACTGTGGGATCTCGTGGCATGGAAGGGAACAAGCTGCAGGTAGGAGGGGTTGGGTGTTATGGGAGTTTTATGTACACTTGAGACGATAATTCAGTTTATTTCTTCCTAAACACACAAACGATGTGAGGGTGCTGAAAGTCCCGAACACAAATATGTCAATTTCTTCCTGTTTGAAATAAAACTTGTCAGAACACAAAGAAGACATAAAAACAAAGCATCTGAAAGCTTATTCCAAATATTTAGGAGGTGCTGCTCAAAGGCTTTCAGCAACTGAGTTATTTCTGGTTTCATGTTTTATCCACCTTTCATGTTAATGAAATAAAGTTTTGTAAACAACAGTCTCTTGCTCTGCCTCCTCCCTGCTGTCAGATTTAATCTTCACAAAGAACAGCCTCTTAAAATGAAATCTCTTCCTGTCTTTTCCTATGAAACAATCCACACACATATCCCTCCAACCTTAAAGTTATTTACTAAAATCTATATTCAGAGACAAGCATTAATACCCAAACAGATGCAAATTACAGCTGTCCTGTCAAGCTGTTTTGTTTCTCCCATGTTCCTAAATATTCAAGTCATAAACATCTATTTAAGACTTATCTCAGGAAAACAAAGCTTCTTTTTTAACTGACAATGCTCTACTACAAAGGAAAAAGAAAAATTAACTACAGAAAAGCAGTGGTTCATTGTTAAGTAAAATAATGACACAAGTTGAAATGATAAATACAGCAATTTTGAGATATTCAACTGGTAAATTACCTATAATCACTTCGTTCCTCAGCTCTTATTCCAAGCCAGTCCTTCTTTAAGTATTGGCTAGCCAGCTTCTGAATGCTCTGTTAAAAGAAGGGGGAAAAAAAGTTTTTTAAAAAAAGGTGATTAAAAGAACATTTCTGCTCTTACGTCAGACAAATGAAAACCCAAAGAAGCAAACAATCTACAGCTCCAGCAAATGCACAATGGCAGAATCAGAGGTGGGAGTGTTGGAAGGGAAAGGGCTGAACTTGTCCCAGCTGTGAGAACCCCGATTTCCATTTCCCTGGATGAAGACAGGGGGCTCCCAGAATCCAGGAAATATCTGCTCATCTATGGGCCCACGCTGACATGCCCAGCTTGGATCATCCAAGGCTGCAGGAGCTCTGCTGCTCCCAGGAGGAGCCCACTACTCAGAGGATTACACCAGACAAGAGATTGACAAATGCAGCTCATCTTTAATTATTAATGTTAATTGCACCCTTCAGTCTCTGTGTTTCATTTTGCACGGCCTCAGAAAATCAGTAACAACATTTTCATTTTCAAGGTCACAAAGCAGCAGGATTTCATTTACAACCACACAGAGAAGGGGAGCTGCTGCCACACTGACCCCTCCTCTGGCTGCTGATCCCATTTTCCTCACCATATCACTCTGGAGTTGGGTCCCACCAACCGGAAAACACAGTGTACACTGTGGAAATCATGGAGCTGGAGTTCATGAACACTGAGCAGCATTCCTGGGCTTGGGTTCCTGCTGGGGAACCACAACCCCATGGAATACTCCAGGCTGGGGCAGAGGGGCTGTGAGAGGATCTGAGGGCGCCTCAGAGGAGGTTTAGGTTGGATTGGAGAAAATTCCTTCCCCATACGGAAAAGGACAGCACAGCTGCCCAGGACAGTGGTGATCCCCCATCGCTGAAGGATTTAAGAGCTCTGTGGATGTGGCACTCGGGGACATGGGTTAGTGCTGGGGCAATGGTTGGACTCGAAGACCTTGAAGATCCTTTCCAGCCTAAACCAACCTGTGACTCTTCATCACCACAGAAACACCCTCCAGCTTTTGCATGTTAGTCCACACAGCAAAGAAGCGGGAGACTTGGGTGAAAATTCCCTTTCCAGCTAGGAATCAACCCCCCAGGCACAGCACAGTATTTTGGCATAGCAATCCTGAGGAAGAGCCTGAGGTGAGACACCTTTGCCTCTCACCCACTCAACGAGAGGCATGACCCAGTGTTATTTATTTACACTTTTCATACCATGTTTAAGATGCAACAACCTTTTAATTACTCCTAGAAAAAATATCAGAAGTAGCTCAAACAGCACAAGATTTTATTCGTGTCACACCAGCCCACACAACAGTAAAAATTTATTACTGACCTATGATTTGATTGATGTGTTCAGACATAAAAATTAAATGTTGCTAATAGATCATTAGCAGCAAAGTCATGCTCCTCCATATTTAAAAAAAACCCACACAAATTCCATTAGCTAGCTGTTAAAAAATCCCAGATAAAACGAAAAATAACATTTCCTTTAACCCTGGCAGAGCAATTTGTGATGAGATTTGGAGCTTTATGAGATACCTCCACCTGGTGCTACTTTCGTGTTTCCACCCGTTCTGCCTCAGACTCCACTACGAGATCTGCCTCAAGATGCTGAACAAACATTCGCAAACAGGAAAAAAGGCTCGCTGGCAGCTGAGGACAAGCTATGCCAAAATTAAAGACGCAAAAAAAGTCACAAGAGGGATAAATAAAGCTATTTTTTCCCACAGAAATCCTACCACTGATGTCAGCAAATAGACCATAAACCCAGAGGGATTAACCATTTATTTCCAAACTGAATCACCAGCACCAAAACCACTCAAGAGGGTGAAGTATTAGTGAGGATAAAAGAATCATGGAACATCCTGAGTTGGAAGGGACTCACGGGACCACAAAGTCCAACTCCTGGCCCTCCAACAATCCCACCCTGTGCCCAGGAACGTTGTCCAAACACTCCTGGAGCTCTGGCATCCAGGAAAAAATCAGCACAATTTCACATACACTCAGATTTGTATTTCCCAGGACTGCAGCTCCTACTTGATGCTCCCCTATCACCAGACCTGACCTCAAGTCTATTTACTGATCTTTTCTAATAAAGCCAGTTGTGACAGCTATTGGAGAGGAAAAAAATGTAAAATATTTGCTATAATACTTACAAAAGGAACTACCACTAGAAAAGGAAAGAGGGAGATGGCCCAAATTAAAAGATCATTGTTAGAAGACTTTTTAAAAGTCGTATTAACGATACTTTCCAAAGCAGTTGTAAAATTTTTATCTGTAATAATAGAGAGGTGCTGATGACAGCCAGGGGCCCAAAAAACCTATTATTGATAGCAGAAAGCATGACAGACACAGCTGATGTAACACTGAGTTTTGGGACTATCAAGCAGGTAAAGTCAGTGCTGCTTTTCATTTAGGAGGTTTCGATATCTTGCATCATATTTTGATCCCTTCTCTTTATCACAGCAGCTTTCTGGCATGGGTTGTTTTTTTTTTTTTAATAAATAGCATTATTTTGTTTGCTAAGTCTTATTCTAGCAGGCAAACACTCCACAAGTCAGAGATTTTAGTATCTCTCTTTATTTCGTTTCTTCTGCGGGAAAAGCAAGGTTACTCCCAATTAAACTGATTTCACAAAGTGTGGAAGCCACTTTTACCAATCAACAGCTGAAAATTAACACTCTCCATCAGCAGCACGAAAAAGTACCAGTTTTATTATGTATAAATTCTTATTATCAGACCCATCCATTGCTTATGTGCAAGAGAGCTTTGCTTTGTTTTACTTTTAAATGGGGAAAAAAGCGTTGGCAATGTTGTACCATTGTCATTATTGTGAGGTGCAGGCACTGTGGAAAATTCTGTTTTATTTCAGTACTGCTGCTTCTTCCAAAATAAATTTGACAGCTACACCAAGACTCTCCTGCTGCTGTAAAAACAGCCTTTTGACTGATCTCAGATATTTTCAAACCCATATTTTTAGCTGTAGGAGAGTAAGACTGCATGGGTCGTTCACTGATGATCCTTGTGGGTGCCTTCCAGCTCAGAATATTCTGTGAAATGAACGAAGTAATCTGTGAGGACTGGCTGAGGATGAAGAGAAATTGGCATACGCAGAGACTCCTCCAAAAAAAGAAAGGAGAAAAACCCCCCACACAACCAAAATGCAAGATGTCTACATCTTGAAGAATGCGTCTACTACAAAAATGAAGAAATGAGATGTATCCAAATCAAGACATTTCAGGTGCTTCCCTGATGCCCTCAGCTTTTTTTCTTAAACCAGTGAGATCTGACATGACTTCAGGGAGCCTGACTCAGTCAAACACAGCTACTCGGGGCCCAAAATTCAGGAGGCAGCTTCATCAATCACACAGATGTTTTCCTCACAAGCTTGAAGAGTAACTTGGAACAGATTTTATGCCCGTGCCCATCTCTTGGAAACATTTGGACAGGAAGGAGGGAGCATGCAATGCAGCCTGTGAGGGGAGGACTCTGGTTCCTGAATACAGCAGAACCATTCAGTATCAGCACTAAAGCCTGAGACAGTTTTTACTGTGATTATTTCAAGCGATATTTTATTTACCAGGGCTAGGTTCAATAACAGTTTAATGAGAATGAAGAGACTCAGGCAGGGATGCCAGGCAGGGATGCCAGGCAGGATGTGACATGGCTCTATTTGCATCCCAAGCTGCCAACACAAGCTCTGTCAGACACAGTTATTTTGCTGGGAGCTCACACAGGGCCCTCGGTAGCAGCACCGTGACTGAAGCGCTACTGCAGCACAAATGGAAATGAAAACAGTCCCTGGAACAGGCAGCACATGGACTTCTCCAGGGCATCCTGGTACTTTCCAAAAGGTGCCCTGAGTGTTCATCTGCACTGCCCTTAGCACGGTCAAATGAGAGATAAAAGAGGTTTCCCTGTGCCTGCAGCATCAATTGCAAAATTCCCTGGAAACATTAGGAAAGGCTGGTTATCTAAGGTAAAGCTGCATCCCTGATCATGCTGCTTCTCCTTCCTGAAGATGGGACAGATATTCCTTCCTACCATGAGGTGACTCCAGTTCCAGAAAATATGGGGTTTCATTCTTTCATTCACAATTTTGTTCCAAGCTGCTTCCTTTCTCTTTTCATTTTCAGATGTTTGAACCGTGACAAGAAAGCAAAGAAAACAAAGCGGGAAGCTAAAAAATTCATGTACAGCAGTTAAATATCACCTCAGGCACTCCTGCAATCAGGTTTAGCAAAGGAAATGTCAAAGCTCTTCTCATTCACTTTGTTCATTTGTTAAAACTGTTGCTTCATTTGCACCATCTTAATTCTCTCCAAACAACCTGAATGAAATATAATTTAACTTTTCCTCTCTCAGCACTCCTTTTAAAAAACCCTGGCACTAAGTTGGTTCCTTTTTTCCAAAGGTTTCACAGTTTTCAAAGACAACACTCAGAGTGCTAAGACAGGAAATGATCAGAGGATAAATCCACTGCAGCCAAGCTGACTAGACCTAGAGCCAATTCAGATTTATTCATCAAATTATCCTCTAACCTATTATATTCCTGACCTTTCATCAGGCCAGGATCCATAGCTAACCCAGGGATTCATATTCTGTATTACTTGGCACAAAACCAATGTTGGAAGTTTCTTTCTCTGCCTTATTACGTCTCCCTTATTATGAGAACCCTGACAGATTTTAAGCAATGAAACCATACCTCACTAAGCTTCCAACTGCTTTTTCTCCAAATTCTCCTGTCTTTGGCTTCCAAATTTTAGGATTTCAGGCATCAGAAAAAAGTAATTGTGATCTCCATGACGTGGCACCATGGCCATAACTTCATCACAGGTACTTCCATCTCTGAGCAGGTTACAACCCAGAATAAATCCAGTTACACCAAGCAAGCAAAGCATTCATGGGGAGAAATTATTTTCACTTTCTAAATTACATATTTTAAATTGCTACACTAGGGATATGCTGCCATTTGGAAACATTCCAGGTCGTTTTTAAGGCCTTTTGCTAAATGACTCCTTAAAAAAATGTCTGCGCTGATGTTCTCACTGCACCGCCCAGTGAGTATTTATCCAGTGAGTGTATTTCAGGCAGCCTGAAGTTTAGGGACTCTCTTCTTACAATTCTTAGCCCCACAAACCCTGAGGAGGTACAATACTCCAAACAAATAAAAATCCCCCAGCTTTCCAGGCACCAAGTGAAGAAGTCTGAGCAAAATTCCCCCCATCTTTGAGCATGAAAGTTGGAAAATGGCTGAAGATTGCTTTTAGTCTTCAAAATACAAGTAGCTCCTGTTTAAACCATCTAAAATCACTCTCATACGTGAAATAACTTTTCCTAGATTGTGAAACTGTTCTACATAAACTCAAGAGTTCTTTTTCAGAGGTGGCTTTCTTTAAGTCCCTATGAAACTGTTAGAAAACCTCAGGAAGGGGCAGAGCCTCAGGCTGTATTACAAGATATCAGGAGGTTTCCACCACATCACTTCTCCCTGGAGCCAAAGGCACATCAGCAGCGCTGGCAAAGAAGTTTGTTTGCGTTTCGGTTCAAAAGTCTGTGTTTCCTGAGCAAATCCCATTCCTAATAGATAAACCAAAGTCCTGGATCGCATTTCGGATGGGGAACCACTGCTTTACATAGCTCCATATAAACCAGATTTCTTTTCCACCCCACTGCACTAGACAATGCAATTTTTGGCTGAGTTAATTTTTAACTTTTAGGTAAACTTCAAACAACTTTGGACCTTGATCTTTAGACAGATCTTCTAAAGCTAAAAATAGGGAAATTTATGAGGTTCCACAAAGCCAAGTGCAAGGTTCTATACACGGGTCGGGGCAATGACAGGACAAGGGGGAATGGCTCCCCACTGCCAGAGGGCAGGGATGGATGGGGTATCGGAAAGGAGGGTGCTGAGGCCGTGGCACAGGGTGCCCAGAGCAGCTGTGGCTGCCCCTGGATCCCTGGCAGTGTCCAAGGCCAGGCTGGACATCGGGGCTTGAAGCACCCTGGGACAGTGGAAGGTGTCCCTGCCCATGGCAGGGGAGTTTGAATGGGGTCGTTTTTAAGATCCCTTCCTGATATTAAAAGACTGAAGAGAGTGAAGTCATGGCAAACCACCTGTTTTTCTCCATGACCAGGTCTGCTTGCCAGCGTTAATTCAAAGTGAAGTTTCTCAGGACACAAACGCGAAACACCACCCAACCCCACACGTGGGAGTGATGACAAACCAGCACTTCTGCCATTCCCTCACAAGAGGAACCACCTGCCCACGGGCTGGACCCCCCAGTCTGCCCTGCTCGGGGACACTGATGCTACATCCTTCTTCTGTCTCACACCAGCTGCCCCCACACACCTCAGCTGGAGCAGCAGATGGGGGACACATCTGTCACCTCCTCACCACCATTTCCTGCTGGTTTAAGGAATGCCAGCCAAGAGCATCCTTTTAATACCAGTCTGAAGGATCTTCTGTGGGGTTTTAACCAGTGCTGCTGTCAGGTCAAGGGATTTTTGTTCTCTGTTTGAACTGCTGAGAAGTATCACTTTCAACAAGCACCAAACTGGCTCTAAGGACTCCTGGAATGCTGATAAGCTCCTTCCCCCCATCCAAATGGGACCTCTGTGTTGCTGGACAGAAACACAGACCACAAGATCATGATCAGAGCCTTGGGAAAAAGCAAAGCCCCAGTCAGGACCAAAAAAACAGTGTAGCTTCTCAAACTCTCACCTTCCCCATAACGACCTCCACAAGTTCTGTTTTGCTGAGTGAGACCAAAACCAGACACTTCCCAGCTTTGTAATGTGTGACAAGTGTAGCATTAAATTCCAAATTTCCCATAATTCAGATCTTGGCTGGCTGATGAAGGATGGCAAAAACCTCACCTTCACAGTATTTTTTGGCTGCAGAACACTGTGCAGCCACTGCTCTCCTAAACAGAAGGATCAGGATAGGATCTCATAGGCAAAGTCTGACCTAAGGATTAAAAATCCTTATTAACCAGTTCACTTGTCTCACAGAACCAGTTCAAAACTCCTGAAGCAGTTCCAACAGCAGGGAAGCACTGGAAGAGCTACAAAGGGAAAGTCAGGCTAAAACTGGGGCTGGTGAGTGACCTCTCTGTCTCATTTCAGAGTCAAACAGCTACAAAAAATGTATTTAAGATCAGCAAGCTGGGGCTGCAACACTGTTGTGCTCTCATCCTCACTGTGGGACTTGGCACTGACCATAATAATAAACCATAATTAACAGTGACCATAATTAATAAACCACAGCATGTGTAGGGTTTTTTAAAATAATGCCATCCAGGTGGATTCCATTTTTAAGTATTTACTATTCTGAGAGAAACCTTTCTGAATTTGTTTCATTCTCCACAGTGCTGCCACTGGAGCTGCTCTGTGTTATTCCCTGGAAGTGTCTCTGGCAGGTCGGCGTTTCCTAATCTGTGGGAACGTCTTAATTAAAGGTTCACATGATTACAAAGCACTGACACAGCTCCTGCTCTATGGAGCACAAAGCTGATTTTTTTCCCACCCTAAAACACCTGGCAGATAACTCTGAAACTGGTTGTTGTTCACGTAATATTTATTGATCAGTTTATAACAGTGGAAGTGTTACTGCTCTGAAGTTTATCATGTTGAAGTTTTAAAATTAATTTTGAATTTGGTAATTAGCTGCTGAGCTTGGGTCTATCTTTAGAATAAGGAACTCGCAATTAAGGCAGTTTTTGGTATAAGTTTAACTGGGTACATCGTAATATGGGGTAAAATAAAAACCAGCCTGAAAACACAATACCATATTTTTAAGGAGATTGGTACATTTTGTCTGTCTGGCAAAGTTTACATGAACAAATTTTTGCTCTGGAAAGCATTACCACTATTCAAAATTCACTACTTATTAATTAAATAATTATTTAATTCGTATTTCTTGTCCATTACGTTCAACACTAACCCCTAAAAGTCTACTTCTAGCCCTGCTGAAATCAACCCCTCTAACAGAGGATGATAATAAAAATTGTGCACAGCCAGTCTGTTTCTACAGCTTTTTATTTATTAACTTATGCAGTTTGAGACCAACCAGCAAAGCACCTTTTCCTCAAGTATCTCGGGAAACACACACTGGCATGGAAAAGAAATTCTGGGATGCTACGGTCACACATTCCAAGT
This sequence comes from Corvus cornix cornix, assembly GCF_000738735.6. Classification (NCBI taxonomy): domain Eukaryota; kingdom Metazoa; phylum Chordata; class Aves; order Passeriformes; family Corvidae; genus Corvus; species Corvus cornix. Next base: position 1,405,569 of record NC_046332.1, on the reverse strand, counting down.
GTCATTGGTCCCACCACAGCACCACAATGCCTCAACCCGCCCCACAAGCACCACCAGTGATTTCAACTAGTCCATTTGCTGCAAGAAACTTGTCCTTGATGGCAGTGAGTTTAAGGTCCCTTCCAACCCAACCCATTCCATGATTTTATTGGGAAAGGTCTGCCACTGCTCACCTAGTTATGCTCAGATCAGTAAAATGAGTCAATGCAGCCCAAACACTACACAACCAGGGAATTTAATCCCTCACCTGACAGTCTGGGTTTGTTCTGAACCACTAAATCTGCACTACAAGTACAGTTAACAAATGTCAAGGGTAGAAGACAAAGAGACCTGAATTTCTAAAAAACAAATGAAGATGATTCACCTTGGCTGGACAATTCTTCCAGCTGAACAAACAACCCAAGTGCTCCCTGGAAACCAGAGAGACAAGTGTGCATGCTTCCATCTGCCAAGGAATTTTGGCACCATGATCCAGTTATGGAAAACAAAGGTTTGGACTTCCTAAATAAAACAGCTGGATTGATCAGCCAGCTTGAGGAGGAAGAGGTAAGAACACAGTTGTACCTAATAACATTTTCAACATTCGAGGTCAGCAGACACCAAAGCCACATTATTCTTCTGGTTAGTAAAGCTTGAAACTTGATGCAGGAAAAGGGACTGGAGAACTCATCATTTCAGTAGAGAAAAAGAAGAAGAAATACTTTATTTGTTTCTGGGTGAGGGGAACTCCAGCTATGTGGTTTTTAGGAAGAATACACATTCATAGAAGAGCATAAAAAATGGTGGGATTGTGTCCTGCAGGGAAATACAGAAGAAAGTGGTAACCTCAAGAAATTTCAGGAGAAATGTGGCCAAGGACAGGTTTTTTCCAGCAATTTGAGGCCGTTCCCTCTCCTCCTGTCCCTGTTCCCTGGGAGCAGAGCCTGACCCCCCCCCGGCTGCCCCCTCCCGTCAGGGACTTGTGCAGAGCCACAAGGTCCCCCCTGAGCCTCCTTTGCTCCAGGCTGAGCCCCTTTCCCAGCTCCCTCAACCTCTCCTGGGGCTCCAGCCCCTTCCACAGCTCCATTCCCTTCCCTGGACACACTCCAGCCCCTTTAGGTCCTTCTTGTCATGAGGAGCCCAAAACTGCCCCCAGGATTGGAGCTGCCTCAGCAGTGCCAGCACAGGGAAGAGAATTTGGTTTGGTTTTTGTTGGGTTTGTTTTGATTTGTTTTTGGGAAGAAGCCATTACAACAAATCCATTTTATATCCCTGAAAATCCTAAAACTCTTTGAGGGCTTTTTTTCCCATAGGAAAAAGTAAACAATGCCCACAGTACAGGGAAGGCACACAAAGTGTGCCGTGAGAAGATCCCAGGTGAATGTAGCACACCAGAAACGCTGTTAAAAATTAAACTGGGTCTAAAGGAGATCACGGATACCAACACTGCCAAGCAAGGGGGCTCCAAAGCTTACAACCAGCTTTTCACATGCACCAGTGATTTCCAGGGATCGCAGCCTTTGTAATTGCCTTAATTTACCACAGAAAATTTCCCACCTTTCCAAGACTCCACTTGAACCCTGAAGCAGTAATTTAACAACAATAACACCTAGCACAGCACATTGCTTTACACCTCATGGATCCTATAGGATACAGGCTGTGACATCCTCATTCCTTCGGCTGAACTTATAAAGTATTGCCTTCTATTTCTAGGGATTTGCCGTGGTTTTGTTTTGTCCTTCATAAATCAAACAGTAGCGAGATTTAAAGCAAAATTTAAGGCTGTAGAACACAGTTATGCAAACAATATTAATTAATTTTTGTAAAAACAAGTTGAAGTAGTATCTTAGCCATCCTAAAGTGCCTTTACTAGCATTCTGTAGGGTAAATTTGCTGTTTCCAGGGACAGTAGGACCTTAAATCAAGGATATTATTTTTTAGGAAAAACCTCTATTTTCAACAGGACAGAAAAGCTGGCAGCAATAATGTAAAGATGTTAAAGGTTGTGTTCATGTTCAAACATCTGTAGAAAAAAAGAAAGCCTTCCACAACTCAGGATACAGGAGCCAAAGCACTCACTAAGGGGAAAAACAGTCTATTAGAAAGCAATTTTTCTCTGAAGTTAGAAGGCAAGCCAACTCTACAAGAGCTGCCAAGAGCATCGGAGTCCAACTCAGTTTGACTTTGTTCACATGAAAAAAAAAAAAGAAAAAGAAAAAGAAATTTCTTCCTGCTCATTTAAGAAAGAATTTAACAGGAGCAGTTCAGAAAAACAAAAATCATCAAGTCAATCTCAGCTCAGAAAACACAGAGGGAGAAGGAAAGCTTGTCTTAGGGAGCTTAAAACACAGATTTATTCAGGCTCAACGTTTGCTAAGTACAGGTCCACCCAGAGGAAGGTTTTATGCAGAGATTTATACATCTATTTCACGTGTGAAACTCATGGATTTGGTATTATCAGACAAACAGAACAAGTGAGCAAAGCCAGTGCCCGGCGCCGGGGGAAAGGAACCATCTGGTCTCTACCGCGCCGACACAATAGGGAAGGGGTTGAGTTTGGCAGCTCGGGATTGGGAAGCATATGGTGCATTTCCTCTGAACTGGGCACTTTCTGGCTCCTCTCACTTTGTGTCAGAACCTTCCCAGCCCTTGTGGGGTTTGTATGAAGCTTTGTCGTGGTGAAAAGGAAGGTACAGAGAAGCGCGGGGTCCTTCGTGTGGGGTTATTCCAAACAAGGCTGAGAGGGGAAGAGAAGTACAAAAATCTCTGCCATCTCTTCAGATTGGTGTGTTGATAATTGTTCTGCTTTCTGAAAGGATTGTGGGCTAATTTTTCACCAGAGACATGCAATGTCCTCTTATTCTATTTCCAAAATGGGAAAATTCCCAAACCACTTCCAGGGCAGACCCAAAAAAAACAAAAAGCAGGAAAACAAAAGGGAAGACTGAAATCCTAGCAAACCAAGATTATTTGGACCAACTTGCTTGGGTTCTTATCCGTAAAAAAGCAAAGGCTCAAATCCTAGCAAACTAAGATGATTTGGACCAAATTTTGGGTTCTTATCCGTAAAACAGCAAAGGCAATCTTTTATTTGTGTATTTACTAACAGTTACAAGGGAAGCTCTCAAGCCACAAGCTGAATCATGTATTAATAAAATAAACCAGAGAAGCCTGAAATTCAAAGTCTATGCTGCTAACAAACGTATTTCAAGATAAAATTAGCCAAGCACAGGACTGAAATGAGTTCCCTGGAACCAGGTTTGTATTTCACACACGAGTGTTAAGAGACAACACCTCAGATGGTTTTGTCCAGCTTGTGTAGCACAAGGTTTTGCTACAACGATAAATGGAAGTCCTCAATTATAGTTTCAGATCAGCAAATTAAATTAGATAAATGCAGATTGCAGCAGATCTTTCTACTGTGGTTTCTGGGAGCACCAGTGCCCTGGGTATGGTCAGCACTCTGTAACATCATGCCAGGCAGAAGGACAGAGACCAAAACCTCCCAAAATCAAACACAACAACTATTCAAGTTTGATGCAAAAAATTATATGCAAAGATTAACATAATGCAAATTAAGCGAGCCCAAGAGGGAATGAGACCATGTGAGTCCCCACCTCACTGATCTCAGCACATCAGCTCCTTAATTTAATCCAAGATTACACAGCAGTTACGTGAAGTTGCACTATTTCACACTGCAGTACATTGAGTATTAGGTACCCAAAGCCAAGCCCTGATGAGTACTGCAAAATCTTGTATCGAGCAGCAGCTTTCACTTTGCAGAGATCAGTAGATAATTTTTTTATCCTTGTGTCTATAAAGATACAAGGGGGAAAAAGAAATCTGCAACTGCCATGGATAAGTATTAGCAACTACAAGGTTATTCCAACAGGAATAGCCCTGCACAAGCAAACCACAAATTATTCCTAATAAAAAATGATGCAGATGAGCTGAAGGGAAGGGGAAAACTGCATACTTCAGTTCTTAAAGTAGAAATAATATTATCCAAAGGGTTCTATTAAGGACACCCACAGGTTGAGCAGGGAGAAGTAAGTTGTTTTTAGGAGAAAACTATTACATTTAACATTGGTACTGTAAGAGATGCTGTGCAAGGAAGCTCCCCCAAAGTGAAGAGTCCTTGGAAAAACAGATGAGTTTGAAGGCAAAAAGGGAACACACAGAATAATGTAGAGAAAAATGAATCCACGCTGTATTTCAGGGAACTGTGCCACTCTTCAGAATTGAATTCAAAGCAACATGAAAGAAAATACAGTTCTAAACCCTGAATAATATCCTTACAACAACGGGAATAAGCCAAAAAAACCCCAGCTATCGAATCTGGTCATCAAAATATCTCCCAGTGTCTGTACGTATATATTTATTACATTTAAGTATATATTTATACACCTAAAGCAGCTGCACACTGACAGGAGATGAAACGGTCACATCCAAGAATATCAGCAACATATTTAACAAATGTTTTCTTTTCCAGACAAATGCTTGACGGACTATCATTAGAAACGTCTCCTAACTTTTTAATTTTGTAACTTTTCTAGGAGGGCCAGTGGAAACAGTTCCTACAGACAGCGTTTTGTAGGAGGAGCTGTCCACTTTATTTCTGGTTCTTGGCCTTTGTACATTTCCAGGCAAGCAGAGCCCCTCATTCTCCCACACCTGAAAACCCAGGTGGGCTTTTCTTCCTTTGATATACCAAAGATTGGGAATATCACTATTCTGTTAAATGCTGAATTACCAGAAGTTATTTCGCTGGAAGCTGTCTATGTAAGTTCTAAGTCACTCATATAAACACCAAGAATACTGAAATTACACCAAGATTACTGAAATCTAGTAGATATACAATTGATTTCCTCCCTTCCCCAGCACTACATTTTTTCTAGTATAATGTTGTATTTATTGTAAATATTATACTAAATTAAGTATTATATTTAATATTTAAGGTGAAACAACATTAAAAAGTTACCAAGTCACAACAGAAAAGAATTTAAGAACAAAAAGATTTGCAAAAAAGTCCTGTCCTTTGCTTTCTGCTTCCCAGAGGTTTTTCTGTATTCACAACACACCGCAGCTCTGAGAGATCTGAGCAAACCCTTATATTTAGGTAGCAAGACAAAGCATTAATTAATAGATGACAAAGTCATCTGGTTCTGGATTCTCGGCCGCTCTTCAAAGCAAAATAATTTCTAAGCTCAATCTCGGCCTCAGAGAGAGCCCTGAAAGGTTAAACAAAACCTTCTTCAGTCAAAACGCTTACAACCCTTAAGACAGCAAGCTATAAATTATTAAGTAGCTTGTCTAATTGCTTCATGATGGCATCCAAAGACTCCAGTCCCTCCTACCCCCATCCCAAGACGCAATTCCAGCTGGATGCACTTTCAACACAGACCATTATTCACCAGAGTCCGCTCTAATGTTAAAATGAGGTACCAGAGGTCAGGCTCCTAATCAGAAAACAAAGAGTGAGATTCCCATACCCACATCACATCCTAAATCTTGGAGCTCCATCAGCGAGCTGACAACTGGAAAACCTAGGAAACCTCATCAATAAGTAATGGCGAAAGGGATCAGATTGCACTCGACAGCCCGACTCTAAATCCTCCCAATTCAGTCATATCTGGAGAAATGCTCCCATCAACACTGCTCTGATCCACAACTGTAAATCAGAAACTTAGGCTATGAATTAGAGAACTTTCAGGTCTTCACTCAGTGGGCGAGAGTATAAAATGTGAAATCAATTCCCAGTTATTGCAGCAGAGAGAGGCAAAGCAGGAAAAAAACAGCAGAAGATTAAAAATAAATGTCCAGTTCATCAACATGCTCCCATTTTCCAATTCACTAGCTTGCTGGGTTTTAAACACCACATTTCAGGCAGACAAAACACACCTTTAACAGCTCAGGGTTTACAAACCTTAGCAGGGATTGCAAATCAGACAAAATAGCTCTTTTTTTTAACTGGGTGATAGTAACAGCACTCGTAATTTTATCAAATACATCTACAAATCATCCATTCGCGCAAAATGAAAAGGGATCTGCAAATTTTAGCTGCTGAAGTAGGAAGACTTGGCTTTAAACTTCTTAATTTGCAGACATTCAGTATTTTTTCCTTGCTGCCTATAATGACATTATTTTTTATTCCAGCAAAACACAACTGCCTGATTTTAATGTTCTCCCTCAGCAAAAGATCCATGGCAGATATTCCTATCTTATTTTAAACCAACACTGCTGACTGATACCTATATGAGGGACTCATCAGCCATCTTCCTGAGCAGTTTCCAGACCAAATTCCATAATAATTCAAATAATATTCCTAAGCTGATACCACTGACACCAAATCAATCACAGTAACGTACAGTGTTCACTACGAGCATTCCCAAATGACTGCTAAGGGGAGTCAAAGAGCAGGAGGAGCTCTGGACCCAATCCATGGGACACGTGGATCAGGAATGAGACAGACGCCAAACAAGGCAGGACAATGTCCATGGTGGATGCTCTTGTCTCAGGAATGTAATCACAAGAGCAGTTGCTGACTCACAGAAATTCCCATGCTCTTATCTGCTGCCACCAAACAGCAAAGCAGAAATGCCACGGCCACTGCTGAGCTGAGGAAGGGCTCAAAAGCACAGCTAAAATAACAATAATGTGCTTTGGGTCAACGCAGCCCTTACCTTTAACTGCTCCGGGAGAGAGAAATGCAGGGGAAGAATAAAAACGCGTCCCTCTGGTTCGTAATTTAGCAACGATTACTTGGTCAAACTTTGGCGAGTTGTTTTTTAATATGGGCAATAAAAGATACAGGTATGAAAGTAAAATGGGAAATATGGAAATCTTACTGTCCAGGTTAAACCTTCATGTTATTTATGGCCAAAAGATAGTATGGAAGTGTTTGTTCTGCTTTCTCATAACGCAGCAATAGAAACTCAGTCTTGGGGCAAAGGTTGAGGTGCAGTAAAATTGTGGCACCCAGAGTTTGTCCTTCCCACACCTTGGCAGGCAAAAGCCCTAAACCTGCACACAGGAACACATTTTCTCTTTTTTTCCCTTTAAAAGCGGAAATTAGAATTAGTTTGTTATGATTTCAGTGACAGGGGTACCAGAGACCAAGGACTAACACTGCGACATGCAAAAGTCAAATATGTGAATAGTGAACAAGCTTAATTCTTGTGCTGAAGCCCTGGCAGGGGTGGTGTCCTCAGCACCCTCCTCTTCTTCCTTCCCTACGAGCCCAATTGTTTAATTAATTGTTTTACATAGGTGAAATGGACCATTAGAAAACATTAGACAACACTTAATCTATCATTTATACAAGGATGAATGCAAATCATTTTGAGGTTTGGGGCTGGGCTTTTTTTTTCTTCCCACACCCCTAATTAATATTCATGAAGATGATTTCACAAAGACAGTTATAAAACTATGTCAGAGGCAGCTTGAAAATATAGTTGAGCTAACAGAGAGAGAGGAAACCCTGTCCCCCTCCCCACCCCTGCGAGGGCGGATTTAAACCCAACGCAAACATTTACTGAATGATGGGGTTTTATAATATTTTAATCGAGTTATTCATTACACAAAAATAACACTGTGGAAAACCAGATAACGTTATACAAAAGCTAAGTTCATTTGTTCTGGACAGGTGGCCAGTCTGCAACTCCGTGCCGGCATCCAAAGCCCGCCCACAATAGCACTAAAGACGATTATGCAAATGCTCCCCATTCCCTGCTATTTTCCCAGGAATGGGAGAAGGGCTCCATGTGGAAGAAGCAATTGTTTCCCAGTCATGTGGAAAACAAACCAAGAGAAAGAAGGGAGGGAATGTGAACGGAAGATAGCAACACATCCCCTCTCCGGCCGCGCCGAGCTGGGAGATGCCTGGAATGATCCTAACGGAGCGCGGATAGCAGGGGTCAGAGCCCGAGTTCAGAGCCCAGGAAATGTATTCTTCATACTATTCTACATTTTCCTTGTATTCTGCCGCGGGACAAAGCAGCTGAGAGAGGGCAGCTCTCCTTCAGCTGTAATGCACCGCTCCAGTGGGAGCGCTGGCACAAGCGGGAAGTTTGGGGAAGATGGGCAGGACGTCATCTGGTCATCTGGGAGCCCGGATTCTGGCAGAGTTTTTTCCAATTCCACATCTTGGTCACAGAATAAGTAAAAAACAAATGTTTTTGAATCTAAGACAATGAATTTGCTCCACTTCAGTCCTCCAGTGGTTATTAACGTATTTTACTAAAATACACTGATGAAAGGGAGGTAAAATTTATCCTTAAAAACTACTAGAATGTTTCTTGTAATTCGAGCACACTTCTTCAAAGCCTATGGCTTGAATCACCCATTTTTACATCAAATGCTTTTCACCTCTCCCAATTTCCACCTAAGCACTCATCTAGACAAATCAGCTCTCCTGCCGTCCCACTGAATCCCAGGACTCAGAAGGACACAAAAAAGACCGCAGGCAAATGAACACAATCCAACTAACCAGCAGCCTGCAACTTTATTAATTATAAGTTAGGCGTGACTAATTATAATTCTAAGGGCAGAACTTTCTCTTCCTACAGAGCACCAGGTATTAAATGGATACAGAGCAGCATTAACGGGTCAGGAGCTGTCACAGATAAACAACCCGTGCCATTAGCACTGACTTCTACACAGGCTGAGGATTCAGCTCCACAGCTCAATTCTTTATTCTTACTTTTACTGCAGAAGCTGTGGCTGCCCGTGGATCCCTGGAAGTGTCCAAGGCCAGGTTGGACGGGGCTTGGAGCAGCCTGGGATAGTGGAAGGTGTCCCTGCCCATGGCAGGGGGATGGAACTGGATGGGCTTCAAGGTCCCTCCCAACCCATGCCAGTCTGTGACTCTGAACTAAAGGATCAGGTTTCTACAGCTGGTATCAGGAAACTAAAATAAGAAATAACAATCTGGTCAGTCTTGCTCAAATAAAAATGAAATCAAATTAAAATCTTCCCTCATTCCTCAAAAAAGGACATATCCATCAAAGTTAGAGTGGGCCCCAAAGTTTGCTGAATACAATTTAAAGCAGCAGTGTTAGGGATAATCCATATTTAAAGACCAACACCTCCTTTGCTTCACAGATTTTCACCCTGTTCCAGCCCTGTAATTTCAGTTAGTAAAGATAAAAGTTTATATAGGAGGCAGTTGCCTTTTTTTTTTAATTTTACAAGTATAGCATTTCAGAACTTAATTTTTTATGCTTCTTTTTGCTTCACCTCAACATCCCCTAATCCTTGAAGCAAGTTTCCAAAGCCCACATGCTTTGTTTTCCCAGTTGATGGAAATTTGGCTCCGCTTCCATCGCCACTTCTTTTCCATTCAGATCCCAACAACTTTACACTGAACTTGAATTCAAAAGAATTTCTTGGGCAGTTTCTGACATTATTTTAAAGTGATTTAATCAAATCCTCCTTCCATCAGTGATATTATTGTTACTTTTCCTCATTCCACAGAATTTACAAATTAATTGCGGAGACTCTTGCTCATGTGTTCATCACATGTACACAGCCTTTATCATGTCTCCTGCTTGGCTGGAATTCCTCCAGGATTATTGTGACACCCAGAATTCATATTCTCCCTTTTTCTGCCAAGATACCGAGTGCTTTGCATTTCCAGTAACTCCACTGTTCTCTCTCCCTCTTTCCTGTCGGGATCTCCTCTGGGATCAGCCTACCTGTTGGCTTCTGGGCCCTCTGTACATCTTCCAAGTATGTTTCACCCCCCCACTTTGTGTTCTCAATTATCACTTCTCTTTCAGCACTGACATCTTTGATTCCACTGCTCCACTTCAGGCTTCTCTTACCTTGCCATACCACACTCAGTTTTTCTCCACGCACTCTCCTGCCCCTTCTTACCCCACCCAGGCATTTTCTGTATTTCCATTCTCAACACCAACTGTCTGGTTGATCTCGTCAATCTCTTTTTTTCTTTCCCCCCTTCAGTTTCTAACGCTTCCCACCTCTATTTCTTTGTCTTGGCCTGGTAACACAAAACTTCATCAGCCATTGCCATAATCTCATTTTTTATGCTGTTCCACAGCTCTTCACCATTCACTTCTTCTTTCACCAGGGACAAAATTCCACCCCCCAGCTCCTTTGTTTTCTTTCCTGTATCTGGCTCCTTCCATCTGTGCTTATCGTAGATCTTCATCCCTGACACTTTTTTGGTTGCTCTCAGCTTTGCTGCTGCCAACACTTGCTCAAGCTCTGGAGGTAACTCTGGGAGAGAGGAAGCCTTCGACAGCCCCAGGAACATTCCCTGATTTACTGCAAACTCCCTCTGGATTGCCAATCCTTGTTCACTGTCAGGTGCAATTCAATGAGCCTTTACAGGACGGGGTTTATTCGGAGACTGAACTTTATACTCGCTCAGGAAAATAATCAGGAACTTCAAAGAGAGTTAAAATAGTGAGCACAAGCAGGGCTAAAATAATACACACATTTCTTACTTTAATTAAAGCATGCCTGCAGGCCATGCCATTGGTTTTGGCGTATGAGAGTACCACTACCAGCTTAATACATGATGGTACATAATTGGATTTTACTAATCGTTCTGCTCTTTCATTCACTAGATTTTAGAGACTAATTATTACCGGTCTTCTGTTCCAGGTATTCACAACATTGATGGAAGGACAAAAAGCATTTAGGATATAAACAGGAGGACAGAGACAATACTGTTCACTGAAGGGGGAACAAATCCAGCCTGCTTTAGTAGAATCCAATCCACAGTCTTCTCCCGTGACGTTTTTCCTGCCCAAGACTCCCATAACCATGACCAGAAATCCCATCACTGAGATGCCACAATGCTGCTTTCGCTTTCCCTCTAAGGACTGTGTTTCTTCAACATCCCACGGGTACATCAGCGGGTGTACATCCCTAAATTGTGGCTGCCCCATCCCTGGGAGTGCCCAAGGCCAGCTTGGATGGGGCTTGGAGCAACCTGGCATAACAGAAGGTGTCCCTGCCCATGAGCTTTAAAGGTCGCTTCCCATCCAAACAATTCCATGATTTTATGATTTTGTGGTAACACAGACGTTCCTCCCCCTCCTCCTTTGCAATTCCTTGCCAAATCCATGGGATTAAAGGACACTTGGTGATTTACACAGCCAGGGACAGCTCCAGCTCATGCTCATCCAGCTCAGTGCCACACAGGCCCTTACAGGCACTCACATCAGCCTCAGCCTTTTCCAAAAATTAAAAGGCACTTAAAAAAATAAGAAAAGGAGGCAGTAATAAAAAATTATAACAAATTATATTTCAAAAGTCAGTTCCAAATCACTGCGTTTTCTTATTTCCATCATTATTATACCTAAAAGAAAACACATTTTCTCCTTCTCTGGCATAGGATTATATGATTAATTTGGCATATACTTAACACACGTTTGTCAACTCCTTGCTTCACTGTAGGCCTCCAGCCCAATATTTTCTGTACAGCTACACAGATAGAGCTACCATTCATCATTCAAAGGTTTCTTTGCTGCAAACCAAAGATGTTCTGGTAAATAACAGTTTTGGACTCATTACAAGGTGAGTCATGTTTGAGTTTCCAGTCATCACAGGTAAGTCAGTTATTCATTCTTAAAATATTTTTAATATGCTCCTTGCATATTATTCAGAGCTGTGCAGAAAAAAACCTTTGCTACAAGTCATAGGGAGAAGGGGAAAAAGAAATTCATTGTAAATTATCAGCTGCTCCTGGGAGACAGAGACACTGCAGTGTGCCAAGTCAAACTAGTCCCAGACACAAAGATGTGAATAAAGCTTTAAAACTGAGATCAAGCAGGGAAATTAAATAGATCACTCAGAAAAAATAAAACTAACTTCATTTGGTACTGTATTTTACACACTGGCCAGTGTGTGTTTAAAATTCCATGGTTTTGCAAAGGAAAATGCTCTTCACAGGAATGCCTGAAGCCAAAAAGAAGCCAGGGCTGACACAGAGCCTGGAGAATGCAGATGGGCTTTCTCAAGTCTTGTTTTAAGCAAACACATCAAGAGCAAATTTCTGCTAAGGAAAACCAATGAAATCTGGTTTAAAAAGATCTGAAACAGAATCAGAACCAAAGTGAACTGCATTCATATTTAAATCAGCATTGGCAGATAACAGATTTTAAGAAACAACTTCTATTTCGCCCAGGGCAAGCTTCAAATTTGCACTCTGGGCTCATCTCTCCACTCCAACCTTTTTTTAGCCTGTTTTTCTTTAAATAAACCACGTGTTTCTGAACACAACACATCAAGCTCGGCTCTGATGTGACTTACTAACTTCCACAGGGCTGGGTCATTATAAAACATTTATATATTGGTGCAAATGTACATAGATAGGGCTCCACAAACACTGAAGCAAACAGAACCCCTACCTGGAAGCACTTGCAACACAAATAAACCACCGATAACCAGGGTAAATCAGAGTTCGGTGTGACCTGGCAGCTGCAGAATCAGGGGCACACAACAGAGACACTGAGGGTAAAATAGGCAAGAGACTGAAAGAAGTGAACTAAAACCTTGTGGAAAGTTAAGACACAAGGGCTTGGTACTTTAAAGCCTCACAAACAAGGAGTTTAAGTGTAAAAAATTGAACAGAAAAATGCTCTGTATCAATTATTTCCATAAATATTGGAAGGAAGTTTTAGTTCAAGTCATTTCATTGCTACATATGGGATTTTCGTACTTCGACAACTGAGAAAGACATTGTGGCACTAATACAGAGGCAAAAATGAATCAAAACATATGTGAAACATGAAAAAATCATCACTGAGAAAGGTGACATCTCCCTCTTTTCCAAATCAGAATCTAATTTTTTTGGGAAGGGAAGACAGAAAGGCAGATTTAGAAGTTAAAAACGAATACTGGTTAAAGGCAGGGATGATCTACCCACAAGAGGACTGAAATCACAACACTGAATACAGCAAAAGAGGATTCACTGAAACCAGCAATATGAGATATTTAATATGTGGGCAAGAAAAGCCAGGGATGGCCAAAAACTGAATCACCTATGGCAAACATTCCTAAAAACAAAGACACCACCTAAAAACACACAGACAGAAACCCACCTTAGCAGCAGAATATGAATGATTTAATGCGCCACATGCAAGCAGGGATAATTATAAAATAATGTGGCATTGTGTGGTATTGATGTAAATGAGGGGCAATTCATGTCCCTAAATTGCTTCTCACCTTAAAAAAATATCTGAAAATCATGCAGGATTTTGGTTTGTATCCCATTTTTTCGCTTCCTGTGAAATCTGATCACAACTCATCCTGAGCTTACAAAAACCACTTGCACAAGGTCACCTTGGCACTGGAGCTGCTCAGTGGATTTTTGTTTTTATTACTGTTTGGTAGTGGATCTGCACGTCCAAGCAAATACATCTTCCAGACACTCTGAAAGGCAGCAGTGGCAGCTCTTCATTTTGTCATTCCCTACTCCCACAACAGGGAAATTTCTGGGCACCTTGCCAAATTATATTTAATTAAAAGCTCCTCTGCTTTTGATTCTTTAGTAACGTGGTTACCAGCTCCATCGACCACTTAGGCAGGGAAAAGAATTTAATCCAAAAGTGGTTTTCTCGGGGGTTTACAGAACTGGGGACAGTATAATTTGGAGTGGGGAGACAGCTGGCAGTGCAGTTAGAGAGGGAAAACATTGAAAAAGTTGAGCTAGAGAAAGCCCAAATCAATGGAGCACACTGATGCTGTACAAACACTGTTTATTTAAGCTTATCACCTGGCAAACCGAAGTGCTTTCTTCAGCAAGAGAGGAAGTTCTCCCTCAGTACCTGAGTAATTATTTAGTATTAATACCTCAATAATCCATCAATTCATGTGCTGAAGCCTGATTTCAAAAAGAAGGAAAAATATCTTTCATTAAAAGGAAATCTCCTGCACTCAAAGCAGGCTCATTAAACACATCCTAATCAGATACACACCAGTGGAAGGTACAAATATTTCTTGGATAATAAAGGCTGGCTGAAGAATGCACCAGTTTATTTCAAGGCTGGGGTGGCTCTTAATTTTAAATGGTGGAAAAGTATCTCTGATCCTATCAGGAGCCCATGGTCATGGATTTAAACACTTGCCATATCAAAAACGATGAGTGGCCCCCCTGATACCCTGAGTGCAGTGGGATTTATATCCCACAAAAGCAGCTCCAAGTGACTCAGTGCAGCAGCCAAACTAGTTCCTGAGGATTTTTCCCTGAAATTGGTAAAGCAAAGTGAATTTCAGCCTCACAAGTCTGAGCAGAATAAAGGTGGTACCTCTAGAAGAGCTGCCCCTGTGCTTTCAATCCTAACTCCAAAAAAAGGAAAACCCTACAAAATTATGGGACAGGCTTGGGTACACACTCACAGATATGTTCTCTTTATCTTTACATGAAAATGCTTTTTAAATGTGCTGAACACTTGAAGCTTTAGATACTATGAGAAAAGAAATCGTAAACCACGCCAAATTCACTGAACAGATCAGAACAGAATTCCCACAGGCCCTATCCCTGCTGAACACACAGGCTGATTCCATCAGCCAGCCAGGCCACATCCCTGCTCCCACCAAGGCTACATTCCAGCAGTGCTTCCTCAGCATGTCCTAATCCTGCCATGAATCAGCAAACATTTCACGCTCCTGAACCTGGATAAACTGTAAGAATAATCAGGGAGGGACTCTGTCAAACACGACATCAGAAAGTGACTGAGAGAATAAATCTATTTATTCCTGTTATATACAACTCTGGGAGGATTGGAGCTGGTGGAATTTTACAGCTGGCTAAGAGAGAAAAATATCACTGTTCAGTGAAGAGAAATTTTTGTGAAGCAGAGAGTATTTTATTTTTAACAATACGACTCAAATTTAGCTACATTCAGTATCTGCATTTGGAAGCTGAGCCTCACTTCAGCTCTGTGGCTTCCCAAAAAGAACACACGTTTTAGGAACTGAAATTATTTCCCGGGAGGTTGTTTGCAGCATTTCTCCTTTACAAGTTCTTTGCCTCATTTCTTAACACCTGACACACACACACAGGGGAAAAACCCAAACAAAAACAGTAGATAAGCCATATGAACTTGCAAAACATGTAGTGTGAGGGGGGTTTTTTTAAGTTTCAAGAGCTCAATTTACTAACACACAGCAAAAACCCTTTTTCTCATGGATTTCTCTCCAGAAAGAAGTTTAAGAAACCAAGGAGTCATGGCACAAGCATGAAGGTCACCACGAAGCCGGTGACAGGACCCACTGCTAAAAAAACAAACACCACCCATTCACCCCAACCCCAGAATTTTTACCATTTATTGATGTGCATTTATTACTAGGGAGGAAATCAGCTTTGAAGCCAAGAATTATCATTTCTTAATCTTCAATCACAGAACATTGGGTGTTTGGAGTCACAAGGATCACCAAGTTCTTTGTTATTTGGAGAAAAAGAAGATAAATTTCTACCACGTATATTCAATGTTCTGTATGATTTTTGTTCTTTTTCCATGCAACAGGTACAGAGCTCTTTGCAGGGAAAAAAAAGTGGCACGGTGTAGTTTTAGCAACATCTCAGTATTTCTTCAAGGTATTTCTAAGAACTCTTGGTGCAACCCTCAACCAAAAACCTTCTGCAGGAGACTTCCCAGAAGCTGCCTGCACCTTGGATCACATTGCCACATTTTGTTATGTGAGGGGGATTTTGCTTTCCAAAGGTCTGACACATGACCTGCAGCCTACAAGAATCATCAGAAATAAGCATTTTGATGTATTCCAGCTGTTTCTGACTCTCCATGACCTCTTTTAAGCGACAGCAAGGGTTAAGCAGCTGCTGAACAGAGACCTCCACACCTTTCATTTAAAGGGAAACATCATGAATGGAAAGTTGTGTTTAAAGGAACTTTGGGATCTTCAGAGAAGCCTCCCTTGGCCACTACTTGGGAGAAAACCTTTTGCTCCCAACTCTGAGGAACAACTGATAAACTCGGTTGCGGCTGTGGGGTGTCTTCCCTTCCCAGACTATGGATGTCAGAGCAGAGGTGAGTTACAGCCTTGCAGGATTTTCTATCCCCTCACAGCAGCAGGTGCATATTTACAGCATCTTTTCCAAACCCAAGCCCTAAAAACGGGTGCACTGACCCAAAAATTTGCTTTCCCCCCTCAATTTTCACCAGATATCCTTATTTGAATATTTATATATACAATACATAACAGGTTGTATTATTATTCTTATACAAAAGAATTTTAGCATCATTACACCTGTAATAGCTGTATAATTGAAAACTCTTTTTGAAAAGGTACATAGTGTATTATCTGCATTATTTCACTTTTATGAACACAGAAAAAATAATCCTGCTTACAAATTCCACCCCCAACCAGATTTACTGGAAGGCATTCATAGAGATGCTTTGCTCTACCTTAAGTGAACATAAATTATCAGACAGAACAAAACCAGAAAGCCAACATGGGACAGAAAATATCTTTCAAGACACTGCTATAAATACAAGAAAACCCCACGTGATAGGAAAAATGCAAATTTTTGGCCAGCCTATTTGGATAGACAATCAAAAAGCAAACACAGATGTACCTGGCATCCTGAAGAGATATAAATCCAGGAAACCCAGGAGCTCACAAATTTCACATCTCAAAAAATGTGACCAGACCTTGGTATCTTTTTTTTTTTTTTTTTTTAAATTACCTCTTTATGGCTTGAGAAGGTAAAAAAAAAGCTCTGAGCCACATTTGGACACAAGCAGAGCTAAGAAAACCAGTGCTGAGATGTTTTTTTCATAAATCTGTAGGCTTCCTCCTACTCAATTAGTTTCTGTTTGCAACTGGTATGAAATATGCTTTTATTTTTGTTGAAAATATGACAAACTACCCTTTAAACTGCAGAAGGCAGTGCAGAGTCTATTGCCAGAGAGAAATGAGCAGCAGGCAGGGTATCTGCCTAGCAGAAAACACGGAGTAACATTGAAAAATAAAAAAGGGATAGCAGGAATAACTCTATACCATCATCAACACAGTTCTGGTGATTGAAAAGAATGCTTTACATCTACAAATTACGATGCAAATCAATGTTAAGGTGCTGTTCCTGCACTATACCTACACTGGATTTCCCCTTTGTGTGTGTTTCCTGATGATGATGTCACTACCTTACCCATCAAACCACATTTTAATATATTTTCTCAATAAAACAGAATTTCTTTTGGAAATCTCCCAATACAAAGCTTCTTCCACTGACTTATTTTATTTTCCATGGGAAAAAATGGTAACTGATTAATAAGTAACTTGATGAATAACCAACAGGATACAACCAAACACTGCTAAAATAAGACAGCACCAATCCAGTAACCAAGTGGAGCCCATCCTCTATATGGGATGCCAGCCACCTGTATCTCTCCAGAATCCTGCTGGACAAGCATCTTCCCTCATCTAAAGCACCACGATGTTCAAATATTGTTATTTATTCCTTCTAAAATGATGTGGAAGGGAATGACCCAGCTGAGCTTCAGTGCTGGCCACACACACCATAAAACGGAACAATAAATGTTTGGAGAAGTCTCAGAAATAACCCCTAGGATCTAAAAGTTGATGGGTTTCCTTTCTCCCTCCTCTTTTTTTTCAGAGTGTAAGCTGGTAAAAGGCCTTTATCTGTATAAAACTGGACAAGTCACCTACTGTGGATGCAGGGTCTGACACTGAATAATCATTATGGGGAGATTTGACTTAAACATTCTCTGTTGGGGTTTTTTCTTTGAGCTGTCAACACATCCTGGTTTATCCAGGTCTGAAAGCAAACTTCCAAGGCTGGAAAGAGGAAGAAGGGAGTATAGTTTTTAAAAATAGTTAAGAACACATCTACTGTATCCTTTAAATAATCCTCTAAGACAAACAGCTTCAGTAGCCAAGAAGCTCTGCCCAGTTCTCCTTACATCCATCTAATGAACTCCTGAGGGTCCAACATGAGATCTGGATCCCTGGGGTCAGGGATTGCTCTAGAATGGAAAGGATGACAGGCTGCTCCTGCAAACCCATGTTCAGGCCTTTTTACAGTGTTAACACAAGTTTATGTGTTTAATTATTGAACAGTGAATAAACTGAGCTTTTTTTTTCTTTTGTATTTTTTTTGTATTTTTTATTTAACCAATGGAGACCTTTTCAACAGTAAAATTAAGGTAATGTGGTCTGAGAAACATGAACAGGAAGAGTAACTTTTCAGAAATGTCACTACCTAAAATAGAGTCACACACAGCCCAAAACCACTTTAGTTACTGTGCAGAAGGTGCAAACAAACAATTTTTCAAAGTCCCACAGAAGAAAGGAACACCAACTACAAATTACCTCCGTGTGCCCACCATTTGACAACCAGCTGAACCAGCTGAATTGCAGAAAATTTCATCAGCTGAATTAACCAACTGAACTATACAAAGAATGAAACTCTCCATACCTTTTTTCAGTGTGGTTTATTTTTTTAAACCATTTTCTTTTTAATTGCACTCTCCTGACCACCATTTTCAGGCAAAGCAGTGATTGCTGGGTTTCCCTAAGTTACGGTCTTTTGATTGCAACAGAGAAGGTGCTTATTAGGTAAAGAGGCAGAGTTATGTTGGATACAAAGGGTATTTTTTCATTTGATGGCTCCAGAACAAATGCAGGCCTAACAGAGGTGGTGAAGAAATGCAAATAAAGGCAAAAGAAAGTTAAAAAATATAAACAGCTTTCAACTCGCTTATGGCCTGCTAGAAAATATAAGGACAGGATGATGGGTGATGTTCATGCACCAAGTATTTGCCTTCTTACGTAGAAACTTTGGGGATTTAAAAATCCCCAAACAAACACCCCCCCCAATGCACATCCAGAGCATTTCTGGGCATATTGACTGCTTGTAGATCCCTGCACAGCCGTGTCCAGCAGTGGTCTGCAAACCAGGATGCATTCCCTGAGGAACTGATACCAACCCGAAAGCGGGGAGGAGAACATGGCACAGCCATTACCAGGAAAAACACTGCAGGAAAAACAGCCAAGGAGGTGGCTCAGGTAGGGCCTGGGCACTCAAACGGCCCTGAGAACAAAGACACATTTTTCCTGAGGGATGCAGTTTGGGGATCAAGATACTTAAAGATTTTCCAAGTTGAAAAGGGATAAGGGCCTCACAAAACTACAGTCTTGACCAGGAGGTTGAACAGGCAACCTCCAGGAATCTCCTCCACCCAAAGAACTCCGAGGTGAATGTGAGATGTGCATGAGGGGTGGAAAGCTAGGAAATGAAAGAGTATTGCATTCCCAGGACAAGATATAAGGAAAGACGTGGAAAAGGAACCCAAATAGAGGTGGAGAAGCCTTTGCAGGGTACGGCTGGCACGGACTCATGACTCAGCGCTGGTGTTGCTGCTACTTCGGAGGCCCAAAGTTTCCACTGTGCTTATTTTTAAAGCCTTGAGTTGTGACTCGCCTGCCCTCCTAAATCCCAGGAAAAGAAAAGCAGCTGCTGGGAAGGATGACTGGCTTGAATGTGTTGGGAAAGAGCTGAGACGCTGAGGCAGCGCGAGAAAAACTGAGGCAGCAGAGGAAAAACGATGCCCACTGAAGCAACTCACGGGTAACTCCACAGGCTGCAGGATCCACTGCCTGGCTCACTGGTAGAGCTGAATGGCCAAGCAAAGAGCAGCTCTGAAGAATAAAGTTTTTCATCTGCAAGCAGAACCACTTACAAGGATCCAAATTCCAGGTCCTGGATGCTTCTGAGCACAGTAATCGGAAAGAAAAATAAAGGCTAAAAGCAGGCTCAGAGAAACTTGCTTGCATCAGTTCAGCAAAAAATGGGGTTTCTTTATGAAGGGCTTTCTTTGTAGGAATAGAGTAATTCTAAGCTTACCAGCCCCTTCATAAGGAACTAGATGTTTTCACTGAAAATAGAAGCTGACAGTTCTCCTCTGTTCTTAGAGAAATATTATTTTAACCTAAAGAATTCCATAAAAACTGTAGCAGATAGCTTAGCATTTTTAAAAGGCTGCCTTTTAAAATTCTTTTTAAATGGACTAATACTGCAGTATAGGGCATTTCCATCTTTCTTCTAACAGAGCAGCCAGTGAGACAAGACCAAAAGCAGATATCCCACTTTTCCCCCCACTTTAAGTTCTGACATGTGTTTCTTGGAGACAGAAAAGTACACGAACAACTGAATGCAAAATCTACATAAAAAGAGAAGGTCAACGATAACATTGTTTGGAATGTCACTCATAGACCCAGTGTCTTTGTTCCAGGCAAAGTATATTATATTAAATGTTAAACGGACATTTAATATAGAGAATTATAAAGAGCTTCTTGTTTGGGGGAAAATAGGGAAACGTGCACTAAGAGGTTGAACTGTGACAAGTGCAGAATAGTATCAATAATCCCATTATAACACCTGATTTGTCAAACTTATCTCTACAAGTTATTCTAAAATTCACAATAGTGTTCCTAACCATTTATGAAATGGAGCAGATGAGTCTTTGTGGCCTTCATGGCCACTGATTCTCCATGCTTTGTCAGGAAGAATGGCCTGAATAGCCACGGAGTCCTACACTTCGTTTTCCTGCCCCCCTTATGGATATCCCGGTGCTTTGAATGGAGAACATAATCCAAAGGTAGTACCAGGCAGGTGTTTTCTTTCTGGCAGCAGTAAGTTCTGTTGATGTATTGTACACCACCATGGCTGAAAGGACCACACCAGGCCATCAATATGCATGATCTCCACACCGGGCAGCGACTGGGAAGCGCTACGGATCCTCTCCCGAAAAATGGAAAGTCAGTCGTGCTGAGATTTAAAACTAACTAAACAGTCCAGGCTCCAGGTGCATCTGAAATCACAGGCATTCCACACATCCCACACTAAATATGAGATTTTTTCAGGGATATGGCAAGGAACAAAGACTCTTAAAGTGATTCCTCATAATCCCAGTTGAAACACAGGTCTTCCTCTGAGTTTTTTTACCTAATGAATCCAAAGCTCGTTTAGAAAACACCAGTGATTATCCAAAAGAAATATCCTAAATTAAGTCACAGAATCTCAGAATGTCTTGGGTTGGATGGGACCTTAGAGATCACCTAATTCCACCCCTTGCCATGGGCAGGGACACCTCCCACTGTCCCAGGCTGCTCCAAGCCCCAGTGTCCAACCTGCCCTTTGACACTGCCAGGGATCCAGGGGCAGCCACAGCTTCTCCGGGCACCCTGTGCCAGGGCCTCCCCACCCTCACAGGGAACAACTGATGGGTATCAACCAAAAACATCATCTGTAAGCAAGTATCAGCTCCTTCTGAAGGCTCCACACCCTCCCTGGTTTCCAAGGTCCATGAAAAGAGCAGGAGGAAGTCCACAGAGAGCAGCACAGATTGTTTACAGGCAAACCTGCCTGACACGGTTATCTATGACAGACAGGAGCAACCACAGCAAGATTCCAAAGGAAGGAAACAGAAGAACCTCACAGCCCTTAAGGATCCATGGGGGAATATCACTCAGTGCAGGAGTGGGTCTGAATGGCATTTTTGCCACTGGATCCAGAGGTTTCTTGGATATAGCTTTTTCCCCTCCCCCAAGTAGCTGTGCCAACCAGGCTTCAGGGAGCAACACCCAAAAAAAAGTCACACATGAAGCTTCTGTGGGTCTGCTGCCTTCTCCTATAGAAATTCCTACAACAGGAAAGGCAGAATATTCAAGTCAGACCTTGGATGATACAATTTCAGTAGCTGTTCCCTTTGTACAGGTAAGAAATGAACTCTGCTAAGAAAAAGAGGTGCCACATTCACACAGCCACCACTGGGAAAAAAGGGAACTTGAATGAAGACCAGAACAAAGTCACCCTCCAGGCACTGGGCTGGGAGGAGAACATTCCCCAGTGCTGGTGGATAAAACCATGATTTTCATATTCAATTAAACCAACACACTGAATGCCTGCTAAAATGGTCTGCAATACTACCAATAAAGTAGAAAGAAGATACTTCAAAGCTCTGCCACACTTGTGAGTGGTGCACATGAAGCACCTCAGGCCTCTGGGGTCACTTCATCCAGGTTGGGTTTGCTTTATTTTGTCTGTCTTTTAAAATACAATAAAACCAACACTTGCAGACACTGAGTGAGCTCATTCCTGCAAAAACATTTTCCAAATGTTTCCTACAGAAAATTTGAAAATACAATAAATGCACGGACATGTTTCAAAGCAATTTGTTGTCTTTCAAAGTAATTGCTATCAAATATATCCAGATACAGCAGCCATTCAGCTCAGCATACCCAAGACGAAAATTTCAACATAGACCACTCACGTACTACAATTGAAAGTTTCTCTGCAGAGAAACCACAGAATGACAACTAAATTCCTTCCAAAGATAAGCCTGAGATTAAAAAAAAAAAACAAAACACCAAAAAAAACCCAAAAAACCAGTTTCTGCATATGGGCTAATTACAAACTAAACTCTCCTCACAGGATCTGGAGTACAGAAGTCAAAGATCTTAATTCCCTAAAAGCTGAAGGGTCCCAAGTCTTAATAACGTATCTTCCATACACACACAAAAACTAATTTCCCAGGTTTTTTTTGAATTACTGCTTGATTACAAAAGTCATCGATTTCACCATAAAGCAAAACCAAGACAAATGTCTTAAATAATACAGAAAAACTCTAGAGGGAGGTTTAGCACTGCAGTAACTCTAAAATCATCCTCAGAGGAAGAAACAAGTAACTCAAGTTCATCTGTGAACAAAACAGCTCCTGAGCAGTCAACCCACGGCTGCTCCTTGTTTGTCCCCAAGTCGGGGACCCACCCTTAAAGTCCACAACCTCTTCCTGCTCTCCCACAGCAACCTCTGTATCCTTTGGGATTAAAAATCCAACACATTCTGCCCAGACTGCAGGGAATGATCTAATGGAAAGCTGCTTGCTGCGTTTGCAAGGCAGGTACCTCAAGTTATTTTTTCCTGCTGTGCCAGGGGTTCCGTAGCTTGGAAGCAGAGGAAAGACTTTGCTTCACCCTGGAATTTTTTTTGTATTCCAAGCCTGTTGTAAGGCTGTGTTTGCCATGCTGCAGCTGTTTTGCCTCGTGGGATTTAGGAATCAACCCAGGTGACTGGTGTTCCATGCTGACAGGGTTCTATTTACAGAGCTCCCCAGCACCATTCCCAAATCTTCCAGCTGTGCCAGTGGAGTGTCTGCCATCCTCCTGCTCTTACAGTCACCACTGGAAAGTTGCAATAAATCGGTGTATTTTTAAGAGAGTTTCATTTCCATTCTATCAGAGACTTGTGTTATTTTGGCTAAAATTCACTCAATTTCTCTCATTCCTTAAGAGGGAAATACCATCACCTTTCCGGTCTTCACAGAATAAAGATAAATCAGTTAATTTTCACAAAGTGTTGGAATACCTGATAAAGAACAGCAAAGGAAAAAAACGAGCCATGGCACAAGTTACTAAGACATGGTGGGAATATCTGATTTTAACTCTTACAATTTTAATCCTCTGAAAAATTGTTCAAAAGGCCACTGGGCAGCTTGGCATCCTTGTCAAGAGGTAAAAGAAATGGTCAGCTTCTATTTTTGATTTTAAACAATGGAAAACCAGTACATTCTGGAAAATATATAAATGAATTATATATATATATTAAAAATGTAAAATAAAGCATGTTATTTATTAAATATCTGCTTTATATATTATGTATACACATGCACAGGTTATACAGATCAAAATTGCTACAGGAATACTGTCGTTTTTTAGGAAATATGTATGCACATATTCTGATGCCTTGGAACGAGTGTGTTTTCCAGGTCTGGTGAGACACAGGGTGAGGGAAATGGGTAAGGGTGACCTGGTATCTGCTTACATCCACCTCCCCACCTTTCCTCTTGCCTTTCCTGCTTCTCTCTCTCCACCTCCAGCTGCTTTTCCCTCTCTCATCCATTTCACCTTATTTAAGGCTCCTCTCCTGACCACTACCATGGACATGAGGAGCTGCCAACGGGACTGTGTGGCTATGAACTACATTAACTTTCATTTTCTCCTCATTTGAAAATGTTTTAAATGTATGAAGTTTCTCAGTGCCACAGACACAGAAATCAACACCAAGTGCCCTGTCCCCTCTTGATGACAGATAAGCTGGTTTTACTCAGCACCCACAGCTCTTCCATGTTAATTCGACCTCTAGAAAACACAGAGAGGAGAAAAAAAATCCTAACAATTACTGCCTCTTTTAAAAAAAAAAAAACTGGACACTTCTACTTGTGCCTCACTTAAAATGTAGCTCAGGGAATGGGCTCTCCCACCTTTTTTGTCCAACATCAGTGCCTTTAGTTGAGGTACTACAATTAGAAACTCATTAGCATGCAGGGAAACTCAACCTCCTTGCAAATTCCAAGGGGCCAGGCCATGCTGATTGCCTGGAGTCACGTTTTACTCTGAAACAATGATAATGAAACATCAAGCAAAACAAAAACATGACAAGGAAGGTCATCTGTGTGTTCCCAGACTGTGAGAGTCTTGAGTTGAAAGTGTGAAATAACAGTAAGCATAGCAGAGATGTAACTATCATCTCAAACGCCCCAAAAACCAACATTTTACCTATTTAACATGCTGGCTAAAACAGTTTTTTGGTAGGTAGCAGTAAAAGCACCCATTCAGTAAATGTGTTCTTTCACCATAAGAGTATTCTCAGCCACTGATTTCAGGTAGCTTATTAATCATGGAGAATAGCTAATAATAACAATACAAAATTGCAATTTAAATGCTATTAGCAGGCTTACTGATAGTGGGAAATGAGAACCTTTCTGAGCTCTCATTTCTGAATATTAAGGTAAGCCTCTAAGCATATATTAAATAATGCAGGACCAAAATTACAAGAGCTGAGTGCAGAATCCCAACTGATCTAGAAAACTGCGGAATTGCTGATACATTGGGTACTTCTCCCATTTATACCACGGCACAGCCTGGAAAAGCCAGGAAAAAACCAACTGGAGATGGACAATAAGCAAAAAAAATGCTCCAAAAACCTTCAAAGGCAACAGGTACTACAGGGTGAAAACACTCCACAAAAAACACCTTGACAGAGTAAGAGCAGGGAAATTTAAATACAGGCCCTGTAATTCATCACATACATTTGCACCACTTACCATGTAATTAGGGGCAAGTAATAAACACTGGGCTGGGGTGTTTCATTTGCCTTTGGACAGGTTCTCCTGCTCCCAACAAAAGCACTCTGTGTTTAGAAACTTGGCACCCAAGTGCAGGGCACCAACCTACAATTTTTTTTAAACCAACAAAGCGTTCAGTTCTGGGAAACTTATTTTCACTGGCCACCCTTCCACTGCTTCTAACTTGCCAAAAAAAAGTCAGATGTCAGAATATTCCAAATTCCCTAAGGTGACAAGAAGCATTTGGAGAGTATCTGTGAAAAGGTTTAGAAATCTGGCTTCATGAACTACTGAGCATTTCCAGCTCCCTTTATAACTGGTTTAAAAGGAATATCCCACTGCTGATGAATATGACTTCCCATTTATTTGGAGCACGACTTGTCTCCCGAAAAGGCTTTACGTGAAATTTTATTACCACCTCCAAAACAGAAATCCTTTTAGAGGCCCTCGAAGAAGCATCCAACACTGTTTTGGAGCCGTGCACTTATCAGCAATCCAAGGAAGCGATCCCACAAGACTTCATTCATATAAACAGCCATTCAGTGAATCTCAAATGCTGCAGCTGCATGGCTGCAAAGTTGGGGAGGGGGGGTTTTAAATCCAAGGAGCTGAAAGCCTCAGTTGTTAAGTCTGAGCTTTCTGAAGCGCAGAGTGTAATTATTTTTCCAACTTATCACTAATTCCCTAAATGCAGAGACTGTTGTGTCTCTGCATATAAAAGACATTCCCAGCGTCTAATGGATAAATGTATTAAGAACTGATGTTAAATTTTCTACATCAGTTACAAAATCACTCAAGAATACACATTTTCAACCACAGTTTCAGGAGGCACTGTCATTGAAAAATTCAGGTATTTAATCAAATTTAGTTCAGCTGCCAATGGAACTGATACTTGCCAAGGTAAATTCACGTCCACAGAAAGAACTGGAGCACCAAGAACTTATGGCACTATTGTGAGTGGGCTTAATTCAGCAGAAATTCCACGGGATTTAGGAAGGGTTTTCAGAGGAGTTTTAGGCTGAGAAGACGTGCAGAAAATCCAGCACTAAAACCCTATCCATCACAGGCACAGAAATCATCTTTTCCCAAGCGACAGTGAAGTCTGGCCCCCGGAACACATTTGCACTGTGTATTTTAGGGGTGATGCAGCACTGAGGACTAGAAGGATGTTTAACATGACATGCTACAAACTACACTTGGAAGCAGCCTAGTGACAGCTTGTGTTCTCACATTCCACGTCAGGCACATCTCCAGTTGGATTTACGGCACACTGAGCTCCACGAGCTCACTCATTTGGATTTCATTCTACCTTTAATCTATTTTAAAATAAATTAGTATCTTTTTAATCTGTTGTACTTGGGCTTAAGCTCCAAGAGCCTTTACTGTAAATTAAACAGGCAGCTGCCCCTTATTAGATGCTCTCTAATTTTGGACCAGGGGAGAAAAAGCAATCCTCCCTCTTTTCTCACAAACAAATCAAAATTCATTCCACTCCCTATCACAAGCATGAGGCCAAATCCGCCTTTATTTCAGATGAATGGGAAGCTGCTCTTACTGAAGAATGTGAATTTAAATTTATTTTGGATCGACTAAGCCACAACATTTCCTCTCCCTCTGGTTGACCTGATTTTACCTTTCACTCAGGTTTCACACTGACTTCTGAGAAAACCACATGGAGTTTGACTTTATAACAATTGGGAAAAAATGTTAAAAATGTTTTCTGTACTCGAGAACTTCCTCAAGTCAAAATACATGAAAATATGGAATGGGCCTAAGTCCTGTATAGACCAAACTGATTCAGAACTTCAACACATTTTCCTAGTAAGGAACTTACGGAAAAGATAAATGAAAAAAACAAACACTGTGATAATTTGCTGATTAACAAATTATCCCAACAGAACAATGCCACAGCCATCAAAATTATTCCAGAACCTACCTGTGCATATTCTTTCTCAATTGCAGCTCTTTTCTGACTGAATGCTCTGAAAGAAGGTAAAAGAAATCCCATTAATACATAAAAGCAAAACACTACAAATTCAATAATTTAGTCAAAATCCATTAACACAGGGAGCAAAACTCTACAAATTCAATAATTTACTTTAAAAGGACCTTCTGCTGGACAGTCTGTAGAGTGAAACAGCAACAAAAAAGGGAAATGGTTTGACAAGTGCACATCAGTAGCCCAGCAACGACCGTGTGTGGACTCCACATACGTGGCGGCTGAATTTCCAAGTTTTATTGGGCAAACTCAGTTCCCAGGAATACTCAGTTCCCAGGCAGAAATAGCATTTTCCTCATGAAAAGCTCATCAGCTTTCCAGTGGTACAGCTGAGGGAGGAATTTGGGAGCACAGAACAATTTGGCTTTATGTATCTAGACAGACTTAATTTTCTTCAGAGTTTTTTTGATCAGAGTTATTTTGTTTAAGCTATACCACAAACTACTAAGCTTAAAGCTACACCATAGGCACAAGAAAAAGCTAATTATATTTAAATTAGTTACACAATAATTCTGGTGACATGCCAACAAAAAAACCCACCTCAGGAACATCCTCTAATAAAGTTAACTCAGTAAAAAGGAGCTCTGGACAGGCTCCTCTTATTCCTGTCTACTCCATTTCACCCATGAAGAGTATCCACATGCTACATGCTCAGCTTCCCCAATGGGATGTAAAACAACAGTTTAAATGCATCATGATTTCTTAAAATTCTTCCCAGACCAATGACAGCCCAAAAGATCTGGTCACATTCCAGCTCCAACAGTTAAACTTCCTGAATCCCCCTTGTGTAGCCCAGGTGGGTTCCAAGGGCCGTGTGACTCCCATATGAAACACCTCGATAGGAACAGGTGAAGTTGGCTGAGATGCCTGTGAATGAATTCCCTTTTGCAAAGCATTCCAAGTACTACAGCTAATATTAGAAACCAATTTCTTTTAGGATCTCCTGCTCCAAAATCTAATATCCCAGTCAGTTTAGCAAAGACCTAGAGACCACATCATTGCTCTGAAAAGACTCTCTTTTCTCTCGGAAGTACAAAGAACTGCACAAATAACTACAAGGAATAACTGAAATGTGTTACCAATATTGAGAAGGTAGAAGAAAAAAAGCAGCTGTCTTTGGAACATAAATCTGGGAATACTTTAGGCAAACAAAGTTATTTTCCAATTCTCAGCTAACTGCATTTCAAAACATAGAATCCCAGCTAAATTACACCAAACCTGGATATTTGTGTATTTTCACCTGAGGTTTTTTCCCACCTCATTCAAACCAAATTCCACTTAAATTAATTGCAGAATGACAACTGTGACAAGCAGGAAGCCAGAGATATCCCCAAAAATTTTCTACATTAAAAGTTTTGCACCAGAGAAAAAAACCAAAAGCATTCAACCAGCCCTTGTGCAGGATTACAAAATAACATGGGAATCAAACTGACTCCCAAAAGCAACTGAAATCTTGGAACTGGATCGACCGCAAGCTCTGGCAGGAACAGAATGGACTGTACAGCAGCACCTCCTTATGAAAAAACTTTAGTTTTAGACTTTGTTGTGTATTTTAAATGGGGCAATAGTTGGCAAGGTGATTTCTCCAATATTTAAATTTGTTTTGCTGAATGAAGAAAATGGTTAAGTACGGAAGGGCCGTCGGGATCAGCCGTCTGCATTCCTTGGAGCTGGTGCTCCCTGTGGCTTTGGGACTGCGCTTCCCTCCCTTGGTCCAGCACAAAGCTGCCTTTAACCTTGGGACAGTTTATACAGGAATCCTTCTATGACAACTATGAATGTATTACAAAACATGATGAAAGAGGAGACTGAAGTCAACACATTTCCCAGGAGAAAATTATTCTGAGCAAGGGAAAAGAAAAGTCTGACTAATAAATGCATCATAGTTTCTTAACTTGGGCAGTGTGAAAACTTTGATGTGTGTATCCTGATTTTATGTGCAAAGCTGGGATAGTCTTAACCTTACTGTCCTTCAGGATGGACTTTCAAATGCATTCATATAAGGAAACATTTGTTTCCATGAAGTAACAGAACGTTCTCTAACTACTGAAAACTTTTTAAGACATGAATAGTGAGTCGGCAAGAAAGCAGGAACATTATTTAGTGGTTTATTAAACCAGGGAGCACTAATACCTACTTTTACATCTTTTTCTCAAAATAACCATTAACTAAGTGCAGGAAACACCAGAACTGCACTCCCCAAAAAATTATCTTGGTCTGTGGACAGTAATTCCTAAATATCATCTTTATCCTGCCAACATTAACGCAATACATTTATTCCCTTTGCCCCACTTTTCCTCAGGCTCTGTGAGACCAGGGAATTCTAAGGGAGCAGGAGAAAGAGAACATCCCCCTTCCTGCCATTCCCGCTTTGCTAATGCCACTTTTTCTAGTGTTGAGCCCTCACTGCAAATTCCCAACCCCAAATTTCAACCACTGGCATGTACTTCCATCACTCATATCCATTAAAGGTAACAGATGCTATGCAATATTCAGGTATGCTTCTATATTCCCAATGTAAATGAGCATAACAATGTGAAGTAAAGAGTCAGGTCAGCGGAGAATCGTATTTCATTAAGTTTTCCTACAGGGAAACAGGAGAAACAGATGAGCTTAATTATTTCATGGATGTCCACTTGGGCTGGAAATGTGTAAAGCTCACACCTTCATGAAAAATCAATATAAGGGCATTAAAACATACATCAGTGTTTTATAAGACAATGTCACATTTGCCAATATTGTGCAGTTGTACAAATCTGAAGATCAAAGTCACAGCTTGCACAGTAAAAAGTTAAACCCAGTGACACCCTGAAAACCAGAAAGTGAATTAGTCACTGTGTAAAAACTTAACTCCACGCAGAGCTATGCAAAAACGTAAACACACACTTCATGTTCAGGGCTCCTGAATAAAAGAAGAGCCTAAATTTGCATCAGTGGATGTATTTCTATTTAAAGGCTGAGAAATTCAGCAATGAACCAGGTGAGGCCTGAATCCCATTTGGAACAACTCCTCATGCAAGATCACGATAATGATCAAAAACCCAACGGATTCAGTGAAAAATTCATACAACTCACCCGACACCAGCAGTTTGTGTCTGTGGTTTTTTGGGCTATGAACATTCTGACAAATTGTTTGGAAATTTTAATGAAATTTTAAAATCCTTACAGTTTACACAAAGCATCAGAAAACATATAAATTAGTATCACATCCAAAACATCCAAAAACATTAGGCTAAAGAAACACACCTTCTGACTGACCTTGACCTGAAATTAATTCATTCCATCAAAAATTCTGGAAGTACATGTCCCAAGGAACTGCAGAGCACATTGCAGCTGGGTTAAACCTGACTCAATCCACCGGCACTCGAGAAGATGAATCAGTGAATTTTGAAATACACAAAAATTTCCAGCTTCCCAGAAAGTAGATCAAGGATAATTCCTGACATCTAGAACACATGCCAGTGGAAAATCATGACTTTACAACTTGTGCTTGTAATGTACACTGGGAGCACACACACTCAGTGTACCATCACGTCCAACGTATTACTATCCTGGTATTTTTCAGTATACACTCATCCCAAAATTTTCCATTAAAAACATGAAAACAGACAGCTCTCATTATAAAAAAGAAAAGAAAAAGGGGAGCAACCCCAGAAAGCTCCAAAGCCAGTATTATGGATTTGTTCATCCTTTTTGTCCCAGTGACAAAAACCATGCCACCAGCTCAAATCAACCCCAAATATTTTTGAATTTCTTTGTATTTATTCTTTCTCATCCTCTTCTTAAACCATCAGAGAGTTTAAATGATTTTAATGATTTTTAGTGGGGCAAAGGGAATAAATAAGTGTATTGCATTAATGCTGGCAGGATAAAGATGGCATTTAGGAATTACTGTCCACAAATCACTCCTGACCAATCTCTTTAACAGTGAAGACATGCAGTGAAGTATTTGTGTCCAGGATGGCACTGGAATTCCAACCTGGAGTCCCAGCCCAGCCTGCTGCTCAAGGCTGGAGTGCCCCTGGACTTGGCATTTGCCTTTGCTGACCTTCCTGAGGTTCCTGCCAGCCCCTGTCACCCACAGCCCAAGGCACAGCCCTGCCTCCAGCCTATCAATGTTCTCCCCCAATCTGTCTCTTTCAATTTGCTAAGAGCCCCATCCCACCATCCAGGTTGTGACCGAAGTCATGGACCAGCATTGACCCATCGACCTCTGAGGGATTCCCAGCTGCCAGCTGCACTTGGCACTGCTCCCCACCACTTAGATTTGGGAAGCTCAGCCAATCCTCCACCCAGCTATCAGTCCACGTGTCCCCAGCATCGCTACAAAGGTGCTGGAGGTCTGTGTCAAAGGTCTCACTGAAGCCACCACGTACAACACATGCACTGCCAGCTTTCCCAAAAGGCAATCAAGCACTGTTTGCCCTTGGGAGTCCACGCTGGCTGCTCCAAATCCTTTGGGACCCTTCAAGGAATGGAAAAGCCTGGAAAATGGTTTCTAGGAGGTCTTGCTCTGTAATTTTCTCAGGAATTAAGGTAAAGATGAGCAGCTGCTGTTCCCCAGATCCTCCTTGCAGCGGTCTTTGAAAAAGGGTGCAGGGTTTGCCTTTCTGCAGTCATCAGGAAGCTCTCCTGACTGCCATGACCTTTCCAAGGTGACAGGCAACTATCCCACTCCACTGCTGGAGTCCCAGTAAGCTCCAAGTTCTGCAGCTGCACCTGCATTTCCAGTTCCAATTGCAGGTCACAGCTCCCAGTGCTGGGCTTGGCTGGGATGGAGTTAATTTTCTGCACAGTAGCTCGGACAGGGCTGTGCCTGGGATTTGTGCTGAGAACACAAAGTTGCACGCACAGATAACTCAGGGATGTTCCCACTATTGCTGAGCAGTGCTTACACAGCTCAAAGCCTTTTCTGCTCCTCACACCACAGAATGGTTTGGGTTGGGAGAGACCTTAACAATCATCTCATTCTACCCCTGCCATGGGCAGGGACACCTTCCACTAGCCCAGGTTGCTCCAAGCCCCATCCAGCCCGGCCTTGGACACTTCCAGGGATGGGGCAGCCACAGCTTCTCTGGGCAAACTGTTCCCATTAGTGATAGGCTGTGAGTGTGCAAGAAATTGGGACGGGACCCAGTCAGGACAGCTGACCCCAAGGGACCCCAGACCACACCACACTGTGCTCAGCAATAAAAGCTGGGGGAAGAAGAAGGGATGTACAAAATGATGGCATTTGTCTTGCCAAGTCACAGAATCATTAATGTGGGAAAGACCTCTGGAATCATTGAGTCCAAGCTGTGCCCAATGCCCACCTTGTCCCCAGCCCAGAGCACTGACTGCCACGTCCAGTCCTTCCCTAGACACCTCCAGGGTGGAGATTCCACCACCTCCCTCGGCAATCCCTGACAAAGCTCGACAATCATTTCCATGAAGAAATTCCTGCTGCTGTCCAACCTGAGCCTCCCCTGGCCCAGCCTGAGGCCGTTCCCTCTCCTCCTGTCCCTGTTCCCTGGGAGCAGAGCCCGACCCCCCCCGGCTGCCCCCTCCTGTCAGGGACTTGTGCAGAGCCACAAGGTCCCCCCTGAGCCTCCTTTTCTCCAGGCTGAGCCCCTTTCCCAGCTCCCTCAGCTGCTCCTGGGGCTTCAGCCCCTTCCCCAGACTACAACACTGAATTAAAACACCCTTTGGAATGCCAGCTCCCACTTACAAAATCCAAAGGGGAGCAACCCTGAAATATTTGGGAGGAGGGAATGGGCCACAGCGTTTTGCCCCCCCTTGAAGGCAAACAGGTTTTCTCAAGGAATGCTAATGTCCTTGTTTGGTTTAATTCAGTACTTTTATCTGGATGCCTCCTCCCACTTCTCTCCAGCAACATGAAAAATGCACCATAATGAATCAATATCGTACAACCAAACAACTGCTGTTACCTGGTTTTTAATTTAATGACAGGTGCGTCACTAACAAAGGCACAACTGAATCCCAAATACTCCAGCCAACATAAATCATCCCCGTGGCTCCATTCAGGGCAGGGGCTGGCAATAAATGCTGAGATAAGTTAACACAGCAGCAGCTGCATGGCTAATGCGGGACTCCAGGAACACCCATGCGTGCAGGGACACACTGCATTAATATTCCCTCCCCGTGTCCAGCAGAGACAAAAACAACATACCTGGAGCAATAATTAATCTACAGAAATTAATCATCACGACAAGACTCTCAAATGCTGCATGTAATAAGCTCCTCTTCGTGGTTTTACTCTTTACTAAATGGAATTACCAGTACTGAAATGTTTTAGAAGATTTGCATAAAACTGAGTGTCTGAAGGGTAAATTATTTTTCAGAACACCACTGATTTCTGAAGTTATTTGTACACAGGCTGCAGAAACCATGGCAGTGCAACAACCAGGTTTTTAAAATTTGGAACATACTTCACAGAATCCCAGAATGGTTATGGTCAGGAGACCTTAAAGAACATACCATTCCACCCCTCGCCAAGGGCAGGGACACCTTCCACTATCCCAGGCTGCTCCAAGCCCCCTCCAGCCTGGCTGTGGATACTTCCAGGCATCCAGGGGCAGCCACAACTGCTCTGGGCACCCTGTGCCAGGGCCTCCCCACCCTCACAGGGAAGAACTTCCTCCTAATATCCTTCCTCCTAATATCTAATCTAAACCTACTCTCTTTTTCCATTCCCCTTGTCCACCTTGTCACAAAGCACCCAAGACTTCAAATTCAGAGAGTTTTGGAGACTGACTTTCCCTTTTCCCAGCAAAACTCCTCCAACATTCATCACTGAACACCACTAATGATATTTTTTATTTATACATCAAAAATTTCACCTCAGACAAAATGTGGCAAATGAAGTTCCATCTTAATTACACACTGTAAAAGAATTAAGTCCTTTATTACAGCTTGCTGTACTGTCAGACCACCTGACGCCTCACCAGAGAATCCAGGTGCCTCCAATCTGGCCAACTGGATTCTATTTAAACATCCCCAAATTTCAGTAAAGCCAGTGCTGACTCTAAGACTTGATCTCATGCCCTTGCTCTTGCAAAAAGGCAACTGAAGAAATTAAAAAGTTGTAAGCAAGGTGAAAGTCGCTTCCATTTCATTTAAGACCAGAGTCTCCACTCACACAGAATACTTTAGGTTCCTCTTCAGCCACTCCAAGGAAAAAATCACCAGAGGTCACATTACAGCAAATCCCAGCCTTTATGTTTGGTTTTAAAAAAACAAACTCCCTTTTGTTCAATGGTTTTAGAACATCTGAATGAAACAGATCCCTTCCTAGAAAGATGACTCTTATATGCACACTCTCACCTGCCAGGTTTATGTTATTGCCTATAAATAGGCACTTCAGCAGCATTTTTATCAAGGAGCAAAAGTTCCATGTCAGATTTGAATAATATCAGCACTGCCACTATTGCCTTTCCTGCTCAGGACTTTGCACCACCTGTTAAATAAACCCCACAAGAAGTTACTGTACTGTGTTGGGCATTTAACAGCACTGTTCAAACACAGTTTTGCTGCCTGGATTTTGGGCTGGCTTTATTTGCCTGGTCTCCAGCTAAACGTGCTACCTCCCACATGACATCACATCCACGCCCTTTAGTACAGAGATACACACGTGGAATTCTTCCCCCAGGTCTTTCAGAAATATGTTCATCAACATCAGAGCATTACCTTGACTCTTCTCTTCAAATTACATGTTAAGGATTTCCTAGACATCAGGAAAGGGAAAGACTTCCCCTGCAAAGGTTGAGGGGGAGGAAATAAAACTGCTGCGTACTGCAGTCCCTTCCCCAGAGCCCATCACTAGGCTGCCTCAGACAATGTCTTGCTGCTCCCATTCCCAGAGCATCCCTCCTTCTACTCCTCATGTCCCTGCCCAGCTGGAGGTGTCACTGATACCGTCCTTGAGCGGCCAAGCAAAGCTTTCATACCCCTCCCTTGCTGCCCACCGACCTCGCATGCTGGCCCTGCTCAGCCACAAGGGGCTTCTGCTGAAATTCCTGGCCTTCCCACACAACGGGATGTGCTGCTCCTTAGCTTTCTGCAAGTCCTCCTTAGGAAAACTAAGCTGAACCCATCCATCCTGGCTGCTTCCCAGGAGACTCTGCCCACCAGCTGCGTGAAGGAGCTGAATTCTGCTCTCATGACGGCACGTCTCCAGGTCCTGAAGGCAACTTGTGGTCACAGAAGCCCAAGCCACCACCAGTCCGAACACCAGCCTCCCCTCCCACGGCAAGTATGGACAACTTGGAGTTCTCACACCACAAACATCCCAACACAGTGCGAATGTGGCTTCCAGGCCAAGATTTTTAACAAGAACGTTGCTGGGCAGGCCAAGGTCCCGCCAGCTGTGAAAGCACACGAGGCAGCAGAACAAACTCAAAACCACCATGGCGAGGTCACCCACAGCCTAAATTTTTGCCCACAAAGAAATTCTCTGACCCAGCACGAGAAGCCAGTGACATTTCCTGCTTATGGATCCACTTGAGGTCTGCCTGATCTCAGCAGACGTGTGAAGGGCATCTTTACAACTTGTGAAGCACAAATATTTGTAACATCAGGAAACTCTTTGCTTGCTGAGTCAAGGAATTCAGCTCTCCTTCCTGCAGCTCGCTGGCAAGCCAGCCCTCACTTTCTGCTTACCTCAGTGCACTGCTCCAGCTCTCTGGCGAGCAAAAAGAAAAAAAAAGTGGCCTTTTTTTAAACTTGACTTTAATATACATACTCTGTACTGTCGCCTCTTTAGTCTTAAAATAGCTCTTCCAAGTAGAGCTTCAGAAATTCCTGCAGAAGGGAGTAACTGGCAGTTCAAACATCCTGCAGCACAGCAGAGCTCTTCTCTCCTCTACAAATTCCTTTCTACACCGCATCTCACCATTTTCTAACAGCTTTTCCCCGAGCAAACAGGAACTACAATAGCCAAGCACACAGTAATCCCTTGTTGATTCAGCTACTACAGAACACTTTACCACCCTGAGGAGCCCTGCTCCGTCTTTCTGCTCCACAGAGGATTTACAGTAACTCACATCTGCACTGGATTCTGCATCTCTGCCCTGCACTTAGAAGCCTGTTCATCTCACACCTAAAACTAATCAGCTCCGACAGCTTTGCGACCATTTGTCCTTTGGAATGTTTACTCTTTAAATCTCCACTTATCCTCAACTAAGATAGAAGTACATGGAAGGAAAATTCTCCCGAATGTAAACAGAGGTACTGAAGCTGAAAATATTTCAACCAATATTTCAATATATCAGGATATAGCAAACTATATAATCAAGGAATCAAAGTTGTGCATAATATCTTCGTGACAAAAGCAGTCTCCTGCTTGTCCTGCCAGCACTCACCTACAACTGTTTTTACTCCAGTTTTCACACACAATTTTCATTACCTGGATCATCCTCCTGCCATCCCCTCAAGCAACTGCAGGCACTACTGTTCTTCTAACCCCACTCAACTCAAAGGAGTAAAAACCCTGCCTGCCATGCCCACTGAGAGCAGATAAATGAGCTCCTGCTTCGAAAAACAAACGCCAGACAGTCTAACTTTGAACTTCCTGACTTCACAAGTTCTCACACACAGAATCGTTCAGGTGGGAAAAGACCTTGAAGATCATCATGACCAACCACGAATTATTTCCTGCCGTTACAAAAATGTCCCTTCCTAAAAAGCCCAGTTGGATTTTCAAGAGTGCATTGCTTACTCACAGTAGTTTGACTGATGCACTTCAAACCTGAAACTTCCCCACACAACGTGTTACGAAGTCACAATTTTGAGCAGGACGTTTAGAGGTCAATCACAACTGGCACAGGCCAGGGGTACAATTCTGAGTGCTCTTTACAACAATTCTCAGTGCTCTTTACAATATACAGAACATATTAGAACATATCTTGGCAGCGTTTCCAACAGAAGATTTTTAATGCTCAGTAAAATTTATTTGATTTAAACAAAAAATATTACCACGTGCAAAATTCTTGGTGTGAAAGTACCCACAAGCAAATCGGGCCTTAAACAGGAGGTAGTTGTGATTTTCATCAGCACAAGCTCCCAATTAATGAGAAATTTCTCCTTTATCAAGAACAACAAAGCAGTTTTCTTCCAAATCCACTTCCAAGCTATGATTTTATTCATTATTTTCAATATTCTAATCCACACCACCTATGATAAACCATGAAATAGCTTTACCTCGTGCCTGAACAGTGCCCCTGTAGCAAAGCACAGAGAAAAAAATTCCAGACAACATTCACTAGCGAGCAATGTACTCCCCATAAATCACATTACTGTACAGTTTGGGATTAGGATGAGTTGCCACTAGCAACAGAGCCAAAAAAATCAATTCTGTCACTATATATAGAGAATTCTTGCAACCTCAAATGTAGCCAATGTTTTCAGCAATTTGTCTCAGAGAAGTATTAGCAGTCCAGCGTGTGATCAGAGGAACATGACATCCAGACACAAAACAATGCTAAAACAATAGTTTTTCCTTCAGTAGAATAAAAAAAGAAAGCAAAAAAGAAAGCAAAAAAGAACCGCCGGAAAGCTGCTGGTGAATGTGAGCATTTCATTTACCCTTTTCAAAATAAAAGCGTGCCCTCTTTATAGCATTAACATTCACAACAAATCAAGGATTGATTTCAGAGCTGAAGTCTATTTAAAATGATCACTAATGAGTTTTTGTTTTAAAATGGGAAACTAAGCAAACATTAGGGAGAGATACAGTTTAGACAAATACAAGGGTACTTTTCGATAGCTTCCCCAAACCCCATTCATCATA
The DNA here is from genome assembly GCF_000738735.6 of Corvus cornix cornix. NCBI lineage: Eukaryota > Metazoa > Chordata > Aves > Passeriformes > Corvidae > Corvus > Corvus cornix. The sequence continues at coordinate 1,367,663 of NC_046332.1, read as the reverse complement.
TCCAAGGCATTTCCCTTTCAGAAAAAAAAACAGCCTAGGATATTATAATTCAGACTGTCTACCAGGAGCTTCTAGAAAACAGGAATATGAGGAGTTTCTTTGATCCCCATTTGCTTAACAGCAAGAAGCCAAGACACATTTCATCATTCATGCTTCTTATTCCACCCTGGATCTGCAAAAGGCTTTTTAGCAGGCAACAACCACCTTGGAGTTCTTAGTTTACTCATCTGTCACATCTTAGGAATCTTGACAGTGCCACCCAGGTTTATTACAAAGACTTTTCTCTCCTTTCTTTGCCTACAATCTTAATATAAGCACTTCAATTTTACATGATGCCCTTCACAAGGTTTCATTGTCACTAACACTGACGTAAGTCAAATTCTGTATTTTAATGGATTCTACAGGTAATAATAATAATTGCTATAATGGGTTTTTTCCTCAAAGCACAATCACCCTGTTTTAGAAGAGTACAGTAGATGTACTGTTATTTTTTAAGTCAGTAAAATGTAACAGCTCACTGAAAACATGTCGCCCAACTTCTAAAATCTTATCTGTAGATATGTGTCAGAATCACAGAATCCCTTAGGTTGGAAAGACCTCTGAGATCATCGAGTCCAGGTTTTGGCTGATCACCACCTTGGCACTGCCAAGTGCTAAGTCCAGTTGTTCCTTTAATATGAGTATTCCTTATAAAGTTTTTCCCAAAAGGAGAAACTTAGTCTATTTCCAACCAAAATAATATATGGAAAAGATATCTCAAAGGGGTCAAGTCATCCAGTCTTCTTGTCACTGACAAGAATGTTGATCTTGCTTACTATTTGCAGCAGCACTGGCTGCTCCAAACACATATAGGAGTATAATGCAGTTACAACCATTTTTCCTGAGCTCCAGCAAAACCAGAACAGGGCTGTTAATACAAGTTCATCACAGAATGGTTTGAGTTGGAAGGGACCTGAAAGATCATGAGTTCTACTCCCTGCCATGGGCAACGACACCTTCCACTATCCCAGGCTGCTCCAAGCCCTGTCCAACCTGGCCTTGGGCACTGCCAGGGATCCAGGGGCATCCACAGCTTTTCTGGGCAGCCTGTGCCAGGGCCTCACCACCCTCACGGGGAAGAACTCACCCACCAAAACCCAACTATCGCTGCTCTTTAGCAGTTTGACGTCATTCCCCTTGTCCTGGCACTCCATGCCATTGTCCCAAGTCCTTCTCCATCTTTCTTATGGGCTCCTTTCAAGTCCTGGAAGGGGCAATTAGGTCACCCCGAAGCTTCTCTTTTCCAGGCTGAACAATCCCAATTCTCCCAGCCTTTCCTGTCGGCTGCCTCTGGGCTGCCAGTTCAGCAGCACAGCTGGGTGCAGAGAAGGCAAAAGGCATTTCAAACATCCAGCGAGCTGTGTCAACAAAAGGGCCCAGCCCTCCTCTATCACAGTATTGAGCTAACCTGCTAAATTTAGAACAAAAACAAATCAAAACTACAACGGATAAACTCCTCCAGCAGAAAGATCCATTTGCTCTCTGAAAGCAAAGAAGTGTTTGGATGTGTGGAGAGATGAGATCTTGGTTCTTAACTGGACAACAGCTCTGCATTGCACCTCCACCAGAAGGACTTGGCAGCCAGCGAGCAGAGAACATCAAAGCACCCCCACCAACTCAAACGAACTTCTCAGGGCAGATCAAAGCTCGAGGCACTTCATAACGCAGGCCCGGGGTGTTTCAAACACCACCCCAAACTCGGGAACAAAGAGCGCCGTGACGGCTGCATTCCTGCGGCACAGCAGAGCCCCGCGGAACAGCAACCTTGGCTGCAGGACGCACAAGTCACAAGGCCAAGTCTCCCCAGGAAATTGTGAATAATAACACGGCCACGCTCGATTTCAGGGAAGAGAAACATACCTTCACTCCTCCTTGCGCTGCTCCTCGTTAAGATGGAAAGGAAGAGAGCAGCCTCTTACTGAAAGAGGAGGCAGCACACAGGAAGCACGTGCAGGAGAAAGAATTAAAGGACATTTTTACCAGTGACACGTTAGAGGATGATCCAAGTCTTGATGCAGGTTTTGAAAACTATGTCTTGAGCACCAAATGCCCAACAGACAAATAGAGGATTCAGTTCCTCTGGCGTCAGGGATCAAGTCCAGTCACTGTTCGTCAACAACAGGCAACACCAACTTCAACCACTCTTTGGATACTACAATCACAATTCTGCAGATTTCCAAATGAAAAACTCTTGTAATCACAAAGATTTTGTTCACCTCCTCAGCAGAAAAGCCTAAGCTTCAAATGCTTAGGAAAACTAGAGTATCAGGCGTTCTTTGTTTTCTACGCAGCTGATTAGCTCATAGCAATTAACTACAATCTGCTTTCACATCATTTAATACAAATACGGATGAAAAATGTCTAGAAAAAGGGTGTTTGCATTTTTTTAACCTATGTGAACATAATGCACATCATTCAAGCATACATTCAGCCAAATCAGGCGGTTTCAGGTAGATGCTCCCCTGAAAGCCCGTACATCACAGGGAAAAGAAAATGAGATTCCCAAAGAGAACTAGTGCACTTCCCAAGCCTTCCCAAGTCCTCCCAAGTCTGCCACTATTTATAGTGATTCGAGAGACTCAACACCTCCCACACTGTTACAGTTCTGAGCTTTTTGCTTTGATTTGAAACACACAGAAAAGAGCTAAGAAGGAGGTACAAACCAGTTTTACTGCAACTGCAGAAATTACTTTTCTCTCACCTCTTTTCTACTACTGGGTGGGAAACGTGGGATACAAGGAATAGTTGCAACACCCACTAACAATCCCAAAAATACTAGTCATACAAGTACCCCAAAAGTTCTAATGTTTGCTACACAGAGAACTGATGTTTTTTTCACTGGAAAGAAAAGATGAGATTGCTCAAAGATCCAGAGGAAATCAAATAATGAGCCTTGAGTTTTTTGCTCCCAAATTCCCACATTTCAGAAAGAGAGCATCAGTCCCTGGAACAAGCTCCCCAGAGATGGGTAGAGTCCCCATTGTGGAGGTTTTCAAGATACAGATGTGAGGTAACTTCATCCAGGCTCCTTTTGCCTCGTAGGGTTGGACTAGACAGTCTTTTGAGGTGTGCCCTGGAGCCAAATCTACTTTTAAAGAGCATCCTGGTATTGTTGGTACAGGGAAATATCTTAAGTTTATCACCTTAAACCAATGCCAGAGGAGCTGGTTCAATAAATTTATGGAAATCCAAAGGTTTGGGCTTTGCTGTGACTCGTCCAAAAACCCCCACCCTTGTGATGGTCCTCTCTTAATCTCACCAAATCATACAACCATGGAATGGTTGGGGCTGGAAGTGACCTCTGGAGACCCCCCAGTCCAAGCCCCCTGCCAAAGGAGGTTCACCCAGAGCAGTTTTGAATAAGCCCAGGGAAGGAGATTGCAGAACCTCTCTGAGCAGCCTCCTCCAGGGGCTCTGTCACCTCACAGTAGTTTTTTTCCTCATATTCAGGTGGAACTTCCTGCACTCCAGTTTGTGCCCATTGCCCCTTGTCCTGTCACTGGAAAGAGTCTGTCCCCGTCCTCTTGGCACCTGGCCTTAAAATATTTGTATGCATTGGTAAGATCCTCTCTCAGCTGTCTGTTCGTGAGGCTGAACAGCCCGGTTCCCTCAGCCTTTCCCGGTAAGTGAAGTGCTCCTGTCCCTCCTCATCTTTGGCTGAACAGAGCTGAGAACAGGGGAAGAATAAGAAGACAAAGAGGAAATTCAAAAGCAGGACCTCTTTCTTAATTAGGTGTTACTAGGCAGTGATATTTACTTGTCCTCTTACTCAGCCAGCTCAGATCACAGAGAGATAATTAGAAACAATCACACAAAATCAATTAACATGAAAGAAAACTTCATAAACAACAAGCACATTAAAATAACATGGGAAGCCACTGCCATCTACGCCCTTTCTCACCACTGGCAACACAGCTGAAAATGAGCAAAGCATATTTAGAGATAAGACAGGCTAAAGACAGGCTGGGAACATGTCAGGACTATGAAAAGCAGCCGCTAGAAATCAAGACACCGTAACACTGCCTATTATTGCTCTTCTGAATATTCCTTTTAATTCACAAGGCAATCTAGCCTGTCTTTTCTGCCTCTGCCTGGCTTTAGGATGGAAAGACAACGATTTTCAGGTCAAACATGAACAGAATTTCAGCAGCCTAACAAATGGCAATGTCTCAAGACAGAAATTCTCAATTATGTCAAGAGATTACAACTACTTTACTCCCTGCTGAAAAATAGGAGTCAATTTTACTTCATTTTTCAAGAACTTCAGACCCCCATCTCTGTCACACTCAAACCCTGAAATAAAAGCAAAGTAATTCCACCTTTTATACAGTTAAGTGATTTCTGAGATTTCCAGTTTGCAGAGGACGCCAAGCTGAGCAGTGCAGTTGACACAACGGAAGAACGGGGCCATCCAGAGGGCAGGGCTGGATGGAATATTGGGAAGAAATTCCTCCCTGTGAGGGTGGGGAGGCGCTGGCACAGGGTGCCCAGAGAAGCTGTGGCTGCCCCTGGATGCCTGGAAGTGTCCCAGGCCAGGCTGGACAGGGCTTGGAGCAGCCTGGGATGGTGGAAGGTGTCCCTGCCCATGGCAGGGGTGGCACTGGATGAGTTTTAACATCCTCCTCCCACCCAAAAACATTCTACACATCTATGATTCATTCTTATATTCAAAGATCTTTAAAAGCACTTCTGATCTGAGCTCATCTCAGAGTATCATACCCTCAAGAAAAATTGTGGCTTGTTCAGTTTCTTGCCTCCTCCCTTTTTTTTTCTCCTTCAAAAATGCAAACAGAACACAGCAGAACCCCCCCCAAAAAACCTTATTTATGCTCAGGACTGTATGTATTTAAACACGGCCACAAGTGCCAACATTTTCCCCACTAACACTGGCTTGCATCTGGCCAGAAATAACTATACTTAGTGGCTTTACCACCATAAATCTTCGAAAGTCTTCTGCATGGCTGAGCTCCTCTCATAAAATTAGACACCAGCGCGTTTTGTCTGTCTCATTAAAAGGATGTTTGCTGGAGCCGGCGCAAGAGGAGAGAGGAGTGTGTGAACAACCTTCCCAGAGCCACTGGGGACTGGCCCAAACTGTTCTCACAGTGGCACAAAGAAAGGAACGCTTAAAATAACTCCAAAGGCTCTTAGAAGGAACGTCTCCGAAGGTTATGAATAATTTTAAAAGTCTGAGAATGGAATCTCCATGCTCACAGTAGCACACAGGGAAAAAAAGCTAGATTTCAATAGATTATTTTTTTTTACTCTCTTTCCTCAAGTTTCAATTGGAAATATTCCATTTGCTTCCTAAATAAACACAACCCAAAACTTACAACCATTAATTCAATACTTTAACTCTCTTTCCTCACGTTTTAATTTGGAAATATTGCATTAACTCCATAAATAAATACAACCCAACACTTACAAGCTTAAAGCCAATAACAAGCCCCCAACTTAACATATTCCTACCATGCATTTTGGAAAAATGTTATTAAAATTTTAAAACCTACTATAAAAAACAGTCAGAAAAGCACCACACTGAGCCATTATAAACCAGTTTCATTTTACTGCAAATATCTGACCAGAGCAACTTGGGTTTGATAAGGTTTTAGCCATTTTTCAACAGCCAGTTTTTATAAGTATAAATGCAGAACACCTTTTCTGTGTGCTTTCATATGCAGAAAGCAATCAAGATGATTAAACAAGGTCACTGATTTTAGTAAGACAAAAAATAAAAAGTCAGATGCACATTCACCAGAAAACCGAAATCACCACGTGTTAAGATAAGATATTAGTTGGGTTAAAAGTTCACTGGGAGCAGGAGAGGTTGATCTCAAGGACCAGCTGGGAATGACAAGAAAAGTCAGGACACCAAGTTCTCTGCAGCCAAGATAACCATGTTACATTGGCCCTTTTCTGGGCAAAAACCCAACAAAACAAACCCACAACCTCCCTTTTTACCTCTGCCTCCCCTACAAGGAATATTTACATGGTGTGTGATTTGATAATCCCATTCCCCTCACTTTTCAGGATGCTAGCATTGAGAGGGCACAAGGTTTCCAAGGTCTCCTGATGCGAGACTGGCAAAGGCAGCAAAACCTGGAAAATAAACCTTCTGGCACCGAACTACACAGAACAAAAGCCTGAGGCTGGATATGGGGAAAGATTCTTCCCCCAGAGGGTGGTCAGGCACTGAACAGGCTCCCCAGGGAATGGTGACAGCACCAAGCCTGACTTCAAGAAGCCTTTGGACAACACTCTCACACATGGGGAGATTCTGGGGTGCTTGTGCAGGGCCAGGAGTTGGACTGGATGATCCTGATGGGTCCATTCCATGAGGATATTCCATGACTCTGTGACAACACACCACCATAGGAAATCAAGCCAGGCCACACTAATTGTGTCTGGAATGGGAAGAATGCACTTCCTCTTTCCAACACAGCTTATCATGACCTTTGTGGGATGTCCCCATGTCTTCAATTCCCCTTACACACAGGGGTTTCCAAGCAAGAGCTGGGATTAAAAACTGTGAGGAAAGCCTTCATCACAGAAGTGATGTGATGAAGAAAGACAACCCAAGAAGCAGCTTGCGTTTGAACAAGTGGATCAAAGGAAGAGCTTTTTGTTCCCTTAGAAATACCCTGTGCCATGTATTTTAATATATATATTGCAATTGTCCCCATAAAAATCTGTACCAAAGGCAACTTTACAGGACTTCATGGCAGCTGCTGGTTTCCCAGAGCTCTGCCAAGTAACATCGTGGTGAAAAACATGAGTTAGGTCCAGGAAAAGCCATGCTCGGATAAAATTCAGGAAGAAAAAGAAATCCAACCCACACGACTTTCTGCAAACTGACGACTTCGTTCTTAAAAAGGGGGCATTGAGTCAAAAGTGAAAATGCAACTTTTGGCAAGGAGCTGTTGTACTTAGAACCCAAATCCTCCTGTTATGTCTTGGAAGACAAACTTGCACTAAAGCCACAGCTTAGCAGAATAAGCCCAGGTTCTCCTGAAAGTCCTTAAAAATCAGACTTCCAGAGCGTGTGTTGGAATTGCTTTAAGAAGAAAAAGCTCATTCAAATGCAACCTCAGAGAAAAAAAATGGAAAAAAAAATTAATTTTCATTCTGATGCGAGAAGTGGTTTGTTGGGGGTTTTGTACACTATTAGTTCTGCTACAAAAAAGCAGAACTTCAACTTTCATCAGTTGAAAAGTATTCAGAAATACTAAAACAGGAGATCCATTAATTTTTGTATGTCAGGGATAAAAAAAAAAAAAGAGAAGGAATGTGGTCCATTTCTCAATTCCACTATGCCAAGACAGGCCTGAATCATTACACTGTGGCCACGTTTATACTAAAACTCTTCTTTTTTTGCTCCGAACTTGGATTTCCACACCCAGTAGGCAACCGCTTTTTTAGAAGTACATTCCAAGCTTCCCTCAAACAGTTCCAGTCAAAACATCACCAGATTTTAATTCCATCAAGAATGTGAGCATCTCATTAAAGCCCTGCCTAATCATAGGTAACGTGCCCAGACCACAGATTCTGTGGTATCTTGATATGGCATATTCCTCAGAAGTAACTGCACCAACTTTTCTCAAAAATTCTGAAATTTCTGCCTATTTAGAGTTAGAGCAATGAATTGTGTGTCCTCAACTAATTAAGAGAGCCTGGGAAAAAAATTGAAAGTACAAAAATAAAGTCAAAACAATCACTAGTGGTGAGAAAGATCAGCCCAGGAGGAAAGAAATGTCATCAGCTCATAAGAAAATGGAAAGTTTTAAAGAAATAAATATTCCAGTCACACAAAGGAAAGCCTCAAGTGTGAGTCAAAACACAGAAAAAAATAACATTTTGCATATTGTTTTCGGGAATTTTTCTGATTCTTCTGCTGCTTCCCACTTCGGCAGGTTGCAGGTTTCAGAACCTGTAAGCACAGCAAATCACTCTGCTCCTACTTAAATAAAGCCCCAAACACCAGAGGCAAGAATTGCATCTGCTGAATGCAGGGAACGACCTTGAAGGAAAAAGGAAGGACACATTTCTCAGCAGTATAAAGGGAAAAAAGAACTGGACCTCCTCGTGGACAGATGAATTTTTTAAAAAGGGGCTTTATCAGACACCCACTAGCCAGAGGCAAACATGCTCTGCAGCCCAGGTTCAGGAATATCCAAACAAATTGCATTCCCTGCAACTGGAGACTGGAAAGAGCAGGAAGAAAGGTAAACTCCTCACTACCACCACCGTGCCTGGGGGCAGGAAAAGCAGAGATTTCTTAATATTACTCAGAATCTCTTAGGGAATTCTAATACATATGGCTACACACACATATAAATACGTGTTATTTTACAGCTTTTTTCTCCATCTGCTCCTCCTTCCACAGCACCACGAGGCTCTTCCCTAACACTGCATCTTTTAAGGGATCTTATAGATTTGCTGTATTTAAAACTGGAACTGCTGCTGATCTCTACTCCAGACTCAGCCCCAGCTGCCATAAACCTTACCAGGAACCTGCCAACACAGCCAGCCAGATTCCAGGAGCACAAAGTCCACCAGGGAGTACAAAGTATATCCAACAGCAAAAGCTTCCACTGAGCATAATCTGAGCACAGAAAATTACATGTTCAAACGAGCAGGAACTGGCTGGCTACGGATGTAAATTCATTCATACTTTTACTTTCTTTTTTTAAATATCTCTGCTGCTCGCTCTGGCTTGTTATGACAGGCTGAGGCATCGAAGGAGCTCTCTGTCCTCATGCTGGGCACAGGAACACAAATCCTGCCCTGGAATTACTGCTTCCCTCACACACATCTAACCTGCAGAAGGGACAGCCCAGCAACAGCATCCAAGACAGGGAAAGGCTCAGATTGGTAAGGAAGAGCCCCAAGATCTCCCCACTTGCCTTAAGACACCTTCAGTTGCTCTGCTGAACATTAAATAGGAGAGAATCTCAGAAATTGAGAACTAATTAAAATTCACAACGTCAGAATTGGATAAAGGAAGAGATGAAGCACCTGGGAGGAAAAAAAACAAAAGAAGAAATTGACAAATTGGAAGGGAGAAGGAATCATCAGAAGGCAGAGCTTTAGAGGCGAGGGTGGAAGACAGAAAACCACAGAATCACAGAACGTTCTGAGCTGGAAGGGACCCACAAGGACACCCCACAAAGGCAAGGCAGCAGCAGGAGAAAGGCGAATGACACAGAGAAATGCAGCTTTATCAACAAAAAAAAAGTCAGGAGGCAGAAACCACAAGGACAGAAGAGGGAAGGAAACAGAAGAAAGTATTTGTACATAGATTTGCATCCACATCAGGAGCACAAGTAGATTGTGAGCCTGTCATTTTGGCAATTCCTTTTAAACTGTGAATCTGAAAAAACCCTGAAAAAACTAAATTCAGGATCCAACAAATGAAAGGACTGTATTGTTACTCTGTCTCAGCCAGCAATCAGGCAATCCTTACATCTCATTTCAACTGACTTAAAAGGATGAAGCAACGTAGACCAACACATCCAGACAGCCAAAACGAGTTAAGACTCAAATAAGGTGAATTTTCCAGAGCTGTAACTCACAAAGCAGCAGCTGTTCCTTCTACAAGGGCATCAGGCTGGGGTTACATAGTGACTTTAAACCCATGTGAACCTGGGCTGCTGTTGAGTAGCTTTGGCTTCCTTCCCTCTCCTTCCTCAGGTACTCATCACTCCTCCTCCCTCTCATGCCACACTGGACCAGGGACTGGATTTATCAAAATAACCTGGGAGAAAAGCCAGGGAAGGTTTGATTTCAGGTGGGCGAGTTCCCCAATCCACAGAACTCACCCACCCTGCGCTGCAGCAGAATTAGTTGGGCCAGTGGACCTGGCCCTATGTCCTTCATCCAGACTGAAGTTAAAACAGACACATAAGCACGACTTCATTCTCTCCAGCAAAACACAAATGTGAAGAAGTTTTAAAAAGGACATTTTAGGATACCTCAGCAAAACCTCAAAAGGCATCACAAGTGCTTTGGAAAAAGCAGACCCCAAGCCTTTGGAACAGCGGGACCCAATGTTTAAGGTAAAGGAACTATCACTTAATGGAGTTTATAAAGTCTGCAGCATATAAATACCTCACAGAAATGCCAAGTTGAATTAACATGTGGATCATACAGACTTCTTTACAATTCTGCAGGCACTTGTACACACACAAAAGGAAAGCATCCCCATGTGTGTCCCAGCAAACCAAGACCATTTGCAGACCCTGGCTGTGACTTAGTTACTACCATCAGTCAAGTAAGTCAATCTTAAAGCCAAAATAAAATACATTAATATTGCTAACACCTCTGATAAATTCAGTCATTCATAGCCCAGAAAAAAAATAGATAACTCACTGTCTAACAGCAGCCAGGGTGGACAGAGTGAAGGACTCCTTGCCACAAATGTTGAAGGGTTTCTGGATCACAGCAACAAAACCTACATTTACCTGTCCAGGAGAAAACTCCTTCTCCATCCCGGTGGCAGAGAGACAATCTTTTTTATGGTAATGCCAACACACATCTCCCACATGAAGGGATGAGATAGCTTTAGTGAGCTACAGAAGATAAACACATGTCATGCCTAAAAGTAAGCCAAAGACCCTAAAAGCATCCTGAATCACTTGTTCCCCGAATTCCCCAGTCACTGAGCATGAAGAAATGTAACACAAAGAGCCAAACAGAGATTATAAACACAGAAATGTATTTTTAAATCTATTTGCTAACACATTTCAAACACATTTTTTATTAGAGTCCTGTCACTGAAAGAGACTTCAGCTTTAGTGCTACTGAGCTGCCACAGAGGAACACAACACAGTTTGTTTACACTGAAATGGACATTTGGTATTTTTTTTAAATAAATACTAGAATTTTACATAGCGTCGAAAGCCATGCAAAAAAAAGGGTAGTTACACACATATACCTCAACCCCAACCAAGAATCCCCAGCTTTGCATAAAGATATCAAAGCTACTGGAACTGCAAGCATGCTTTATGGGCTGGTAGACTGCCAAAAATCATCTGCTAATACAGCAGACAATAGATGTATTCTGCTGGAGAACTTTCTGATCTTTTCCTCCTATCACTTCTCTTTAGTTACACACGAAACCCAACCAAAGTGATACAAAAAATATGATTTGAATGCTTGCATTGATGTGCCAACAAATGAAGCAATTATTCACAATAAAGTAACTTTTTCAAACACGCATTTTTAATCACTGGTTTGCAAGCCCTGATTCAGTGTTTCCTGTTGCCATTGCAGCATGTCAGTTGCTGGAATTCCAAGTACAAAGTTGTGCTCCTGCAGTGCCCAAAAGCTTCAAAAATGCTACCAAAGGACCCAAAGTCTTCTGAGTCTCGATAAACAAATGGCACTCTGCTAAAATTCCATACTTTTGGATAACAGCAGGGTGTTTACTATAAAAATAAACCTTCCTTCCAGAGACAAAAAGATCCTGTGTGTGGTTCCAGCTTTCTGGAACGCTCCGGAACCACAGTGGCTGCATATCCTGAATCCAGCCATAAATTACACAGGATATTAGGGCGAGGTTGATAACCCAACTTGAGGCACGAGCATCACACCCTGACCAACACCATGGAGCCCCCAAAGCTTTCCCCCTTCCCAATTCAAAGGCCTCTGCATCACGCCCCGAGATCAGGGCTTGTTCAGCAAATGCTTTTAACCCCAAATTCCCTGGTTCTCTCTGATTCTCTTATCTGATACTTGAACAAATCACTGACACCACGGAGCTGTCATACCCCATCTCATCATCCCACACTGAAAGAATGTTTAATCTGTAAATCCACGCAGCAATTCTGCAACCAGAGTGCTGAACACACTCAGTGACCACGGGAGTGAATTAAATGTATTAACTTGGCTTCCTAATCCCCAACATTAAAATTCAGAAAATTAATTAACTGCAGAAATTAAATTACATTAAAGGAAAACATTTTAAGCCGGCATTTTCACGTTTTCCTGGGTTTGTATCCACAGGCTTATAACATCTTTCAGCAGAATACAGACTGCAGTGAGCATAAGCTCCTGAAAAATAGCAAGTGCTAACAAAACCTGGGCTAGAGCAGCAGTACCCAGCCTAGATGCTCTAAAAATAAGTTTCCATCTAAGGGGGGAGAATTCCTTGGATCAGTCTGTTACTTATTACCCAGCATTTGCGAGTTACACACTCCCCAGAATAATGTTAATCTGAGGAAATGAATGCTGTGATCTTTCCCATACAAAAAAGTGTTTCAACACCCAAAAAACAAGGGGGAGAAAAGGTTCAGGCCTTGACATTCTGATTTATGGAGGACACTGATAGTGAGACAAACAGAACTTCATCTGTCAAAGCCAAACACTTGCATTTAATATACAAACATCAAGCAGGGAATCTCATTTAAATAATTAACATGTGGACTATCCACTGCCAGAAAGAGCAGGGCAACAATGGACTTACTGCTGCATATTGAAATGGAATACTGAAATGGAATGATTAATCCTCCATATAATGCCAGGTACCCACTCCCACCATATTTTGTTAAAAGCAAACCTTTAATTTCAAGAGAAGCAAATCACATTAGGTAAAATGAATAATGAAACCTCCCAAGCGATGTCGTGTGGATTTTCTCTATTGTTTTGAACCCGTGCAGAGTTTTAAATTATAAATGCAAATATCTTCTTGCAACTTTCTGGTAAAAAATGCAATCTGCTTGAAAGTGCTTTTCAAAGCTATCTCTAGTGAGACATAAATCATCAGTGGCTTTAAAATATTTCAGTAATTTTAGCGGACTTTTAAAACTGGTAAATCAAAGTCTCAGTATATTATATGAAGAAATATTGCTGAAAAGACCAATGCTTTTTGTATGTTGTTTGTGAGTTTCTTTTAACATTTCCCCCATTGAAGACAAGAAAAAATGGTTTGCATTGTGTTAGCTCCAGTTATAATTTCCAGCTGTGTCAAAACTTTAACAGCCTAAAAGCAGGAAATCCAAAGAGGAAATTCCATCGTCAGTTCCTGAATTTTGTAACTCAAATGTTCTTCCAAAAACTGGACCTTAAAGGAATTTTGGTAACATTTTCTGTAGCCTTACCTGATGTCTTCCAGTAGATCACATTCTGCCTGATGCTTGGCCTGAAGTTTTGTCATTTGCTCAACCTGAATGTTTTTCAGCACTTGTGTAACTTTCACCTACAAAAAAACCAAACAAACCCAAGCACCACTTACACGTTGTGTCATTTATGTCACATTTCAACAAGAAAACAAACAAAGCCACAGACCACTTATATTTCCTGTAGTTTATGTCACATTTCAATGAGAAAAGAAACTAACAAACTGGAAAAGGCTTCAGAAGGTCGGCTTTACATTTTTAGTACTGGTGTGGTTCTCCTTTGAGCCTGGTGGCCCTGCACAGCTAAAATTCCAATACTTTGGGAACCTACTTGGTAACTGGCAGACAGCACTAATGGCACAGGTATCGGGAATGGTTTTGTTTCGCCGGGGGAACCTTGGAATTGTTTTGTTCTTGTTTTTTCTAAAACAAGAGCTCTTGGCATTTAAGCCCTCTAGTGATCACAGGGAATCCACATATCGGCCTAAAAAATGATCACCAATATCTCTGAACACATTATGCATTCATGAGGACAGAAATGCCAAACTGCTACTGCAGAGGGATGTGAAATTCACAGAGGAAAAGGGCACCCAGCTCCCTCTTCTTCACTAGCCAGGCAAAAAAAAAAAACCTGGATCTCATCGGCTTCTCTGTTGTAACTCTGAAAACCATGACACCAAAAAAATAAATCACAGGTATGCCCCTGACTTTAAGCAGAAAAAGTGTCTATTTTTAACGTGAACTTTCAGCATTTTTGGTTTTATCTGTATATAAAAAAAGCCCAACTCAAAATAAATAAACCCACACGACACAACCCAGGTAATGGAAATAAGCTCTAATGAAGTAATACAGGCAAACAACGACACACATGTGAAATAAATTAACCACCAAACACGGAATAAAATTGAAATGATTGAAATTAAATTGGTTTTCTTTGACAAAAGCAGAGTCCACCCCTAAAACAAGAGGCTGGGAGGCAGGAATGAGCCGAGGAGAGACTTTCACTGCAGCTGCCTCCCAGGGCTACTGGGGAGCTCTGGGCATGACAAGGGAATTCTGTTTGTGTTCCCTCCTCTCCTGGTCACTCTTACCCAGTTCTCCACCTGGCAAACCCCTGCAATCTCCTCTCCCCACGGGGAAATCCCAGCATCAAGGCGGGAATCTCCCTGGGGCCGCAAACCATTACCGCCCATACCACCCCAAACCGAACAGCATCACCGACACGGAACAGACACATCTCAACCCCACAGAACTCCTTCCCCTGGTGCCTGCACAGGAGCAGCCTCTCTCTCCATCGTCTCCAGCTCTCCCTACTCCCCACACCCCGACCATGCCGCACAACCCCCAAAATGACCAACCCAGAAATCACCACGGACCAGCTCAAGACCCCGCTGCAGCTCCGGTCTCCCAGATACCAACCTGCCTACCCAGACAAGCCACACTGGGCACGGCCTGTTCCCCAAATGTCCATTCCCGCTTGCCTCTGTTCCCACACCAGTCCCCCCGATGGGCAGCACCCCACATTCCCACATTCCCACGGATCCCAGGGTCACCGGAGAGCCTCCGGTGCATCTGCAGGTCGCTCCCATGGCGCATGGGAACGCGTGTGAAAATGCTGTACCATTCCGGCTGTCCCTGCTCCCGTGTGCTCCTGGCACATGCCGGGATAGTCCGCGTCCCTGGATCAACTTCAGACGTGACCTTCTTCCCCAAAACCACCAACCCCTCGCTGCTGGCACCAACACACCACACGAGCCCCCAAAATTCCCATGGTAGCACCCCAAAAGCAGCGCAACCTCAACGCCTCCATGCAGCCAAGCCCTCAGTAGCCACTGACCGCCTCCCAGCCCTTCCCTTGGAGAGCCTCCGCGGGGATGGGGTCCCTGACCGAGCGCTGCTCCCCTGCACCTCCAACCTCACCAGCGCGTCCCCATCCATGCCCTGTCCTGCTTCCAGAGCTGACTCCCAACCCAACCCATCCCACCCCACGGCCACCCCGGCCATCCGTACCCAGTCCCCAACACCCCCCCGACATTCCCTCACGACCACCTTGCAGGGCCACCCTCGCCGAAGCCCCCCCAGCCCCCAACTCGCCGCTGCACCCCCCACTCCCTTCCCAGCACTTGCACTCGCTCTCCAAACCTTCTTCCCGCAGCCTCCCCCACCGCACAGCCCACCCTGCGCCCCCCTCCCCGCGCCCTCGGACCCCAACATCTCCCCCGTACCCCAAACCCACCCCACCCCACGCCGCACCCTCCTCAGAACCACCCCCAGCGGCCCCCGGCCCTCCATGCGCAGCCCCCCTGCGCCGGGCGGGGGTCTCACCTTCCTCGGCGGCGGCTGCATGGTGGTGCTGCGCTGGGTATCCACATCAATTCCCTCCCCTCCGGCAGCAGGATGCGGCCCCCGCTGCGGGAGGAGGAGGAGGAGGAGCAGCAGGAGGAGGAGGAGGAGGAGCGGGCAGCGACCGTCTCCCTGCCAGTCCGGGGCGAGTCCCGGTCGGCGGGAGGAGCGGGGAAGGAGGGAGGGGAGGGAGGGAGGGAGGGGTGGAGGCGGGGAGGGACGGCGGGGGGAGGCCGCCTCTTCCTCACGGGCAGCGGAGCAGCGTCCCGGAGCTGGGGAGCGGCGGAGGGAGAGCGGCGAGAGACTTCGGAGAAAGACGGGGGGAACAAAATAAAAGGAAGAAGGGGGAAAAAAAAAAAAAAAAAAAAAAAAAATTAAAAACCAACGCCATGAGAGTCGCGCGGCGGCCGCGCGCGCCCCCAGCGGCCGCCCCGGGGCCTGCGCCGCCCCGGCGGCCGCCATTGGGCAGGGGCGGGGCGGGAACGCCCCCGGCGCGCGCGGGGCTGCGCGGCACGCGGCGGCCGCGAGGGGGCGCCACGGGGGCGGCGGCGCCGGGGGAGGGGCACGGGGGGGGATGGGGGCGTGTATGGGGCGTGTATGGGGTGTATGGGTGTGTGTATGGGGCGTGTATGGGGTGTGTATGGGGTGTGTGTATGGGGTGTGTGTATGGGGTGTGTGTATGGGGTGTGTGTATGGGGTGTGTATGGGGTGTGTGTATGGGGTGTGTGTAATGGGTGTGTGTATGGGGTGTGTGTATGGGGTGTGCAGGTGTGTGTATGGGGTGTGTGCGGGTGTGTGTATGGGGTGTGTGTGTGGTGTATGGGGTGTGTGTATGGGGTGTGTATGGGGCGTGCAGGGTGTGTGTATGGGGTGTGTGTATGGGGTGTGTGTATGGGGTGTGTGTATGGGGTGTGTATGGGGCGTGTGTATGGGGCGTGTGTATGGGGTGTGTGTATGGGGTGTGTGTATGGGGTGTGTATGGGGCGTGTGTATGGGGTGTGTGTATGGGGTGTGCAGGGTGTGTGTATGGGGTGTGTGTGTGGGGTGTGTGTATGGGGTGTGTGTATGGGGTGTGTGTATGGGGCGTGCAGGGTGTGTGTATGGGGTGTGTGTATGGGGTGTGTGTATGGGGTGTGTGTATGGGGTGTGTATGGGGCGTGTGTATGGGGCGTGTGTATGGGGTGTGTGTATGGGGTGTGTGTATGGGGCGTGTGTATGGGGCGTGTGTATGGGGTGTGTATGGGGTGTGTGTGTGGGGTGTGTATGGGGTGTGTGTATGGGGTGTGTGTATGGGTGTGTGTATGGGGTGTGTGTATGGGGTGTGTGTATGGGGTGTGTGTATGGGGTGTGTATGGGGTGTGTGTATGGGGTGTGTATGGGGTGTGCAGGGTGTGTGTATGGGGTGTGTGTATGGGGTGTGTATATGGGGTGTGCAGGGTGTGTGTATGGGGCGTGTGTATGGGGCGTGTGTATGGGGCGTGTGTATGGGGTGTGTGTATGGGGTGTGTATGGGGCGTGTGTATGGGGCGTGTGTATGGGGCGTGTGTATGGGGTGTGTGTATGGGGTGTGTATGGGGTGTGTGTATGGGGTGTGTATGGGGTGTGTGGGGTGTATGGGGTGTGTGTATGGGGTGTGTGTATGGGGTGTGCAGGGTGTGTGTATGGGGTGTGTGTATGGGGTGTGTATGGGGTGTGTGTATGGGGTGTGTGTATGGGGTGTGTGTATGGGGTGTGTGTATGGGGTGTGCAGGGTGTGTGTATGGGGTGTGTATGGGGTGTGTGTATGGGGTGTGCAGGGTGTGTGTATGGGGTGTGTAGGGTGTGTATGGGGTGTGTATGGGGTGTGTGGGGTGTATGGGGTGTGTGTATGGGGTGTGTATGGGGTGTGCAGCGTGTGTATGGGGTGTGTATGGGGTGTGCAGGGTGTGTATGGGGGCACACGGGTGTGTATGGGGTGTGCAGGGTGTGTGTATGGGGTGTGAATGGGGTGTGCAGGATGTGTATGGGGTGTGAATGGGGTGTGCAGGGCGTGTATGCGGGCACACGGGTGTGAATGGGGTGTGCAGGGTGTGTATGGGGTGTGAATGGGGTGTGCAGGGCGTGTATGGGGGCACACGGGTGTGAATGGGGTGTGCAGGGTGTGTGCAGGGCGTGTATGGGGACACACGGGTGTGTATGGGGTGTGCAGCGTGTGTATGGGGTGTGTATGGGTGTGTGTATGGGGTGTGTGTATGGGGTGTGTGTATGGGGTGTGTATGGGGTGTGTGTATGGGGTGTGTATGGGGTGTGTGGGGTGTATGGGGTGTGTGTATGGGGTGTGTATGGGGTGTGTATGGGGTGTGTGTATGGGGTGTGCAGGGTGTGTGTATGGGGTGTGTGTATGGGGTGTGTATGGGGTGTGTGTATGGGGTGTGTGTATGGGGTGT
The DNA here is from genome assembly GCF_000738735.6 of Corvus cornix cornix. Taxonomy (NCBI): domain Eukaryota; kingdom Metazoa; phylum Chordata; class Aves; order Passeriformes; family Corvidae; genus Corvus; species Corvus cornix. Next base: position 1,349,740 of record NC_046332.1, on the reverse strand, counting down.
GTATGGGGTGTGCAGGGTGTGTGTATGGGGTGTGTGTATGGGGTGTGTGTATGGGGTGTGTGTATGGGGTGTGCAGGGTGCGTGTATGGGGTGTGCAGGGTGTGTGTATGGGGTGTGTATGGGGTGTGTATGGGGTGTGTGTATGGGGTGTGTGTATGGGGTGTGTGTATGGGGTGTGCAGGGTGTGTGTATGGGGTGTGTATGGGGTGTGTGTATGGGGTGTGCAGGGTGTGTGTATGGGGTGTGTAGGGTGTGTATGGGGTGTGTATGGGGTGTGTGGGGTGTATGGGGTGTGTGTATGGGGTGTGTATGGGGTGTGTGGGGTGTGTGTATGGGGTGTGTGTATGGGGTGTGTATGGGGTGTGTGGGGTGTATGGGGTGTGTGTATGGGGGTGTGTATGGGGTGTGTGGGGGTGGTGTGTATGGGGTGTGTATGGGGTGTGTGGGGTGTGTGTATGGGGTGTGTATGGGGTGTGGGGTGTGTGTATGGGGTGTGTGTATGGGGTGTGTATGGGGTGTGTGGGGTGTATGGGGTGTGTGTATGGGGTGTGTATGGGGTGTGTATGGGGTGTATGGGGTGTGTGTATGGGGTGTGTATGGGGTGTGCAGGGTGTGTATGGGGTGTATGGGGTGTGTATGGGGTGTGCAGGGTGTTTATGGGGGCACACGGGTGTGTATGGGGTGTGCAGGGTGTGTGTATGGGGTGTGAATGGGGGTGTGCAGGATGTGTATGGGGTGTGAATGGGGTGTGCAGGGCGTGTATGCGGGCACACGGGTGTGAATGGGGTGTGCAGGGTGTGTATGGGGTGTGAATGGGGTGTGCAGGGCGTGTATGGGGGCACACGGGTGTGAATGGGGTGTGCAGGGTGTGTGCAGGGCGTGTATGGGGACACACGGGTGTGTATGGGGTGTGCAGCGTGTGTATGGGGTGTGTATGGGGTGTGTGTATGGGGTGTGTGTATGGGGTGTGTGTATGGGGTGTGTATGGGGTGTGTGTATGGGGTGTGCAGGGTGTGTGTATGGGGTGTGTATGGGGTGTGTGTATGGGGTGTGCAGGGTGTGTGTATGGGGTGTGTAGGGTGTGTATGGGGTGTGTATGGGGTGTGTGGGGTGTATGGGGTGTGTGTATGGGGTGTGTATGGGGTGTGTGGGGTGTGTGTATGGGGTGTGTATGGGGTGTGTGGGGTGTGTGTATGGGGTGTGTGTATGGGGTGTGTATGGGGTGTGTGGGGTGTATGGGGTGTGTGTATGGGGTGTGTATGGGGTGTGTATGGGGTGTATGGGGTGTGTGTATGGGGTGTGTGTATGGGGCGTGTATGGGGTGTGCAGGGTGTTTATGGGGGCACACGGGTGTGTATGGGGTGTGCAGGGTGTGTGTATGGGGTGTGAATGGGGTGTGCAGGATGTGTATGGGGTGTGAATGGGGTGTGCAGGGCGTGTATGCGGGCACACGGGTGTGAATGGGGTGTGCAGGGTGTGTATGGGGTGTGAATGGGGTGTGCAGGGCGTGTATGGGGGCACACGGGTGTGAATGGGGTGTGCAGGGTGTGTGCAGGGCGTGTATGGGGACACACGGGTGTGTATGGGGTGTGCAGCGTGTGTATGGGGTGTGTATGGGGTGTGCAGGGTGTGTATGGGGGTACACGGGTGTGTATGGGGTGTGCAGGGTGTGTGTATGGGGTGTGAATGGGGTGTGCAGGATGTGTATGGGGTATGAATGGGGTGTGCAGGGCGTGTATGGGGGCACACGGGTGTGAATGGTGTGTGCAGGGTGTGTATGGGGTGTGAATGGGGTGTGCAGGGCGTGCACAGTGGGGGTGTGTATGGGGTGCGCGGCGGGGCACAATGAGGGCGCAGGGGTGCGGAGGGGATGCACAAGGGGGTACACGAAGGGTTTGGGGTTTGCGCAAGGGGGTGCACAGGGGTGAAGGGGTTTGCACAGGGGGGGTGCAAGGTGTTCATGGGGCAGTGAAGGGGAGTGGTTGGGGTGCTCTGGGGTGCTCAGGGGTGAAGGGGGGGTGCCCAGGAAGTGGTCGGGGTGCTCTGGGGTGCTCAGGGGTGCAGGGTGTGCTCAGGGCTGCAGGGCGGTGAACAGAGGAGTGCAGTGCAGGATCCACACACTGGGATTGGGGTGCCGGACACAGCTCGTGGCATGCCGGGGATGTTCCCCAAACCAGCCATCCCCTTCCCCCCACCACTTTCCAGGCTGCCCAAACAAAGCTGGGCAGCAAGAGCTGGACTTGAGCTGGAGTTGAGTACATGAGGGACCACGACCCCCTGACAGCGGCTGGAGAAATCCCTTGATGCTGCACCCAGATCCTGGTGCATCCCAAGGGCAGCACGCTGGGAGCAGAGCACCCGGACACAAGCCTTTGCCGGGGGGTGGTTTTAACCAAAGGAAAATAAAGCTGAACTCTTGAGCACTGCAGACACAGAGAGCCCAGGAGGCAGAACTGATGCTCCCAGCCCTGTCATGTTTCTCTGGATGTGAATTAAAACCCCCTGAGCAGAGGTGCTTTTTGGGGTTTTAACCCCCCGCCCCAGCACTGAAATTCGTGGCTTTGGCTTATTAGTTCTGCTGCAATGAAATCTTTTAAATATTAAAGTGCATTTGGCTGTTCCCTTAAGCAAATTACCGGGGCAGCTCGCAGAGCATCAGGCAATTCCCATAATTGCATTTTCCCAAGTGCTCCAGCGTTGCTGCCGCTGCTCCATTGCCGGCTCCTTCATTATTGATGAGCTGCTTTGCTCCAGCTCCCAGAAAATGACCCTTCGCCTTTAAAGATGCTTTAACCACCTTTAAAACTAAAATGCAACTTGAATTCTCCTTTCCCCTCCAGCTATTAGTTTATTTAGTGCTGCTAATTAGTCTTAACTCTTTCTCCCCGGGAAGCTTGAAATGATTAGTGAGACTTGGTGCATCAGTAGATGCTGTGAAAATATATCGCTTCTCTCTATTAGGGCTGCAAGGGGGTGGAATCTGTGTGTGCAGCCCTTCATGGAATCATGGAATGGTTTGAGCTGAAAGGGACCTTAAAGCTCATCCAGTTCCGTCCCCTGCCATGGGCAGGGACACCTTCCACTAGACCAGTTATTATTTTATATTTTACTGACCTTTTGGTTTACTTTGTTTAATTTAATTTGGGTTTATTTTATTTAATTTCTTTAATTTCGTTTGATTTAATTTAATTTCATTTTGCTTCATTTCTTATATTTCATTTCATTTTAAATTAAGGAGGGCACAGAATACAGTCCTAGCGCAATACACTCCTCTCAGGGAACCCCAACAGAGATGAGACATAAAGGTTGGAAAACTCAAGAGCCAAATTCCAGCCAATGGTGACAAACCCGCAGCTGAAAACTGCAGCGTATTCCTGGACCCAGAAAAAAAAAAAAATTAGCCATAAAAACAAAATTTGGAGAGGAACTTTAAGGAACGGAGCTCCCTTGATTCCCATCCTCAGGCGACGGCACCGTGGTGGATCCCAGCTCCCAAGCGGCCGCTCCGTTGTCCCGTTGGGCCACTTCAACATTCGCTTCTGAATTTAATCCCTGCAGGGGTTTAAACCTTTGTAAGTGCAAAACCGCGTTGTGTCGGAGGGCTCTCGGGCTGCCAGGATGCGCTTCCGAGCAGAATCCGGGCGAGCTGGGTGCGCACGGGGCAGCTCCGGCTGCCGGAGCCTTGGCGGAGCAGCTTCTCCAGCAGCAGATCCCAGGCGGTGCTGATAACGCGGGATTCGCCTGCTGCTGACCCGGCAGGAGCGCTCCTGGCAGAAGGGTTTGCTCGCCGGTAGGGACTGTGGAGAGAGGGGCTGCCAGCACAGCAGCTCCTGAGGAGCTTCCTCACGGGAAGTCAGCTTTTTGTATGTAATGCACTATATTTAATTGTAGTAAATATGAATATTTAGGAATACCATAGAATCCCAGAATGGTTTAGTTGGAAGAAACCTTAAAAAATATCTCATTCCACCCCCTGCCATGGGCAGGACACCTTCCACTAGCCCAGGCTGCTCCAAGCCCTGTCCAACCTGCCCTTGGCCACTGCCAGGGATCCAGGGGCAGCCACAGCTGCTCCGGGCACCCTGTGCCAGGGCCTCCCCACCCTCCCAGGGAACAATTCCTTCCCAATATCCCATCTATTCCCTCTGGCAGTGGGAAGCCATTCCCCTTGTCCTGTCCCTCCAGGCCCTTGCCCAAAGTCCCTCTCCAGCTCTCTTGTATAGGAGCATTTCTTTTATGTTATGTGTGGATATATATGAATGTATAAGCATGTAGTTTATATTTAAATGAATATATAAGTAATAAAGAGCTGAATGGATATAACGATTGAGATAGATGCACAGAATCATCAATTCATTTCTATTGGAAAATACATCTAAGATCATATACAGACAAGAGTAAAATAATGAAAAAAATGAAAAGGAAAAAGTGAATGAAAGTATTAAAAAAAAAATAAAGAAAGGACAAAATTACCTGGAATAATTAGCCATAATGTCCGTAATGTTCCCCACAACTCCAACGAGCAGGTAAAGCCAGAAATTGGGCTTGAGATTATCTGACATCCACGGCTCTGTTCTGAGCATTTCTTCCAGGCCTTCAAAGCTCATGGTGGCACTGAACCAGGCATTTCCAGCCTTCCTTCCGCCCTTCCTTCCATGAAAAGCATGAAGGCCAGAGCCTTCAGGCTTTCCCCACGTGGGGGTGCCATGCGGATGCGAATCACACCGGTCCTACAGCCACGGGAAGGGGACAGGTGACAGCTCCGCAGCTGACACGGCTCACTGCTTTTTGCCAGGGAAGAAAAACATAAAGAAATATTAAAATATTTAGAAAAATAGGAAAGAAGATACATGGATTGGGAAGGACAAGATTCACAAAGCATGCAGGAAGCACGAAATTCTACGGATGGGGAAAAATAAGTTTCACAGGGCATGATGCATCCCCCCCCCCCCCCCCCCCCCCCCGTAGAATTCCTTGCTTCTTGCATGCTTTGGCATTTCCCAGCGGAATTAAAAATCCCTCTTTGGGGCTTGTTGTAACCTGGTGCAGATTGAGGAAACCTTGAAGGAGCTGTTGGGGAGCGCAGGGGACGGAATCAGCTTCCTGCAGGTCACAGTGGGACGGAAGGACTCGTCCTGCAGCCGGGATGGCCGCGGGGGGCTGGAGGTCCAGCCAGGCTGGAAGGGAGCCTGAGCAGCCCTGCCACGTCCTGCTTGGGCCTGTTCCGCCACATTTCGGGGAAGGCTGGTACATCCAAACTGCTTTGTTCCCCTTGCTCCACTGTCCTGGCCTCTCCCCATTCCTCACTTCTAATGTTTACCATACCTGCAGGGCTGAGACTGGGATTAATTTCCATGAGAACACGTTGAAAGTGTAAATATCTCTGAGCAGGGATGCTTGGCAGGTTTATGGGGTTTGTTTTCCTCCAGGAACTGGCAGCTTTCTTGCTCTTTGTCTGATTGCATGTGACGAGACGTGAACATGAGGCATCAGGACATCTGGAGCAGGACTCGGTGTCTGCCCTTTGTCCTATCCCAGTGTGGCTGTGTGTCCAAGGCTATCCAGGTGCTTTTTGGTGCTTTGAAATGGATGTGGCCTCTCTGCTGATGTAAAGCCCCATCCAGCCTGGCCTTGGACACTTCCAGGGATGGGGAAGCCATGGCTTCTCTGGGCAACCTGTGCCAGCACCTCCCTACCCTCATTATAAAAAACTTCTACCTCATACCTAAACTAAATCTCCTAATTTTTAGTTTAAAACCATTACACCTTGTACTATCACAACAGCCCTTGCCTAAAAGTTTGCCCCCCTCTTTCTTACAGTCCCCATTTGATTTCCCACCCCTTCCTTGGGAGTACAAGTTTGTCAGACTGACAAATCCTACTGTAAATGGGCTCTGGCCTAATGGAGACAGATCTGATCCCAAAAGTCTCAGTGTCTCCAGGTCACAGAGACCTGCTGCTGCCAGGAGCATGTCAGGATGGTGCTGTCCCATGTGCAGTCCTGCTGTAAATTCCCTGCCTGGTGGTGCGTCACCTCCACTGCTGCTCTCCCCCTTTTCTTGTTAATGTGTAACCCGAAACTCGCTGGGGCACATTGCTGTGATCCCAGCATTATCTGTCCCCAGCCAGGTCCATCCCTGCCTGCTCCCACCAGGGTATTTCCATCTGCAGGTGGATGGTGTCGTGTGAAGGGCAGCGGATGGGGAGGGCTGAGTATCCTGGGTCCTTCCATTGGAAGGCTCCTTTAAGGTCTCTTCAGAGTCTTCTCTTCAGCCTGGAGAGGAGAAGGCTCCAGGGAGAGCTCAGAGCCCTTTCCAGAGCCTAAAGGGGCTCCAGGAGAGCTGGAGAGGGACTGGGGACAAGGGATGGAGGGACAGGACACAGGGAATGGCTTCCCATTGCCAGAGGGCAGGGCTGGGTGGGATATTGGGAAGGAATTGTTCCCTGGGAGGGTGGTGAGGCCCTGGTACAGGGTGCCCAGAGCAGCTGTGGCTGCCCCTGGATCCCTGGAAATGTTAAAAATAAAGTATGGATGTGGCGGACTTGGGGATGGGGTTTAGAGGTGAAAGTGGTGCTGCTGGGTTAACAGTTGGACTTGATTTTCTCAAAGGTCTTTCCCAACCTCAGCAATTTTATATTTCTGAGGTCCCTTCCAACACAAACCATCCTATGATTCTATGATCCCTCCAGGGCAGCTGAGGAAAATTCCATCTTGGAGAGAGAGTGAATAACCACCTGAAGGATGGTTCTACATAAATGTCTGAGACCAGTTTTGGGGACCAGGAGTTTCACAGGGCTCAAGGCTATTGTGTGGCTGGGAGGAGATGTGGGAAGCCTTCTCCTCCTTATTTACAGCTGCAGAGGGAAAGGGATTGCTGGATTGCTTTCTGCATCCATGGTGGATGTTCAGGAAGGACAGGGCACATCCAGAGCAGATGTGTGTGAGTCAGGAGTGCTGTGGGAAGAGCTAGCTGAGCCCCGGAGCAGGACAATGGAGATGCCAGCACCTGGCTGCTCCCTGCCCTTATCAGAGCACCGCTCTCCCTGGGGTTCAGCTGCATGGGGACTGTATCAGCTCACAGCTGCTGGGCTGGACAGGGATGGCTCCTTTCCAGTGTTCCCCACTGGGCCACATCCCATTGCAGCCCTGGTTATCAACATCAGCCATCCCCACCACCCTGGCATCAAGTTTCTCTGGGTGCTTTCACATGCAGACACCTCCATTCACCCTGGACAACCTTAATATCCCCTTTTCACCTCTCTTCCTACAGCCAGGGAAGCAGGGAAGAAGCAGTGTCCTTCCTGGATAAAAGCCCCTTCCAACCCCAAACTCTCCCAGCTGTGAAGCCCAGGAGCACAGCTCTTCTTCAGACAAGGGGAATTGCAAACCTTGGGATCTGGATGCAGCCTCAAATCATGGAATCACAAAATGGATTGTGGAAAAGACCTTAAAGCTCATCCAGTGCCACCCCCTGCCATGGGCAGGGACACCTTCCACTAGAGCAAATTGCTCTGGCCTGGCCTTGGACACTTCCAGGGATGGGGCAGCCACAGCTTCTCTGGGCACCCTGTGCCAGGGCCCCCCCACCACTCTCATGGTGGTAAATAGAATAAAGGTAAAAATCCTTCATGGATTGGTAATACCCTATTCCCAGCACCTTTTCCAAACCAGAGATGTCTCTGTCGAGTCTTCTCCTGACACTGGGTGCCAGTAAAGGAAACAGAGATGAAGCTCCTAAGAAATCTCCTTTTGTAAGGAGACTGGATCTGGATGAGGAGGAGGCACCTGGATGCAAACAGGAGGAGGGGACATCAGGAGATGAATGTGTGGCCTTGGAGCTGCCCAGCCATGGAGATCTTGGAGTTACCCATCCTCTGCCAAGGCTAGGAAGGAAGTGAAACTGGACACAGAGTTGAAAGTGTGGCGTAAGCCAATTTCAGCACGTTTTTCCCCATTCTGTGCATGGCCTGGCATGTTCCTTCCAGAGGGTGGGTGTGGGAGAAACGTGGGTTTAGAGCTGTATCTTCAGACATAAAGGGGAACCAAAACTTCCTGTGTGAAAGAGAAGTAGTGGGAACAACGTGCTGATGTGCCTCCAGCTGATTTAATTGCTATTCCTCTCTGTTTCCCAGAGATAATGCTCTGGGGTGCAGCATCCTGCTCGCTGAAGCAAAGTGGCCACAAAGCTCCATCCTGAGGGCAAAAGTGGTTTATCCCTGCTGTAAATGAGCAAAGACACAGAGATCAACACCACTCCTGTCAGCTTGTCTCTTGTGCTGCTTGGTTTTGCCTGTGAAATGATGTTATTTGGAGGGTGAGGCTTTGAGACGTGGAGAGGTGAAAACCCCAAAATGTGAAAGAGAATAAGAAAGGGCCCCGGAGATTTTTATTCTCCTGGAGCAGAGCAAAGACATTATGGCTGTAATTACCAATCAAAGCATTTTAACAATAAGTAATCCCCTAATTTAATATCCCAATGTGAAAATAGAGATCTGTTGAGTGGTTTGAGTTTTCTATCAGCTTGAATTGCTGCTTTCAGCCTGAGCACCAGAAAGCAGCAATAAAACACACACAAATACCAATTCAGTGCTGGGTTCTCATTGGTAAAAAAAGGGTGAAAAGCCTCATGTTGCCCTCCCAAAGATAAGTTTGTTCAACCTTAGTGGATTATCAGTGCCTAAGAGCATTAATTAGGGCTCTTGGGCACACAGTTTAGTGGTGAGCACAGAGGGTCAGGGTTAATGGTTGGCACGATGATCTTAGCGGGCTTTTCCAACCTTAATGATTCTGTGATTCTAAATAAACCTGGGCTCAGCTGAGCTGGCAGCTGGGGTTATACATCACCTGCATAAAACCAGCCCCTTTCCACTAGGAAGATTTTCCAGAGAATATTGCTTTTCCTGCTTTGAGAGCATTGCTCCTGCCCTGGGAAAGGTTCTTTTTCCCCAGGAAGAGCTGATAGAGAACAGTGGCAAACACAAGAGCCATGCCAGGGAGTGAGTGTTCATCTCTGAGTCACAGGGGAAATGAAACAAGAATTTGTGCCGGCTTTTAACTCTATGAAATACTTAATCCATTCACTTTGCCCATCCACAAATGCAGATCTCAAATCTGGAAAGTCCCAGCACTCGGAGGCATAAACATGAGCTTGGTTAAGCTTTATACTGGCCCTTCAGAGAGAAGATGCCTATCTGGGAATGAGTGGCTTTAAAAAGCTTAGGAAAAAGGCTCTGGAGCCAGGCTGGGAGAGCTGGGGGGGGTTCAACTTGGAGAGGAAAAAGTTCTGGGAAGGCCTTAGAGCCCCTTCCAGTGCCTAAAGGGGCTCCAGGAGAGCTGAAGAGGGACAAAGGCCCGGAGGGATGGGACAAGGGGGAATGGCTTCCCGCTGCCAGAGGGCAGTTAAGTGGGATATTGGGAAGGAATTGTTACCTGTGAGGGTGGGCAGCCCTGGCACAGGGTGCCCAGAGCAGCTGTGGCTGCCCCTGGATCCCTGGCAGTGTCCAAGGCCAGGTTGGACAGGGCTTTGAGCAACCTGGGCTAGTGGAAGGTGTCCCTGCCCATGGCAGGGGGTGGCACTGGATGATCTTTGAGGTCCCTTCCCACCCAAACCATTCCATTATTCCATTATCTAGCCAGCATTTGCATGAGTAAAACTGTGCCACGAGCCCCAGATCTCCCAGATGTGCCCCTGGGTGCATCTAAACCATGCAAAATAAGGACTTTCCGCCCTTGCTGCCGCTGCTGCCTGGGCAGGCACATTTCGCTGGCCATGTTTGCTTTTCTACATGCCCAGACTCCCAAAAATGCCATGCAGGGCTGGCCATGCTGCAGAGCACCTCTGACTCACCTGCTGTGCCACCCTTGGTTGCTGGTGGTGGCACGTCCCAGCTCAGGCTGGAACAAGATGGGGCACCCTCCAAGGCGGGAACGCCCTGGGCAGCCCCGCGCCGTTAACACTCCTGGCTCCGGCTCCGGGATGCCATCTGGGATACACATCAGTGGTTGTAGGACACGGTAACTCCATGGTTGCATCAGCTTGAGGTGCACTTTGTGGACACAGAGCACCTCAGTGCCCCGGGTGAGACAGATTCACCAGCCAAGGTCGGGAAGGAAGCACTGCCTGGGAGTGCAGGTTGCCCTTGCCAGGATGTGGGAACATTTTTTGTCTTCTGAGCATCCCTTTTCCCATTACAAAAGGCATTTCCCAGGGATAGGCAGTCCCTTGGACCAACCTGCTTCTGATGTCACTGAGAGCTGAACAGAGCCCTTTGCCTTGCCCATGTTTTTGTCAGCCCTCTGTGGCGTCCCCTCATCCCACTCCTTCCCAAAGGTCCACTCACTCCTCACTGACATCCTGGGGACAAGAAGTGACACGGGGACCCCAAATGAGGGTGTCATTGGGTGGCACAGGGACATGGCCTAAGTGCTGTCCTCTAACACCAGCTGGCCATGCAGATGCTGCCATGTCCTGAGATAACGTCCCTAAGATGAAACTGCTCCTAAATCCAAGCAGAAACACCCAATGACTTTTCCTTTCTCTTGCCTGTGGATGAAACACCATGAACTCTTCAGGAAGTGACTGGACAGCTGGGAGGAGAAGGGATGTGAAGGGGTTAACCCAATGCCCGGCTGTGGGCTGTTGATCCCACCCACACAATGTCCCACTGCAGCTGCACTTGGGATATCCTCTCCTGCACGCTACAGGGGGTCCTGAAGGGCCAGGACAGGCTCAAGAGCTCTTTGAACAGCCTTCATCACTCCTGTAACCCCCTGCATGATGGAACGGGAATGCTCAGGGAGCTTGGGAACAGCACCAGGCTGGGGAGCATGGTTGGCTTGAGGGAGGCAGGGCTTCCAGAGGAGCTGGAGAGGTCCCACTGGGGAGTAGGAAAATCTCCATCCTTGGAGGCAGCCGAGCCTGTCCTTGACAAAACCTGACCTCACTGAAGGTCAGGCTTGGAGCAGAAACTGCAGGTAACTCCCCCAGTCTCAGTTATTCTGAGGAGCCAGGGCTTGGTGCAGAGCTCGTACCCCAGTTCCTGTGGATGCTGGTCCCACGCTCCTGCCCTTTAGCCCCTGCCACATTGGGGTTTAGGGTTGCTCATTGAGAGCTGAATTTCAGAGCAGAGGGTACCCAGCAGTTCATCAGCAGACTTCCCACACGCCCTAAAACCACGTTGGTGTGAGATGATCATGTCCCAACTCCTCACGGCCCTCATGGAAGATCACGGAATAGTTTGGGTTGGAGCAGGAAGCACAGAGCCAGGGTGGTGTGGAGGGTCACCACTGTGCCAGGGATTCCCCAGCCCATGCTGCTGGCCCTGAGGGACACAGGAAGAAGCAGAGCATTGTAGCATTTTATCCCAAAATAGCAGCCTCCTTACAAAGGGAAGGTCCCTGGAGTGCCAATCTGCAGAGGGTTTCCTCCTGCCACAGGAAGGTGAGTGACTCACTCCTGTGTAAACTGGAGGCAATCCCTCTCCCTGGTGGTTATCCATCTGGAGAGAAATCTCCATCCACTTCCCTTGGAAATACCTGGTCCTGAAATTATCTCTGCCTGGGGTTTTCTTATCGGATGATCTATTTGTTCTAAAAATCACGGAGCCCTGAGGGTTCCATCTGTGGCTCCAAGGCTTTGCCGTGGACGCCCCATGACTGACTCATTGAAAGGGACAGCTCGGACAGTTCCCATGCCTGGAATCACCAGGAAACACCTGCAGGCCTTAGCTAAGGGAAGGGTCTTTCTCGTGGTGTTTCCTAACCAGGAAGAGGTAGATCCCAGTGACAATGAGACTGTGTTGTTTCTGCATGAGTCTGTGGTTCAGTTTTAATGACAGCTACCAGCCCGGGGTGAGTGTCATTAAATGTCACCAGCTAGAGGGTTCATGGTCCAGACTTACTGGCTTTCGTGGGAGGTTGCAGGGTGAAGTTCATGTGGAAGCTGAAACAAAGGGATCTGTCTCTCTGCTGGCCTCAGTAAAACTCCCCATGACTCTCCCAGTTTGTGACAGAGACCCAGGGCTCAGTGCAGTGGAGCCACAGGTCCTGGTGCTGCTCCATCGCTGACGTGTTTGGGATCCTTGGATCAGAGTATGACAGGATAACTTGGGTTGGAAAGAACCTCAGGAGGTCTCAGTCCAAACTCCTGGTCATGGCAGGGGCAGCTCTGGGGTCAGACCAGGTTATGTAGGGCTTTATTCAGCTGGGTCTTGAAAAGCTCCAAGGATGGAGGTTGCACAGCCTGCTTGTGGTGGAACAGTGTTCCCTTATCCTCAGCCTGGAGTATCAGTGGTGTCCATGTCAGCAGTGTTGCCGGGATAACCAAGATTTCCTCAAAAAGGTCTCCTCATCACGGGGAGAGAATGAAGGCAGTAGTTCCAGGGAGCACTGCCACCACCTCTCCTGGGAAAGCCCAGCTGACATCAGGAGCAGCCCTGGGAGGCACGGGGAAGGAACCCTTGCATTGTCCTAAGCTGCTTCGTGCACATTTGGATGCTGCAGGTTTGGTCCATCCAGCTGGGAGAATGGTGCTGGTATGAAGGTTTGTGTCTCTGCAGAGGACATGCTGCAGCTCCCACTGTCCTTCCCATCTCCTGGGCCACAGGCTATCGACTCCTCTTTCCCTGGGGATAATGGAATTTCTGTTCCCCTTCTCCTTGCCCACACATCCTTTGCTTCTTAGGCGTAACTTATCCCTTCATTTAGAGATGGTCCCACTGATACACATTCCTCAGGCACTCAATTACTCTCCTCTTGTATTGAACTTGGAAAGCCGTTCCTGTCATTCCAGGACTTGTTTGGACAAAAACCAAGCGCAGGACCAGCTGTAAGAGCTGGTCAAACAAACTCGATGCCTCCAATGCTTGTTTCGCAAACTTGGACTTCCCAGGGCTGCTTGGCTGAGGGCTAGGAGCAGATTTACAAGGAATTAACCATTTCTCCAGGGGGAATTGGCTTCTGTTTAGCTCAGAATTGTCCACAACTCCATGTCCAGCTCACGGAGGACATTGGACCTGGCGCTGGTGACAAGCCCACTCCCGGCCAGGGGATCTCCAGCACTGGGAGTGCACATCCAGCATCCCGAGGCTTTTGCTTCGTGTCGGTCCCAACAGGGATCCCAAGCCAAGGAGCTGGCCTGGGAGACTCCAGATTAATCTCTGGAACGTGACCTTTACATGCTGGGAGTGGTGGAAGAGATATTTTAACTGCGGTGGCAAAGGTCCAAAGAAGAAACACCAGCCAGGCCCTAGATAACAATATTGGCCTCCTGACAAGGACTCCAGCTGGGAACGAGCCTCAGGGCTGATCTCCCTTCTCGAGGAGGGACAAATACATGTGGACCCAATTTCTCACCTTCCCTCTGCTCCAGCCTGGAAAACAGGGGTTGGTCACAGAACTCTGCACTCCTGAGGGTGGGCTTCATGAGCCCAGTTTGGGTCTAACTGGTGTGTTAAATGAAAAAATACAGGAAAATGCAATTAAAAAAAAATAATGATGATGGAGGGGTTTTAAAAGGGAGAAGCTGAATTGCATCCATCCTCTGCAGGGAGGTTTTCCTGCCCAGGGCAGTGCTGGAGTCCCCATCCCTGGAGGGATTTAAAGTTGTGTGGATGTGGCACTTGGGCAATCGGGTCAGTGGTGGCCTTGGCAGTGCTGGGGGAATGGTTGTACCTGATGGTCTTAAAGGTCTTTTCCAACCTCAATGATTCCATTATTTTTATTGACAGTCAAAGCAGATCTAATGTTGGTTTGGTTCCAATAGGGTTTGTATCCATGGGGAAGCTGCTAAAGGATGACTTGAGTGTAGGAGGATGTCACCAACCTTCTCCCAAAGGACAGGAAGCAGGGTGGGTCACCCAGGAGGCTTGCTGGGACATTGGGAATGTGTAACAGTGCCCTCCCCATCCTCACCCATCCCTCAAATCCCCGCATGATCACTTTGGACTCTAAAGAGACACTTGGTGTGATTCTTTCCCCCACTTGAAGTGAATTTAAAATAAAATTAATTTCAAGTTAATTTACATGGACATCTCCAGGGGGGCTCCAGGCATGGGCTGGACTCACTGGGGCTGAGCAAACCTCTTGTTTTCTGGGCTGAGCTGGATAAGGATCATCCCCGTGCCTGGCATCCACAGGGAGCCAGGATTTCTGGGGTCCAGGGCCATACCCTGGGGTGTCTCAGCAGGAATTTCCCTGAGGACACAAGGGTTGTTTTGGAACTGAAGGGGAAGGAAGTGATTTCAAAAGTTCCGTAGTGAGAGCAAGTTGTTTTTTTTTTTTGAAACAAAGAGATTCCAGGGTGGGACCCTGTGCTGGTCTCCATGGTCTCGCTGCTGGGAGCTGAGAGCAAAAATAATGGCCCACAAAACTACTGGAAAATGGCTTTTCCCCAAGCACCAATGGGAACTTGCTCCTGAGCCTCTCTGTGGCTCTTCTCTGCTGTGCCTTTCATGAGGATCAGGTAAAAAATGGGAGACATGGGATGCTACGGGAGCCCTGCCACTCCATCCCTTGAACCAATCTCCAGCTGGAGCTGGATGGAATCCATCATGGTGCCAGGCTGTGTTTCCACCCCCAGGCTGAGCTGCTGGTGGGTCAGCCAAGCAGTGACCCCACAAAATTTGGGGCTGATTGGACCCCACAATCCAGCTGCCCGTGCCCATTGAATCCCACCAAGCTGCTGCCAGGGATCTAGGCGTGGTTGGGACCACTCCTGCACAGCTCCTCAGCAGCTCTGAAAAGAGGGAAATGAGCAAAAAGGAGCCTTTCTCAGCAGAGCCTCTCCCCCAGCACTATTTTAGACTGGGACAATTACATGGGTGAGTTGCTGCTGCTGGGTTTAGGAAGATTTGGTTTGAGGATGTGCTCACCTGTGTTCTTATATACCAGGATCAGTGCAAAGCCTCCTCCAGCAGCAAGTTCTGTCTTCCAGGACACCTCCTCCAGCAGCTCCTGCTGTTGCAACTCGCTTAAAGCCTCTTGAATGAGACCTTGAATGGGTTTGTTTGGTTTTTTAAAATCTGACTTATTTACTATTTTCTAGGCAGTCCCAGAGGAAGAGGAAGTGTTATGAAATTTGGCAGAAAACTCAGCATCTCTGCTCCTAAGAAAGCCATCCATGGGGTCAGCAGCAGCAGAGATGACCCCACCAGAGCAGACCCTGTGGTGTTTTGTGGCTTTTTGTGCCCCGCCCCGCCCCCCCCCCCCCCCCCCCGCCCTGCACGGGCTGCAGAGCAGAACCGTATCTGGGAACCCACAGCACACGTAGCCCAAGCCTATGGGTTAGTTTTAACACATCTGCCCTGGTGTGAGGTGTTTGTTTACTTATGGTCTTCCTAGAAGCAACATTTTTGGCCACAACAGGATGCTTCTGTTATAGGCTCCTGCTGCCTGGGAGGTCATGGCAGCACCCCTACCCCTCTTTGCAAGCATCATCCTGAGGGGAGAAAATGCACTTGAGAGTCTGAAAACCTCTCCCAAAAACCCCTCCCAAAAACCTGGGTTATGTAGGAGCTTGGAGGAAAAGTGAGTGGCACCTCCATCACCTTCCTGATGGTGAGGAGGAGGAGGAGGGGAGGGACATCCCATGCACTCAGTGGGGGGGAAGCGAAAGCTGGGCTAAAAAAAATCCCCAGCTACTGATGGAGAACAGAAAATCCACACCCAGATGGCCACAGCCACAGAGCAAAGCCCTGCCTGCCCTCAAGCAACGTGCTCAAGGCTTGCTTCTTGCAGCTGCTTGCCCCAGAGAGCATCACGTGCATCGAGTCCCCTCCAATTCCCTCTTCCCAAAGGAGCACCAGCCCCAGACAGCAAAGGTCCCCTGTGCCCTGTCTGCACCCATTTGTCAGTTCCTGTTAAAGGGATTCGTGGGAAAAGGGTGGAAAAGGGTGGAAAGTGTCTCGCTGTGCTCAGCACCCACCCAGCACCACCTCCTGGGCGCTGCAGCCTCAGAGGTGGCAGGACAAGATTCCGCATGCGTGGATGAGGGATGGACAGAGGGACTGGCTCCTGGTACAGACAAGAGGAAATGGCCTCAAGTTACAGCAGGGGAGGTTTAGATGGGATATTCCGAAAGGTTTCTTGACTGAAAGGGTGTTCAGGCATTGGAACAGGCTGCCCAGGGAAGTGGTGGAGCCACAGTCTCTGGAACTGTTCAAGAAATGTGTGGATGTGGCACCTGGGGACATGGCTTAGTGGCAAACACAGCGGTGCTGGGTTAACATTTGGACACCATGATCTTAGGGGGCTTTGCCAACCCTACTGATTCCATGACTCTATTCTTTTCCAGCACCAGCTCCCAACCACCCTATTTTGGAGCGGGGTTGGCTGCTGGGAAGGTGCTCCCATGTCTCTGTCCAGCCCCACCTGACCTCATCTCCAGCACACCCCAATGGCACCATGAACAGAGGCTTCATTCTCCATCTGCATTGGTTTTTGCTGCCCCTTAAATTTGCTGATGGTCCTGAATCAAAACATCCTGGAGAGAGAACTCAGGCATCCTGGGAAGCTGCAAAATCACATCTGCTCCCATGGGATGTCCCTCCTGCAAGCCCAGTCACACAGGGCAGGTTTCTGTGTCACAGTTAGGTGACTGAACACCTTTATAGCCAGGAGACCATGAGAAGTATCAAGGTGGGATCAGGGCATCATTTTGTACTTGCACAGATTTAGGTGAGTGTTCACCCTCTCCTCTCCCACCAGCCAACACCAGGCAGGGCTGCAGGCTCAGCCCACCACTCCCAAACTCTCCTCCTTGCTGCACCTAAGGCTTTAAAAACCAATCAAACAAAAAACAAAAGGCAAAACCCAAGAGATTTGATATATCACAGTTTGTGTCCAGCACTTCAGCTGGCGGCTCCCATGAGCTGCACCCGTGGGTGCAGCGCAGGCTCTGCCGTGGCCACCTGACCTTCCCGGTCCACCCATTCCTGTATCACATTCCTGCCCACTAGTCAACATGGAAATGTTTTGAAAGTGTCTTAGAAACCTGCCTGGCTGCCAAATCAGTCGAAAAATGAAGCCACAAAGGGAAACGTGGGGCTGCTTTCCAGGTCGGCTCGCTGGGTATTGCCTCCGTCTTCTGTGCTGCAGCTGCACAAATCATTTGCTTTTCAACAGGATTTAAAACATCTGCCTCTTCCTTGGGCTTGATTGAGCTGCTGTGGAGCTTGGGAAATGGAGATGTGGGGTGAGGGAGGCTCTTGTTTTGGGTCCCCAGGGTGATCGGTGACCTGCGTGAAGGACAGAAGTGAGTAAGGTGGGTTAGGGTTGACACCCTCCTTCCATCTTCCTCACGCCCAAACGAGTGGAGAAAAGTGAGAAAAAGCAAAAGACAGGAAAGGAAAGGTTTTGCCTTGCAGTGGGCAGTGAAGCTGGGAAGTTCCTGCTTTCTGGAAGCTGCTGAGACTTCAATCAGGCTTGGAAAATGTCTGATGGGAAGAGGACTCTCCAGGGGACCACTTCCCTGCTCCAAAGAAGCTTTTAGAAAAACATGTCCTCTGGCCTGCTGAAGCATCCAGCACCGAGCCGCCACGCAGACCTCTCAGCCGGCCTGGCCATAATTAATCACCCCTGGAGATGAGGAAGGCGCCTGCCTCTTGTTTTTGAGTTGTTTGGCTTTATCTGGCAGAGGAAGAGCTGCGGGTGTTCAGACCTTGGAGGAGCAGGCTGGGGGAGATGGCGCCAGGCAAGGGCTGCAGAGCAGCAGCGATCACCCCACGGGTCACAGCTCATGCAAGGACGGCAACAACTCCCTGGACATCATCCACATGTCCATCCATCACCTCTGGACACCATCTCTCCTTGGGAGGGTGAAGGATTTGGAGGATGAAACCAAGGTGCTGTGGTTGGATGAACCCAACCTTTGCCCAAGAAGTGTTTCCAAATCCAGGAGAGATGGGCTGAACTCGGCACCCAGGGCACTGCTGGGCAGCTTCACCCGGCTGAGCCTCACTCACCAGCTCTGTCCCGGCATCTCCCTCCCTCTGTGCAAGCAGCAAGCCTGTCCTTCCTCCCTTATCAGCCCCAAATAGCTGTGATGTGATGTATTGTTTTCCCTCCTCAAACAAATTACATCAGAAGAAGGAAACAGGAATATTTTTTTTTGCTCTTTTCTGGCATGGAGGCCCATGACCAAGATCTCTGCAGCACTGTGTCCATGCCAGGAGTTCATATCCTCTAAATGCCTCCTCAGCCAGCTGCCACTTTCTGCTGTTGAATAATAGATGCCATCAGTGTCCTTCCCCTCCTCCATCAGGGGCTTCATGGTCCCCCCCCCCAGCCATATCCAGGGGGCCCAAGGACCCCCACACAAAATCAGATCCAGCTGGATCTGGAGGATCTGGCTTTCACCCAGGGACACAGATGGGGAATACTCGGGGGAGCGCTGGGGCTCGCTCCGTGCTCACAGCAGTGGAAAACAACTGGGCCACCTGCACATGATCCAGTGGGGCTGCTCCTGTCCAGGAACCCTCGAGCCCCCCCAAATCTGAAGGTTTTTTGCCCAGGTGAATGAACCCCACTGGGGAGGTTGCGCTGAACCTGGCTCCTGCTTCCCTTGGGCAGCAAGCACCTGCGGGAAAGGGCAGGCTGTGAAAGGGGTGGCAGCCTTCCACAGCTTCCTGCAGCTTCCTGGGAGGCTGTGCTGTGCCAGGACTCTGTGGGGACAGCAGTTCAAAGAAGACGCAGCAAGGAGAAAACCTCGGGAAAACCTTCTGCCGTGTCCTCCTGGTTCCAGCAACAATGAAAAGTCCCTACATCTCAATCCTGGCATCAATCCCGATCCTAGCACCCGTGGGAGTGAGTCCGAACTCAGCCCCAGCTCCATTCCCATCCATGGTCCCATTCACAGGGCAGAGAGGTGGGAGGGGTCCTGTCCTAGTTCTAACTCCTGCCCCATCCCCGGTCCCATAGCCGGGAGAGGATTTGGGGAGCAATCGTCTGTCTCCAATGTCAGTCCCAATTCTGATGCCATCCATGCACCTATTTCTGGAGGATAGGGGGCGGGTCTCCTGTCCCAGCTCTTATCCTGGTCCCATTCCCGGAGGAGAAAGGGGAGAGCGGTCGGTCTCCGGTCCCGATCCCATCCCCAATCCCATCCATACTCCCACCTCCGAGGCAGGGAGAGGGGGGGTCCGGCTCTAGCCCTAATCCCGATCCCATCCATAGTGCCATCCCGGAGGGGGAAAGAGAGGGGGCGGTCGGACTCCTGTCCCCGTCCCAGCGCCGACCCCACGCACGTTCCCGTGCAGGGAGGAGAACTCCTGTCCCGTCCCCGGGGGAAGGGGCGGTCCCAGCCCCGGGCGGGGCAGTTCTGGCCCGGGTCCTGCCCCGTTCCAGCCCCGTTCCCCGCGCCGGGAGGGCGGTGCAGCCCCACGCCCGCTCCGGCCCGGCTCACACGCGGCGGCCGCGCCGGGAGCGGCGGCACCGGGGCGGGGGAAGGACCAGAGCCGGGCATGGCACGGCCTCCGCCGCCCTCCTGAGCGGGGCGATCGGCGCTGAACCCCCGGCACCGAGCCCGGCACGGAGCCCCCGGCTCGGCATCGCCCGGTGAGCGCGGCCGCAGCGGGCGGGGGACCACGGGGGGAGCACGGAGGGACAGTGGGGGGACCACGGGGGGACCAGAGGTGGATGTGGGGGTGCTTGTCTTGCCCACGACAGGGAGGGACAGGGGACGACACCCGGAGTCCTGTGGGAAACTCGTGCATAGGTGGCAGTGGGGACACGGGTGGGGGAACACGCAGATGGGGGGGACACGACACGCCCAGGGGTGAAGGGGACATGCACACACGGGTGGGACACGCCTCCCGCCGTGCGCACACACGCACATACTCATGGTGGTGGCACTTGTTGCTGCCCGGGTGACATGGGTGACACGGGTGACACAGGGTCCCAGAGCACCCAAAGCAGGGAGTGGGGCAGTGCACGGACAGAGCTGAACCCCGGCTCTCCTGCTCTCCTCCTCTCCACCCCACAGACTGCCCGTACTGCCACTAAAACTGCCCCAAAAGCCCCAAAGTGCCCCAAGAGAGGGCAGTGGGACCAGCAGCCAGCAGGGAGTCACTGGCATGGGCTGGTGCTGGCACAAATGGTTCAAACTGGGCACTCAGGGAAGCTTCCTGCTCCTTTTGCTCCTCTTTGCCTGAATTATTGGATTTTTAATGCATTAATTCACAATAATATCTTTGCTGCTCAGTTTCTCCCTTCCCTGGGGAATTCACTTGCTGTTTATCCGGAATTTCCCGTACACACCTCTGGTTAAAGCCGTGGAACTGACTCCCTGCTTCGCTCCGCGTGTTTTTCCACCTCTTTGCGTGCTGGGCTCCCTGTGTAATTTCTTTGGGAGTGTTTTAATTTACACTGCAATGGGTGATACTCTGATTTCCAACCGTTTGACTCCTTCTAGCAGCTCCTAACCCCCAAAACACCCTTCATCCCAGAGATGGGCACTGGCTAACATGCAGGAACAACTTTAGGGGAAAAACATCTTATTTCTCTTTCTGTTGCAGTTTTCTTATCAGTTTATTGCAAAAGCCATTTGGCAACCCACTGCCTTCCTGTGCACGAGGTGAGGAGCAGCAAACCTGGCTCTGGAGGGCCACCAGCTCTGGGGGATGGTGGCCCTGGCTCATGGTTGCTGCTGCCAAAATTGGGCCCTTTCATTACCACCAAATTCCTGTTGTTTCCCTCAAGTGAAGGGTGGCTGATGGGTTAAGGGGCTCCAGTGCAAAGGGAGAGACCCCAAAAAGTGCTGAGCCCTGAAGCGTGGCTGTGTCCCAGGGCTTAGTGGGTTATAAAAGGCCCAGAAGGGTTTCTGACTGTCATGGCACAGAGTGACTTTGTCCTGTCTCTGCCCAGTGCGATTTTTATCTCGGGTTGTTGACACAAAGCCAAAGCCATGAATAGTTCTCTGGCAGCGGAGCGTGCTGCCGGCCACGCCGGGCTCCCTCCTCAGTGCTGAGCAGCCCCCACTGACAACTGAATGGGAACCACCCATAAAGCAAAGGCCCTATTGCCTCCATGGGATGTTCCTTGTGGAGCAAAACATTATCCCCCAAAGCCCACCCCGTGTGGGGTTTGCTGGTGGTGCCATGCTGGAGCCTGATAATTGTGTTACCCTGACTGTCCCCCAGAGTGCCTTTGGTTTTCCCAGGGTGGTTGTGCTCGTGGTGGGTGACTCCCTTGATGTGGGCAGGAGGCTGGGAGGTGTCCCTGGAAATGTTCTTTCCCCCAGATACAGAGCTTGTAGGGTTACCAAATTGACCAGAAACTGGTCCCACACTTCTCCCCCACTCTGACTGTTGCTTCCTCCAGTGAGCACCAAAAGGTCATGGAGGGCAAAACCAAAGTCAAACTCCTGACAGAAACACCACCTTTCTGTCTCCAGGAAAGCTAAAGGATTCAAATGCCCTGTTTCCCCCATGGCATAAGCAGAACTCGAGGTTTGAGGGCTCAAGTAGGTCCACCCCAATCCCATGGGATGCTGCAGGGCAAAAACAGGCAGGGAGCATCACCTCTGCTGAAGCAGGAAGGGAAGTGTTGGTGAAGGGATTAAATATTGGCCAG
Source organism: Corvus cornix cornix (assembly GCF_000738735.6). NCBI lineage: Eukaryota > Metazoa > Chordata > Aves > Passeriformes > Corvidae > Corvus > Corvus cornix. Next base: position 1,328,172 of record NC_046332.1, on the reverse strand, counting down.
GGTTGATGTTTGCTTCCAGGAGGATCCATGTCCAGAGCCCTGCCATGCTGGGAATTGAGTCAGGTTCAACTGAATGAAGGTGGCCTTCATTACCATTGTCACCAATGGTTTTAATGCTTTTTTAATTCACTTGAAAGCCACAGATTTGGTTAATCCCAATTGATTTCCCATGGTGTGGAGCAAGGCAGGAGGTTTTGGTACCCCTTGGGAAGTGAAGGCTGGAAGGGGGATTGATTCAGGGAGGAATTCAGGGAGTTTCTTGGGGAAAACCAGAAATTCCCAGAAGTCATTTGTCTCAAAGCAAAACATTTTGACCTCCAAACAAAGTCATAAGGTTCTTTTAAACTCATTATATCTTTTGTCCAGACTCTCTCTCCCCTTTTTAGCTTGGATCAAGTTACTGACAAACCCTCTAGGAAACCAAAACACCCCCAGAAAAATATTTTTCATGGAGAAAACAACTTGAACTCTGCTATTTCTCAGCCTAGCAACAGGAAGGGAAACTGAGGCATGTGGCTGCTTCAGTGGGGCGGCTCCATTTCTGGAGTGGAGCTGCCCTCCAAAGGTGCATTTTTGTAGGGACAGAAGCACGGATTCTTTGCAAGGTTTTGGTTTAAATGAGGTGTTCTGGCTGTTTTGGGGATGGAGGAAGGGGTAGATCACACCCATCAGGGATAAAGGAGGGATGTTGCCTGGCAGGGAGATGGATAAAGCCCCTTAAGCTGCTTGGGTATCCTGGAAATGAACCTTGGAGGTGTCTTGCCTTGGGATTGCTGGAGAGAAGCGCTGGGGATGGTGGAGATGGGACAGCTGGGGATGTCCTCAGCCCACGCTGGTGGCTGGGGCCAGCCCGGAGGAGAAAGGCTCGGAAGGTCACCGTGGCAGAAAGGATCCAAAGGGAAAGGGCAGATGCAAACCAGGCAGTTTGGGCAGGCTCAGATTTCGGCCGGATCCTGTCTCGTGGCTCCGAGCGGCCAGGCGCGGGAGCATCCGAACGCACCGCCTGTTTGCTTTTGCTCACAGAGGGTTTGAACCACAGTCCCAGAGCAGTGAAAAACGATTCCAGGTCGTTTGCTTCCCAGAGTGTCGAGTAGCTCCTGATCCCGAGCGAGGATTTTGATGAGTCTACTAAATGCCTCCGAATTCGGGCAGGGAAAACACCCACGTTCTCCGTGTGTCCTTTGGAAGGGAGTCAGGGAGAAGATCCGGTGAGTGGATCGTGGTTTCAGCCCCCAGCATAAAACAACGGGAGCTGTGGCAGAACCAGGGGCCGCCTCTGTGAAGTCCTGCTGGTAAATTAATCCACATTAATTATTTGGGAAGCCAATTAAACCTCATCAGCCCCCTGTGAAAACGTATTCATCGCAGCCGTGGTTTGGTTGTGCTTTGTTGTCTTCAGTGACTTTGCTGCTGCTGGCAAATTGCCGAGCACGAAACACGTCTGGGAGGGCACTGGGAATGCTGAAAAATGGAGCAGGAATCAGGAGTCAAGGCCTTTACTTGGCAATTCAGTGCCCATCCTGTGGTCTCCCTATGGAGTGCTGGCCATCCCTCAACTGCCCATGACCTTCTCCCGTGACAGCCCCCTCCTTTCCCATATTGGCTGATCTAAATATCCCTGGCAGATACAGTTACAGGAGCATTTTGGGATGCTGACTTCACATGCACATGCCTGTGGGCACTTTATTTGAGGGCACTAATCTGCCCAGGCTCCTCTCATCACCAGGCTCCTCTCCCGTGCTGCCTTCATCCACTGGCACTGATGGTACCTGTTTTCTGGGAAAAAACTCCCATGTCCCATGGGATAAACAGGTCCAAGGCCACACTGCAGAGAGAGAGAGATGGTCCAGCCATTGCAACCTGCACATGGTTCATCATGGAGGAAACTGCATGTGGATAGCTGGAGGGCACACAAAAAGCTGTGCATGGTCACCTGCATCCAATGCCAGAGCAAAAACTTCCCACTGTGACCTCGGAAAAAGGCCAGGAGATAAAGTGATGAGACAGGTGCAGGTGGTTCTCACCACAGCATCATGGTTTGCTTTCGGTGATCACAGAAGTCTTTATCCCGCTTGGCACCCTCAGGGATCGCTGCTGCTTTTGCCCTCCCCTCGTCCCTGCCGGGGGCTCAGGGTGTCACAATTGGAGCAAAGGGCAGTGCCAGCTGCCAGCCCTTGTGCCTTCTCATGCCTTGGCTGGCCCTGGCCTCTCCAGCTCGCTCCCTGCGGATGCAGCGGGACTGGAGTGAGGGGATGGCCTGCAGCCACAGGGCCGGCACACACAGCAGGTTTTGTCCTAGGGATTCTGGGCAAAACTAGGGTAAAAAAGGAAAAAGAAAGGCTTTTGCATTCCCAGAAGGAAAAGACGGGAGAGCACGACAGCAAGGACAAGGCTCCATTCAAACCAGCCAGCAAACACTGTTTGTTCCTTGTCCTGAAGGTGGAGATGAGGAACTTGGCACCTCGCTGGGCAGCTGGAGGAGATTCCCCACCTTGGCTTAGGGATGGGTTTCAAACCCTCTTTTGGGTTTTCTTGCTGGTGTCTCAGGAGCCTGTGGGGAGATGGGCTGGAGTTTGGGGTGATCTCCCCCCATCAGTGGTGGATTATCTGCAGGGGAGAGAGGGAATGCAGATGGAGAAATCCCATGCCAGGCTGAAGCCTCTGGAACTCTGTAACCCTTCCCTGTGCCTTTTAGGGCATCTTGTGTGGCTTCCCTCGGTCACGGTGGCCTGTCCAACCCTTTTCATCAGCTGCCAGGTCTGCGGGCAACCTCTCTCTGGTTGGCCCCAGATCTGCAAAGCTCACAGGGAAGGAAGAAACTGCGGAGAACAGCAGCTGGAAAATGTTCTCCCATCTGCCAGAGCTCTGTTAACCCTCTCCATCCATGCCGCTGAGAACTTGGGGGCAAAGCTGAACTGAGTGCAGGAAAAGCAAAACCTCGAGGCCAGGACAGAGCAAGATCAGTGCTGGCTCCGATTTTCATCACAGAGTGGTTCCCAAAGTGATATTGGGGTTTTTGCAGATGTTGCAGGTTAGTCGGGGTGCGAGTGTGCGTGTGGCTTCCACCCCCTGTCCTCAGGGAACGGAGCCTCAGCCAGCACTGTTCCTGCTCTGCTCCAAGGGGAAAGCAGCAGGATGGGGGAAGCATCATCAGGGATCGTGTCAGTGCACATCTGGACAGGTTGTGTGATCCAGCCCCTGGAGCAAGGACTGGAGTTATCCCCTTGTGATGGGCTGGAAGCATCACTCATCCCTTCTCCCTCAGCAATGAGTTGTCAAGGTGCTTTTCAGTACCAAAGTGCTTCACTTTGGTGAGAGATCATCCAGGCTGGCAGCTTCGAGGAGACTGTCATGGCCTCCTTCCCTACAGGATCTGAGTTGGAGGCAGGGGCAGCACAGCTCTGGATCAGGCGCTTGTTTTGCAAGAAGGGGCACGGTCACACTGTCCCTCAGCATGGTGGCACCAGGTTAGAGCTGAGCCCTTTACCTGAGAAGGCTGGGATTGCTTTTTTCCACCTAAAATCCTGGTGAGGTTTGGGTCAGGGTACATCCCACACGCTCATTCCAAGGGTGCCTTTCCTCAGACCTTTTGTCGTGCAGGAGCTCCCGGTCCTGAGTTCCTGCGCTGGATTCATCTCCCTGGAACCCCCATTTCCGCAGGCTTCCCGTAAGGCAGGGAGCAGCAGGGACATCAAACTGGCTCCTCTTACGGGAAGGGAGGAAATGCATTTTAATTTGATTCCTGACCCATGGACTCACTCAGAGATCAAGTGTCAGCAGGGCCCAGGGCACAAAAGGGCCCTTGTCCCTCCTCACAGACAGGCCAGGCTCTGTGTGTCTGCAGAGACCCTTTCAAGGCCCTTTTTCTCCTCTCAGCTGATCAGTCCCATGCAGAAACCAGCCTTGCACAAGCAGGGATCAGGGCCAGGGAGCAGGACTGCGACCTGGCCACCATCAGCCCAGCACTAAACCCATTAAAGACCCCTCATCCTCATCAACAGCCAGCCCAGGCAGAGTCCCTGTGGTGGAGAACACACTCCTTTTTGGCTAGGTTTGATTACAGGGCCTCCAGCTGTGGTGAGGTTTGCCCTACCAGAAGGAGCTGAAGACTTCTGAAATGGGGGCCAGTCATGAGGACTGCTTGCTGAAATTCCACTTTCTAATCCTTTCTGCCTGGGATTTAGCAGGATTTCTTAATGGTGCTCAGCTGAGTCACTTCTTGTGGCTGGTTAAACACAGAATGGAGCATCTTTGCCGTTCTGTGATGCAGGAGACCAAGTTTCTGTGTGAACCTGGTGGGAAGGGTGGTTTGGGACATTGAACTGGGCTGCAGGACACCTGAGGTGGACTCTGACATGTGGCCTGGGGTTTGTTGGTGACTTTAGAGCAGCTCAGTTCTTCCTCTGTGCCCCAGATGCAAAACGAGGTTAAATAAGACTCACTTCATCTGCGTAACCATAATTCCTCTATGCCAGGGACCGCTCAGTTGTGTCACCAACGCCATGAGGGCACGGTGTCTGTGGTCAGTGATGTGCTGCCCTCTTGAGCCATTGTCTCCATGTCCTTACAGCCTCTTTGCTTTCCCCACAGGGTGATGGAGAACCTCATGACTCCTCCAGCCTGGACCAGAGTCACCAACAGCTCCTTGGACCCAGGTGGCACAGATGACAACCCCTACAAGTGCGTATTTGATGAGGACTTCAAATACGTCCTGCTGCCCGTCTCCTATGGCATCGTGTGTGTGGTGGGGCTCTTTCTCAACCTGCTGGCCCTCTACTCCTTCATCTTCAGGATCAAGACCTGGAACGCCTCCACCACCTACATGTTCAACCTGGCCATATCCGACACGCTCTACGTGGTCTCCCTGCCCCTCCTGGTGTATTATTACGCCATGGGGGACAACTGGCCCTTCAGCGTGGGGCTGTGTAAGATCGTCCGCTTCTTGTTCTACACCAACCTCTACTGCAGCATCCTCTTCCTGCTGTGCATCAGCATCCATCGATTCCTGGGCATCTGCTTCCCGCTGAAGTCGCTGCAGTGGGGCCACGTGCGCCACGCCCGCAGGGTGTCGGTCGTGGTGTGGGCGGTGACCGTGGTGTGCCAGTCCCCCGTGCTCTTCTTCGTCACCACCAGCGTCAAGGGTGACACCATCACCTGCCACGACACGTCCAGCAAGGACCTCTTTGGCCAGTTTGTCATTTACAGCTCGGTGATGCTGGTGCTGCTCTTCTGCATCCCTTTCCTCATCATCATCGTCTGCTACTGCCTGATGGCCCGGCGGCTGCTGCAGCCCACCCGGGGCATTTCCCGCCTGTCCCGCTCCAAAAAGAAGTCGGTGAAGATGATCATCATCGTCTTGGTGGTCTTCATTGTTTGTTTTCTTCCCTTCCATGTCACTCGTACCTTGTACTACTCCTTCCGGAGCTGGGACCTGAGCTGTGAGACCCTCAATGCCATCAATTTAGCCTACAAGGTGACTCGTCCCCTCGCCAGCACCAACAGCTGCTTGGATCCCATTTTGTATTTCTTAGCAGGGCAGCGATTTATGAAGTTTGCGGGCAACAAAATGCTAGGGAAGCCTCAGAACGAGGTGGCACTGGGCATCGTGCCCAACAGTCACCTGGGAACCAGCAGCGACACGGACACGCTCTCCAAGGATCTGAAATCCTAGGCCTGCTCTGCAGCAGAAGGGTTTATCCCTGGTGTGAAGGGAGGTCAGGATGCTCTGGGGCCTGAGGCTTTGGGTGTTTGGGATGCCTGGGCTTGCACCCACTCCAGCATGGTCTGTGTCAAACGTGCTTCTCTGCTTGTTTTGTTGTATTTTTTTCAGGAAGATGCAGCTGTGGTTGCACACACAGACCCTGATCTCTGGCTCTGCATCCTAGCTGGCCCCTCTGATCAACGCTGAGGTGACCAAATCTGTGAAAAAAATCATGCCCTGAGTGCCTTGAATTGTCTTCCAAAGTGAAAACGCTCTAGGCGAAAGGTGCCCCTAAAGAATTCCATCTGCAGATTGCCTGGCACAGGAGGAGCTGGAGTTTGTCCGTGCCTTGTCAAGGCAGGAAAGGCTTTGGGTGGATGAGGAGAGTCAGCTGCAGTTCTGCTGAACAGCTTGATGAAAATGTCAAGTATCACCCACAGCGGGAAAGGGTCTCCCACAGCTCTGCATCCCTGAAGAAATGCTCTCCCAGCTTCAAGCTGGCAGAGCAGGGATGGGATTCCCAGCTCCTGTCCGAGGGCTGGCTTCCCATTAACCAGGGTGCTGATGGACATTCCATCCCACCGGAGTACACTGGTAGCAGCCCACTGGAGTTTACTGGTACCATCAAGCAAGTCCCCTGTAGGTTTCTCCAGTGGGGCCAACATCTTCCAAAAAACCCATTAGTGCTTCCCAACAGCAACAGTCACCCTTTAAAAGCTTTTAGGGACCTACAGCTTCCAGCTGCTGGCTTTAATAATCATCTCCAGCTCATTAAAATTTAAGGTGAGCTCTTCATGTCTTGTTTTGAACCCCCTTCCTGGTGACTCATGTTTCCAGCCCAGCAGCAAAGACCAGTGTCCCTTGGCTGAGCTCTGCCACGTCCCCACTGCTGTCCCTCAGAGGTGACAACATTTGCCAGCGCTACACCCTGGGTTGAGGAGCTGCAAGTGGTGCTGAGCTTAACCCCATTCTGGGATCCTGGATTTGGAAAAAATATCCACAAAACATTTCACCAGAAGGTGCTCTTGGTGTTTCTCTCTGTGGCTGTTGGGCTGGAGAGCCCAGACCCCAGGTCCATGGTCTCCCTGCCAGGAGGATGCTGATTCCTCCCCCCAAAAACGAAAATTGCTTGGGCTGCAGCACTGGACGAGTCATATTCTGTAAAAGCTCTATTTCAGGACTAGGCAAACACGTTTGATGTTGGCTTAGACCAAGACCTCAGAACACTCCTTAGTTTCTCCCATCCTTCCTTCTTGTGAAGTGGTTTGGTGGAGACAAAGCCACGTCGCAATGTCACCGGTTGTGTTCAGTCACGGGTGACTGGGACCATTTAGGGTTAACTGGGAGGTTCCTGTGGTCCCACGCCCAATGGAGAGCTCTTGTTCCAACCAACAATGTCGCAACCACAGGAGGCAAAGAAAGGCACCATCAGCAAAGACAAATAGGACATTTGTAGGGTGGTTCATCCCACCCTCGAGCATGTTTAGGACAGGATTGGGTTAAGACCGGACTTGCACCATGGCAGCACCTTTATTCCTTTGTTCTTGTGAAGGGAGCTTGGCTTGATGGTGAGGGTCATGGCGCAGTCACTGGGGCGAGACAAATAACTGGGAGAAACGAATTCAGCCGGGGCACTGAACTGGTACAAACGTCAGTGCAGGCCAGGCCTTCCCCGGTCTCCCACACTTGGCCAAAAAGCAGTGTGGACACGTTACGTGCTCTGAATAATTCAACAAAAACCTGCCCAAAGTTCCCTCCTGAGGTCCTGCTTGGAAATGCCACCTCCTCTGAGCTGGCTTCGAGCCACCACCCTGGGCAGCACTGCCAGTGCCATCAGGGGTGTCCCTCTGTGATCCTGATCCCCAAGTGATCCCACTGGCTGGATGCAGAGAGGTTGGAGAGGTACCAGCTGGAAATCTAGCTCCAGACTTGGTTTTTTGTTTTTATTTGTAAAAGCACTAACTTATACTAGAGAGGAAAAATAGGTGAGTTTTATGACAGTGACTGTACATTTTTATTTTTGTAACGTGCAAACACCTCGGATTTGTGATAGTAAATGAGTTTCTTTCTACTACGAGCACTTCTCTGCCGTCTCCTCTGCTATGTGCAAAGATGGGTATTGGGGTTAGGAACTGGGTTGTTGAATGTTGTGGATGTATTTTAATCTCCAGGTACAGCTGTCCCCTCCTCTGTGATTCCTGATCTCCATCTAATTCGGTGAATTCAATCTCCACTCTTGATTCAAGATTTTCATGGGGCTGATGCCACCAGTTCTGTCAAAACCCAGGTGCAGAGACAGCTCTGTGGCCATGGCAGGGCTTCACAGGCACCAAAACCCCTTGGAGCATGACAAATTCAGTAGCAAACCTCTTTGGTTGTGTCTCCATGGTCTTGGTAGCTTCTCCTAGGCTACTTCTGTTGAAGACTAGAAGAAAATTGTTACATCAAGTAATTGATTAACAAATCTTGAAATAATTAGTCTCCCATTCCATAGGCTTTTTTTTTTTTGCTTCTCTGGTTCTCCCAGCCACTCATGAAGCCACCAAACTAAGATGTTGGAAACCTCTTGTTCTCAGAGCTCCTCACCTTCCCCTGCAGACACCAGGAGAAGGTTTCCTGAGCCTAACCACAGTCCCCATGAAAAAATACATTTGGTTCCAATTTATTTTTCATTTGGTTTGCAATTTATCTTGGTCCCCAGCATGGCTTTTGCTGGGCCTTTCTCTGCCAGTGAAACAAGGCTCAGGACACACTCTGCTCCATGGAGGTGTTTATTCCAAACTATGGCCAAGTCACCTTGCAGTCTGCTCAGGAATAATCTGGGCAGCTCAGAGAGGAACTTCCAAGGGATATGGATGATCTCTGCAAATATAATTTTATGGAAGCCCACTGCTCTGTGCATCCGTGGAAGTGTTCAAGGCCCGGCTGGACAGGGCTGGCTCCAGGTGTTCCTCCCCATGGCAGGGGGGTTAGAATGAAGTGATCTTGAAGGTCCTTTCCAACCCAAACCTTCTGTGATTCCATGACTCTCTGGTCCTATGAATTCCTTCACTTTCATCCTATAGCTGATTTCAAATCAGTTTACACTGGATGTCCCAGAAATGTCTTTAAGGTGCAGCCACAGTCACTCATCACCCCGCTGTGGGACAGAAGCCCTTCGTGGTCCCCTGCACCGGGGCAGAAAGCTTTGCTTTGCTTACTCTCTTCAAGAATTTTATAGCCCTTAGAGCTGCCAAAACACAAAGTCTCAAAAGCATAAAGCCAAAGAAATAGCTGTGAGCCTCAGAACTTCTAAATTAGATATCCCAGGATACACCCTCTGAAAAGTCCCTCTTGATTTTCAGCCCAGGTTTTGGGGTCTCTCTGGGGTCAATACCCAGGCACCAAGGCCTCACACGTGAATAGGTTTAGTTTATGGGATTTACAGCATCATTTCCAAATCTTTACTGCAATGACTCTGCAGCTCATTCCAATGCTGAGTCAGCCAAACCAAAGAATGAGAATTAAGGAAGGAAAACAACCACTGATGGGGAGCACAGAGGTTGTGCAGAGAAACAAGCAGAAAAAACCAGCCAGCCACGCCAAGTGGTTACAAACCACTTTTTCTAAATATCCCTCAGCACAGGGAGCAGGAAGCAAAAGTTAAGAGCACTGATGGTTTCCTGCCAAGGAAACAAAACCGCCACATGGCGGGGAGGGATCCACACTTCTGGATGCTGGACCTTCCCAGCATCCAAGTGGAGACCTTTTCCTTCCTGATCATGCCTTTCTAGGAAGTAGACCCTTAATGGGACAGTGGCAGGCAACGGGCCATGTTGTTACTGTAAACACTTGGTGCATCCACTTCTTTTTCCAAGTCCTGTCTCCATTTTTCTTCTGGTTTTCCGCCTTGGGGCTTGATTTTCCCAAGGAACAGTTCTGTCTGCCCCTCCAAGTCATTTCTTATCTGGTTGGCCGGTTTGGTACAGGGACAAAGTCCCCGAGCTCCTACGAGTTTCATGGAAAATTGTGACATGAAGGAAAATGAGCCAAAGGAATTCTCACCCAACAGCTCAAAATTTGTTTTAGACACCAGAGAAATTTCCCCTATGCCAGAGCCTGAAGTGGTTTGGGAAAGTGTCCCTCACACCATCAGCGAGGCATGAGGGAAGGTGACAGGCCCAAAGCCACCCAGCAGAGCAAAGTTGTGTTCAAACACGGGGCAGAGATTCCCAAATCCCACAAATTAATATTATTGCAGAAATTCCCCAATATGGAAGGGCCAAGGCAGCAGTTTCTTAGGGAGAAACCAAACCAGTGGGTGTTTGAAGTAACACACCAATCACTCACCTTTGTGAGGAGTTTATTTGAAGACTTTCACAGCTTCAATACCAATATTTGCAGACTCTGACAAATAAATGCTCAGGAAAACCTGAAAGTTTAAAATACCTTTTTTAAAAAATGATTTCTCCTCAAATACCTGCAGTTTTAAGCCCTGGCTAAGCACCAACATTTTGGGGTGTGTTTTGGGGAGCAGCTGGATTGTGCACACGTAGGCACACATGCATATGTTGTATGTAAGTACACAGATGTCCACAATCCCACCTTTCCATGCTCCAGGATTGGAGAAGGGTTGGAACCCTCATGCCTATTGCCTGATCTCCCAAAGGCAGAGGAAAGCATTCAGAACAGCCCAAAACCCCCCAAAACCTAATGTATACAAGGACAGCAGCTCCTCCCACAAATCCTCCAAGGCAGCTGAAAGCTTCCTGGCTGTGGCTCCTCACTCACGAGATGAGCTGCACGGTGTCAGCTCGGCGCTGGAGGCTCCCACTTCTGCAGCACCCCCAAACCCCCATCCTGACTGGGTGGGTTTTGCAGCCCCTTTTGGGGCTGCTGGTGGGAGAGCGGGCAATTCTCCTACCACATCCTTCTCCTCTGCTTTCGCCACTCACTGTGGAAAGGCACCGTGTCACAACCCCATTCTCAGCCTCCCTTAAATCCTGGGTGAGCCTCAAGATGCCCTCAAACCACCGAGCTCCCACCTTTAAACTTGGAAAGAAAGGGCTGAGGGGTTTCCAGCTGAGATCTTGGCCAGTGGGGGACCTTGGCAGATGGTGGAAGGTTCATGGAAGATCCTGGGCCCAGCAGCACAAAACCCATCCTGGGCTGATTTTTAATTGAGAAACAATTTAGCTGAATAGGCTGAACCTGCTGCAGCAGAGTGCTCTGCTGGTGCCAGGGGGACGTGCCAGCAGCAGGGTCCTCGTCCCCAGGCTGGGATTGTGGCACTCACAGCCACTCAAGGCAGGGTCCTGATTTTCATCCCTGGGACTTTCCAGGGAATGGGGAAGTTTTCTGTTCTCTTTGAAGTTTCCTTTGTGTGGTTTCTCTTCTCCTCCTGTGATCTGTGGTTTTAGTGACAGGGAAGGAGCCTGGTCACCATCAGCTCATCATCCAGTCTCCCACCTGCTGCTCCAGCTCCATTGCTTCCCCTGTGGAAAGCCTAGATGCTCATTTAATGTCCTGCCATCCTTTTTCTCAGCTGGGGCAAGTGGGTTGGAAGCTGGCTGGACACCTTTAAGAAAGGATGGATGTTTATGGATGGAGGTGGAGGCCACTTGGCGCCCACATTGGGAAGGACCTTGGCACGTGCCCCTCACAGTGGGGCTTCCCCACCATCACTGCCTCTGGAAATGGGTTCATTTCAGAAGGATGTCCCTGATCATTCATGTGGGCCCTGAAACTCCCTGCAAACCTCCTCTGCTGAGAAGCAGGAGGATGGGGTGTCTTTCCTAAGCTTCTCCAGGTAAGCAGCTCTTCCACCCCCAGCCGGATGCGGTCCTTCCCGTGCTCCTGCTCCGTGACTTGGGTGCATTTTGCAGCCTGGCAGCAGGACAAGGCGCCACGTGGGTGCCAGCACAGCCTGTTTGCAAATAGGGTGCAGGTTCAACACCTCTCATGGCCTGTGGAACGAGTCCATCTGGTCCCAAATGAGCCTGAGAGCCTTGGGATGGGGTTGCAAAGTGGGTTGGGAACTCGTGTGTGGTGCCCAGCTCTTTGGTGTCGTGCTGTCACTGCAGCCTGCAGGGCCAAGTAGAAAGGCTGCAAGAAGGGGGAGGTGCTCAGGGGATCCACACTCTTCTGGTCCTCCTTGGGCAAAGGAGTCGAGACAGCCCAGCTGGGAGTTACTAAATGACCCAAATTGTCCCTAAATAGCTTCTGAAGCCCCGTGCTCAGCAAGATGCTGCTACCCTGATGTCTCACCCTCCAGCATCCTCCGAGGATGAGCTCACAGGGCTGAGACCTAAAAATAACCCACTGGGGGCAGCGGGTGGGTGGGCATCGCTGTCACTGCACCATCACCAGCATCAGCATTCCCAAGCCCGTGTTCCCAAGCCCATCTGCGCTCCCATGCCAGCCCCGAACCCCTCTGGCACACGGCAGCTGTGCCATGGCATCCCAGGAACCACGGGGGTTGCCAAGGAAGTCTCAAAAGCCCTGGAGCAGCTTCCTAGCTCGTGCCTCCCCATCTGCTCTTCCTCAGGCAAATGGGCTCCCAGCAGGGTGGTCTGGGCTTGGGGACCCCTCTGTGGTCAGCTCCTGGGGTGTTGCACCAGGTGGGGGGAGCAACAGCAGTGCTGGGGGGGTGGAATCTTTGGGATTGTGGGCCTGGATTGAGCAGCGTGAGGATGGTGCCTCAAGCCAAGGCTGTGGGCAGCAGTGGGTGCCCATGTCCCATGATGCCAGTTCCATGTGGTGATTAATACCCCACTGTCCTGCCCCTCATCCAGACTTTCTGAAGTCATTTCCTCGGAACTCATCATCCCTTCCCGGGAAATGCTTCCCAGATGTTGCAACTCATCTCTGCATTTCAGTATCTGGCTGGTGATGTGAGGCAGCACAAAGCCCGGAGCAAGAGCAGCACATTCCAACAACCCCTTGAAGCATCGAAATCCCCCTCATCTCCAAAACATTTCCATTTTTTGTCCCAATTATGGTAACTCTTCAAGCATCTCCCGAAGGCAGCTGGATTGAAACATGCTGCAAATTTGGATTTGTAGCAGCTGCTCTTCCTCCTGGTTGCCCGTAGATGGGGGAAGAGCACTGCACCCCTCTGGGTTCCTCCTTCAGCCGCCCACTTGATGAGGGCTTGTGGTGTTTTGGGGTCTCCTCCCCCATGCCTTGGCCCATCAGGTGCTTGGTTTGGGTGATTAAAACCTGCCCTGGGAGAGATGTTGGCCATGACCTGCACAAGACCCCAATATGAACCCACAAGACACAGCTCGCCCCTCCAGGACCCCATGGGACCCTCTTGAGGCACTCAAGATGCCCAGGTGGCCACATCCAGATGGGCATTCCAAAAAAAAGAGAGCAGCTTTGGAGGGATCCGGGTCCAAACCATGCCAGTGGTGGTGCAATGATGCAATCTGGACATTCCCAGCCCAGGGCTATGGATCCAGCTGGTGATGTCCAAGGAGGACGAATCATTCCAGGTGAGCACCACAGGAAGATTTGCCACCAAGGTGTTGTTCTGGTGCTCAGAGACTGATGTTGGTTGAGGGTGGAGATATTTTGGGGGGGAACAGAGAAGACAGGGATGGCAGTGTCCAAGGCCAGGTTGGATGGGAATTAGAGCAGCCTGGGATAGTGGAAAGTCTCCCTGCCCACAGCAAGGGGTGGCACTGGTTGATCTTTAAGGTCCCTTCCCACCCAAATCATTCTGTGATTTCTATAAAGAACTCCCAGAAAACATCTTAATTTTGGGAGATAGGATTATTTCCCTTTCTACCTTTCTGATACAAAGCACTTGACTTTTCATTTCAAAAAGACACTTCTTCAACCAAAAAAAACCCCAAAAAACCCAAACAAAAAATAGCAGCACTCATTTATTTTGCCAAGATAGGTAAGGGTTAAAAGAAATCGACAGAAACTACTCACTTTGACCTCCCTTTGACCGGAATGATGTTTTCCTCCCAAATTTTGGTTCAACCACCCAGTCACTAAATGCCTCCTGCCCCAGCCTTGCCCAGGGCCGGCTTTGTGGGTTTTGTCCGGTTCCAAGTTAATGGGATTATTGTGAAACTGGTGGACGCACACTTGACGTCGACCCTGTGTGGGAGGAGGAATCAGTTGGAAAACTGTAAGAAACCTGATTTAGTAGGAAAAAAAGCAAGAGAAAGACTCAGTGCCCTCATTACCCTGCAGATAAAGTGCTCACAAAAGCAGGGAGGGATAAAAAAATCCTTTTCCAAATGTTTACCCTGCACAATACCAACTGACCCCAGGTAATCTCAGGTTTAATGACATGGTTTAGTACCACTGAAAAGGGCCTCTTTTGTATTTCTCAGGCTGCCATTCAGAGATGTCCCCACCAGGAAATTTCCAACAGATATCTGGAGATATCCTGGTAACAGCAGTGATACTTTTCAAATGCCTTGTGAAACCTGTTATATATATAAATACATATTTATGTATTTTGAGACGTGTTGTGCATTTTTTTCATACATATTTGCATAAGCCCCAGTGCCCCATTGCTGGCAGAGGCCACCGGGAAAGGGACGGGGGAAGGAATTAGCAATGTGATACCTGCTCTGAATCACACCCTGCTTTTGTGGCTGCAGGATTTTGTGAGAAGGAGGTGGGGTAAGTTAGATAATCTCCAGAAAATTTCCCTGCTTTTATAACCTCCACACGTCACACTACCTCCTTCAGGTGGGTGCTGTAGGATGAGTCTTGGTGGCTGGAACCCCCCTGCTCTGTCCAGGTGATCTTGGATCTTGGTCCTGGGCCTTGGACAGGTCTTTTACAACCATGAGGAGCTTAATCACTGTTTGAGATCTTCATTCCCCCTTGGGGCCTGTCACAGCTCCAGCCCATCTCCCTGTGGAACAGCAGGGCAGGGACAGCTCCCAGGAGACGCTGCCACCTCCTCAGCACTGTGCAATTCAGCACAATTAATTTTATCCACCACCAAGCTCTGCAGCTCTGCGCTGTGGGCTCTGCTTGCTGTTAACTCCTTTTGCAGCTTTCAGTGAGTTGCTCCTCGAAATCTTCCACACACTCAAATGGATTTTCACATTCAACTTGCCATGTCCATTGCCTGCTCCATGCCTCCCCCTCTGGACACTACACGGACCTTCAGCAGGAGATTTTCTTTCCTCTAATGACATTTTCCAGCCTGCTGTTTGGACCTGGCTGCCCTCGGCCTTTTTGAATCAGTGCTTTGCATTTGCCTCCTCAGCCCACTTTCACTCCCTCTGCAAACATTTCATCCTATTCAGCTGCTTAATTCGCGGGAGCTTCCTCATTTCTCTGTCACATTTCCCTTTTTGCAGTCAAACACTGCAGTGCCAGGAATTTTTTCCCGCTGAAAATACTTCGCAGCAGCTGAACCTTCTCTGCTAAATCCAAATAACTTTCTAACCACGGCCAGGCAGGAGTTTAGCTGGGCCAGATCAAACCCATCAAGATAATGCCCAAGGATGGTCAGCCCTATTGGGTTGGCCATGAATTTGTCCTCTCCAAGGATGGAGCACTAATTCATGGCTAAATTAGGAGGGATTCCAGAACCTGAGAGTTTTAAAGGCTTTACAGAGGTTGAACTGCTGTGGACTTTTACAAAGAAAAGTCCAGAACATCTTGCAGCAGAAGCATCTCCTGAATGGTCTCAATAAAGGAGAGGAAAGTATATTCTCTCAAATATTGCTGCAGAAAATGGCTTTTTCCGGTATTTCATGGTCTAGGCCAGGGTCCAGAATCTCATCCCCATCAGCATCTTCCCAGGGCAAGGCTGGTGGAGGTGGTGAGAGCCTGGCTGAGCTGGGCATGCTGGGGAACCCTCCCTGACACACACGATGTTCTGAGACAGCAGGGGCTAGTGGGAACCAAAGGGTGCTTCAGTCAGGAACACATTGCTGTGGACATTTCTACCCTGGGGCTTGTGGGTTTTGCCAGTGTGGTCACCTCTAGGTGTCCCTTGACCACTGTCCTCCAGAGACAGCCTCTCTGGACCTCTGCTCCCACCAGCAGACTCGGGGCAGGCAGTGACTCTCCAGACATGTAGCCTCAGTCTGATGAGTCTAAGAGGAATATTTGTTCTGGCCGTGAGCCAGGACACTTTAACTTCCCAGCCAGAGCCCTGGAGAGTCACTGGTCAGTGTTGTGGCACAACAAATGCCTTGTCCTGGCTCTGCCCATCACAGCTTGGCCACCCAGAGCTCAGTGGCAGCACCCCGAGCTCATGCATGGATCCTGCAGAAGAAGAGGGAAAGCTGAGGAGGAGCATCCTCAACTTTTAACAGTGAAAGGCTACAAATTTACTTGGCTGGATGGCGTGTCTGCATCCCTAAGATAGATACAGCCTTTTTTTTTTTGCCCAGGAAACCTCAAAATCTGTGAATTCACGCAGCGGTGTAAAAGTGCAGCCACACCAAAGTCCCTCTTTGTGGTGCCAAAATGTTACGGGGACAGCAGATGCCCCTAACGTGCAGCCAGATCCTATTTCCAGGTGTGTAACTCCTTGCTTGGCTGAGCACACATGAAGAGATAAAAATCCCCTGTGGACAGCTTGGGAGTCCTCAGAGATGAAGCCCCTTCGTAACCACTGGGCTTTCCATCTTCATGGAGAACAGGGGATGGGGACATCTCCGTTGTCCCCTAAATGCCATTCCCCGACACCAGCTCGCCTCGTTGCTGTTGTTCTGTGTGGCCTGAGGGTTTGAACATAATCCAAGGAGCAAAAATGGAAATTCCCCAGAGCCCAGAGGGAAGGAGGATGGAGAGGGAATAGTTCCTGATCTTGTGGCAGCAGTGAGGTGGCTCCTTGCCCCTGGTTGTGCACCAGGCTGTGCCATGGGAAGCCACAGGGAACACTGGGACACAAAGTCCAGGGCAGGTTGACCTGGGGGGTCACATCTTACCAGGCTTTGCTCCTCACCATGGAGGCAGAGGTGGGAAGGGCCTGAAGCGATGAGCCTGGGGTCAGAGAGAGGCAGATGAAACCCTGGGGCCTTGATCCAGAATCCCTGGAAATGTTCAAGGCCAGGCTGGACAGGGCTTGGAGGTCTAGAGGGAAGTGTCCCTGCCCATGGTGGGGGGTTGGAACAAGATGGTTTTTAAAGCCCCTTTCCCCCCAAACCATTCCATGATTCTCTGAAACACACTCCAGTGTGCTGATGAACTCCTGCTGTCTTGGAAGAGCCACCACCAGCCCATCCAAAATCAAATACAACCAACTTTGAGAACACGAGAATTATACATGTTCTGTTACTGCATTCTCTCTATTCATCTTCTCATTACAGGGTTTTTCTAGAATTTTCTAGGCATCCCTTGTCCCCGCAGAGGCCAGAAAGCTGAAACTTCAGGAATTGTCACTTCCCAGTCTCCATACTGAGACAAGCCCATCAAAGCCAGCAGCTCCTCTGCACCCAGTGGAAGGATACCCATTGTTACAGATGTCACTGAAGCACCAGCTCTTCTTTCCAAGCTCCTTGGGATTCCCGATCCATATTTCATCACCGTTCTTGCACTTCTCTGGCACTGTGTCACAAGTGCAAACACCTTGAAGTGCCCCCAGCAGTGCCACTGGCTGTGGTGAGAAACGTGGCTGGCGTCAGCCATTAATGCCTGGTTAAGAGAATCCATTAAAACCAGCAGGGAGGAAGAGTTGGTGTCCTAGGAAACATCACAAAGAGGAGCTGAGTTCAGTGTCCAGGCTCTGGCTCAAATGCTGGCGCCGCTTGTTTGCCCCTGTTATTATTTCCCCTCCAGCCTCTCTTCCCCTCTGCGTTTTCCCCTCCCTTTCATCCCAGTCTAGGGCCAGGGGAGCTCTGCAGAAGGAACCCTCATGGGGGAGCATGAAAGGACAAATATTTGGCTTTCTGTGCTGTTTGTGTGCAGTATTTCTGGGGCATTGGTATTTCGCTGGTGCTCCCACTGTGGCTGCCCGTGGGAGGTCACTGTAATTCAGAGGTAGGCAGCAAACAGCTCTGCATAATCCCAAGCCTTGTCCCCAAAAATTCAGAAATCGCTGGTTTGTGGCATTAAGGACTTGCATTGTTCTTTGAAAATGAGCTTTAGCATTGGGTGAAGGAATAAACGAAGAAAAGATCCTTTCCTGAGCCTGAAGGAGAGGGAATCAGGCAAGTCCTCGGGAATGCCTAGACCTGCTCAGTGCACACCAGCCTGGGTGCAAAGAGCAAAGTGGAAATCAAAGAAGATGGATTGGAAGGGAGGGGAGGAGGACAGAAGAGCTTACAGCACGTTATAGAATCAGAAAACCATTGAGGATGGAAAAGACTTTGAAGATCATAAAGTCCAACCATTAATGTTGGACATGCAGGACATGGAGCAGCCAACCTCCATCCAAGGCCAAGGCAGGGGAACACGCAGCACCAGGGGGATTTCCCAAGGGAAACAACCCTGAGCATGGTATTGCATCCAGCCAGGATGCCATGGAGAGCTGGAGAAGGAGCCAGAGCCTGGATCAAGGTGCTGGGGGAGGCTCTGTTATGGTTATTTACAGCTGTGGTTGGAACCCCGGGATGCAAAGGGCAGCGGAGCAAAGGAACCCAGCTGGAACATCCATGATTTTGCACCGAGCCCCAGAGGGGCAGGGTTTGTCCATGCCCCCAGGGCTGGCAGAGTGTGTCCCTCTCCATCTCTGGTGCAGTCCAGGGGTGCCTGGCCCTGGACGCAGCTTCATGGAGCTGAAACAATTCCATGCTCTGCAGAACTTGCTGATGGCTGTTCTTATCTCAACCCAGCTCTCTGCATCTGTACCAGCCCTTATCTCCCCACAAACACTCTCCCTGTGCTTATAAACTGGGAGAAATTTTAAACTGGGAGCATTTTCAAATTGGGAGCACATTCCTTCCCTGCCAGCTGGGTGTGCAGGTTGAGTGAGCATGGAGGGGCAGTTTGGGGCAGTAAATATGTGCTTGTACCCATTTTTCCCCTATTTTTTTCACCATTTCTCTCTACATTTTCCATTCCCAAACCAGGAGGCTGGATGCACTGGGAGGCACGTCAGGAGTACACTGGGAGGCCTTGCTGGTAGAGAGGGACTTCCAGCCCCCCTGCACAGTGTAGTGAGGGACACAGTGACCCTGTCCCCTTATCCACAGTGGGTAAAATGTTCAAGACGCCCCCGAGGGCACAGCCAAGCAGCCCCGGAGGGCAAGCACAGGCTGGAGCCAGAGCGGGATTGTTTAGGCTAAGGGAGAAGCTGATTAGAGCTGCTGAAGGCCCTCAGAAAGCTGATTTTGCTGCAGGCCAAGGGTGAGGAGCTGGAGCAGAGGGACATCACCCCTCCTCTGAGCAGCTCCCAGGAAAACATTGAGCTCCAACCCTTTGATTCTCCCTCTGGAGCAACTTTCCCTGCCCCGCTCCCTTCTTCACTCCACATCCATGGGCAGAGAGCTGTGAGATAATTTACAGCATAGAAAGAAGAAAACAGGACAGAAAATTAGATACAAGAAGGGGTTTTTTTTAAGTGAGGGTGGTAAAACACGGGCACAGGATTCCCTGAGAGGTTCTGGATAGCCCATCCCTGGAAACACTCAAGGTCAGGTTGGATGGGGCTTTGATCAACCTGATCTAGCTTTGGACTTCAGTTCCTTCCAACCCAAACTGCTCTGCAATTTTATGAAAGTAGGTGGCTCTTCATGCCACAAATCCTTCTCCAGTTTCTCACCAGCCCAATATTTCACTTGCTTTTTCCCCAAACCAGGTGTGACATGAGAGTGTGGGAGGAGTCTAGAGCATCAGAGAGCAGGATGCTTCCAAGAAACAGCCAATGCCACCTCCACGGATTCAAGAGGAATTTTCCTCTGGAGACAGCTGCTTCTCCCCATAATCTATAGAAGCAGCCTTGAGATTCAAACATGGACTTCTTAAAACACATCTGGACACATCAAGCCAAAATTAGGATGATCACCTGGCAAGGCTACTCAGACTGTCAGGAGGAATGCAGGTGCTTCCCAGTGCTTTTCATCTCCAGAGGAGCTTGTCCTGCCTTTCCAAACCAGTTGGAAAGGGCTCCATCTCCATGGAGAGCAGGTCAAGCAGCCACCGTGCCCAGATGTTTCTCCTGGACCAGCCCTCTCCCTCTCCTCACCCGTGCCAGTGCTGTGAACATCTGGACTTTGGCACCTGCCTCACAGGGCACAAGTTCATCCAGTGCAGCCAGAGCTTTTATCTCTGATCTAATGACAAAAACGTGGTGCTCATCCTTCTGCAGAACATCTGGAGGATGTCTGGGATTTAATGGGGAGGGGGGAGGAGGAGGAGGATGAGCTCACTGTGTCCTTGCAGGGCCACTGCATGAGTCAAAGGCAGGGGACTGCACTCCTGATGTGCGCTGTTGTGTGTGGGAGAAAGCTTCATAAAAAGCCTTGGAAAGGGCTGGAATGAGCAGCCCCTGCACCCTGCAAAAGTGTGGGCAAAGTGTGGGTGAGAAACATCCTCATCACGCCCAACTGTGGCTTCAGGGACTCCCCTCGTCCCCTCCCAGGCATGGGAGAGACTCCCCCTTCCCAGACAAGCAGGCAGGGTTTATTTCCTAAGGGTGTCCTCTTCCTTCCCTTCCAGAGGGCCCGAGGCTGGCAGGGACCTCTAGAGACCATCTAGTCCAGTGCTCAAGCAGGGGGACTGGGAGTGGGTTGCCCAGGGCCGTGTCAAGATGGATTTTGAGCATCTCCACAACCTCAGCTGACCACCCTCACAGTAGCGAAACCATTTTCTTCTGTCTAAACAGGATTTCTCAAGTTTCAATGGGTGTCCATCACCTGGACACCACTCCAAAGACTCTGGCTCCATTTTCCTTATTCTCACCTCTTTTGCCTTTGGATTTTTGCAAGCAGGCACAGGAGACAGCCCGCCTCCTTAGTCCATCAGAGCAAAGGATCCACCCGAGCCAGGACCTTGGGGAGGCCTCAGCCTTCCTGCCCTCCAGCCATGACCCCAAGAGGGCTCTGGGCAGGCTGTGAGGGCTGAGAGCGGCTGGGCTCCCTGTTGTCCTTGTATGGGAATTTGGATGGAAGCAAACGTGTAAGAAGCTGGCCAAAAGGAAATACTCAGCGTGACATGTTAAAGCAGATTTCAATAAATGTTTACAAACCTCCCAGCAGCCAGGAGGGGGAATAAAGAGGGAAATAACTATAGGAAAGGACAGGTTTACTATTTAAAACTTCTTTGATCCATTCCTACCCAAAAGAACAATCAACTCTTACTCATTTTCCTCAAAAATAAGAGACCTCTGGGAGTCTGCAGGACAGGGCTGCATCATCCCATGCAGGAGCAGATGGACCCTGTTGTGTGGAAGAGGGACCTTCCCAAATCCTGGATGAGGTCTGTGTCACTCTGGGACCCGGGTGGCCCTCAGGGACAAGGTTTGTCTTCTTGGCGGCATCTTTCCACGGATTGTTCTGCTGACTCTGCACTGGGTGAGGAGAAGAGGTCCTGAGCACCAGAGCTGGGAAGGGGAGAAGTTTTTCACCTGCCCCAGCTGAATTTAGAGAGGGGACTCTTCCAGAGTCTCCTCCAGGTCCATGTGGCTTTGAAGAGAGAACAATTCCCAAGGCTCTGCTGAGGCCTCTGCTTTTGTGCTTGCCTTGGCACAGGGCCATGGCATGAGTCACCAGCGACTTGCTTTTTGTTTAATGTCCCCATTCTGGCTGTGCCGACTCACTCAGAGGGAAGTTAATTCATAAACTCAGTCAATATTAACCGCCCGAGGAGGAGGAGGAGAAGAAACGAGGCCATTGCCATCACCACCACACCAGAGACCCTTTTAGTGTTGCCTGCTGGTGTGGCTGTGTCTTCCTCACTGGTCCTAGGATGATGATGTGCCAGTCCCAGGACAATGTGACAATCACAGCACCTACGTGACAGTCCCAGAAGCAATGTGGACATGATTGTTCCCTCCAGGCCCTGCACACCAACAAAGAATTCCTGGGAACCTCAGGGAGGAGCACAACCCCCTGGAGACATCTTCTTGGAAGATGCCCAGAGAAGTCAGCAGTGGTGACATCTCTGACACCTGGGAGCTTTCCCATGTTAATGCCTGGCAAGGGACAAGCCTAGAGAGGAGGGAGGAGCGGGACTGCTGAGCCACGGAGAGAGGGAGAGGGAGAAGAGCCAGCAGAGGAACACATCCAGGAGCTGGCAGGGTGGGAGCCAAGCCCTTGAGCTGCCCTGTTTGTTTGCAGACTGAAAGCCTTTGTGCACACACGAACACCACAGAGGGAAGTGCTGCCCTTGGAGGTCCCCGGTCTGGGAATGGCCAAACCAGACCGTTGCTGTGTTGGCTCTTGGGCCACGAGGTACCTCTAAAATCCCGCACATCGGGGCATTTGGACACTCACCAGGAGGAAATGGGATGCAGCTCAGCCCTCACATTAGAACTGAGCAGAGGCACGTGCAGGTGTGCCAGGCCAAGAGGGACCACAGGGTGTGTCATGCTCAGGGTCCTGCTTAGCCAAGGGTGATTCGCACCTGCTCTCATCCTGGGGGAGAAAAGCAGCATTTCCTCTCGTGGCTGGGTTAAAGAACAGATGTCCAAGTGCCTGGAAAACAGAGATTTAACGATTTGCCTAATTACAGCCGCCTGGTCTCAGCCCCTCTTGGCCTCTGGATGACAAGGCCCTGTTAGCTGGGAATAAGTCATACTCAGAGCCCTGTGGCAGGGACAGAGCCCACCACAGCACAATCCAGAGAACATCCCATGGCTCCTTCTCCAGCCACCCTGCTGAGATGAGCCAGTTTGGACCAAGGATGCCAAAGTCCAGCAGTTGCTCCTGAGGGCAGCACAGCACCTTCACCTCCCCCTCCCCCTCCAACGGGGATTCGGAGCACGGCACAGTCACATCCCTGCACAGAAGATTCCCTTGAACCTTCCTGGAAACCCAACCAAGTTCTTGTCCGCCATTCCCGTTATTTTTCTGTTTTATTTTAATCTTCTCTCTGTTATTGTTCGGCTTTCCTTTGAGCAAATTTCTCTGAGTATCCAGGAATAGAAGACACAGCAGATAATACCGGGAAGGAAGTGAGAATGCCTAGGATTACTGGATATATTAAATCAAACTCATTTCATCATTTTCTCTGTTTATGCCAGATTTGTCTGAGTATTTACCCCTTAAGTTAGAGGAGTCACCACCCTGCTGAGATGAGGATTCTTGGTTTGACGTGCATGGAGAGAGAGTGACCCAGGCACTGGCAGCTCCCAGCCTGAGTAAAGGGATTTAAAAATAATAACTTGGAATAGAAAAGAATAGAATAGAACCTTGTTTGCAGGAAAATGATCTAAAAAACAAATTAAAGAGGCTAAAACACTGCAAAAGGTGCTGTGAGTGAGGTCACCCACTGCTCCTGAGCCTGCCAGCACACGCAAGCTCCAGGGCAATGAGCTGATCTTGTTTCCCATCAGATTCCCCTCCTCCCTCCCTGCCGAGGTGCAGAAATCAGCCACTGCCTTGGTTTTGCAACACATCCCCAACGGGATGGACCTGCTTGAACATTTTTGGCTGGGGCAGGTCTCAGGTGTCCCAGATAGCACAGGATGGGCTGCTTGAGGGGAGGAGGGCCCTGCCTGCTTCTCCAGGAAGTTTCACCTGTGGCAGATGTGGGACACAACCTTCCGACCCTCTGTTTGAGGTTTTATAGCTCAGAAGTTGAAGGCTGGGAATTCATTCTTTTGAGCAACTGGGGAAAGTGAGGCACAGATGGGGGTCATCCCAGGAGCTCCCCAGCCCACGCTGTCATTCCCAGCAGTGACAGGCACAGACCTCCTTGCTCAGGATGGTCTTACAACTCGTCAAAGATACACCTGAGCTCCAGATCAGCATCTCCTGAGCATCAAGAAGCATCTCCTGGCCACACTCCTGTGCTGGACAGGCACCCGAATCCCACCCACCCTCCCTGCAGCACCCAAATCCCAGGCACATGCAAGCCACCACATCAAAAGAGAAGGTTCAGCAGCCGTGCCTGGTTGTGCCCAAACACAGACAATTGATGGCCAGGACCCCCCAGGATTGTATTTTGCTTGTTATGGTTTCCCCCCGGTGTTTGGATGAAGTGTCTGGGCCCTGGCTCTGCTCCGAGCTTTGTTTAGAAGGTGCTGCCAAGGTAATGCTGCTCCCAGCACTGCTGCACGTCCCTGCAAAACTGAGTCCATCCTGGGAAGCTGATCCTGTCCCCCTCCTTACCCTGCACCCCCGGTTCCTGCTCCTAATGTTGCCCATAACACCAAGCAAACCCTACAGCAAGCCCTAAGTGGGTTTGCTGGCTCTTTGAGCCCTTCTCTGCTTGCACAGAAGCGGATCCAAGGGATTTTCTGGTAGATTATATGCGGGAAGAAATGGGAATAATTCCCATTCGGGAATGGAGGACATGGAACTGTCCCTCTGTGGGGCTGCTCCTGATAAAACCTCCAACAAGTGGTGGTGGTTCAGTCATCTCCCAGCAAGCAGAGCAGAAAAAGCTCTTATCCCTAAATCAAGAGGTATTATTATCTGGGATTTCTCCAAAATCTTCCTATAAATGTTACCATCACGTTTGGTTTAGCTGAGTACAAACCTCAAGCACTGGTAGAGTTGGTTTTTTTGCCCACCTGTGAATGACTGAAGAGAAAACTGTGACTCAATTTCGCCTTGTTTTTGTAATTCTGCTCTTCTACAGAAAAAGGAAAAAAGAAACAAAGCATTTTCCTTCTTACAAGAGAGACCAATTCTTGGAATTAAAAATATAAATCACTTGGGACATGCCTTCCCCTTTCATCTCCAAGGGCACAGCGTGATCTTCTGAGAAGCAGAATTGAAAGGGAGAAGTAAAGACATATGAGTAGCTCCCACAGAAAACATCATCAGTGATGCCAGACATGAAACAGAGTTTTTTTTCCCCCAAAATAAATGTCCGGTTTGGTTTCCTCTGCAGTGGAAGAAACAGGGAAGTGTGTTTCAAATATTTGCTGTGGTGGCTGGATGTGATGGACCCACCTGCAGGAAAAGGAGAACCAGCCCAAGACTTGAGCAGATCCCTGCATGCTCCTGGGAAGCAAATGGTCCATGCTCTGAGTTTGAATTCCTGGAAGACTTTTGTCCTTCTGGGAGATGCCTCAGGCCTTGAAGTTATTTTGGGGTCTTGGGAATCCCCAAGGCCTCATCCTTACAGCCCTTGGCAAGGGTGTGGGCCAACTGAGTCAACAACACTGCATTTAATGGTATTAAAAAGCAAATGACTTAAATTGACCTGAGAAATGACTTCAGCAAAATACTTAAAATTCCCACTACGGAAATGCACAGACCCTTGCACAGAATAATAATTGCACATCCATCCAGCCGGGTGATTTGATCCATGGTTTAGAAGTCACATGGAAAATTCCTTATTGCTTTCAGAACCGAGCACACGTTTCCCGGGGAGGCCACAGAAGTTGCACCAAGTAGTTTTTAATGTAAAGCATTAAATTTGTGTTGCACAAAATTCCTGGTGAAATTCAACCGCTTCATCCTTGTGCTGCCTCAACCCATCCATAAGAGCCAAGTGTTGGATGCCCACATGGTGGTAAATTGGGACAACTGTGTTTGGCCCTGGTTTAAGGCGGTGGACCATGATCATGGAGCTCCTCAGGGTGGCTCATTAACGCAGTTCTTGGTGCTCAAGGCACGAGCTCTGGCATGCCCCAGGTCAGAGGGAGTCCAGCTGCGTTCTTCTGTGCGTCGCAGAAGCAACTTCGGGATCAGGAAAGAGCTGCTGGCTGGGCTGGCTAGCTGGCTTCTCGGCAGAGGGAACACGGCAGGAGCCGACGGGATCGGCTCTCGTAGCTCGGAGACAAAAGAAGCAAGAAGCTGTTCGGGTCTGTCTTCTAACAGGTTTATTGTTAGAAGTTTCACAACCCGAACAAGCTCGGAAAGCTGGAATCCGATGGGAAGTGATGGGATGGTGCCCTGAGGCTTGTCCTCAGTTTTACAGGGAATTTGAAAACCCCGGTGAAAGGGGAAAACACCCCATGAGTTACAAGCCAGGGGGAGGATACAATGTACGAAGAGCCACTGGGGTAAACCGAGAGGCGGGAGTGATAACAGAACCAGCGAACAACCGAGTAAACGAGAATTTTCCCGAACCGGGAGAGGCGGCTTGGACCCGGGCACCGCCCAGGGGGTGCAGCTTAGGCTTCTGAGCCGCCCCTCGACCCACCCTCTGTCTCTTCGCGAAACTGGATCCAGGGGATGGGCTGGGATTGATTGGCATCACGCTGCCCCAGCCCCGCAGTGGGCTGGGTCACACCAACAGCTCATCCCTGAGATGCTGGGTTCCAAGTTTAAAATAACTATTTTCACCCTTGGCCATGTGGTCCCTTTGGCATGGCGGTACCCCAAATGCAGGCATCTCCACCAGCATTTCCACACTTGATCCCTTGTTGCAATTGGGATCAATAATTTCCCAGAGAAGGCTCTCCAGCTGCAGAACTGCCTCAGGTCCAGCAGCCAAAGCAAACAAGCTGATGAGGAAACAACAGGGAGTTGAGGGAAGTTGTTTTAAATCTTTCCTGGATGGGAAATCCCGAAGGCACCTCCAGGTCCCGTGTGTTTTGAGCTCCTTATTCCTCCTTGTGGATGCAGTCTGGAAAGTGGAGCTGGCGATCCAAAGGGATGTGGGGTGCTCCCCATCACCCCCAGGCAGCACGGACAGATCCTGCAGGTCCCCAAAAGGATCTGAGCTTGCTTGTGGACATCCTTCTGTCTTCCTGGATGGAAAGAGCCACAGAGAGGGTAAAACCCAAAAGGGTTTTCAGGATGGAGGGCAAGGAGCCAAAGGAAGGATTGTGGCCAGCCTGGAGGTATTTGATTTCCACTCAACCATGCAAAATTCAGGGATGCCCCTATCCCAGACCCCAGCTCTGTCCTTGAAGAGAGAAAGTTGACTACAAATTGTGAAGATCCAAATTGTGAAGGATCCCTGATGGCAGTGGAGGGTGACCAGTTTCTCCACCTCAGAAGTCCAGCAGAGAGATGACTTGTCTGACTTCACCCCAGTTGGCTGCACTGCTCTGACTGTGGTGAACTCTGGTTGCAGTGAGAAGATGGAGGGCTCCATCGCAGCAGAGCTCAGGAGATGAGACTTTCTCCACCAAACACCTTCTCTGCTAAAAATCCAGGGATTCAAAGGCGCTGGGATAGCAGACGTCCATGGGGGTGACCATATCCTTTGCACTGGTTTAAAAAGAGAAAGTTGCCATCAAATCTGACCTCCTCATGAGCAAGTTCAACCAGATCCACCACCCTGGCAGGCTGGAGTTGTCAGGACATAAGAGATTAACTTCATTTCCGTTATAAATAGCTTTTAGATGTAATGAAATTCTTCATGCAAGACGTCTCCGGTCTGGTGAGACATGGCGGAGCCCGAGGCAGAAGGGACCCAGCCTGATCCCTGCCTGTCTGTGCTGGGGAACAACCTGAGAGCCCTGAGGAACCCCCCCATGGGGACATCCAGTGTCTGGTGGTGGGGACATCCCAGCCCCGAGGCTCTCACAAAGCTTCAGCATTTGAAAAATGCTGCTTTTCACCTCCAAGGGGTTTTGCACCGGTTGGAGGAGCAGGGTCCCAGTTCCAAACTGCCTCCCTGGCCTTGACCACAGATGCTCCTTTCTACATCCAGCAGCCACTGTGGGATCTGCTGGCAGCTGGAAGCCTGGATGCTGGTGGGAAGGTGCAACCACCCCCGGGAGCAGCAGTGGCAAAGGTCACCTGCACTCAGGAGCTAATGCAGTTACTGGCAACCTCCAGCCGGAGGAACAGAAACCAGGGGCTCAGAAACTCAAATCCAGCCACTGTGCCAGGCCTTTTTGCCAAGGATTAATTCACTCAGTCAGACTCCAAGAGGAACCAGGCTAGTCCCTAACCCCACTTATTTTTCCCAATGATTCCAAAGAATAAAATGAATAAAAAGAGGTTTAAAAACAACACTTTGCTTCAAACCTCTTTTTTTAGCCCTGTCTACTGCCTCCAAATTAGCCTCTCCTATCCCTGCTCAGCCCCCAAAATGTCATTTTTGGGGGATTCCCATTTATTCCAGGTGCTCTAGGGCTGGGCTCGTGGTTCAGTGAAGGCATTTGGAGCTGGCAGGCGGCCAGGAGCCACTGTTGTATTTTCTTTTTTTTAACACTCCCACCACTGTTTACAGTGTCCCCACAGCGGGACAGCCGGCTGTTCACCTTGGGGACCTGCAAGGACACCCGCTGTGCCGGGAGGGAGGAGGACATCAGCCTTCCCCAAAGACAGAGGCAGCACTGGAGGTGGGATAGGTGCCCTCGCTGTCAGTTGCTTGGGGGAGTGAGTTGTGCCCATCCTCAGCTGCATTCCCCGGATGCTTGCGGGAAGTCCTGGGCTCCCCATCCCAGGATGTTGGGCTTGTTTGCACAAGGCACGTTTTCTGGGGAAAAGCACATTTCACCCCAGTTTTCTTCTCCCCGTGGAGACTGAGGGAGCGGGGAATTTCACAAGGGCACCGAGCCATTGCCAACCCAACCCCACAAGCCCAGGCAGCCCCGGGATGTGAGGGATGGCTCCAGCCTGGCTGTGGTTGCAAATATTCGTGTCAGATCCTGCCAGAGCCCATCTCTCCTGTGGCCACGCTGCCCAGCTTGGCCGTGGGCTCGCGCCAGGATCGATGAAAGCCGTGTTGTCCACTGCAGCAGGATCCAGGCGCCTCATTGCACTTCACCATCCATTCTCTACAACCCAAACCCTCTCACGGCCTATTTGGGTGCCTGCTCAATGAGGAGACACTGAGGAGCCCCCCATATGGAGTTCCATCCTCTGGGCAGTGTCCCCAGCACCTCCTTCCCTTCCACTGAGACTGAGACCCGTCACAAGCCCCAGAAAGGAAAGCAGGGAATCATTCTGGAAGGCAAAATGGGCTCCCAGGGAAAGGAAGAGCCAAGCCCCTCATCCCGCGGAATCCCAGCATCCCAGTGCTGTTTATGCATCTGCCGTTTCGTACCCAACCCTTCCCCCCGGGGTTCTTTGCCTTATTGCTCCTTAATAGCCCTGCTCAGGAAGCGCGGAGCCTTGACCGCCTGGTTAATGAGTACGGGAGGCACCGACCCCTTTGGCTGCCACCCGGTGCCGCAGGGAGACCCTGTCCCCGTCACGCCGGGCCAGGACAATCCAGCTGCTCCCTAGCGCATGGGCATCCCACCCTGTAAATCCCACTTTTGGGGCTGTTGGGAGCCGCCCGACACCCTCTTTGATACAGATGTTCGTCCACGATCCTAAGCCACATGTTTGCCCCCATGCAGCTGCCGGCCCCCCGGCCCAGCTGTTTCTCCCCCCTGTCTCGCCCCAATCCAGCTGTGACCCCTCCCCAGCCCCTCCGGGCCCTCCCGCAGGTGCCGGAGCCGGAGCGGGGCGGAGAGGGGCGGCCCCGGGGCGGAGCGGCGGCGGCAGCGGGGAGGCTCCGAGCGCTCCCTGCCGCGGGCTCCCGGCGCATCCCGCTGCTGGTAAGTGCCGCGAACGGTGGGAACGGGATCAGCCGAACCGGGCAGGATGGGACCCTAAAGGGTCAGACTCAACCGGGAAGGATGGGATCTTGGTGGTCAGAGTGAACTGGGCAGGATGGGGCTGGAAAGGGCAGGATGGAACCCTACAGGGTCAGAGTGAACCCGCTGCCTCCCGGCGCATCCCGCTCTGGTAAGTGCTGCGTACCGGGAGTACGGGACAAGCCGAACCGGGAAAGGATGGAATTCAAGTGTCTCAGAGTGAACCGGGCAGGATGGGACTGGAAGGACGGGATGGGACTGGACCGGGTAGGAAGGGACCCAACAGGGTCATTTCCCACCAGGCAGGATGGGACCTCAGAGGGTCAGAGTGAACCCGGTGTTTCCCGGCACATCCCGGTGCCGGTGAGTGCCGCGAGTGCGGAGGGGGAGACGGGACAAGCCGAACCGGGCAGGATCAGACGAGAAAAGCTCATCCTGGATTGGGCGGGATGGGTACAGACCGGGCAGGATTGAGCCCGAACGTGTCAGATAAAGCTGGCTCAGGATGAGACGTGGGATTCAGACCAGTCTGGGTGGGACCTGGCAAGATGAGGTCGAACTGGGCAGGATCAGACCCGAGGGGGTACGGTTGAACCAGTCAGGATGGGATCCAACAGGGTCAAACCCAACTGGGCAGGATGGGGGCAGACTGGGCAGGACTGGACCCAAACAGATGAGATTGAACTGGGCAGGACGAAGCAGAGCTGGAGAGAATGGGGTCAGATCCAGAGAACATCTGTGATTTGGGGTGATCCCAGAGCCACCCCAAATGGAAGCTGCCCGACTTTGCTCTTAGGGAGGTTTTGCAGCTCTTACCATGGAACAGGGCTCAAAATCCCACTGTGATCCCCCTGTCAGGGCTGGTCCAGGGGGGCTTCTTCCCTGTCCCTCTGCTCCCATGGTCTGGGGTGCACCCAGGACGCACCTGCATCCCTCAGGCATTCACAGGGATCAGCCCCATGCCAGAGGTTGTATGGCACATAAATATGCTTAAATCTGCTCGAGGGACTTGGTTTTCTCTGCTTCAGGTGCCAGTAGCCTGGCCTCTACCTTTTATGTATATATATATATGTATGTATATGTGCCTATCTACCTCCAGAGGTATGAATATATTCGTGTATATGAGCATGTCTGCATAGGCATGTGTGTACAGAAGTATCAATATATTTCTGCCCATACGGATGGAGTTATGGATCAGCATGAGTGTGACCCCGTGTGCTCAGGGACACGAATTGGTGTACAGGGGTGTGGAAGTTTGTGGCTGTGCATGTGTGAGTGGAGACACATATATATATCTGTAAATATGTAATGTGTGTGCATGGAGAGCCATCAATACGGTTGTATGTATTGAGATGTACATGTAAAGAGATGTGCAGACGTGTATTTATGTATAGAGGTTTCTATTTCTTTCTATTTCTGTTTCTATTTCTATTTCTATTTATAGAGGGATAGGCCAGCTGAGACTGGGCCAGCTCGTTGTACCTTCCCTGTCCCCATCATTCCCTTTCCAGCAAGCCCAGATTGCCCAGAGCCTCCCTGAGGTGTTGATTTATGATGGGGCACTAAAGCGTGGGAAGATGAAGGTGGTTACCCAAGGACAGAGCGGCTCTACCAGCACCCTGTGCCCCATTCCCGACAATCCATGTTTAGCACCCCAAAATTCCCAACTTTGTCCCAATTTTTCCACATCGTTACACCCTCAGGCTTCACGAACTGGAGATTTCCCTGAAAACATCCAAGCCTTGGTCCCCACTGGGCAGATGGGCACCTGAAGATATTTTGGCGCCAGCCAGGAGGGGTTTGGGGATGAGGATGTGGTGGCTTTGGCTAAGTGACATGCAGGACAGAGCATCCCCCTTCCATTCTCTTTGAAATGTGCTGAGCTGGAGCTTTCACTTCCACCCAGCCCAGCTTTCCAGCCCTGCCAGCGAGCCACAAAGACCAGGATGGGCAGGACAAACCAAGGAGGAAGATTTGCACGGGAGGAAGCCCTCCCCCATATCCCATTCGAGGGCAGCCACAGCCAAAAGCTTTTCCCACTGTATCCAGCTTGCAGAACCCCCCTTCGAATCAACAGCAGGGTGTTAATTAAAGATAATTGCAATGGAAAAGGGCTTGGTTTGAAAGCAAAGGGGCTGGAGGAGGCATGTGCCAGGGGAAGCTCACGGCTGCCGGTGATTATTTTTAATCTCTTCCCCATCTGGCCACAGAGCAGCCCCACTTCTCTTTCCTGATCCTTGGTCCTCCTCCGCAGGCACCTTAAACCCCTGGGATGAGGGTGACCCCATCCTGACCCCTCCCAACACCACAGGCACGCCCCTTTTTCCCCCTAAAAGTCTCATTTCCCAATGGATTTCACCCGGTGCCCATCACCGTGGTGTCAGGGCACCAGCTCCTATGGATTTGGGAGGTGCCAACCCCATCACCCCAGGAGCTGGCAGGGACCCCCGTGATGGGTTTTTGGGGTGAGAAAAGGGACTTTTGGGATAATACACCCAGACAGATGATGAGCTGGGAACACGCCCTGGGCACGGCAGCTGGATGAGGCTGAGGGTCTCAGCGTGGTTCCATTAATTGGTTTCATTAATTGGTGGATGATGGCAGACTGTGACTGGGGGTTATGGGCAGGGTACAGTTGGGATGGGGATTCTCCAGTGTCTGGCTTTGCCCTGGGACCAGGAGGGACTTTTTCCTCCTCTCCTCCAGCTTTCCCATCCCTCCAAATGCAGCAGCAGGGGGGTTCAGTGCTGCTTCCCTCTTACAAAGAGGGTTTTTTTCCCTTATTTGCCATTTTTGGGGGGGATACCTTGTTTTTTTGGCTGCTCCTTTTTTTTCATGCCCTCCACAACTGAAGGCCTATGTAGCCTCGGGCATGGCCCTTAGCAATGCCCAGCAAACACCTCCAAGGGGTGTTTTGGGGGAAAATTCTGTTAAAAAGGGGCATAGGCCACACTGGTTCACTTCAAATTCAGTGCCTGTGCCTCAGTTTCTCTCGTTTGACTGCATCACCTGGACAATTGGAGAAACTTCTTCCTCTTGGTGCCACAGGGCTTGGGACATCCCTGTCCCAAACATCTGCCCACAGTTGGAAGGAGCCAAATATGAGGGAAGTGAGGCAAAAATGGAGGAAAGATTCAAAAATGAGGGAAAAGGGCCAAAAAATTAGGGGGAAAATGAAAAGAATTGTAGAAAAGACCAAATCATTCATGGTGGCCTGAGCTGGCCGCATCCTGGCACCCAGAGGCAGGAGCATCCCCTGCCCTGGTGGCATTTGTGCTGTGCCACAGCCATGCAGTGCCATGCAGAGCCATTCCATGTGCCCGCCCTGCTGGGGTTTCTGTTCCCCATTTGCCCAGGGTGCTGCTGTTGAGAGGAAAAGGGAAGTGTTGCTCAACGGGGTGAGCAGAGCACCCACGGATGTGCCAAGCGCTGGGCACAGCGCTGGGTCCCAGCACACTGGGGCACCCACTGGCACCCTGGAGCACCCCAGCAGGTAAGAGGCGCTCCCAGGTCCCCCAGGACACCTCTTCCCAGCCACCTTGTCCCCAGTGCCCTTGGTGGTGCTCCTGCGACCACACAGGGGATGGCAGAGGTTCCTGTGGGTGCTGGGTGGGTGCTGCCCCAACCTTGGGTCCTGGGGGAGGCTTGAGAGGTCCCAGGGGAGGTTTGAGGGGACCCAAGGGACAGGGAAGTTCACAGCCCTGGAGCAGTTTTTGGCTTGGAGGTGGGAGAGGTGAGTGCCGGGAATGCCGGAGCTGGGCTGACAGTGGGGTGCAGTGGGGTGCTCAGTGGGATGCTGAGGGGTGATGAGGGCTCAGTGAGGGGACAGAGGGACTCCATGGGGTGCCGGGGTGCTCAGCGGGGTGTGAGGAGCTGAATGGGGGTGCAGAGGGACTCAGAGGGGTACCAGGGGATAGGCGGCAGGTGCAGCTGCAGGGGGACTGATTCACAAGCACAGAGCACCCCCAAAATTGTGTCCCCGACACTGACACTGCAGCAGGGCTGTGCTCTGGGAACTGGGGAATCCCCAGACACCTGAAATGGGATGGTACAAGCTGACGGGGTGGCCTCTGGACTCGTGCGTCTCTCCCTGGTGCCCTGTGCCCCACACTCCTGGCTGGAGCTCGGGCACCTCCTCCCTGCCTCAGTTTCCCCTTCCCGGGCAGCGTGGCCACCCCCTTCCAGGCAGGTTTGTGCCGGGGCAGCAGGGCGTGCCTCCGGCCAGGGCTGCAGCCAGGGCTGCTGGCAGGGCAGGGAGCGAGGGGAGGGAGGAGAAGCGGGTCCTGCTGCACCCCGAGCGTGTGTGGCCGGAGTGCCCAGAGATGCTGCCAGTGACACGGCTGGGCCAGGCGGCTCGTGGGGCTGTGGCACCACATCTGTCACGCTGCTCTCAGCCTCTGAGGAAAGCAGATGTCCTCTTCCCCTGCTCATAGCAGCCCAGAGGACACTGGATTGGCTCTCTGAGCGCACAGCATTAAGAAGCTCTGGGCTCGTTGTCACCAGTGCCGATTCCGGGGTGAAAGCACCCGCGAGGGTCGCGCTGCGCTCCGTGCGGGTGGCACCTCCCGCACCGAGCCCGGCTGGCTGCAGGGCTTTGGCACCCCCTGCAGAGGAGCAGGAAGCCGTGCCGGCGGCCACCGGCGCATCCTGCCGCAATTTCCTCTGCCGGAGGGGGATGACAGCGGCTTGGCCTTGTGCAAACCTCTCTGTGGGGATGAGTGTCATGGGAAGTGGAGCTGGGATGGGCACCACGCTTTCCTGTGTGCAGCCTCTGCGGTCCCACTCACTCCACCTTCACCTTCTTGTTAGAAATCCATCATTGTGGCTTCAAATCATGGAATCATGGGAGGGTCTGGCTTGGAAGAGGGACCTTAAAGATTCATTCCAACAGCTGCCATGGGCAGGGACACCTTCCACTAGCCCAGGTTGCTCCACGCCCTGCCCAGCCTGGCCTTGGACATTTCCAGGGATGTCACAGCTTCTCTGGGTCACCCAGCTCTCCCAGCCTGGCTCCAGAGCAGAGGGGGTCCAGCCCTGGAGCAGCTCCGGGGCCTCCTCTGGACTCTCTCCAACAGCTCCACATCCTTGTGCTGCTGGCCCCGGGGCCGGGGCAGCTCTGCAGGTGGGGTCTTGCCTGAGCAGGGCAGAGGGGCAGAATCCCCCCCACCTTCCCTGCTGCCCATGCTGGGGGATCAGCCCAGGGCACGGGGGGTTGCACATGACTGCACGTGGCTGGGTCATGTCCAGCTTCCTATCCACCAACACCCCCAAATCCTCCTCAGGGCTGCCCTCCATCCCTTCATCCCCCAGCCTGTGTGGATGCTGGGGGTTGCCCCAGCCTACAGAACACTGGTCCAGGTTCATCCTGCGAGGGCATATGTGACACCAGACAGACGAGTCACCAGCTGTCCCCTCTGACATTCACAGGTGCTGCGGAGAGGCCACACCAGCAGAGAGGACATTGACAGGTGGGAACAGCACCATGGCCAACCTGACGGCCCTCGTGAGCCCAGGGAGGAACTCCTGCACCTACCACGAGGAGTTCAAGCAGGTCCTGCTGCCCCTGGTGTACTCGGTGGTGTTCGTGGTGGGGCTGCCCTTGAACGCGGTGGTCATCGGGCAGATCTGGCTGGCGCGGAAGGCGCTGAGCCGCACCATGATCTACATGCTCAACCTGGCCATGGCTGACCTGCTCTACGTCTGCTCCCTGCCTCTCCTCATCTACAACTACACCCAGAAGGACTACTGGCCTTTCGGGGACTTCACCTGCAAATTCGTGCGCTTCCAGTTCTACACCAACCTGCACAGCAGCATCTTCTTCCTCACCTGCATCAGCATCCAGCGCTACCTGGGCATCTGCCACCCCCTGGCCTCGTGGCACAAGAAGAAGGGCAAGAAGCTGACGTGGCTGGTGTGTGCGGCCGTGTGGTTCATCGTCATCGCCCAGTGCCTGCCCACCTTCATCTTCGCCTCCACCGGCACGCAGAGGAACCGCACCGTCTGCTACGACCTGAGCCCACCCGAGCGCTCCGCCGCCTACTTCCCCTACGGCATCACACTCACCTTCACCGGCTTCCTGCTGCCCTTCGTGGCCATCCTGGCCTGCTACTGCAGCATGGCCCGCATCCTGTGCCAGAAGGACGAGCTGATCGGCCTGGCCGTGCACAAGAGGAAGGACAAAGCCGTGCGTATGGTCATCATCGTGGTCATCGTCTTCTCCATCAGCTTCTTCCCCTTCCACCTCACCAAGACCATCTACCTGATCGTCCGCTCCTCGCCCACCCTGCCCTGCCCGGCCCTGCAG
Organism: Corvus cornix cornix; assembly: GCF_000738735.6. Lineage (NCBI taxonomy): Eukaryota > Metazoa > Chordata > Aves > Passeriformes > Corvidae > Corvus > Corvus cornix. Next base: position 1,292,652 of record NC_046332.1, on the reverse strand, counting down.
GCCTTCGCCATCGCCTACAAGTGCACGCGGCCCTTCGCCAGCATGAACAGCGTCCTCGACCCCATCCTCTTCTACTTCACCCAGCGCAAGTTCCGCGAGAGCACCCGTTACCTCCTCGACAAGGTGAGCTCCAAGTGGCGGCACGACCACTGCGTCACCTACGGCTCCTAGGCGAGGACAAGGCCACCTCGGGGCCACCAAGGCACAGAGCAGTTTCGGTTCTAAGCTCCACGGAGCAGAGATGGCTTCACTGGGGACATCCTTGGGAGGATGGCATCTCCCAAACTTTCAGCCCATCTCCAGCCTGCAGTGGTGCAGTATGAACCCCATCACATCTCCCTGGCTCAGTCACTCGCTTGGAGCAGCTCCAAGCCACTGATGCAAAAAAATCCACTGGGACCGTGGAGAACAAGATGGGACCGTGGAGGACACATCACTGGCTCAGGATGAGCTGCTGGGGAATGATTTCTCCCTGTACTCAACTAAAAATTCCCTGATAGGGGCAGCATGCAAAGGCTGGGGAGGGTTTGGTTCAGCCCATACTGTGGGGCCATGTGTTTCTCCAGCTCAAGGTCAGTGTCACGGATGTTTTTGCGTGGTGCTGGGACATCCATATCCCCCAGTGCCCAGAATGAAGCCACACCAGCAAGAGACACAGGCTCACTGGTATTGCTGGTGCTGCAAAATGGTGGAGGAGGTCCCCTGGATGGACTGAGAACAGGGAAAGGGGACAGAAGGGCAGCTGGAACACCCATGCTGGATTTCCCACTGAAGCCATGATCATGGGCTGGGTTAGGCACAAGGCAGCAGCATTGTCACCTGCCTGGGCACCTTCATCTGCATCCAGCTCCCTGTTTAGCCCAGCACCCCAAATCTGGCCCATCCTGGTGTCTGTGTGCCCTGCTGTCACCTCCTAACCAGGATCCACCACAATCAGAGCCAGAACAGAGTTGGGAAACCCCTGACACAGAGAGCTACTCAGCATCCTCATCCTCATCAGTGCACATCCCACAGCTGGCCTGGCCTCTCCACAGGGTTGGGGATTGAGTTTTTCTCCCACAGCCTCTGTTGGGATGCTGCTCCCTCACAGCGAGGAGGGATCTGCGAGGTGGATGCACCACTCATCGCTCTGCGAGCCTTCTCTAACATACAGGATGTATAGAATTAACTCCCTGCTCTTTCTCAGATGGGTGTATACACCCACTGTATGTACAGACATAGAATACATCCCAGCAGAGGGAGGTTTGTGGCCCAGCGCAGGCTCTGCAGTGCAGAAATTCTCTGTCTGAACACAATATATGCATCTATACAGTGTATATATATAAATACATACATGGATAACAGCATTTTTCATGTCTGCTTATACTAATCACATCTAAGTTGGTTTAAGTAATTTGCTTCAAATCTCCAGGGCTGAGCATACCTCCAGCTTGGCTGCCGGCAGCTGGCCAAGCGTGCAGCTCCATCCTGACTTGCTCCCTGCAGGTACACGGTGTCTCTTCAGGTACCCGGCCACCCAAGGACTCTTACAGTGGGGATTCTCTAACACGATGTATCAAACCAGGAGTCCCGTGGAAAAGAAATAGATAAGGACCGATTCTTGCTAGGTGTGTGAGAGCTGTTTGAGAGCTGTGTGAGAGCTGTGTGAGAGCTGTGTGAGAGCTGTTTGAGCTGTTTGAGCTGTGTGAGAGCTGTTTGAGCTGTGTGAGAGCTGTTTCTCCCTGCAGCCGCTCGGCCGGGCTGTGCCGAGGAGCCGAGGCCGCCCCGGGCCCGAGGGTCCTTCCCGCGCAGGGAGCACAGAGCAGCCAATGGGAGCGGGGCTGAGCAGGGGCTGGGAAACCCCGTGCCGCCCTCAGCGCCCCTCTCATGGCGGGGGGGGGGGAGGGACGCGGACAGAGCCCGAGCCTGATGTCCCCAACCCTTCCCTGACAGGAGGAAGGTGACGGGGTGGGAGCGCCGGGCCACGCCGTCCGGACCCAGGAGAGGGCGCAAAGTATTTAGATTTGGAGAAATGCAGCTGATCCGTGGGTGTCCACCTGGCTCCAGGGAGGGAAGGAGGAGCCCTGCACCATCACAGCACCCAGTTCCTGGATAGGACCCATGGGACGAGATGGCCGAAAAAAACTGAACCACAATAAAGCTCCGAGGGGGAAAAAAATTAATCAGCTTCCAAAAAGCCTTTTTGGTGGTGGCTGCAGTGGTGGCTGCAGGGGCTGTATGGGCTCAGGTGGTGACATCCAGCAGCCTCAGGATGATGTTCCTGACACTGGAATCACTAATTTGGAATGTTTTTAAGAGCAGGGGACACACAGAGCTGTCTTTCAGTCTCACCATGTCCTGCCCAGCCTTGGGGTCCTGTCAGCAATTCCCGTGGCCTAGAAGGCAGGGTGATGTGAGTAAAGGGATCCCTTAGAAATGGGGTGAACGCTTTGACAAATCTCCTCTGCTTGCAAGGCGCTCAAAGCCAGCAGCTGCGGAACAGCTCCTACAGCACCGAGCGGGGATGAAATACACGGCTTTCCCAAAATGCCAGCTGGGGGGGACATCATGGGCACATCATCCTTGCAGCCCAGGACTGGGGGAAGCAGGGAAGCAGGGCGGAGGGTGGGAAGGGAGAGCCAGGGAAGGAATACTTGCTGGGGCGGAGCATCTCACGGCATCGCTGCAGGAGGTTTTTAGGTCCTAAGAAATGCATTTACAGGAGGTGATCGGGTTTTTTTTCAGTTTTTTTGTGCCTCAAGGTCAGAGCCAGCAATGTCCTCTACGTGGCCAGGACACCGCTCCAGCCCCACCCGTGCTGCCAAGGCCACAGCTCACCCACCAGCCATCCCAGCCACCTTCATTTTTCACATCCCCAGCGATAAATCTGCTGTCTTGGGGGAAAAAAAAGGGTTATATGCTGCAAATAGCAAGCGCTGACAAATGATGCTGAAAACCCACGAGAAAGTCTGTTCACGGGGCAGTGCTTCACTGGAGAGCTTTGCAAGTCGGGAACAAGGTGTTCTCCCTTCCCTGAGATGAGCTGCAAAGCAGGGTCTGGAGAAATCCACTGCGATGGGAAGAATCTCTGGCTGGAACTCACATTTTTGATTATTTATCCTGTTTCCCCCTAAAAAGAAAAAGCTGGGAAGGGATGGAGGGAATCACGGAATGGTTTGGGTTGGGAGGGATGTTGAAGACCATCTAATTCCAACCCCCTACCAAGGGTGGGGACACCTTCCACTGTCCCAGGCTGCTCCAAGCCCTGTCCAGCCTGGCCTTGGACACTTCCAGGGATCCAGGGGCAGCCACAACTTCTCTGGGCACCCTGTGCCAGGGCCTCCCCAGCCTCACAGGGAAGCCTTTCTTCCCAGTATGCCATATAAATCTCCCCTATTTTAAAGCTGTCCCCCCTCATCCTATCACTATCTGCCCATGTAAAAAGTTGCTCTCCCACTTTTTCATAAGCCCCTTTATATAAGGGAAGAGGGATGAAGGATGCTGGGGGTGGGGGGGTGTGAAAAAAAGGATGCAGGGGGGTACTGATGGATACCAGAGGGGGGTGAAAGATACAGAGGGGTGCGAGGTGTTCCTGCTTATCTTGGGAGCGAGAGGGAAGCTCTAAAGCCGCCTTCCTCTCCCCCCATCCCCTCCATAAAAAAAGGAAAAATTAAACAAATAATAATAAAAAAAAAAAAAAGGGAGCAAAACTTCAACCCTCCCCCTCTGCGGGAGCAAACCCCGCCTCCGGGGAGGAAAGTTTATTTGAATGCAACAAATAAAAAAGCAGGGGGTGAGGGAGGAGGAAAAGCCAAAAAAAAAAAAAAAAAAAAAGAAGTGGTTGGGGGGGGGAGAGAGAGAGAAAACAAAGCGGGAGGGATGCAGCCCGCCGGCAGCCCGGAGGAGGAGCGGGGCCGGGCGGTGCCTGCGGCGGGGCCGGGCCGGGGCGCGGCGGCGGCGGGGCCGGGGGCGGGCGGGAGGCGGCGGCGGCGGCGGGGGGGCACCGACAATGGCGGAGGGGGGCAGCGGCCGGGGGTAGCGGCGGCTCGGTGCCTCCTGCCCGCCTCCTCCCCGCCTTCCTCCTCCTCCTCCTCCTCCTTCTTCTTCCCGGGTAGGAAAGTTTCAGCGCCGATCGCGGAGCAGCAACCGGGCCGGGCTTTTGGCAGCCTGGCCCCGTCGGTACGGCAGCTTCGCTTCGTTTCACCGAGCCGGAGCCGACGGGCCCGGTTTCATGCCGGGGCTCAGCCGCCGTCCCCGGCTCCACCGCCGCCCCCGCCGCCGCCGCCGTCGCCGCCGGGCCCGGGGTTAAACGCGGAGCCGCCGCGCTGGCCCAGCGTCCCGGCGATGCGGAAACTCTTCGGGGAAAGCTGCCGGCAGCCGACGGGACCGACCGGGAATGGGATGGGGAACGGGAGCGGGAGTGGGGGCGGGAGCGCCCGCGGAGCTCCCCCGCCGCCTCCGCCCCGCAGCCGCGTCCCGCACCCGGCGCTCCGCTCTCCCCGCGGAGCTCCGCCGGAGCCCGGCCCGCATTCCTGGCATAACTCGACTCGACCGCAACCACCCTCCTCCTCCCCATCACCCCGCTCCAACGGGGACGATGAAGCTGCGGCGGCCCGTTCTCCCCGCGCCTCATCGGGCAGCGAAGGCGAAGGGCAGAGCGCTGCCCACCGGCCCCGCCGCCGCACGGAAGAAGAAGAAGGAGGGCACGGCGGATGGCGATGCCCGAGGCCGAAGGCTGCACTAGGGTGGTCCCCCGCCACCCGCTGCCCATGGTGGCCCGCGTCTCCAAGGTGAACATCCTGCCCTTCGGCAGCCCCGGCGGGTCACGCAGCAGCAGTCGTTATTCCAGCACGGAGACGCTGAAGGAAGAGGAGCAGTTTGGGATCTGTTGGCCCAGCCAAGGACGGACTCTCCAGGCAGGTTATGGTATCTATCGATCGCCCAGTTTCGGGGCCAGCGATGGCCTGGCGTGGGGACAGCCGGGGGTTCGTGTCCGCCCCAAGCTGCCCCAGAGCGTGGCCAAGGCAAAACCGGACTATGGGAGCGAGAGCCTGCACCAGCCAGCGCTGGAAGGGGAGCGGGCCAAGCACCGCAAGTCCTTGTCCAACCCCGACATTGCCACCGAGACCCTGACGCTCCTCAGCTTCCTCAAATCAGACCTCTCAGAGCTGAAGGTGAAGAAGAAAGGGGTGAGGATCGGCCTTGACGTGGGCTCCGATGGATGCTCCAGCGTTGCCAGCCCCTCCCCAGGCAGCTGCGGTGCCACTCATCCCCAAAACCGCTGGGCACCAGGCGAGCGGCCAACGCTCAAGGACCTAACGGCCACTTTACGTCGCGCCAAGTCCTTCACCTGCTCTGAAAAATCTGGGACGCGGCGGCTTTTCCTACAGAGCACCATGAAGCAGAGCTCCTCCGAGCTCCTCCTGGCCTCTACTGACAGCCAGGACCGGGTGGCTCCGAGTGGGGGACAGCAGGGGGACGAGGATCCTCTCCCCATGGTCATCCAGGACCAGTACATCCAGGAGGCGAGGCAAGTGTTTGAGAAGATCAGCAGGATGGGTTCCCAGCAGGACTACGGCTTTCCTGCCGAACAGAAGGACAGTGGAGGTGCGGAGGGCGCTGAGGTGGTGGCACCGACAGGGACGACAGACGCAACCCTTCGGGGACGGGTGGAGAGCACACGGTGTTTGAAGGATGTGGAGTCAGAGGAGAACCTCGCTTGCAGTAAATCTGTGGAGGAGCTGTCGGGTCACGAGTCGAGCGTGACAGACGAGGGCATCGTCACGGAGCCAGAGCCCATGGGGATCCCCTTCCAAGGCCTGCATGAAGCTGTGGACGCCTGGATGCTACCCAGTGCTGGACTGGCAGCCGGTGACTCCGAAATGCCACTGCCCGCTCACCCGACGGCAGCGGTTGAAGACCTTCCAGCTGGCAAAACCCGAGACGCCGAGCACCCTGGCAGCCTGCGGCGCCGACGTAAGTTCCCGTCAGCGGGCGCCAATGGGATGGAGGGCGGCAGCGAGGGTGGCACTGAGCCCTACCGCTCCCTCAGTGACCCCATGCCTCATCGGAGATGCTCGGTGGCGGAGGAGGCGAAGAATTTCTCCGTCGACAGCAACCTGCTGAGCTCGCTGAGCGCCAAGGCGGGCATCCCCCAGCCTGGCGCCAGCGCGGGCAGCGCGGGCAGCGCGGGCAGCGACCTGTCCCTGGGCAGCGATGGGCCCCGGGACTACAGCAGCCTCATTCGCACCATTGTCAGCCAGCCCGGCGCCATGGCCAAGCTGGGCGATGACAAGGCCAATGGCAAGACCATCAAGAAGAAGTCGCTGAGCGACCCCAGCCGCCGCGGCGAGCTGGCGGCCGGCGCCTTCGAGGGTCCCGGCGAGGCCATCAGCGAGCTGGAGCCCAGCATCCCCCCGTCCAGCAGCGAGCCCATCCTCTCGGCACAGCCGGCAGCGCCGGGGCACCGGCCGCGGCTATGGCTTTGACCCCAAGCTGGCCGACGTGCTGTCCCCTCGCATCGCCCGCCGCAGCTCCAAGAAGCGCTCCAACCGCGCGGCACACCAGGAGAACCAACCGCCCCCGGCACCCGCCGTCCTCGCCAAGAGCCGCCTGGCCACCAAGCACGTCCGTCACACCAGCGAGCCTGCCACCTTTGTCCCCATCACCGTCCCCGAGGCACTCGTCCCCTCCGGCCACCACGGCCACCTCCCTGTGCCGGCTGCTGGCCGCTCACCTGGAAAATCCTTCCCGACCCTCCAGCCTCCTTCGCTGGAGGATGTCACCAAGCGGTACATGCTGGCCCTCAACTCAGGTGACACGTCCCCCAGTCCTGGGGATGGACCTTGCTCGCCACCCGCTGCCCCACCGCCCCGGCTGCCCCGGTGCTCGCGGCTGCCCGATCAACACGGCCCCAGGACCAAGCCACAGGTGGTAAGTGCCCATCCATCCTAAAAGCACCTTTGTTTCACAGGGTATGTGACCCATCTAAAGCACTGGTGGCCTTGGGGGCCTGTCGTGTGTCCCTTGTGGTGGACAGATTCCCATCTGCGGAGGCACTGCTGGATGGCCAAGAGCCCTCCCAGCCCTTTCCGGTGGTCCCCAAGGGATGAGCTCTTGTTTGTTGGAGCAACCTCCCTGATAAAAAAGCAATTTTTGGATGGGAAAAAAGAAGTTTTCAGGTTAAATAATGCCAAAATTTGGTGGAAGAGGGTTTTATAAATATATATATATATCATTTTATGTTTACATATAACATCTCTCTATATAAGGTCCTGATAAATTGACCATCTCTGAGATGCTGAACCAAAAATTGCCTTTTCCTTGGCTGGGAAGGCTTAAACAATCCTCCTGCTTGGGATTCCTCATGTTATACCCCTTATCAAGCAAATCTGCCTTTTCCCCCCAAAAAAAACTGCCATCCCTCCGCTTGGGATCATGAGCACTGCTGTGCTGGTGGGTGGGAAAAGGGGGGGGAAACATTTTTGTGCAGGCACTGAATATTTGATCGATAGGTACAAGTTTGATCCTGTGTGGGGAAGAATTGGTGCAGGCTGGGGGATGTGAAGGTGCTCTGCTCACCCTGAAGCACACTTGCGTGCTTTGGGATCTTTCCTGGGATGGGTTTTTGGCATTGCTGGCCCCTTGGCCGTTGTTTGAACACGAACTCGGGTTCCCATCACTCCGGGTGTTTGTGCCGGGAAGGGCTTGGAAGCATCACCTCCTGCTGAGGCACAGCAGTGCCAGCACCCACGGGGCTTTTAATAGCTCTGGGAGAAGCCCAGAAATACCCGTTCCCGCGGGGGATCTGCGGAGAGCTCGCAGGAATGATGCTGGCAGGGCTCTCTCCCCCTGCTCTGATGCCGATTTAAGAGGATGGGCTGGACCATTCCCTTCCAGCAGCCGCCGGCAGCCAAGCGTGAAGTCCCCAGGCTGAGCCCGGCTGTGTAACCCTTGCTGGCCAGGGCAGAGCCACATGGAGCAAGGCTGGTTTTCTTTGGATCCTCCAAAAATCCAGATCCCTGCAGCATCTTCCCTCCAGGATGTTCTCTTGGGGTCTGGCATCCTCCTCACAAGATATTCTCTTGGGATCCAGCATCCCTGCAGCATCATCACTCCCAGGATGTTCTGGGCTCTGGCATCCCCACAGCATCATTCCCCCAGGTTATTCTCTTGGAATCCTTCATCCCTGCAGCAGTATTCCCCTCAAGATGTTCTCCAGGGGTTTCTGCTCGCCATCCAGCTCCTTCTCCCGTTGTTGTCCCTACTGCCAGGCAACAACCATTGGTGGCTGAGAACAGGGAGCTCTTGGCCACTGTGTGAAACATCCTTGGGGATGTTTTGGGTGAATTTGGGGTGAGTTTGGCAGCAGTTTTTGCCTGATGGACCAGTTTAGGTACAGTTTTTTGTCTTCTCTCATCTTGGGCTGAGATGTGCTATGGAACCATCGAGCGTTATAATTAAAATGGGTTAATGAGGAACCTCCTGGAGCTTTGGCTGGTGCCACCTTGGGGATGTTGGCAGGTCCCCAAGATGAGGCTGTGCACCCAGTGGCATTTCTAAATAATTAATATGCTTAGTTTATATAATATATGGTTTATTTTAATAATTTATGGAGAGACGTTTCTTACTCAGGCAGCTCCCTGTGGTGTCCTGGGGCCGGTACCTGATGGCCCCAGTATCAGGGATGCTCTGCTGACCCCACACCCCGATACACCCCCAGCCCTGGTTTGATCCCAACTTTGGGATGATTTTGGGTGGGTTTTTACCAACTGTTTGGCCGAGCGTCTCCCGAGGTGGATGGGCCCCCCCTGTGGAAGCAGACCCTGAGGATGCTGCTCCTCACCTTGCCTGAACCCTCCGGCCCTGGGGAAGAGGGTGCGAATTTTCCCTTTTAAGGGCAACACCAAAGCTGTATCTTCAAATCTCTCTCCTGCCTTGGGATTTCTTTGTGCTCCAGCCATATCCTAACTGGAACCAGGATTTTTATTTCTCCTTTTGATTTACTAGATAGTAAAGAGCTGGGATGTTTTATTTCAGATGGCACCAGCTTTGCCTGGGGGGGCGGAGGGGGACCGAGCCCTGCAAGGGAGTTGCTTTAATTCGAAGTGAGAGCACTGAGGACCGGATGTAACTTGGCACTGGGATGGCTGGCTGGGAACAGGGATTTATGTGCTCCCTGAGCAGCAGAGAAGAAATAAGCTTTATTTTTTACTTTTTGATTTTTTTTCCCCTCCCTAACTCAATGGAAAGGGCCGGCATTGCAAGGTTGTGAGTCTGTGTGAGGAAATGGTCATCTCCACTTGGGAATTTTGGGGGGTGGGAGCATCCATACCGTATCATGTGATGGTCTGTCCATCCTGGTGTCCATCTCCAGCTGACTGTACTGGGATATTCTCTTGGGGTTGAGTGTCCCTGCAGCATCATTCCCCCAGGGTATTTTCCCAGTTCCCATGGTTTGGTGGTGGCTTTGGCAGAGGTGCATCTGGCACATCCCACCGAGAGAGGTAACATGCTGTTCTCCCTCGGGGGCAGCACTGTTTGTCCTGGGTGCTTTCCAGCAATTCTCCATGGGGCTGGAGCCAACCAAGCCATCCTGGGTGCAGAACTCCTTCACACCATGCCTGATGATGGGCACGAGGCTTTTAATTCCTCAGGGGTCATTAGCAGCACGTCCTGCTCTGGCAGATCCTGTGGGAGAAAAAACCCAAAAACTCAAGATAAAGACTTCTTCCTGCTTCCAGCATCCCAAAAGCTGCTGGAATGGGCAACACACACAAGCATGTGTGTACACCCATGTGCAGCTCCACAAAGCCTAGCACCAAGGCAGGATGCATTTAGGATGCATTTGGGATGGATTTGGGGTCCATTTGCTGCTCAGCGAAAGTATGAGCAGGTTGCCAGACTGGCAACCACTTGGATCTTTCTTCTCCCCATGGCTGAATCCGTCTGGGGATGGAAAATTAGGTATGTTCGCTGTCGTGCTGTGTTTATTGACTTAGCAGCAGTTGGATTAAACAGGAAAATATTGATTTAAATATAGCACCTCTGGGGAGCACGGGAGTCGTGGGAACGCGGCCCCCGGTGCCCTGGCCGCTGCCTTCCCCACCTGCTGCTCCCCGAGCGGGGCGGCCGCACCCCGGAAAAGCCATCAGGGATGGAGGGGGATCCCGGAGGGAAACGCTGGGGTCGCGTTCCCAGGGACGCTTGCGTAAACCACCCCCTTTCCTCCCCAGCATCCTCCCTCCCAGCTCATCCTCCAGGAGCTCCTCCTCGCTGTGGGGACAGCTCAAAGGCCAGATCCGTGCACCGGCCATATATTCCTAAAGTTTGTCATCTTTGAACTTAGTTTCCCTCCGTTCTCTTTGTGTAAATCTCCACAGAAACCAGGTTTGGGGCTGTGGCTGGGAGTGTTCTCATTTTTTGGTGTTACTGGAAGTCTGTAATTAAAGGAGCTGCAGGGGAAAGGTGGGAATGGGCAAATCTTGGCTTTCCTCTCCCTGCTCCGATGGTTTGCCCGAGTTTTGCGTCCCTGGATCCGCCGTGCTCAGCAAAATGCTGGAGTGGGAGGAGACTGAGGCACACAGGCAGCCCTTCAGAGAGGTGAGATGTGGGATGGAGTGTGGAGAGGTTGGCTGGAATCAGGTGGTGCTGCCTGTCAGTGGCATGGATTGACCCTGGGATCAATGGTACAGGGCCAGACAACGTGTCCAGGGGGGTGACCCAGCCCAAATCCCCTCAACTCTGCCCATTTTTGCCCTGTCCCTTCCTCGCTGCCAGGGCTCTGAACAGGGCTGCTTTGTCCCTTGTCCCCCCACTTTAATTAAAAGCCTCTAATTAATTAGGCAGCGAGCTCCACCAGAGGGGATGATCCATGTGGGATGTGCATCCTTTGAGGGCTGTGATGGTGGTGTGGGGCGGGATCCAGCCTTGGAGCGACAGGGTTAGCGCTGGGCTGAGCTGGTGCTGGGGGCTGGCCTTGGCCTGTAGCTGCCTGATCCAAAGGTCAGGCTCTTGGCAGGATCTGGGATCTGCAGCGAGGGTGGGAGGCTGGAATGGGCTCAGCAGGAGCTCAGCTTCCAGCCTGTGGAGAGACCCACAGTCCTGCATCTGGGATGCACAGGGAGCTCCCTGGGGCTGGGGTGGACATGGAGGGGTGCACAGGGAGAGGCTGGTTCTGGAGCTTGTGCATCCACAGAATTCCCTGGAGCTGGTGTGGGTGGGCATCCCTGCACAGGGAGTCCTGGAGTGCAGGGATACACATACAGGGGGTGTGGAGAGGTCCTGGTGCAGGGGTATATTCCCAGGGATGCACAGGGAGATTCCTGGTGCTGGTGCAAGGGTGCCTAAAGGTGCAGGAATGCATGAAGAGGTCACTGGTGCCAGTTTGCACGGGCACAGAGGAACAGGGATCAGTAGTGCCACCTGTATCCTGGTGTGGGGAGATCCCAGGTGCGGGGGTGCAGGGATAGATCCAGGTGCTGCTCCCACTGCACACAGCTGGATGCAGAGGGAAGGAGCAAGGCTGTACATCCCATGGGTACATTGCTCTGCATTTCTGGGCAGCCTGCCTGCACCCTGCCTGCATCTGTGCACAGATGCCTGGGCTTTTCCATGGAAAATCACATGCCCCCAAAGCCTCTGGGAGGAGGTGGCCTGGTTCTTCCATCTGCTCTTGCCAGGGAAGCAGCAGGTCGGTCTCTCTGAGGTGTAACCTCCAGGTAACCTCCTGCCAAACCCAGCTGGAATGGAAGCTCAAAGCTTCCCAGGGCTTGTTCCTGCAGCCTTAATCCATCATTGCAAGGGCTGTGGGATCCTTGGAAGTGTTCAAGGCCAGACTGGATGGGCCTTGGAGCAACCTGTTCTAGTGGGAGGTGTCCCTGCCCATGGTAGGGGGCTGGAACAAGATGAACTTAAGGTGCCATCTGGACCAAACCATTCTGTGATTCTGTGATTCTCTCATTTAGAGCCTTTCCCAGGGATATTTCTGAAGTGGGAGATTTCCCCTGGATATTGATCCCTGTGGGATGGGAGTGTCCAGAGAGGCAATGTGCTGGGGTCTCCCCTTGCTGTGAGTTCATTGCTGAGCTCCCTCACCTGGTCACAGCAGGTCCCGTGGGGCATCCCACAGCTTCAGAGCTGCAGCAGGGACTTCTCCTAAATCCAGGATGGAGAAGGAGGTGCCCTCACACGAAGGGAAGGTGCAGCAAGGTAGCCCTGGGGTTTGGCCAGTACAGTTTCCTCTTCTCTCATGCCATGCGCTGGAAAACAGGGAAAGAGACTCCCATCCTCCCATCCATCCTCCTATCCATCCATCCATCCATCCATCCATCCATCCATCCATCCATCCATCCATCTCCATCCATCTCCTCCCATCTCCATCAGCCTCCATCCATGTCCATGCTCCCATCCAGCCATCCCCCTCCACCCATTCCCACCACCCCTCTGAGACAACAGTCCCCACATGCTATCCAGGCATGATTTTCCAAGAGAACATGGTCCATCTGCCAGGATGGCTCCTCCTGAAGGCATCGAGCGCGGCTTGCACAGACAAAGCCCATAAAACGGAACCGTTGCCATTTCCACCATGGTGCCTCCAGGCCAGGATGTGTCCAGTGAAGGAAAATCAGCCACTTCCAACCCCCTCTCCCTCAACGTGGCTCTTTTTAAAGCTCTGATGGTTGATCCCGGTGGGGCTGTTTCTCTGGACTCCCTTGGTTTCCATGGAGAGGATGAGGGAGGAATTTCAAAGGGAATGGCTCCAGTAAATGAACTCTTCTCTAAAAATAGTATGTTTGCTTTTGGTTCTTTGGGAACTGTGGCCCGGCCAATGGGAGGAAGAATGAAAATCAGCATCTGGGTAAAAATATTCCAGTAACTCACTCTTTGTGCAAATTCCCTTTGGAGCCGCTCAGCTTCCGGGGGACAGGAGGCTGGTCCCAGTCTGCCCAGTTCCTGCCCTCCTGACCACCATTCCTGGGTGCAGCTGGGGGCTGTCCCCAAGCCTGGTGCTCCCCTGTACCTTGTGTAGGGTATTTCGAGTTGAATCCCTTTAACCCCAGCGGTGGAAGGACTGATGGAAGCAAATGTTGGGCTTGTGTGACCCCCATGTCCTGCGTTGTCCCGGAGACCCCGGGCCTGTCCCTTTCTGGGAACCAGGAGATGGCCACCACCACCTTCCACCCCACCAGTGACATCCAGGACACCCATGAACCCCACCAGGACATCCCTGCATGGATGTGCTGGGAAAAGGACACCTGTGGTAGGATCCCCCACCAGGTTTCCTCTGGAGGAGTCACTGTCCCAGTGAGGGGACAGCCACCACCAGGTCCCCTTGGAGAAGCCACCATCCTGCTGTGGGGCCACCAGCATCCCTGCATGGTCCCTGGGGCTGGAGAAGGTTTCCTTGGTGGTGCCGTGGAGTTGCTATTTGTGACTGCCTGTTCCCGAGCCCTCCAATACTCTCCAAAAAAAACAAAAAGGGAGTTGTTTGCATGGGAAGATTGGCATCTCCGAGCCTGGGATATGGTTTCCTGCTTTTTTTAGCTGGAGTAGCAGCAGACTCGTCGGCCTGCCCTGATTTGGCATCCTTCTTCTTGCTTTTTTTTTTTTGGAAGAGTTTCATCCTGACCCCTCGGCAGAAACACCGTCGCTAGCGGTAGGGGATCAGGTCTGGTCCTTTTGATTTCTTTTGGGTTGCCCAAAACCCCGGTGAGATGGGATGTAGATGGCTCAGAGCCTCGGTGAGCGGAGAGGCAACTCGTCCCTTGATCGACCGAACCTGGCGCAGGTCAGTGGATGCTGAACCCCCCCTGTTCCACCCCCTGCCCCCCACCCCAGGGTGCCGCCGTGACCCTGACAGGGCAGGGAAGCTGTCACCTCTCGCCTTGACTGTGACGTGACGTGGGCTGTGGGCGTTCCTGGCGAGGTCTGTGGTCCCCCCCCCTCCCCAGATCCCTGCTGTCCCACTTGCAGCCGGCTGAGGGGACCCACGGAGCATCAGGCACCGGGAGTCTGTGGGGCACAGCTGGGTGAAGGCTGGTGGTTGTACCTCAGCTGCTGCTGGACATGGATCCAGGCAGGAGGGATGGGAGAAGTCCTGGCAGGGGCATGGAATGGGATGTTCAGGGCTCCTACCTCCTCCATCAGCTCCTGGGTATCCATCAGCTCCTGGGTGCTCATGGATCTGTGGGTGCCCACGGACTCCTGACATCTGTTGGATCCTAGAAATCCAGCAGCTCCTGCATCCCCATCCCCTCTGGGCGCCCATGGACTCCTGGGTACCTGTTGGATGCTGGCCATCCATCAGTTCCTGGGTGCCCATGGACTTTGGATGCCCACAGGTTTGTGAGTGTCTGTTGGCTCCTGGGTGTCCTTCAGCTCCTTTGTGCTTGTGCATTCATGGGTGCCCAGAGTCTCTTTTGGATCCTGGGCGTCCATCAGCTCCTGGGTACCCAGGGAGTCCCCGCTGGCTTCTGGGTGCCCACAGACCCCAGGGTAGCTCCTGAGCAACCATCAGCTTCTGAGCATCCATCATCTCTGGGGTGCCCTTTGACTCCCGGATACCTCTTGGCTTCAGGTGCGCTTGGAATTATGGCTCCATGTGGAGACCTGGATCCCCATCAGCTCCTGGGTACCAAAAACCTCCTGGTGCCCATCACTCCCTGCATGCCAGGCTGGCTCCCTCCTGGCTATCCCAAGGCCTCTGGCCCCATTCCACCAGGCAGCTGGGGCACCTCCACCTGCCACTTGTACCAGGCTGGCATCCAGTAGTGATGCCCAGGGGTGCGAGCATCGGGCACCCTTCTCCCTGGCTTCCCTGTCCCCCAAAATCCTAATAACTGTTGCTTTTGGGGTGCAGTGGGATGCGGGGTGAGGCTTGTGCCAGGAGCAGAGGATGCTGATGGGGGATCCAGGGATTCCAGTGAGTTGAGGGGGTGGAATTTACTCCTGTCCCGGTGGGTGCAGGGCCAAGCCCACTGGGAGGCAGCAGGGAAGGAGCAGGGGGAGGGAAGAGGAGCTGGGCTGACCTCAGCATCTGGAAAGCTGCGCTCTTGGGCCGTGGCCTGCGTGCCGAAAACCGGAGGCAAAAAAAACCTTCCATATTTGGTGAAAGTTGCTCCAGGACTCGGCAAGGGCTGGCAGCAAACGGGGGGCCACAAGCCCCCAGCTCTGCCCTGGACCACTGGTTTTGCAAGGGCTCTGCAAACGTGCCAGGGGATGGATGGAAATCAGGGAGGGTTAAATTGGGGTGAGCATCTCCGATCGGGTGGCAAGGGGGGCATGGAGTGAGGGGGATCCATGGGATGCTGCCAGCAGTGCAGGGCGGATGTAGGAGATGCACCGGCACAATCCTGAGCCTCGAATTTTGGCAGGGGGGGGACTCCTCACCCTCAGCAGTGCTCGTGGTGCAAACCCCGATTTCAAGTGAAAATCCCACGGGAAAAGCCTCACTGTGCATTTAGAGGAGGAATTTTTGTTGCTCTGGGAAATGAGTCTCCTACCTTCTCCCCACTCCCCATCCCACTGGCACCGCTCCTGCTGGACAGCACGGGGATGCCCAGCATCCTTCTGCCCTGCCCTGGAAAAATTGCCCCAACTCCTTTATTTTTTATTCCCCTTTTTTTCTCACACTTTAAAAGCAGAATGGCAGCCAGGCCGTGTCCTCCCGGGATGAATCACCGCAGCCGAGAAGTCCAAGAAGGGAAAACAACTGAATTCCCGTGCACTGGGCTGAAGCTGCCCTGCTCCTCCTCCTCCTCCTCCTCCTCCTCCTCCTCCTCCTCCTCCTCTTCCTCCTCTTCGTGCCCATCCCGGAGGCGGTGTTGCTGCTGGGTTTCTCCATGGGAGCATCCCTGACCAAATCAATGCTCCTCTGTGAGCTGGGAGCCTGGGAAAAACCACGGCCGAGGGAAAAGCAAACATCTCCAGCCCCGGGCCTGCGAATAAACACAGGAATATTATTAGTAACTGAAGCAGGGCTGAATCAGAGCTGCTGATTTATGCTCTTATTTCCTTTCAAGAAGTTACTCTTTGGAGAGCAGCTCGGACTCTCCTTACCCGTGGGAGAGCAGGGAGAGGCTGGGCAGGGAGGGAATGCAGCCCCGGATGTGATTCCGTGTGGCGTCGGGCAGGCTCGGGCACGGCCCCTCCTCTGTGCCACAGGTCCTCCTGTTCCCATGGGAGTGGCTTCCCCAGGACCTGGTGGTCCCAGGGATGAGTGAACTGTTACTCCGAGATGAGAGGCTGGTAGCAGGGAGGGAGAGATTGGAAGCCAGGGATGAGGTGGTGGAGGAAAAGAAGGTGGCTTGTGCTCAGGGATGGCAGTGGCCGGTACCCAGCGGTGCCAGTGACTGATGCCCAGGGGTGGAGGTCAGTGGCACCCAGGGATGGGCTGACATGCCCCAAAAGGTGACTGGTGCCATGGAATGGAGGTGGTTGGTACCAGGGATGGCAGTGGCCGATCCTTTCCTTGGTGGCTGCCGTCCCCCGTCCATGTGGCACGTGTGGGACATAGGGCAGAGCATCACTGATCCCAAGGGAAAGGCTGCTCGGGTCTGCAAGCCCTACAAAACCCAGTCAAACCTCCTGCTTTAATACATCCCAAGAGGACAGAATGTGATTTTTTCCCCAAGTGGTTTCCTGCCAGAGGCTGAGCGATTGAGGAAATATGGGATTGGATGGAATAGCATCATCCTCTTTTGGGAGATGGTGCCAGCCAGGGGCTTTTCTGGCTGCACGAGGAAGTTTTACGTGCCAGGATGATGCTGTTTGTTGCACAGGTGTTTGCTCATTGCATTGGGATGGATGGAAGCAGGTCCAGTTTATTTCCAAGCCTTTGCTTTCCAGGGTTTTGGTAGAAATAGAGCTGAGGATGTGTTAAAATTGTTAAACTTGGGAATTCACCATGCGCTGTCCCCGTGGACCAGTGGCTCCCACTATGTCCCAGCTCCCTCTAGTGGGACCTACCCTAGGAACAAGCATACGGGGAAAGAAAAGGTGCAGAAATTCCGGATTCTTTCAAACTGGGAATGGTGGTTTCAAGGAGGTGCTGAAATTCGGGTAGCTCCGCGCACAACCCTACTGTGACACCCTAGAGAATCTCTCATCAGGAGCTGTGATTCCTCATGGAATGTACATTCCTGCTCTCCCTCTGGCCTTTGTTTGTTTAAAAAATGGGTGGTTTAGGACTTTCCTCCATCGATGCCTCTTTGTTCACGGGGGTGGAGGCAGGACACAATATGCCATGGCCTTTTCCAAATATTTTAGGATGTTTGAAAATCCCTGGGGATGCTCAAACTCCTCCTGCATCGATATTCCTGTGCAGGGGAAAGCAAAATGGTGGAGTTGCACCCTGAGCCTAATTAAAAAATAAAATAAATCAAGATGGGGCAGTTCCCATCCTTCTTCAGGGTTGTATTTCCAGTGTCAGATGGAAAGCTGGGGGAAAAGCCCTTCCCTTGGCCCCCCATCCCAGGTTTGGGGTGCTGCTGAATCACCCCCAAACTGCCAGTGCCGGATCCACTCCATCTTTAGGTTTTCAGGAGCATTTTGCCATGCTGGCACAAGCCTTTGGGATGGGGGATGAGTCCCTTGGCTCCATCCCAAGGAACTGGCATGCTCTTCCCAGGAGGGTTTGGGGTTTTGGGGGAGGAAACACCCAGGTCGGGAAAAAAAACAACAGGGGCTGGTCCGAAAGGAAATCTAAAGGTGTTTACAAAGAGCCGCGCTGCTAAAAATAACCGGCTCATATTTTAGACAGCCCTAAAAATAGGCAGCGCTGTTGGAGTGGCCAAACACTCCCAGGAATTTCCTGTGGGCTGCGGGCCGCTTGCAGGGGGGTCCGGGCTCGGCTGGCCGGCAGCGCTCCGGAGTTTGCTTCCCTGGGTGATGGAGAGGTGACCCCCACCGGGCCCCCGAAAGCACAGCGGGATTCGGCCCGGCTTCTTCTGCCCTGCGCCAGGCAGGACGGGCTTAACCCTTCTCCAGCCATCCTCCCTCCCGTGCCACATCTCGAGCGATTGGGTGGCTTTGAGGGGGAATTCCGAACCCATGGGAGGAAAGCTCAACCTCTCCAGCAGACACCGGAGAATCTCCTTGCAGTGCTCCCGCGGGGAGATGCTGGGCTGGATGAAGGGGTTGAGCCAAGCCAAGGGTGGCGTTCAGGGAGTAGGAAGGGCCCTCCCGGCATGGAGGGATCGCCCCGGGGACAGGCGGTCCCGGGGGAGGGCTCGGGGGCGTTGCTGCGGGCGGAGCCGCCGCGTCACGGCGGCAGCGGCGGGGCTGAACCGGGGCAGGGACCGCAGCAGGAATGGGGCTGGGATTGCCAGGGGAATGGGATTGCGATTGCAAACCAGAGGGATTGGGGATTGCAATGCAGATGCACCCAGGTTTCCGTTCCTGATGGGTCCGGGATTGCCGCAGGAATGGGGTTGAGATTGCAACCCAGATGGATCTGGGGTTACAGCCCTAACGGGTCCAAAACTGCGCCCCAGATGGGTCCAGGATTCCAACAGGAATGGTTCTGGGATTGCAGCCCAAATGGATCTGGCATTGTAATGCAGATGGACTCAGGTTTGCTTCCCTGTTGGGTCTAAGATTGCAACAGGAATGGGGTTGGGATTGCAAAAGGAATGGGATTGGGATTGCAGCACAGGTGGATTGGGGATTGCAGTGCGGCTGCACCCAGGTTTGAATCCCGGGTGGGTCTGTGATTGTAACCCAGATGGGTCTGGAATTGCAAAGGAATGGGTTTGGGATTACAGCCGGATGGGTCTGGGTTTCGAACCAAAATGGGCCCAGGATTCAAACACAGATGGGCCCAGGATTGCGAACCAAGTGGGTCTGGGATTGCAACCCCGAGTGTTGCAGTCCAGTTGGGCCTGGATTTGCAATCCAGGTGGATCTGGGATTGCAAACCAGGTGGGTTTGGGATTACAACTCAAAAGCACCCAGGATTGCACACAGAAGGGTCTGGAACTGAAATGCAGATGGACCTAGATTTGCAACCCATTATGTTCTGGAATTGGACCCCAAATAAAACAGGGATTGCAACAGAAGCAGGTTTGCAATGGGATTCTAGGGTTGTATTCCTGATGGATCCTGGATTGCAATGCAGATATGCCCAGGATTGCAACTGAGATGGGTTTGGGATTGCAGCCCAAATGTGTCTGGGATTACCACCAAAATGGATCTGGGATTGGAACTCAGAACAGCCCGGGATTTCAATCCTGATGGCTCTGGGTTTGCAATGCAGATGGATCCAAGCTTGCAACAAAAATGGTTCTAGGATGGCAGCCTAAAGGAATCTGAGATTACATCAGAAATGGGTCTGGGATTGGATCCCAGAAGAGCTCAGGACTGCAATCCAAACAGATCTGGGATTGCAAACCAAATCAACCCAGCATTCCAACAGCTGGGGTGACCAGGGCACTGCAGTTGCAGGAGCTGCTGCCTTGCAAACAGCGTCCTTACCTGGTGGCAATTAGCTGTCCCTCTTCCCTGATCCCTGCGTGCACTGACGGCTGCTGCAGCTCTCATTACATGCCCCGAGTGGTCCGTTCTCTGCCACGCACCCTTGCCGGGGTGGGATGCTCATCATCCTCATTTCCAAGAGGAAATTTACTGGCTGCAACGGGAGGATGCAGCCCTGCTGCACGCCGTTGCTGTGGAAACAGGGTGAGCGGCTAATTAGATTTAATTAACGAAGCAGGAGGGGAGCGTTACAAACATATCTGGGCAGGATGCATCACCCGGCCAGCAGGGATGTGGGTGCTGAGGTGATGATGCCGCGGGGAAAAGGGGGTCTGCCTCAGTTTCCCTGTCTGCAAGGTCAGGGAGGGGGATATTGGCAAGGACGGAGTCCCTAAGGATGCTAAGCACCCCAACACCATCCGCGCATCCCCCCCTCCCCAAAAATCACACGCCCCAAGAAAGCATCAGCTCCCCCCACCCCACCCCCACCGTCCTCCCTGGGCAAAGCCCTTCCAGCAGCATCCCCCGGCAGGATCCGGCCCTGCCCGCATCCGCGCGTGTCTGTGTGGGCACGGCTCTGCCTCCCGCGCTCCCACCGCTGCCTCCCGCCCGTGCCTGGGCAGCTCCGGGCCCGGGGACCCTCGCGTCGCCACGGACGCAGGCGCAGCCTCGCACCCCGCAGCCGCTCTGCGGGAGGGCTTTTTATACATCCCCGTAGTTCCACATCCACACCGAACCCCGGCGATATAAATAGCGCCTCGCTTTTATTCCCCTCCCCGCCGCATCCCGGCGCAGCGTTCCGGCTCGGGCGGACACCTGGGGTTAGAGATAGAGCGATAGAGAGGGAATTTCGGTGCGATTCCTTGGGCCGCGTGGGACGGACCGACCCTCGGGACCCGCATGCTGCAGATGGTGAGGACTCTGGCGCAGTTCACCATCGCGCTGGAGGACATGCGAGACATCGGGGACGGCATCGACGCGGCCTTCGCCACCTCCGGGCTCAGCGGGGCGGCCGAGGAGCTGCCGGAGAAGGGCTGCGGCAGCCGCGGTGGCACCGAGGTGATGGCAGAAGGGGTCCCGGGGACGGAGGGGGGGGGACCGGTGGGATGCGGGGGTGAGGTAGGGGTGCATGGATGCGTCATGTTTGGACACGTGTGCAGAACCCGGCACCTGTGGGGTCTGGATCGCGATTGCCGTGGCAACGGTGCCTCCATCCTCATCCTCAGCTCGACACCCCCGGGATTCTCTGGATTGCGGGGAGGGGGTTGCTCCCGCCCGGAGAGGGTGATGGGGGGGCTGGAGCCATCGCTGCCACCGCCCCCCCAGTGCTGATTTACACCGCGGAGGCGTCGGCTGATGGGAAATACCCCAATTCCCATGGCGGCAGGGGCTGATCCCGAGGGTGCTGAGCACCTCGGGGCGGCAGGATGAGGCCGGGGTGAGGCGGGGGCGTCCCCAGGGAGAGCAGATGGATAGTGAAGCATTTTCAGCCCCCCAGCGGAGAGGCTTTGCTGGGATGGGGAATGCAGTGGGACACATCCTGCCTTTGCCCACGGATCGCTTTGCCCTGCTGGGATGGTGCCTTACCCCCAGCTCCTGCTCATCCCAGTGGGAATTTTCCCTTGCCGGGATAATACTGGTGCTGTAACGGTGGAACAAATCCCCTTGCCAACAGCTGGGCCTCATCCTGCATCTCCCCACTGCTGCAAACCCCTCAGCTGCTGGTGCAGTATGTGGTGCTGAGCCTGTTCAGCTCCTGGGTCTGACCCTTTGCTTCGGTCCTGAGCTGGGACAGCTCCAGGAAAAAACAGGAGCAGTAGGGAACTACAGGCTGGGTGAGGGCTGGGGAAACTGAGGCAAGGTGAGGGGTCAGGTACCCCTAAGCTCCATCCTCCGGCGAGTGCCCTTCATCCCATAATTGCAACAAATTGATCCGGCAGTGAGAGTGTTTCTAAACCTTCTAACCAAGTGGGGAGGTCTCAGCTGGTGTCCCCGAGGACTCCAGTATCACCATGGTTTCCTGATTCCCTGGAGAGACTTGGACCTGTCACCAATATTTGGCTCTAGACAACGATTTCCTGCATGATTAACTCCATCATCAGCCTGCTGGGGAGCAGGGAAACTGAGGCACGGCTCTGTCCTCGAGCACTGAGCAGGATGTGGCCAGGATTGCTCCCCATTGCTCCCTGGGGACCACCAGGGACATGGTGGCCTCTCTCCACGGTGAGGATGGTTGGGCTCAGACTTCTTCCTGTGGCTGCAGAGCAGCTTCACCGCTCACGTGTCCCCACTGGGGAGGACACAGCCCCATGTGTCCAGGGGACAGGGGCTCATCCCACAAGATTGAGGACATTTGGGGTGTCTCACATCCAGGGTCTTGGAGATTCTACACATGCAAAACTTTTGGGGTATCTGTGCCCCCCAGGCACTTGGAGCATCCCTGCACCAAAAGCTTTTGGGATTTCTCTGCACCCGGCATCTCTCGGAGCACCTTCACATGCAAAACCTTTGGGGTGTCTCTGCACCCAGAATCTCTGGAGTGTATCCAAACACAAAACTTTTGGGGTATCACTGCACCTTTGGAGCACTTCTGCATCCAAAACCTTTGGGGCCCAGGGCTCTTGGGGCATCTCTCACCAAAATCTCTTGGGGTGTCTCACACCCAGAGACCTTAAGGCATCTTGCACCCAGAACTTCTGAGGTGTCTCTGCACTCAGAGCCTTTGGAACATCTCACAGCCAAAACTTTTGGGGTGTTTCACGCCCTGGGCTCTGGAGCACTGGGCCCCCAGGCTGAGCTGCAGGGGGTGCACTCAAGGGGGGTCTCTGAGCCCCATGGCCAAGAAGACCCCGACCCACCCGCTTCCCAAGGCCGGCGGGCCGTCCCACACTGCCACCCTCCCCGTGCCCCCCACCACCCCATCAATCCGCCTCCCGTGGGGCCACAGCCCAGCTCCAGGGTGCCCGGGGTGCTGGGCGGGAGGCGAATTCCTACGGGTCCGCTCGGAGCGGAGCCGCAGGAGAGCCAGAGGGCTCCGGGACCGACCCATGTAGGGCTGTGAGCTCCAGGGCGGGCTCCTGACGCGGCCGCGGAGGAAACCAGGCGTCTGTGCGCTCGGTGTCATGTACTTCCTAATCCTCCCGGATTCCTCCATCGGGGTGGAGAGGGAGCGCAGGGGAGCTGGACGCCAGCCGGGCTCCTCCGGTGTTCAGCCTTCCCAGCCAGCCCCGGTGCCGGCCCCGACCCCCGGCACGCAGCTCCCCCGCCCCGGGTCACCCCAAAACACTCGTGTGTCTTTTTCCCCGGGCAGGACATGAGGAAACACGTCATCATGACGCTGCTGGACACCGAGCAGTCCTACGTGGAGTCCCTGCGCACCTTGATGCAGGTAAGGTGGCACGGCCAGGGTGTGACACCCCAAACCACAGCATGGGGTCACCGTGGTCACCCCAAGTCGGACCCCCGGCTGCGGGTGCTGCACCAGGACCTGTGCGGCACAGGGGTGGGTTGGGGTGGTGGGGGGGACGTTGGGGACAGCGGGAGCAGAAGTGGGAGCACTGTGACAGCAGCCCCAAGCACGGGGTGTGGGAGTTACCTCCATCTCCAAAGCGAGCCTGTGACATGCCCAGTGTGTTGTCACCTGGCAGGTATCATGTCCCCAAATCTCCTCCCGTGCTTGCTTCCCAAAAGCTCTTCCTCATGTGGCACCCCATCTTCTGATGGGCCTGCCATGCTGGGGGACCCCTGAGGTCCCCTGTTCCCACGTGCTCCTGCTCGGATCAGCACCTGCAGACCTGGGCCAAAGGTTTTTCCCAGGCCTTTTTTTTGCTGAGCTGGTTCCAACCCCCCTGGAGCAGCCTGGCCGGAGGGTCCACCTCACGTTTCAGATGTTAATGAAGGTGTTTCGGCAGGTTAATGGTGGTCAACGCCCTGGAGAAGTCACCTGGCGCTGCGCGCCCCTGCCGGGGGAAACACCAAAAACTCCGAGCTCTGCAAAAGCAGTGCCTGTGGGACATCTTGTGCCACAAGGGCATGGGGAACACCATCCCAACACTCTCATGGGCTCTTGCCATAAATCCCCCACAAGGGTGCCCCCATGGTGGACACAGATGTGCTGCAGGAGGGAAGCACCCTCTGAGGCTGCTGCCAGTGCAGACCTTGGCTTAGAGAGGCAAGAGGATCCCAGCTCCGGGCCTGATTTTGGGGGGAGCTGTACAGGGTTTGGGGTTGGGGGCCTTCCCTGCTGGTGTTGGCACGGAGAGAGTCTGTCCCATGGTCTGTGCATCCTCTGAGGTGGCATGTGAGGCTGGTTGGAGAGGACAGCCCTGCTGCGACTGTCCAGTTTCCCTCTGGAGGGAGCGGTTGGACACGGCTGGGAGCCACGGGGTGTTAATGCCTGAGCTCTTGTGCACAGGACCTGTCCTGACACAGCGCAGCTGGGGGGACCTGGCTTTCTGGCAGGGATCACAGGGCTCCAGGTGTCCCCAGCTCCCTGTCTCAGCTGGAATGAGGTGCTCAGATCCTTGACATGGCTTGGTGGCACGTGGCATGGTGGCTGCCAGG
Source organism: Corvus cornix cornix (assembly GCF_000738735.6). Classification (NCBI taxonomy): domain Eukaryota; kingdom Metazoa; phylum Chordata; class Aves; order Passeriformes; family Corvidae; genus Corvus; species Corvus cornix. The sequence continues at coordinate 1,268,637 of NC_046332.1, read as the reverse complement.
GACAAACATCACCTTGGAGCATCATCTTCCAGCCAAGCCAGATGGTGCATGGACAAGCCCTGCCTGCTGTCCCTGTGTGCTGCAGCAAGGGCTGCCTCCGTGCTTTTCATCCCCGTGTGGAAGCACAGGATGCCACAGTCCATCCCAACTCCTGCTGGAGGTGCTGGACATATTAGGGCAGGTGAAGGGGGTTTGGAGCCTCAGGACGGATTTGGTCCTTCTAACTTGGGTCTCCACGAGATATCTGGCATCAGCTTGAGGAACCTGATTCCTGGGGAATGACTCCTCCTTCACCAGCTTGGTTGGAGATGTCCAAGGCCACTTGAGATGGGTCCTGTGCTCAGTGCTCAGCTGCGTGGTCCTCCCAACTTCCTGAAAGCCACCGGCACCCTGTGCTGGTCAGATTGAGGGGGTGGCAAGGCTTGAGAAGACCTTCCACATCCTGCTGCATCTCCTGCAAATCCATCTCTCCTGTTCCAGGGGCACTGCTCCACTCTGCAGCTCTGGAGGGAGGGCGGGGGTTTCATAGCAGAGCCACCCACCCAACCTTGCTGAGGACCTGCTGGCCCTGCGTATTGCTCGTTGGCCATTGTGTGGTGGTCCAGGGCATGATCCAGTGGATGCATCCTGCTGGCTCCAGCCCCTCCTGGTTCCAAACACCCTAAATCCCACCAGGAACACACTGGCATTTGGATCCTGGGGTCGTGTTGCCATCATTTCCAAGCTAGGTCAGGCAGATTGAGGCGACAAAGGCTCATGACAGCAAAGGTGGCTCTTAAGGCCGTGGGACAGAGGGTCCTGTGCTATGCAGCTTCCTTGTGCAGACCTGTCCCCCTCCCCACACAGCCATGGGTGGGATGGGACCCAGGGAGGCTGGGTTGCAAAACCTGTCTGGTCCTGCTGGTGTGTCCCACAACCCAACATCCCGTGGAGGAACCCCCTGCTGCAGGATGCCATCCATCCTATCTACACGGACTGAGAGATCCGTGCTGGGTGGGGTGGGAGAGGAAACCTCCGTGGACCCCGGTGCCTCTGCTTGCCTGCAGGGTTACATGAAGCCGCTGAAGCAGCCGGAGAACTCCCTGCTGTGCGACCCTTCGCTGGTGGATGAGATCTTCGACCAGATCCCCGAGCTGCTGGAGCACCACGAGCAGTTCCTGGAGCAGATCCACGACTGCGTGCAGAACTGGCACGAGAAGCAGAAAGTGGGCGACCTCCTGGTGCAGTCGGTAGGTCCTGGCAGGGTGGTTCCCCCCGGGAATGCGGGTGTGCCCGCTCCTGGGCACAGCCCCGGAGCAGAGGTTTCGGAGCGGGAGGCAGGGGAGTGATGAAAGGATGGGCCAAGCAGGCCTGGGATGGAGAACAGGAGACAATCTCCAGGCCTGCTGTCTGCTTAGCGTAAGGGTGGGAGCTGCTGCTCCCGGCTGGCTCTGCAGCTCCGCGTTTCTGCCTCAGGAGCACAAACGTCAGGGCTGAAAAATCGAGGTGGGCGGACAGTGAGCCCTCCGTGCGCCAGCCCAGAGCCAGAGTTAACCCTTGGGGCAGCTTCTTCCAGGCTCTCCCAGTATGGCCATGCTGGATCTAGCCCTGTTTTTCCCTCCCAGTTCTCCAAGGATGTGCTGGTGAACATCTACTCTGCCTACATCGATAACTTCCTCAATGCCAAGGATGCAGTCAGGATTGCCAAGGAAGCCCGGCCGGCTTTCATGAAGTTCCTGGAGGTGGGTCCTGGTTCCTCTCTCCACAGATCCTGGCCAAGATCTAGAGCCAGGCAGGATGGGAGTTAATGGGAGTAAATTTATTGCCAGACTGGGAATTTTCCCCCCGCCTTCTTGGTTTTGTTGCAAAGAGGGTCACTTGGGATGACCCAGAATCACTCCAGATGGTGTGGAAGGAAGTGGCCCAAAGCCAAAATGGGTGATCCTGGGTTGGTGGGAGGCTGGGTCCCTGCTGTGTCCCACCTAAGGGACCCATCCCTGTCCCTCTCCGGTGTTTTGCAGCAAAGCATGCGGGAGAACAAGGAGAAGCAGGCCCTGTCCGACCTGATGATCAAGCCGGTGCAGAGGATCCCGCGATATGAGCTGCTGGTGAAGGTGGGTGACACGGGGGTGGCAGTGTCACACCGGGAGCAGGGGACGCCACGGCTCTTTCAGGGCTCTCAGGTCTCTCCTGACCCCTTTTCCCACCCCTTGTCACAAAGTTGGTGTCCCCAGGTGTGCACATGGCTCTGCCCTGCTGGAGATGGTCACTCTGAGGACTGTCACCCCGCTGCCCCCCCACTGCAGTCCCTTTACCCTCAGCCTTTCTGCTGGACGCTGCGGTGTCATTTTGGGACCAGTCCCATGGCCACCCCCTCCTTGGGGCTGGTCTCCATCCCCTGCAGCCAGAGCAGCGTGCGAGGGGCTCGGGCAATGACATTGCCCATGTCCAGGCTTTGCCAGAGGTGACACCCCGGCTCTGTCCCGCGGCAGGACCTGCTGAAGCACACGCCAGAGGACCACCCCGACCATCCTTTCCTCATCGACGCCCAGCGCAACATCAAGCAAGTGGCTGAGAGGATCAACAAGGGCATGAAGAGCGCAGAGGAGGTGGAGAGGAACGCTCGGATCGTGCAGGAGATCGAGTCCCACATCGAAGGGATGGAGGATGTATGTATGGGGGGGCCTTAGATGGGGGTCAGTCTTGCCTTCTCCACAAAATGTCCTCATTTCTGCTCTTTCTGGGTCATCCCAGGCTGGGTGGCTTATTTTCTCCTCTGGGTCCTGCTTTCCCCATGCCTTGGTGGGCTCCTGGAAGGTTTGGGAAGGGACTGGGGTCCCAATTCTGAGCGGGGGGATGCAGGGGTGGGGATGAAGCCCATGAGGATGGGATGAAGCTCCCTGCCATGGCTTCCCACCCACGGGTCTCCTTGTCCCCACAGCTCCAGGCTCCGCTCCGCAGGTTCCTGCGCCAGGAGATGGTCGTGGAAGTGGTAAGAGCAGGGTCTGTGGGGCCATGGGACCACACACTGGGTGGGGCAGTGGGAGGCTGTGATTGCGGGTCCTGGGGTGCCTGTGTGCCCATGGGAAGCTACAGATGGATGGATGGACGGATGGAGGGAACAGACAGATGGAAGGGCAAGGCAGCACATGGGGAAACTGAGGCAGGGCCCTCTCCCAGCACTGGCACAGAGGGAGGGATGGTCATTAACCCCCTGGTGTCTCCCACTGCCCCACAGAAGGCGGTGGGCGGGAAGAAGGACCGCTCCTTCTTCCTCTTCACGGACCTGCTGGTGTGCACCACGCTGAAACGCAAGTCGGGCTCGCTCCGCCGCAGCTCCATGAGCCTGTGAGTACCACCAGGCTTGGGGACAGCCCCTGGGTGTCCCTGCCAGCTGGCCTGGCTTTAGGGGGCTGTGGGTGTGGGTGCAGCTCGGCCATCCCCCCCAACCTCCCAGGTACACGGCGGCCAGCGTGATCGATACTGCCAGCAAGTACAAACTGCTCTGGAAGCTGCCCCTGGAGGACGTGGACATTGTCAAAGGTCTGTCACTGCCTGCTGGAGTGTCCCATCCCACCCAAAGCCTGTCAGTCCCCCCAGCCAGTGATGCCAGGGAGGGAGGGTTTAATGCTGTGCACATGTCCCCACACAGGTGCCTCGCAAGCCACCAACAGGGAGAGCATCCAGAAAAGCATCAGCCGCCTGGATGAAGACCTCAACACACTGGGGCAAGTCAGCAAGCTGTCAGAGACCCTCAGCTTCCCCCACCAGGTATGGGGATGGCGGCCCTGGAGCTGTCCCCTGGTCGGACACGTTCCCAGTGGGACCGAACAGGATGTCCTCAGCATGAGGGGAGAACATGTGGAAGGGCTGGTGGCCATGAGTGTCCAGCCCAAAAGCCACAAAAGGGGTTGGAGCAGCCTCTGAAGGATGCCAGTGGATGGACAGGGGGATATCAGGCATGTGGCTTGTGGTGGCCCATCCCTGAGAGCTGAAGCATTGTCCCCATCCCCAGGGCCTGGATGACGTGATCAAGGACCTGATGGCCGCCATCCACCGGGAGCTGTCGGAGAAGCAGTCCCTGTCCTTCAGCATGGCCTTCCCCCCCAACAAGGTGGAGCTCAGCACCACCAAAGCTGACGGCACCGAGTCCTTCATCTTCGAGTTCCCCAACCCCGACGCCCGACTCGGCTTCGAGCAAGCCTTCGAGGACGCCAAGAAAAAGCTGGGTAACAGCGGGGGGGGAGGTGGACATGGTGGTGGGCTTGGCATCTCCCCCACCCTGCCTTGGTAGACCCCCTTCCTCCATCACTTCTACATCCTCCAATCTGATTTTCCCAGCTTCCAGCAAAAACTGCCTGGACCCAGAGTTCCTCAAAGCCATCCCCATCATGAAGACGCGGAGTGGGATGCAGGTACTCAGAGGCTGGGTTCAAGCATCCCACAGGTCCTCTCCATCCCAGATGCTGACAGCTCCTGCATCAGTCCTGAATAACCCAATCTTTTGCTCCCTTGCAGTTCTCCTGTGCTTCTCCCAGCCACGGCAGCCCAGAGAGCTCGCACGAGGTTTGGGTTTGCAACAGCGACGGCTATGTGGGGCAGGTTTGTCTGCTGAGCATCCGCAAGGAGCCCACGGTGGAGGCCTGCATCGCCGTCTGCTCCGCCAGGATCCTCTGCATCGCCTCTGTGCCCGGCCTCAAGCGCACCTACAGGTAGGACATCGCCCGGCCCCGTGGAGCCGGCGGGCACGGGGCGATGCTGGAGCTGCTTCTCTCCCCTCCCCGGTCGCGGCAGGGAGCGCGCGGAGCCGCTGGGCAGCCCCTCGGCGGAGCTGGGCCCGGCGCAGCCGGAGGACGCGGGGCCGCAGCCGTGCCTGCACATCTCCATCTCGGGCTCGTCGCTGGAGCTCTCGGAGCCTGTGGACGGCGGCAACAGGGAGCTGGTGCCCTTTGACAGTGATGACACAGATGATGAGTCCTCGCCCAGTCCCTCTGGGACACTGCAGAGCCAAGCCAGCCACTCCACCATCTCCTCCAGCTTCGGCAGTGAGTCCTCCCCAGCCCCTGCTTAGGGAAAAATACACTTTTTAGCCCCAAAATTACGGGCAGCTCCATTGTTTTGGCCTCTCTGCCTTGTGTTCCTCGGGGAATCTGCAGGTGGAGGCTTTTGAGCCTGGGAAAAGAGATGTTGAGAGGCATCAGCCCAGCACTGGTACTGGAATGAGGGGGCTTTGGGTAAATCCTTGTGGGTTTCAGGCCTCAGCATCCTTACGCCCTCCCCTGGGCTTGACATCACCCCCAGTCTCTTCCCCATGACTTTGGAGGGTGTTGGATGGTCATGGTCTGACCCCTTCCTTCCTCCTCCTCCTCCTCCTCCTCCTCCACAGATGAAGAGATTCCGAGCTGCAAGGAGGCAACAGTGGAGACGACGAGCTCGGAGGAAGAGCAGGAGGCCGGCTTCATGCCCATCGCTGGCACCTACGGGCAGAACCGGCACGGCGAGAGCCCCACGGACGGGCGGGCCCTGCGCCGCTCCAGCCGCGGCTCCTTCACCCGCGGCAGCCTTGAGGACCTGCTCAGCCTTGACCCCGAAGCCCATCAGAGCTCCATGTGGCTGGGCACCGAGGATGGCTGGTACGGCCCCAGGATGGGAATTCCTGCGTGGGGAGGGAGCCGATCCTGGGTGAGCCTGAAGCTTTGCTCTCCTCCTGCAGCATCCATGTGTACCAGTCCTCGGACAACATCCGGAACAGGAAGAACAGCATGAAGATGCAACACGCTGCCGCCGTCATGTGCATCCTGTAAGTGGGGAAGGGGGACTTTCAGCTCTGGGGGGGCCAGAGCAAGGGGGTTTGGGGTGGCTGAGCAGGCTCTGCAGCTGGATGTCAAAGGCGGTCTGCCCCCACAGGTACCTGGATAACCAGGTTTTTGTGTCGTTGGCCAACGGGGAGCTCGTGGTGTACCAGCGGGAAGCAGGTGAGGTTGGATTTGGGACATCAAAAATGCAGCCCCAAAGTGGTGGCTGTTGGGGGGTGGCTTGGGCAACCCCCTGGGGAGGGATGCTCAGGGTGGCTTCCTTGCTTCCACGGAAAGGGACATCCCTGGAGGGATGCTGGAGACACCAAAATCAGAGGCAGGTGGAGGTGGGCATCCTTTTCCTGGTCCCTGCCTGCCACTGGAACCGCATGGTGACATCAGTTTGTGTCCCTTCTGAGGGCTGACCTGGAGAGAGTTGTCTTCTGCCACTGCACCCCATTGTCTGTATCGAGTTGGACTTTTTCTGGGAATGCTTTAACTACCCACCCCACTCTCCCCACACTCATAGGCCGCTTCTGGGACCCCCAAAACTCCAAGTCCCTGTCCCTGGGCTCACCGGGGAGCCCCATTACCAAGATGGTGGCAGTGGCAGGGAAGCTCTGGTGTGGCTGCCAAAACCGAGTCATCGTCCTCAACACCACCACGCTGGCACAGGAGGTACCGTGGGCGCCGGCGGGAGGGCGCGGTGGGAGGTGTGACGAGCATCAGTGGCATCACCGCGGCACCGCTGTGGCTCTGTCCCCCGCAGCACACGCTCCAGGTGGGGCAGGACGGCGGGCGCAGCGTCACCTGCATGGTGAGCGCGGGCACGGGCGTGTGGGTCGCGCTGCAGGGCAGCGCCCAGGTCCGGCTGTACCACGCCACCACCTACGAGCAGCTGGCAGAGGCAGACATCACCCCCCCGGTGCACAAGATGCTCGCCGGTAAGTGCCACCCGTGACACTGCTCCAGGGGTTGCCAGCGCCCCCGGAAAATGCCCCGCAGCATCTGGCGCCACCCGCCAGGGGGGTTGTGGGGTCCCTTCCCCATGTGCCATGTGCCACAGATACCCCTGGGAATGGTGGTGGGTTGGGGTTCCAGCCCCGTGCCGGGCAGGATAAGGCACTGATGGTCGGGATGCTCGGCAGGCTCGGATGCCATTATCCGGCAGCACAAGGCCGCCTGCCTGCGGATCACGGCTCTCCTGGTGTGCAAGGACTTGCTGTGGATTGGGACCAGCGCCGGCGTGGTGCTGACCCTGTCGGTCTCAGCCAAGGCAGCCCCCACGTTGGTGGGGCTGTCCCAGGGTCACACCGGCCACGTCCGCTTCCTCACGGCCATCGAGCTGCCCGACGGCTTTGATGTCCTCTTCCCGCTGCCCAGGGACACGGGTAGGTGGGATGAGTAGCATGTCCCAATCACGACACGTTTCAGGGGCAGTGCATAGTGTTGTGGGGCTGGGAATGCTGTTCCGGATGACCAGGAGTAGCCTTGAAATGTTGCTGGAGTCCTTGTTCCATCCTTCCCTTGTTAAAATCCAGGGTGAAAAATTGGCAGTGGAGGGTGGGGGAAATTGGATGCTAAACTGCCCTCCACCTGCATGAGCAACCCCAGATTTCCCAGGGAGACCCAAATTCCCATGGGGAAATCCCTGTGTGGGGTGTCACCCAGCCCAGCTCCAAGCTTGGGGTGGGATGGGGAGAAGAAGGAGATGGGACAGGGGCTAGCAGTTTTGAAGGGAGGAGCTAGCATGGGTTGCAGGGGCCAGTTTGGGGTGGGAGGGGCTATTGGGATGAGAGGAGATTTTGGGGCCAGGATGTGGTACCTGGGAAAGTGATGGAGGGGTGATGCTGAGCTGCTGCTGGTGGGGTGCTGGAGGGGACCAGCGGAGTCGCGGGGGCACAGGTGACAGCCTTCGGGGTTCTGCGCTTGGCAGGCGCCGAGAAGCCGAGTGAGGCCGAGAAACGAGACGCATCCCGCCCGCGTGCCCCCGCCCTGGCCCTGTCCAAGCCCAAGATGCTGGTGATCAGCGGCGGGGACGGCTACGAGGATTTCCGGCTGACGAGCAGCAGCGAGACCGTGGGCCGGGACGACAGCACCAACCACCTCCTCCTCTGGAGAGCGTGACCAGCCACGGCCCCCCCGGGCCGCCCCGGCCAGGACGGGCGGTGCTGGCCCCCCTGTGCGCAGAGGGGGGTCCCGGCCCCCTCCCCACCGCCCCCCGCCCCAGCACCTCTCATCTCCAACCCGGCTGCTCTCTGTGTGCTCGGGGTTGGGGGGGTGAGCCCCGGTCCTCCCGCCGTCCCCTCGGCCGCCGCACTGGACTCGGGGGGGGGGACACACAGCGCTTCGGGGGCCTCCGGAAGATGGGGAGGGGGCGGGTGTTTGCTTGGGAAGGCGCGGAGGAGGAGGAGGAAGACGTTACCGAGCATCCCTGGGGACCGGCCGGAGGATGCCCAACAGCCAGGAACCTGCCTTGCTCTCCGGTTTTGTGTGTGCCTGCTTCACGGGGCGGGGGGCGCGGCCCTGCCACCCCCCCGGCCCCCGGGACCCCCGGCCACGCCGCGGGACCACCCCAGGGACAATTCGCCCGCGGTGTCCCCCCCGGCCCGGGCCTCCCGCTAACCCGCTCGCTCCATCGCCAGCACCCAGATAGCTCTGTTTGTTTGTTCGTTTGTTTTAAATATATATATATATTATATATATATAAACATCCTTATTTATTGGGGGGGTTCGGGGGCATCAGGAGCACCATCGCCTCGCTGCCAGTCCCTCCACTCCGGAGCTGGGGGATTAAAACTCCCGGTTCATTGCCCTGAGGGAGAGCCTGACCCCACTGGTGGAGCTGGACCACGCTGGTGGCGGCGGGGAGCTGATGGAGGGGGGGTGGGAAGGAAATCGGGCCCCCCCTCCTTCTCTGTGATTCCCAGGGGGGTTTCGCAGCCTGGGAAGTGGGATGAAGGCGCTGCTGCCATTTGAAGCATCTCTGGACGAGAACAATCATCTTCACATTCCCTGCCAGCCACCAGGGCTGTCCCCCCACCCTTAAAATGGGGTGACAGTGTGGGGGACCCTAAAAATGAGGCTCTGCTGGACCAACCCTCCCCCATTTGCCCTTTTTCTCCCCCTTTTTCCTGCTTTCACCCCAGGACGCAGGCGAGAGCAGTGCTCCCAGACTGGGACACCCTGTTGTCCCCATGGGAGACGTGACAACCGTGGTGGCAGGGATGAATCAGGGTGTCCCCAATCCCACACAGCTGGGTGAGTGACGGGAATGCTGCCATCCCACATGGAGCCATCCGTCTGTCCGTCAGCAGGGTGAGTGGGTGTGTGCTATAATTGGGATGATGAGGATATTTTGGGAAAGGGTGGGGGGGAGGATTTCGGTCACTTGGGGGCTCTTTGTTATTAAAGGTCACCCGTGCCGGAATGATCCCAGCGTGGTCTCATCCTTCACCTCGGGATGGGGTGGCAGGGACAGGGTGAGGACGGGCACGGCTCCCACCACCCATTGGCGTCACTGGGAATGTCACCCACCGGTGCCACTGGTGATGAAGACCCCCGGGGGGAGGAAGAAACTGTTTCCACTACTGGGGTGCAGTTATTCTGTCCTGGATAACCCTGAGGGGGATATCGGGATATCCATCCCGTGTGCCACAGCGCATCGGGATGTGGCACTCCCTGGCTGGACAAATGGGACACCGGACAGCTGGAATAGGGGACACCAGGTCGTCCTGGGGAAAACTGAGAGGAACAGAGGGAACACCCGGCCTGACTGCAACAGGGTGTCCCCACTGTGGGAAAACTGTCCCCCCTAGGGAACAGGACAAGGACAAGGCACGGCATGCTGCAGGACAGGTAGGAAAGCGGGGTGCAGCACTCCTGGGTGCCCCCTGCGAGTCCATTTGGGGGAGAAAAAAAAACCCTTATTTTTTTTTTTATATTTCCTGCTGGGCACGTAAAACCCACCCCGATCAGGTTGTTCCCGTTTTCCCCTCCCCAACCCCTCCGCGGGTGGGATGAAGCCCATCCCCTACAAATCCCGCCCCCGGCCCGGTTCCCGCCCGTAATTCCCGCAATTCCCGCGGTCCCCGCCTCGGCCGGCAGGGGGCGCTGCCGGGGGCGCTGCCGGGGGCGCGGTCTCGGCGTGTGACGTCACGAGAGCGGGCGGGGCTCGCGGAGCCGCGCGCCCGCGGGTTCATTCATGAGGAGGAGGAGGCGCGACCGACGGGGCGGCCCCGGGGGAGCCCAGGGGCTCCGCGGCGGGGACAGGTAGGGGACACCCCGGCACAGGGACACCCCCTCTGCCCGGGGCGGCTCGGATGATTCCGCCTTAAAGGGTTATTCCCCCATGGGGGGGTCTGGGGTTGGGGTTTCTGCAGCTTTGGGTTGCGCAAGGAGACGGCCTGGTGCTTTTTGGGATGCTCGACCCCCGCTTTGCGCTAAAAGAGGTGGGCAGTGTTGTTGTCTTGGGCTTATCCCTAAAGTGGGGCACGGGGGGAGCTCCGCCTGGAGCGGGATGCGCTGGGGAGAGCTCCGCGGGTCCGGGAGGCTGCGGCTGCTGCAGCGCCAAAGTAGGTTAAAATAAAGGGGGGAGAGGAGGAAAAAGTAGGTTAAGGAATACTCACCTCCAGCTGCCTGGGAAAAGGGTAGGAACCGTGTCGGGTCTCTCTTTTTTTTTTGCCAGAGCTGGAAAATCCCAGGGCTCGGAGCCAAAGGGCTGCATCAGCCGGGATGCTGCGGTGCGGGGCTGCACCCCGAGCCGGGGCCGGGACGTGCCGCTGCCGCGGCTGTGCGCGGCCCCTGCGCTGCCCCGGCATCATTTGACTTTAATGCTGGAATTCTGTGGGCGGCTCGGTTGTTCCCACAGCTCCGATGGGGCCCGCGGGGTGCGATGATTTCGCTCCATCTGCCGGACAATCCCCTCCTTGTCCCAGGCTGTCTCCAGCAGCTGCTCCCCAAAGTTTTTCCGAACAGTTGCTCCTTTTTCCCTCTGTTTGTCTGCAGGAGCCATCGGCTGAAACCCTGTTCCCCCACAGGGAGGGGAAACCCTCGCTGGAATCCCAGCGGGCAGTTTTAGGTTACAGGCTGTATTAAGGGGAATAAAGGGCTCGTGTGACCTGGAGGGATTTGGGGAGGTTTCCAAAACCAAGTCGCCTTTTCTGGTATATTGGCATTGATGCACCAGTCAGGTGGAGTACGGGGGTGGTGGAGCTTGGAGTGTCCTCAAAAGCAGCCAGGTCTGGCAATGGTGGGGTTATTTTTTGGTTTCCTCTGGTTCTTGGAGGGGCAAATCCTGTCGATTTTAGGAGTGTGTGAGGGCAGCTGGGCATTCCAGCATCACCAGCCGAAGATTTGTGCCTGCATCCCCCAGCCCCACCTGGGATCGCCCCAAGCTGCCCCCAGCCCTGGGATGGCTGTGACTGGGCAAAGCCCCAGTGCCAACCAGGAGCTGGCACCCTCTGGTCCCTGCATCTCCTCCATCCCCATGGCAGCGTCTTGGGCATCTGAGGGATGTCCTTAATCCTTAGATTAAGATTGGTCTCAGATCAACTTTACGCCTGCTCCTGGTGGTGTTTAGATCCAGTTATCATGATCTGGAATGCACTGGTGAGCCGGGATGCTCATGGTCCCTCAGCCGCGGTGGGACCTCCCTGTCCCCTCCTGAGGCCATTTCTTCTCCAGCAGAGCAGGTCCCCAAACAACTCGGTGTGTCCCTAAAGTGCTTGAACTCCATCGCCCCAGAGGATTAAAATGCTTCATGTTAGGCTTAAACTCGAGTTTATTAGTGCTGGATTAGAGGGTGGAGAGCTCGCACGAGTATGCTGGAGAGGCGCATCCCAAATCCCAGGGAGATTCAGGAGCTGGGCCGGCTGGCTCCACGCTGGCATCCTGAAGGGGTGCTCCTGTACTGGGAGCTACTGGAGGGAACTGGAGCATGGAGGATGCTCATTTCAGGTTGTGCCATCATGTCCCAGTCCATGTCCTGTGAACACCCAGCTCAGCCCCGCTCGCCACCAGGACCCCCCTCATGTGTAACTGGCTGCATCTCAGGGTGGTGCCGGCTACTAATTAGGAGAAACTCGTCAGGCACAGGCTGTAACGAAGCTCTGCCGGGGCTCTCACAGGACCGTGACGACCGGGGGGAATTTCCATGCGGGCAGCAGGATTTCCATGCGGAGGCTGGATCCGGGTTTGGGTTGTTATTTATTTGTTCCTTCCTTCCTTCTCATGTGCTGTCAGCATAGATTTTAACAGTCAATTGCTGGGCCCAAAGAGGGGGGATGAGACTCTGGGAAACACCTTTTGTTTTGTCCCAGTTTTTATTTAAATACTTCTTAATTTTTTTAGTGGCTTCACTTCTTTGTGACAGATGCAAGAGGATTTCCTCCGGAGCAGGAAAAACCTTTCTTTGACGTTTTTCAGCATCATCTGCTCCTTACCCTGCTCCTTGCATGAATGGTGTGGCTCCACGGCTGAGGTTGGTCCCTCTCCAGTTTGGGATGGAGCTGGGATCTCCAAGGGAAGGGGTGATGCTGGGCATTCCATGAACTCTCTAAAAAAACTTCCTGGGGGATGGTTCAGGACTGCTGCTGCAGGGATATTTAGGCAGATGCCTTGGAGCATCCCACTGAGGAGAAAAAGGGCCCCCATGTTACTTTTCCAGTGGGGTTTTCCCTGGATGATGACCCCGGTGCTCTCCCTTGGGCAGATCTCCCCTGGTGATGAAGAGGAGCGGGATGCACTGGTGGCTTGTCACCGTCCTGGGGGTGAGTATGGCCTTGTCTGCCCCATCCCACCCCTCTGCTCCTCTGATGCTCAAACACCACCCCATAGCCGTATAGGACATGGGGATGGGTTTGCATCCATCGTGGTGCATCCAGTGGGTTCATACCCCACACGCCACTGGTGAAGGGGGTCCACTCGCTGTGGGGCAAGCGAGAGGGTGGCACCCATGGCATCACCTGTGACGGGATGGCATCTGCCACAGTGCCACCGGAGCCACACCACTGCCGGCACAGGCTGCTGGGGAGCCGCGGCAGCCGGCACTGAGCGCTCTGATCCTCCCCCAGGTGCTGAGCAGACCTGCCCAGGGGGCCGGGAGCTGCAGTCCCCCGGCGCGGGGGCCAGCGGGATGCCCGCCCGGAGAGGAGCCCACCGGGGTAAGCCGTGCCCACCCGCGGCACCTCCACCCGCAGGGAAGGTGCGGGGCCCGCCCGTCGCTCACCCCCCTTTCCCTCACCGCAGGATCCAGCGGGGACGTGCCGAGCTTGTCCCCCCGGCACCTTCTCCCTGGGGGACGCGTCCTGCGCCGCCCACACCCAGTGCGGCGCCGGGAACAGGATCCTGGTGGCAGCGGGGACAGCGGCGAGCGACAGCCGGTGCGGAGCCTGCCTGCCGGGGTGAGCCCAGCGGGGGGGACGGCGAGCCCAGCGCCGCCCTCGCTCGGGCCGTGTCCTGACACTCCCCTCCCACCCCGCAGGTTTCACAGCCCTGGAGGGGAGAGGGAGCCCCGGGGCCGGTGCCTGCCCTGCGCTGCTGCTCCCCGCGGCACCCCGGGGTGCCCAGGTGGGTGCTCGAGCCGAGGTGTCACCCCGGGGCTGGGGGTGATGGAGGAGCTTGTGCCGGCCCTCGCCCCGGGGACGCCACTCGGGATCTGTCCCCCCCAGGGATGGGGCACGATGTCCTGCTGGGATCACCTGCAGCTGAGGACACCTCTGCTCATGACACACGTGGCTTCTGCTTCCCTGGTGTAGGGCTCCTGGGGGAACGGGATTTAATCCCAACAAAGCCCCTCTCTGAGGCTCATACCGTGCCTCCTTGCAGGCCACCGGAGAGCCCGCAGCCCCGAAATGCCGGGCCGGGCACTGGGAATCAACGGGACGCGGGTGACCCTGCTGGGTGAGGAAGAGGAGGAGGCGGCAGCAGCGCAGGCGGCCGTGCTGACCATTGTCCCGGTCTTCTGTGCCATGGGATTGCTGGGAATCCTGGTCTGCAACCTGCTGAAGAAGAAGGGTTATCACTGCACTGCCAGCAAGGAGCCCCAGCCCGGCGGCACCGGTGAGCCCCAGTTGGGCTGTGACACCTTTGGTGATCCCACACCCATCTCCTCTCGCTCAGCCCATTCCTGTGGCTCCTGGTCCTCACTGTCCCAGGGCATCCCGCTTGTCCTTGGGGTGCCTTATGCCCCATCACCGAGTTTTCCCTAACTTCTGCCTCCAGGTCCCAGCTCCATCTACCAGCTGGAGGATGCCAACGAGGACACCATCGGGGTGCTGGTGCGGCTGATCACGGAGAAGAAAGGTCAGGGGGTCCCTGAGAAGGGGGAAGAGGGGGTGACCTGGGCCAGAGCCCCATGACCCGCAACTCCTTGGTGTCTTCCCACACACAGAAAATGCAGCGGCGCTGGAGGAGCTGCTGAAGGAGCATCAGAGGCAACAGCTGATGCCACCGAGCTGTGCCCCCCTCAATAAGTAAGAGTCCCCCTAAGGCTGCACTGAGGATCCCTCATGGTGGGACCACCCCCACACTGATGGCATCTCCCCCCTCCCCAGGCTGCACCTCCTGCCTCAGTTTCCCCCCGCCTGCCACCACCAGCAGCACCTGCACACAGTGCAGGGACCGGCCCCGTGCGCCCGCTGCAGCCAGAAGTGGCCCGAGGTGCTGCCATCGCTCAGTGCCACCAAGGTCCCCAAACCCAGAGCTCATCCCAGCGAGGTGACCATCCTCTCCATTGGCAGGTAAGCAGGGACACCCCCTGGTGTGTATCCCCTCTGCAAGGGGGGACAGGCTGACGTGATGCTCTCCAACAGGTTCCGGGTGTCCCGAATCCCTGAGATGAGGAGTGAGGCAGGGGGAGAGCCCCTCCGTGGTCCCCTGCCCGCCGGCAGCGGGATGTGACCCCCGTGGCTGAACAGCACCGACGGCCCCACGAGGTGAGGGGGTGTGCAGGGAGGGTGGTGGGGAGCCCTGGGGGCCCTTCCTGGAGAAAGGGGTTCTGAAGGCTGGAGGATGGAGCATTAGCGCTGTAGGGACACAGCGTTAACACTGTGGGGACAGCGAGGCAGGAGCGAGGGGGTGTCCCACGCCGCAGGGTGCTGGCAGGGCCTGGCACAGGGTGGCACGGCCGGGGGCTGCTCCGTGACTCATGGGCAGCTGCACGGGCTCACGTGCCCTCGCTCACGTCCCCCCATCCCCTCCTCCAGCAGCGCTGCTGCTGTGACCATCCGGCTCTGGCCCCCTTCCGACAAGGACACTGAGGGGCTGGAGCATGTCCAGGGAAGGGAACAGAGCTGGGAAGGGGCTGGAGCCCCAGGAGAGGCTGAGGGAGCTGGGAAAGGGGCTCAGCCTGGAGCAAAGGAGGCTCAGGGGGGAACCTTGTGGCTCTGCACAAGTCCCTGACAGGAGGGGGCAGCCGGGGGGGGGTCGGGCTCTGCTCCCAGGGAACAGGGACAGGAGGAGAGGGAACGGCCTCAGGCTGGGCCAGGGAGGGGCAGGTTGGGAAGTGCCAGCCATGGATGAGTGACACCGAGTGACTCCTGCCACCTTGGGTAGTGCAAAGGGCCCAATCCAGGCTCACCTGTGGTACATCCCTTGTCCTCCACAGCAGGCACCTCCACAGGGGTCAGTGACAGCCACAAAGACCCCGTGGAGGGGATGGAGGACACTGCGCATTGTCCCGCTCAGAGCTGTGAAGTGCTGGAGGTGGCAGCTCAGCTTCTGCTCCTGCCACCAAGGTGTCCAACAGCAGCACAGCAAATCCAACATCTTGCTTGGCTGGTGAGAAGGATTCTCTGTCCCTGAGGTCTGGTGGTGGTCACAGTGTGGTGTCCTGACAGATAATAACTCCGGGAGCTGCAATGCCGGTGGTGGTGGCCACAGGAGTCATCATCTCTGGGAACCATGGTGCCACAGCACAGCTCCATTGGAAACACAGAAGACACTGGATGCCATTTCATGATCACTCTCTGGGTCTGTTGAACTCTCCAGGACCATCATGAACTCCCAGTTTCTCTCCATCACCAAATGCCAGCACTCAGCATCACAGGATAATGAATCACTGGAGCATGCAACAACTCCCCCCTTCCCAACAACCCAGATGGGGCACGGATTGCTCTGGGCAAAGCTGGTCACCTGCATCCATCCATCCATCCTCTCTCCAAAGTCTCAGTTCAGGAGGACACGGTGGTGATGATCACCATGAAGATCACACACTTCACGTTTCACAGGAATTGCTTCTGTGGGATCACGCTGGCTTGGCCATGTTGGGACCACTGGGATAAACCACCCAAGGTTGGGTTGGAGACCATCAACCTCAACCACCAACCCAAAAAAAGGGTTTATGGCCGGTCTCATTCACCTCTCCACTACATCATTGTGCCAAAAAACCAACCACCAAACCCTCCCAGGCTCTTTTATTTATTTATTTAATTTTTTTTGGAAACATTTTAATAGTTACCGAATGTTCTACATCTTACAGTAAATATCGTACAGTTACAAACTCTTGGCTGAAATCTGTCAGGGAGATCACGACCTGATCTTCAGAACCAAAACCAGAACAGAAAACAAACGGGAAAATAACCCCAAATTCACACTTCTGATGGACAAACTGAGGCTGTGGGGCTCCCAGGGCATCAGTCCAAGGCCATGTTCCCTACACACCTGTGAGATTTAGACTTGGAAGACGTGGTTACTCTTGGGTTTAATTTTTTTTTTTTTCTTTTGGGGAATTTCTTTTGGTATTTATTTTTATTTAAGAGGTCCAATAGTACTTAAAAATGAGCTAGTCTGGTGGTCAAAATTAATTTAAAAATTAATTACATAGAAAGAGGGGTGGGAGCCTGGCGTGGGTTGAGGCTGTGTTGTGGGAAGGGGAGGGTTTGGGTGTGATCCTGCACCTCACCATGCTTCCCTACAAATCCCTCCCCTGATCCTGAACCCCTCTGCCCCCAGGAAAATTCCATCTCCCAGCTCCATCCCTTGCAGGAGGATGCAGGGAGGCTGCAGGTGGCCATGTTGCATCAAGATTATTCCCTACAAGCAGCACAATCAAGCATTTCCAAACGGGAATCACTCCTGTCAAACCACGTATTTTGCTATTCCTGCCCTGCAAACATTCCCACAAGTTCTTTTACCTGAATGCCAGAGAATCTCTAAGTGCCATGGTGCAACATGCCACAAAAACACCTTTTCCAAGGTTTCCTCCGTCCCAAGCTCCGTATTTATTTTCCTTTTTTCCCTAAGGGAATGCTAACGCACAACGGAGAAAATATTTGGAGGCTGATCCTGGCTCAGGAGTGAACGGAAGATGGGCAGAGGGTCACCACAGTTTGGGGATGAGAGTTGGAGGGCCTGAAAACATTGGCAATTCAAAAAACAACCTAAACCAAAACCACATGGATTTATGGGTATCCAGCAGCTCTTATTGCTATTGTTGGCTGGTTGGATTTTACCCAAAATAAAGCCTCAGATGTTGTCTTGCACCCCCCTAAAAAACCAGGATCCCATTTCATGCCCCCCAGCTGGGAACCACATCATCCCACATTGCCTGCGGGGATGCAGGAGGAGAGGAAGGGGGCAGCAAAGGGGGGTGTCTCTTGGGGAAGGACCAGGTTCGGCGGGAGGCCGGTGGTTGGAGGAAAACCCAATGCTCTGAACACCCCCCATTAAAACAAACCCCTTAAATAATGCTTCCTGGGAATTACATCCCAGAACTGCAACAATGCTGAACTGGGTGATTTATTATTCATAAAATGCAGGAACAAATCCTTGCCCGGAGGGTTCAGCCACTTGGAGGCGTGATGGCTTCAGGCTGCAAGGGGCTCCTGGGGTTTGGGGGTCACCACCATCACTAAAATCCTATTTGCCCCCAAATCTTGCATTGCAGCTCGTGTTTAAAGCACAGGTAAGGGCAGGGATGGGTTAATGGTTTGGAGTTATTTTCCTTCCTCTTTAGCTGGAATTTTAATCTCAGACACTTCAGTGGCTGCTAAGGATGGTTTAACCCCTCCTGCTCTTCCCCACTAATGCCCGATGTGATTCTTCACCATGGAAAACCCTTTTCCTTGACCAATGTCAGCAAAGCTTTGCTGGAATGAAATATTTGAGAAGCTGGTGGCCTCCACTGTGACCTTCCCATGACCCTCACTTAAGCCATGACGTGACCAAGGGAAGGATTTGGGATTAAGGAAAGGGCAGGAAGCATCTCCCCACCACCACGGCAGCCCCATGAAGCCACCTTGGGAAGGAGCTACCCAAGCCTGGCACCGTGTGGTGGTCCCAGAGCCATGTGGTGGCCCTGGTTCTACACAGTGGCCCAAGACTGGTTACCAATGCCCTCACTAAAGCCTCTGGTGCAACAGGTGGCAAATATTTCACCTCTCCACACCTTGGTTAATGAGTATTTCTGCCTGGGAATAATGGGGTGAGGAGCACTGGATCTGCTATTGATCCAAGTGAAGGAATTAAAACCCAACTGCCCCATGTCAGGTCTCATCAGTGGGAACCACACTCAACTCCTGGGGCTTTCTCCCCCACCTTTAATGTTTTTTCCTTCCAGGAGAAAGCCCATCTCCTTTCCACACAGCGGCCAAAACTTTAGCAGTTGTTCCTAAGGTGGTGCAGGGTGCCTGGGACAGTGGTGGGAGGATGTCTGTTGGGAGAGGTCCTTTGCAGAGCCCAGGCTGGGATCCCAAAGCTCGTTGGACCCTGCAAACCAGAGTGCTATTACGTTGGGAGACCTGACTCAACGCTGACAGACAACTCCTGGTACGTAACACAAAGTCAACACGAGAGGAAAAAAGGGGACCTCAGAAGTCTTCACTTCCTGGGATCTACTGGGGGTTTTTTGGCCCAGGTTTAACTGCAACGTGCTACAAACAGTGGAAGGACAATGTAGTGGTGTTATTTCCCGAGGTCCTGTTGCTCTTTACTAATCCTAGCCTTTGCCAAGCCAAATGGGGAACCCGCTGATTATTGGCTCTTTTTTTTCCTTTTCCTTTCCCTCTGTACAAACCTGAAGTACAACCCAAGGGTGCCCCTTCCCCACCCCACAGCACTGCTGTGCAGTCTTCCCCCACTTTGTTCCCTTTGAGGCTGAGGAGGTCAACCAGAGCTTTGCTCTAGATTTCCTTTAAAACCAGCAGAATCAACCAAATGACCCCCAAACAGAAATGCCAATGCCAACACCCAACCTGACAAACCACCTGGGACCAACCAGTGGGAGGAAAAGTCCTCCTGGGATCCCTTGTTACTCCCCATCTGGCCCGTGCTCAAGGGAAGCAGCTCCAGGAGCTCCTCCCAGTGGCAGCAGAAGCCAAGCTGGGAGACACCACAGAGAGCATGGAATACTTTTGGCACACTTGAGGCAAAAATCAAAACCCAACCAAGCTTTTGTCTCAAAAAAACAATAAAATCCCAAAAACCTTGTTTCTATGCTGGGTTTAGTGACAAGGATTTAAAAACAAACTGGCCACAAGCATTGTCTGCAAATCCAAACTCCCTCTGCTGCCCTCGAGACAACTTATTGCTCTACTTGGACACCCCAAGGTGGGATGTCACCAGCTTCCTGTCCCCATGTCCCAGGGTAAGCCAAACCCCCCCAAAACAACCCTGGTGTCCACAGCCTCTGCATGCCTGGTGTCCTCCATCCTGGTCCATGTCAACTGTGGATCACCTTCCCTGCTGTCACCTCTTCTCAGGTGCCTTCCCGTGAAGAAGGCGACATGTTTATTGCTATTGCTTCCTCCTCTCCCACCTCTCCAAGCAGAGCAGCCAGACATCATCCCCCTCCCCGGCCTTCCTCTATGGTGCTGGTATTTGTGCTTGGATGAACATTTCTCCTGGAAGTCTTGGAGCTGTAACCCAAAGAACGGGACGGGGATACCTCAACTGCCACAGAGGCAGCACAGTTTGCTCTCAGCCTTGCCAACACCATGGGTGCAAGGTGAAGTCACCCATCTTCCCCTCACCCTGCCTTGAAGACTCATCTCCCTCAACCCGATGCCCTCTTTTCCCACACCACCATACTCTGGAGAAGCTCTTCAGACCAAACCCTGAACTGGGAGAAGCTCTTCAGCCCTACCTTTGGACATCTCCTTGCTTCCCTCGGCAGCTGCCCAGCACATCTCTGCCTGCAAGCAGCAGCCAGCAAGGAAGGAGCCACCTTCTCCCTCCCACCGCCCCAGGACGTGGCTGAGGGGGAGCATCCCGCTTTCCCAAGAGGTGCAAGATGCTCCCAGGGCACGTGTCTTCCCGCTGCTCCCTTCCCATCACCCACGATCCATTTGCCCAGTTGGAAAAAGCAGACCAAAGACCCGCTGGTGACCAGTCCTCGTGCTTCCTAAGACAAGTGTGTTACGTTGCTAATTATATTTATATTCTCTTACTCCTACAAAAAGAAGGGATGAGTTCAGAATTCCACTGCAGATAATGCATTTATAATCTATCACGACAGCTATCTGGAAGACACCAATTTTCTCGTAATATGTTATGGAAGATTGAATAATTTATATTCTTCAACTAAAAATACCCAAACCAAATCGGAATAAGCCTGCCTACCAGCGCTGTGCTTTTCACATAGTACCCTGAACATCAACCACTCTTACTAGCCAAAAAAAATCTAGGCTCTTGTCAACAACGACGACAACAGAAAAATAACAAAAAGAACCCAAACGAACAAGAAGTGGGGGGGATCTTTGCACCACTCAGCTGGGCAATGCTGGAAAAGTGAAGATTCTGAGCTTTCAAATGATAGGACCAAAGAGAGAACTTGACTATTGCTCAGTGTCAGTATGTGTGTTACACAATTCATGTGGGAGAAGGAGAAAGGGGGAGGAGGGGGGAAAAAAAGAGGCAGAAGATTAGAAAAAGCAGCTTTTACAAAAACCACTAAAGAATGCATAAAGTGACCCTTGCACTTTTTTTTCTTTTGTTCTTGCAAACAGACAAGGCGCTGCAGCCCAGCGGCCGCAGCACCGATGTAAGACTTGTGTAGTTGCATACAATGTTTGACTCCGGATCTGGAAGAGACCAAACACAATAAAAACAGGGAGTTAGAAGGATGTTCCCCTCCTCTCTGCATCCCTGCACCACATGCAGCTGATCCATAAGGAATTTAACCATCCCTGCAGGCGATTTCTCAGGCAAGGGAGCTGGGAAAGCAGCAGCTCGCCGGTGATACCCAGTGCAGGGGATTACAAACATGCAGATGGGATGCTCCCTGCTAATTGCACACCAATTTGGGAGGGGCAGGATTAGCCCAGCGTAATTTGTGTGGCACAGAGATTTTAGATAACCCCAGGGCTGGATGGGATCTCTGCTGCCTCCCTGGGCAGCACTGTGTTCCCATCAGCTGCCTGTCCTGGTAATTGGGCATGATGGGCCAAGGGCTCCTGGAAGAGGCAGTTGGGATTTCTGGGATCCTGAGCATGACAGGAACACACAGGCAGCCGCAGGCAACGCCGGTGCTAACGAACAGCATGATCTCCCAGCAGGGGAAAAGAAATATTCCAGTGACATGAAGATGGGGAGGGCCTCTCTGTCAGGGAATGCAGTGATGGGCCTGGGGTAATGGTTTTAAACTGCCAGAGGGCAGGGCTAGATGGGATACTGGGAAGGAACTCCTTCCTCTGAGAGTGGGGAGGCCCTGGCACAGGTGGCCCAGAGAAGCCCCATCCCTGCAGTGTCCGAGGCCGGGCTGGATGGGGTTTGGGGGCTCATTCAGAGCAAGAGGCAGCACTCACATGGATTGGCCAGTGGTTTACCAGTGTGGAGGTACGTAGCTGTAGGTGGGGGTTCCTTGAGCCCTGTACGTTGGCACGGACACGGGATGTGCTCCGATGGCAGTGTGTTGGGGGGTGGTCAACAAGGTCCCTGCAAGGACACAGAGGAACACTTGTCACGGAGCAGAGGAGGTGGCACCCGAGGGTACAGTGGGGCAGGAACAGCACCAGTGCCTCCTTTTTCCTTTTCCCAGATATCATTCTGCCTATCAGACGTGAATCGAAGGTGTTGGACCCACGTGACTGGGATCAGCCAGCACCACTAACAGAATAAAAACACCTGAAGCTCCAGCAGATCTTCCATGCTACCTTTGGCCCTTAACCTTAAGGGTTTTCCTTGATTTTCCCAGTGTTTCTTGTCCCTAAAGACCGGCAGTAGAGCTGGCCACAACCTGCTGACATCTACCTGCTGAAAGCACTGGGCTAAACTGGGACAGCAAATCACTGCACAGATCTGAAACAAACTGGAAGGGATGAGGGATGCAAAGCAAGATGAGGAAAAAAGCCAACAGATCTCCAGGGGAAAATAAGATGAGCTTTTTTTTTTTGGTCTGCAGTTGGCCAACAGAGGAATTTCAGGTCAGAATTTGCACAGTGCCTTCATGGGAAGGGAGAACAAAGCCCTGGACTACTCTGTTCTGGGAGCAACTGGGTACTCAAACCAAATTCTCAGTTTCTGGGTATCTCTCTACAAATGTTATTAATGAAATTCTAACACATCCCACGTGCATTAATTACATTTATCCACATCTCAATAGAAGCAACAGTAAATCTCTCAGAGTGGTTCTTGTCACATCCAGGCTGCAATATCTCTGCTTGGAATAGGGATTGTGTCCCATTATAGACTCCTACTTCACAGCTAATGCAGATGCAACAGGATGAATGATGCATTTCTTGGCATAATTCAATATACAATCCTAAGAATTGTTAAGGAGAAAAATATAGGCTTTGGAAAAAATAAAACCTGCCCCTATCCTTACTTAATGCACTATCAATTAATTGCAGATAGAATCTGCCCATAAAATGTAGAGGAACTGGGATAGATAAACCAAGGTTAATATTAATTTTGTCAAACAAAAACATGACCATAAGTGTCTTGAAAACAGGAACTTGAGAGAAATACAACTACTTGAAGATGGACCAACCTGGTTATTCCTTCACTTAAGGAACAGACAGAGGAAAGAATAATATATTTAAGGATACAGAATAATATATCTAAGGACACAGGAGTGAACCAAACCAAAGGTCTCCTCTGCTGAGTCAGATCAGGATTTTGGGGCAAATTACTGGATTTTTGCCTGCAAAGGGGCAGTAACCAGCATGCAAAACCAGCAGGTGAACGGTGTATAAGGGCTGAGGCAGCACGCTGGATGTGCAGAGAACTCTTTGTGCAGGACTCAGAGCACGGGAAGGGTTCCCTCCTTACCTGCTGACATCGCCATGGTGGTGCCAGCGACCATGCCCATGGCCACGCCGTTGGTGCGGGGCGCGGCCACCGGGGCCGGGTAGATGGCCGAGGGGATGCTGTTGGGCTGCACCACCGTGGTGTGGTGGATGACGTGAGGCTGGGCCGCGTACACGGGCTGGGTGTAATAAGCTCCCTGTTGGAGAAGGGAAAACAAAAAATCCCACCATCACTCCAGGTTCTTTTTCAACCTAACGATTCCTCGGTGCTGTAATTCAAGCCCTGCCGAAGGGCTGGTGCTTCCCATGGACAGCTCCTGTGCCTGGAGACCTGGACCAGTGAATATGTGGAATGGATGAGGAGGGAACCAGCAGTCGAAGAGTCAATCCACCCAGGACAAACCATGCCGCCTTCATCCTTTGGTGGGATGAAACAGGGCCTGGACACAAACGGCTGCCGGTGTAGAAAAGGAACAAGAGATGGAAGAAAAGGACAAGCCATGGCTCTCGGATGATCCCAAGGTGCTTGGGACCTTGGGACCAGGAATTGTGTCTTCTTCTTCTTTCCAATGGGGCACCAAAATCCAGGCTGCCAAGACTCACAGGGTTTTGAAATAAAGGGAGAAGGTTGCATGGGAATAAAAGGAGCCAACAGAAAAAGCTTCACGTGCAAAGTAATGAAGGACCTGAAATGAGGAGATGCATGAGGGAGAGAACTGCTGTTCCCAGGCAGCAACACTGTCAGGATCTGCAAACCAGGGATGGGAGGAAAGAAAACAAGGATTTCAATCAGCAAAAGGGAGATTTTACTGTGTGTTAATGAAAGCTGTCAGAGAACCTCTGAAGGTCTGGATTAAGGGGAGAAGGAGGTGCAAGGCAGCTACTCCATCACTTCTTTCTTTCAGGAGCTACAAAGGTTGACAGGACAAATGGCAGATGCTGTGGCTGGGATCGGAGGAGAACCAGTGTGCAGGGGCGGGTTTGGACCCCAATGGCTTATGCGGTTTCAGGAGAGGCACTGGAAGGTGACATTATGCAATGCAAGGTGACAGTGGATCAGCGAGATGCTCCAGTCTCAGCAAGGCACGGGGAAATCACTCCATGAGACTGCAGCTGCTGGAAAAGTTGGTTATTCAACATAAAGGAGAAGAAAAGCCAGGGAAGTTGTAGGGCCACATTGCTCTGAGAAGCTCCGGATTTTCCGTGGGAAGGGATATCAAGGTGTTACCAGCACCTCCATCACACCAAGATGGCTCAGCCCTGAGTGCAAGGATAGAGCCCTGCAGGAAGCTCTGGTGACAGGAGGTGGCACCTACCTGGGTGTACAGGTTCTGCTGTGGGTAGGCACTTCTGATGGGGTACATCGCGGTTTGGTACGGATTCGGAGACGGCGAGTAGGGAGGAGGGGCGTTGTTGCTCTGGGTCGGTGGCACCTTGTAGGGGGTCCCCGCAGTGTACCCTGAGAGAGACAAGAGGGATCCCAGTCAGGGGCTGGAATGGCTGCTGAGGAATGGTGGCCAGGGCTGGCAGGAGGGCTGGGAGAAAATGGGCCCCAAAGACTGTGTGGGATGGAGAGGAGAAGTCAAGGCTCAGCCCAGCCGGAACGCTCCAATATATTTAACTTAGGTACTCCCACCACCAGTGTTCAGCAATTAGAGAAGGCCAAGATTTCAAGTCTAACATCCCACATCTCCTCCAAGCACTGAAACAGCACGAAGAACACATGGAGCATTTAGGAACTCCCAAACAGCATCTCACCACTTCCTGATTATTGCAGGTTGGAAGAATAGGTGTTAATTAACAAGGGGAATAGCTGTGACCCTTTTCCTCACTCACATTAGCAGGAGAGCAACCATCTTTAACTGAGAGGTGGAAAAGGTTTGAAATACTGATCAGTGCAGAAGTGGAGCCTCCTCCATCAGGACTCCTCCAGGAACCCAACATCACCCACAGACCAACCAACCTCCTGTTTTTCCATCTAATGGACTTTTTTCTCTGTTCTGAGCTCGTTTTTTCAAACAAAGACCTGGGAGGCTGCCAGTTCTCATCATCACACTTCATTTCTGAAGGGTGTCTAGAGGTGTGGACCTGCTCAAGCCTGTGTGGTTTCACCACTTTGAATACCAAGATTTGTAGTGGTTTCCCAATTGATGAATCATGGACAATTTATCTCCTGTACTAAAAAGGTATTAAACATAATAGCCCAGGCAGATGTAATCTGCTGTGTTTATAAACTCGGGAAAAAACAGAACAACCTGCAGGTAAAACAATGTGAAATCAAGGCTTAGTGACACAAGATGATGGAGGCTCCTCTCTGTCTGGCAGCTAATTTTAAAACCTAATTATGACTAACACCTTATTAGGATTAGGCTGGCGTGGCCCGTGCTGCTGCCGCTTTGTGGTTCAGCAGCAGTGAGCCCTTCAGCTCCAGCATCTATTAAAATTGCTGATTAAATCCCTCATGTCACTCGAGAAATCTCAGCCTTATTGATCCTGCAGCTCACAAGTGCCCTGGATTGCACAGAAATGCCTTCCTATAAAAGGCTGGTTGGGGGGAAAAAGAGCTAAGTGGGGAATTTTGTGTTGCCACCTCCGCTTGTTTCCAGGGTTCACCACAAGCAGGATTCCTCAGCTGGATAAGGAACTGACTGGATATCCACGTCCAGATTCTGCCCCTGTGCCCTGCTCAGGTGAGACCCCACCTGCAGCGCTGCTTCCAGCCCTGGGGCCAACAGCAAAAGGACGTGGAGCTGCTGGAGGCAGTCCAGAGGAGGCCCCAGAGATGCTCCAAGGGCTGGACCGTGCCCGGTGTTCAGCCCCTATCCCAAGGAATGGTAGGGACATCCCTTTTCCAAGAGAAAGTCTCCCAAAGGCTTGTTAAATTTTTTTTTTTTTTTAATAACTCTTTTCATTAAAAAAAAATTATATTTCTTCTTCTCACCTTGCTGTGTAATTGATTTAATTTAGCAGGAAAAGGGAGTCTGGAGTAGCTGGAAGGTGAGGAACACTCTGACCCCACACCACTCATGCCCCAGATTTAGCAGGGAACAGTCAGGCAGGGGCCAGAGGACACCCCACATACCACGGAAAGCATCCCAGGGTTTATCAGGGAGCTTATCAGCCCTCCTGGAGGCATTACTTACCCTCTTCAGGGATGAGATGACAAGGCTCCACTGGAAAAGCCTGTTTGACTGCGATCCCTAAACAGCACCTCCTCCCCCTGCTCCTGCTCAGCCAGGCTGGGTTAAAAGGGGGGAGTTTCAACCGTGTTCCTTGAAAATCAGGCTTTATTTTGGAATTCTTTCAGTTTTAAGGGAATAGGGAATAATCTCCCTTTGGAGATGAACACCTGTGAACCATGCCAGCTTGCTCCCAGCAATCAAACACTCAGCTAAGAGAGAGGTTTCACCTTCTCTACTGGAATTCCTCCTCTGCAGGAGCAGCAGGAGGGTCAGTACTCTCCTTTTCATGATCCTTCATGGTTTTAATTCATCAAAGCCAGGTTGGATGGGGCTTGGAGCAACCTGGTCTAGTGCAAGGTGCCCATGGGGGTTAGAACAAGATGGTCTTTAAGTCTCTCCCAACCCAAACCTCCCAGTCCACAAATCAACCCCCAGCAGGGGAGGCAAACGGGCACAAACCAACCCGGTAAAACCCCAGAGGAAAAGGTTTATTTACTGAATGCTGCAGAAGAAGCCTGGTAGGTTCTGTTCTCGGTGCCAGTGTCCACTGGGAGGTGGAAGGTTCCCTCAGTGGCACAGGACGAGGAGGTCTGGGGCCAGGCCTGTTTCATCAGAAGTGTGGCTTGAATGGAACAGAGAAGAGGTGTCACACAGAGAAATGACAGACAACTTCCTGCATTTATGTCACATTGGAAGCACCTTGCTAATCTCTTCCCCCCAAGTTCCTATCCCTGGGGTGCCGAGCCCCACGGAAGGGACTTCACACCTTGGTCGGGGCTTGGAAATCTTCCTGCAGCCCCAAGGCCGAGCAGAAATGTTCCACACCCTCCACATCTGCTCAGACCCTGAATTAACCCTCTCTGAAGGTACCGCTGTAAATCTGGAGTGTCACAGGGCTGGAAGTTGGGAATGAGGGACTGAGGAGGCTGAGGAGGAATTGGCAGCGGAGACACAGCCCACAGCAGCACAACACATCCTAGTGGATGGAAATCCACTTCCCAGAGAGTGCAGGGAAGCACTGCTGCAGGTCTGAGGTCCACCAAACCCTCCTGAGACTCTCCTGGAGTGGGGCAGGAATGGGGAGCATGGAGGACACCCAGCAGTGCTGCTTTACTGGCCATCATCAGCTGGGGAAGATATTCCTGGGTGTGACATCTACCTGGATGCTGCTCCACTGCTGGAGATGTGGAAACCTGCTCCTCCCTCCTCCTCCTTCAACAGAAAGCCAGGAGGTTTGTGGGAAATGAGAGATTCGAGCCCAAGTTCTCCTCCACTCAGTCACTGATCATTTCCTGCTCCAAGTCTCTGCCCTCTCCCAAAGGTTTGGGAGTTATTAAGGATTTCCAGGCTGCCTTGCTTTATTTTCCATGGTAGGCTGCACTCAGGAACATCACACTGGAGAGCAGCTCCCAGTGCTGTGACAGAAACTCCTTCGCTCACGCTTTTATTCAGAATCAGATTCATTTTTGCCTCTGCATTTCACAGAGGTTTTAATCTGCGAGACTGATGAGACAATTCATTCCAATGTTACACGAATCCTTCCTCTGTGGTTTTCCCTCTCCACATTAAACCTGCCACAAAATCAAGGCAATTTGGGTTGGAGATGGCTGGGAGATTGCCACAGCTCTGCATGTTCTTTATTAAATCACGGATCCTCGGAGAATCCATCACCTAAAACTACACAAAACATGGATCAAGGTGGCTTCCAGGACCATTAATACCTCCTGGTCCTTTGCAGTAATTCCCAGGGATCACAATCCAGCCATGACTATTTCGTATCATTTAAGGGCTACCTCCAACCAGTGCCTTGTGCATTTGGGTTATCCTCTCGCCTAAAAAGAAATTAAATTAAAAGCTTTTAGTCATTACCAGCTTAATCCCTGGCAAAGCAAGGGGTGGGAACTGAGCAAACAATGTGAGCTGCGGGACTCTGCAGTGCTGGGACCGCTCTGTTTTCCTGACAGGACCTATAGTCAATGTGGGAATGTTCAGGACATATTTTAAGTGGAAAAGACAAAAATATGAACCCTTCCAACCCAAACCATTGTGGGATTTCTTGCTTCCCTCTGACAACCTCATTTGAGATGGATACAGCCTCCAGCCCTGAACAAAGTTTGCAACAAGCTAAATTCCCCAGGCAATCCCGTGCCTGAGTGCCTCAAAACGATGGGAGCACTTATCCTTGGAAAGCCTTGCGAGGCACTACAGGATATTCACCCCTCCAGACCCCAAGATACCCTTTTGGGGACCCAGTGGTGTCCCCAAAGAGTCAGTGGGCCCCCCTAGAGAATGGCTCAGAGCACTGCTGATGCTCCAACCTCCTGCAAAGCAGCATTTCCTGCAGGCAGGATCCAGAAGCAGGAATGGGGGATCAGAGCCTCGGTCCTGTCCCACGACATTGCCACACGGATCCCTGATTTGTGAGGCTGATTTCAGTTCTGCTCTGTATGGGCACCACTGCAAAGCCATTACTTCTGCCCTGCATTATTAATAAACACAGCTCCAGCCTCAGCCAGCCTACACGAGCAAAGTGTGTGTCCTACTTTCAGGAAAATAAAAAGGGAGGCTTTAATGAAGGAAGTTAAAACAAAACAACCACGAGGCAGGCAGAATGCCTGGGAGGGAACATGCACCAGGCTTAATGAAGACATACATAATTTTATTTTTTTAAATTGTGTCTCTGCAGCAGAGTGATTTTAGATGCTCATTTTTGCATACTTAAAAGGGATTTTTTTTGTTTTAAAGAACAGTGTCCTAAAAAACCAGGATTATTGCAAGCCTGAGTTTGCAACGCTGGTGTTTTGCCTTGTGTCTCTCCCTCTAAAAACTGGAAAAATGCAGCAGGAAAATCACACAAGGCAAGAACTTGAATTGGAATGGAAAGGAATTCATAGAATCACAGAACATCCTGAGTTGGGAGGGACCAACAAGGATCATCCAGTCCAACTCACGCCCTTGCTTGTAGGGATAATCTGTGGAATAATCTAACACCTTTTGAGCTCAAACACCAGCAAATATCCACTAGAAACCTGGCACTGTGAGAGGGAGAAATCAAGACTAGCTCCAGTTACCATTTCCCTTCCTCACTGGTGGTGCTGGACCAAGGGGACTCCAGATTTCTCCAAGGTCCTCTCCTTGATTCCTTACCCATTTCTGATGCTGCTACAAAGTTTAGGTCACTACACTGTTAAATTTCCCATGTGGATGACAGGATTTTGGGAACCATGAGGTCAAAAGAGCATGACCTTTGCTGATTTGCAGCTGGGCATCAGGGAGTGTTTGGAGAACAGCAGGGACAAAAGCAGGTGGCATTTGAGAACTGGATTTATCTTCACTCAGGGGTTGATCTCCTGCCAAGACTTTGCATGGAATCCCAAAACAATTCATGAGGTTTGGGGCAAGAGACACCTAAGGAGCACCTTCAGGGTGGAGCAGAGAGGATGATCAAGCTGGGTCTGTATAGTTCTGTTCAAGACCTTGCTTGCAGTTACATCCCACAAATCCAGAAGCCACAAGCCAGGGATGCTCTTCCCACCCTTTCCAACCTCTATTCCAAGCAGTACTAAGGGGCACGTTTGCCTGGTTAATTGCCACATGGCCAATCAGATGAATCCTTGGTTTGTGATTGCTTCTTAGTGAGCTGGAGGGATTTCTGCCAGCAGGTACCCCCCCCTCCCCAGCCTGGGAGGTTTGGAACAGGACCTTGTCCATGGATGAGATGCTCAGGAGCAGTAATTCTGCTGGGAATGTGCAGCATCTCTTTCTTTTTTAGACTCAATGTCTAAAATCCCTTAAAAACATACTTAGAATTAGTCTGCTGTGTCACAAGTCCAAGATTTTAACCCCCAGGCCAATTCCCAGTGTGTTTGAAGGACACCGGGAGCACATTCCTCTCCAGGTTGTCTCCAGCCTCCTGTGTGACAGCAGCTCCTTCAATGTGAGGAAACACTCTCCATACTGATGCAGGTTTTAACTCGGCCACTGAACCACAGGATTAGTTCAGCCCAATTCCATTTAACACAGTTGAGGATGCTGTCACTCTGTCCCATGTCCCCACTGCTGGGAGATTTTATGGTGCCTCTTTTCTATCAGTTATCTCACAAAAGCTCTTATTTTTTTTCTCCTGGAAGTCAGTTTTCCATTGAGAAGGGACCACTGGATGTGGTGCTGGGAGGTCCTGAGCAGCAGAGCCTGCTCCTGCTTCCCACAGTAGTTAAAATGGTTTGATAGCCTGCTGTGATATTAAATTGTATTGATTTCAAGAGCTGCAAAATTGTTTATAACAGAACCACAGACTGGCTTGGGTGGGAAGGGACCTTAATGACAACCCAGTTCCAACCCTGTGCCTTGGGCAGGGACACCTTTACCTGGACCAGGTCTCTCCAACTTGGCCTCAAGATTTATGGGAAACTCTATAAAAGGTTCAGCATTTTAACCCCAATTTTAATTTCTGAATCTTAATCTTCATTGTTTCCTTGCGAGTTCAGTGCTTAGCTGTGTTACCCACTGCAAGGCTTTTGCTCTCCATGCAAAACAACCTGTCAGCT
Organism: Corvus cornix cornix; assembly: GCF_000738735.6. Lineage (NCBI taxonomy): Eukaryota > Metazoa > Chordata > Aves > Passeriformes > Corvidae > Corvus > Corvus cornix. Next base: position 1,237,948 of record NC_046332.1, on the reverse strand, counting down.
CTCTGGACATCAGGAGATTTCCAAGGTGGAAATTATTAAAAGCATTTTTTAAGGATGAGAAACAGAGGAATGAAATTTAAATATCAAGTGGCCATGGCAGCTCTCTGGCTTGAGCATTAAGCTGCGCAACAAAGAGATCTGGTGAGGGGGGACAAAAATGATCAGAGGACTTTTTTGGGAAAGCAAGTCAGGAAAGACTAGGATTGCACTTGAGAAGGGAGCATTGGGAATGAACAAAAGGCTGACTGGCACAAAGAAGACTGACCACATCATGCAAGTCTAAAGCAACAGACAATAATTGGCATGGCTTTAAAAAAAAAAAAAAAAATCAGCAACTCGAGCCTTAATGAATCTGCAGAGCTGCTTTCTGCAAAGGACTGCAGTGATAGAGCAGAAATCAAAGCATTTTTCATGAGAGGACCCCACAGCCACGGGGACAAAGGTAGGGAACAACCAACATCTTGGAAAAGCTGCTGACTAACAAGGTTTGGGGGGATTATTGCACGTGGAACAATTGTGAGGAAGCTTCTGAAGGCTGTTTTCAGTGAGGGGAGACCAGGGCAGATGGAGAGCTTGGCTCCCACTGAGTGTCCCTTCTGCTGGGTGGAGGGGGCAGGCTGGAACGATGGGGTTCCAGAAGGGATGTCCAAGGGTTTGCTGCTGCCTGCCTGGGAGAACCCCAGTTTTCAGGGTTCTCCCTGTGTTTCCTTGTTCTCTCCTGCTTTTCTCAACTGTTCAGGTTGGAAGGGACCTTAAAGCTCGTCTCCCTGCTGTGGCCAGGGACACCTTCCACTATCCCAGGTTGCTCCAAGCCCATGCAACCTGGCCTTGGACACCTCTTTCTGAGGGCTGTTTCAGTTTGTTTTCTAATGGAACCTCCACCCTCCCAAGGACGGTGTCTAAAATGTACAAGAAGCAATACAGACCCCCCCAAAAATCCCTATCCTGCAGTGATTTGGGGTTTCCTCCCACTTGGGTGCTCCCCTGGCCATCTGCCCACTCAGTGGAAGAGCTGCTGCCTGCATGACTGGGGACAAGTGACATTTTATAATATCCAGGCCAAAATGCTGGAATGCTGCAGTATTTACATTCCTGGCTGAGCAGGGAGGACGTCGCCAGCCTCTGGCAGGACAAGCTACTAATAAATTTATGGGCTTTTTCTTATTCTGTGGAGTTGTTTTCATTTAATTCCTCCCATGTTTTCTCCTTCAGGGGAATTTGAGGGTGGCCAGCACACATCCAGGGGAACAAAACTTGTTTCATGTTTCATGTTAACGCTTTAATGGGAAGAAACACAGCTAAAGACCTTATCAAAAGCACATAAACCCAAACCAAACACAACAGATCCCTTCCAGAATCATCCACAATAAACAGTTTTACGGAATATGTGTAAACTGTGATGTGGAGAAGACAAAATCAAAAGATTTTGGCAACAAACCCCTCATTCCTGTTTCATCAGCCTTGGAAAGTGCCTGAGCCTGGGGATCCACTGATTTTATGACAACTGAGAGACTGAAAACTTGGCAATTAAAGGGAGAGAGGGTATAGCAAGACTGGCACGAAGTCCAGCTTTGTGTTCCTTATGCAAGCAGCTCTTCCTGCTGCACGCTCAAAGACGGCTTCATTAGCAAGTTTTAAAATCCTGTGGCTCCTCTGAGGCAAAACCATTCAGAATAAACATCCCAAGCAACCAAAAGTTGAATGGGAGGGTGAGGTACTATTTTTCATCTCCAGCATGTGCTTGGAAATGGATGAGCAAGGAACGTTTTCAGGCCCTTTTACGGATTTTTACCTGGGGCGTAGCCAGGGCTGCTGGTTGGATACATGTTGGGATTGTAGGCTGGGGCAGCGGTGGGATAGCCTGTTGGATAACCTGAAATGAGAGAAAAACAGGAATTAGGATTTTATCAACCAAATGGCACCCCTGGAAAGAAATAAACAACCTGTGTGAGCACAGAAGCCACCGAGGGAAAATACAGGTGGATTCTCCAGGAATAGGAAGGACCATGAAGGTGCTCCACAGACTTACATGTGACATCATCAGTATTTCCCCTTTATTCCTGTAGGAAACGAGGATCAGAATGCAGAATGCATGAATTCTCCTGTGCTTTGGAGAGAGCTGCTGGGAAAATCCATACTCTGACCATGGAATTCAGGTACAAAACCCCACCAGTACAGTGATATCGGAAAGGTTTTCCCAGGCTGCATGGCAGCACTTTGGAGAGCTCAGCACTTCCATTAAGCAGAGTTTCGTGCTGAAGGGAAGGCAGGGATCCTGCAGGAAAACATGCCAGCCCTGTATTCACCCATGACTGCACAAGTGCCATTCCCAGGAGGCACCCGATTACCTGCCAGGCCACCTGGAAGGAATGTGCTCGGACCCTTTGGAGCCACGCAGGGTTTAATGGGCACTTTGGGGAAGGTTGCAGAGCATCTTCAGTTTCCACCAGCCTCACTTGGAGCGGTCAGAGGGAGTTCAGGGGAATCGTGTGATGGAAGTGGGGGGCTGGAAATCGTGGCACACCCCAGAGTCTGTGTGCACCCACACAGTGCAGGTGTCCAGCATCCAACTCCTACTTCATTGGAAATCTCTCTCCTCCATGGAGAGCACAGACACAACCTCTGCACCTCGGTCTGCTCCTTTTCCACAGAATCACACAGTCTCCTGAGCAGGAAGGGCCCCACAGGGATCATCCAGTCCAGCCCCTGGCCCTGCACAGACCCCCCAACAACCCCACCCTGGGCATCCCTGGCAGCGCTGTCCAAACGCTCCTGGAGCTCTGGCAGCCTCGGGGCCGTGCCCATTCCCTGGGGAGCCTGGGCAGTGCCCAGCACCCTCTGGGGGAAGAGCCTTTCCCTGATACCCAACCTAAACCTGTCCTGCCACAGCTCCAGATGTTCCCTCGGGTCCTATCACTGGTCACCACTTTGCTTTTTGTTTCCTTCAATTTCTTGGAAGTTTTCCCTCCTGAAAAGAGTAACACCCGAGTAACTCCATCCTCCTCAAGTGCTGCTGAGTAAATCGCCCCGGCAGAGTGAACGGAACACGTTAATCCTGCTTTGCTGGTGGAGAATTTGGCTTTGCTGTGCGTCACTGCCCGGTTTATCTGCGTGTCCCCTTGGCCCTCATCCCAGAGCAGAGCCAATGGAATGACCCTTGGAGAGCGTTTCCATGCCAAGCCCCACTGATACTGGCTGCTGGCTGCCAGCAAAGGCTGGAAGGAGGTAATCAGCAGTGGATTTACACCCACCTTTTAAAGTAGTTTATTTCATTAAATAAAAGCGAGCGTGGGTCGGTACTCCCCCCGCTGAGCACCCAAAGAGCCACAGCACAGTCCCCCCTCCCATGCCCCAAATCCCACTGCTCTCAAACCCTGGCACCACTGACTTCTGTGGCAAAATGTTGAGGTTCATTTGAATAAATCTAATTCAACAATCATGACCACTGTACTGGAATAAATGACTGGATGTTCTACCCTCTCATTTTCATCAGTGATATATTTGGCTTCTAAATCAGGTTAATTAAAAATTGCTGTAGTTAATGTTGGATAAGCAGCAGTTTAACAGATTTTTTTTTTTTTTCCAGGCTACATGGAACTCTGTTGTCATCATACCCAGGAATATCTAAAGCCTTTCAGCAATCAAGAAGCTCCTCAGGAAGTTATTTGCAGATCCAGTGATTGCAAGCAGAGCATTAATGATGAGGATCTTAAATCAGAAATATCCCTTCTCTCCACTTCATTAGAAGATAACCATGTCTTTTCCAGGACATTCACTGCTCCACACTCTTCCCATTTCCTCCTGACAATCTGGCCAGGGCTGTTAAACCAACTCCAGCTCACTTCTTGAAGCATATTTTCCCTAAAATTCTCCCACCTGTGTTTCTCCATGGGGTTTTACCATCTTGGCACCTGGTTTGGTAGGATCCCAGACGGGTCGGAATAGGAATGGACCTCAAAGATCATCCTAATTCCACCCCCTGCCACGAGCACAGATGATGTTGGCTGTGTGTGTGCCATGGTGTTGGGAAGTCCCTTGCTCATTCCCGAAGGATTAGGATCTAGATGACAGTCTCTCAAGTTCTTCTCATCTCTGCTGCTGGAAAATCCCCCCAGATAAGCCCTGAGTCCCACAAACTGCTGCAGTCTTTAGCAATAATCCTTAATTAACAGTCCTTAGTCACCGGCCGCGACAAACACAGTCCTGTGTGGTCACAAATGTTTCACCTGTGCCCTCTGAGGTGCCACCAGCACTCACCCACTGTCAAATTCAGGAAAAAAGCCCTCCTTTACTCGGACTGAACTTTGCACCATTGGGGTTATACGTTAAAAAGGGCCTGAAATAAATCAAACCACAGGAAAAGTGTGGCTTTGGGTAAGATTTTCCATCCAGACGAATATTGAAGGGTTTATTTCAGGCAGATGGAGGCAACTGTGTATTTATAGAATCACAGAGTTGTTTCACTTGGAAAAGACCTTTAGGACCATCAGGTCCAACCGCTCCCCAGCACTGCCAAGGCCACCACGAACCCATGCCCCAAGTGCCACATCCACACCTATTTTAAAACCCTCCAGGGTTGGGGACTCAATCAGTCTTTCTCCTTTTTTGGGGGTTTAGTTTCTGCTTGGCAGGACTCTTCCTTACCGTGGTATCTTTTGTTGTTCTGAAGGTAAGTTAGGGCTGGTTTTGGAATCATTTCGGCTCGAATAAATACGATTTCTATCAAGGAAGCTTTAATAGCTTTGGATGCAAAAAGAAGCCCTGCTCTGCACTATCTTCCACTCTGATCTCATAAACTTTGATAAGTGCTGACCTCCAGCAAGAAAACTTGTCCTTTCTATTTTAAGGGGAAGCAGAGATGGGAAAGGTACAGGAAAATTCATGTGGTTTGCTCCTTTTTTTGGACATAGTGAAAAATAAGAAAGTAGCAGAATCTGGGGCAATTTGTGCCAGGAGAAACATGCCTGGAAATTCCCAGCATTCAAAATCAGCAGGTTCAAAAATACATGAGACATTTTTTATTTAGCAGGGCCTGTTGTGATTGGACAAAGGGAAAGGTTTCAAACTGAAGGAGGCTTGATTTAGATTAGATGTGAGGAAGACATTTTGTACAATGAGGGTGACAAAACACTGGCACAGGGTGCCCAGAGAAGCTGTGGCTGCCCCTGGATCCCTGGAAGTGTCCAAGGCCAGGTTGGACTCCGGGGCTTGGAGCAGGCTGGGATAGTGGAAGGTGTCCCTGCATGTGGCAGGGGATGGCACTGGATGGGCTTTTAAAGGTCTCTTCTGACTCAAACTACTCCAAAATCCTATAATTTTTATATTCTACTGGTTTTGAGCCTCTAGGATATTTTTGTTGGCTCTTCTTCATCCCCAAATAATCCCAAATCAGCTCCCGCATGGAAGCAAAAGCTGTGGTCGCCCATGACGGTCCCCATGTCTTACATTCCCTTGGGTACAAGGCAAAGTCTGGATCCAACAACCAGGAATGAGCTCAGCAAAGGTGGCAACACCAAAGCATCTGGCATCCTGCTCTGATTTTCCCCCTGGAAAACCTAAGAGAGCTCCTGTAAATCGCTGTTCCTCCTGCTGACACTGCTCCCCTCCTGCCACGTCTGTCCTGCCTCGTCACCTTGAATGAAAAATAACAGCAAGAGGCTCAAACCCACTTGACATGAAAATGTCAGGAACAGAAAGAAAATATCCTTTACTTTCTATGGATCTGCACATGACAGGACTCTGTCTCTGCTGGGGCTTGGGGCTTTGCTGTGGTGCAGAAGGAAAGAAAATGAGATGAAAAATATTGAACAAAATTTATTCGATTCCTCAGAATATCCAAAGATATTTTGTGGCTTATTTTAATTTAATATCATCTCCACAATCAATAGGAGTAAGAAAGGCAGTGTTCATTTAATCTCCTCCCCAAGGAAAACATGCAGCACTCCAGCTCTGGGAAGCACTGACTGAGCTGCTTTAAAAGTCACCACACAATAACCGTGCAAAGGGAAAAGCACATGGGGCTGCATAAGTAGGTATTTTAAAGCCACCTTTAATTTTACATGCATTTTAAATGTTTCTGCATCAAAATCATCTAATAACACCCAGCCAATGACAATCCACAAGTGCTCAGGCTCTGAAGCACTGGGTTCTCTCGAAATCCTTGAAAGAGAGTTTGCTTCTCCTTGGCTACAGGGCCCATGCTTTGGTCCATGTCTCAGCCTCCCACCCACTGGGAATTGCCACTTACAACACTCAATTCCAGCATGTGCCATTTCACTTTTTCAAGAGTAGTTTCATTGACCATTATCTGATCAAGGCCTTAATTGCTACAAGCAGCCGACATTAATTTGCAAGACAAAATATTCTCCTTCATTCTTTTTCTTCACGAGTCTCAAGCAGTGCAGACTCCTGAAAGTGGCCATGTCACAAGGATTTTTATAGGGACAGATGATAAAGTCCCTTATCTAAGGGCAGGACAAAGCACTATAAGACCACACTTCAACTCCTTGAACTGCCAAGGACTCCAGCGCCACACTTGCTGCAATTGAGAGCTCATTAACCACCAACACACCCTGGAAGGAAAAGCCAGGCAGCCACACAAAACTGTCCCTCTTGTGGCATTCATCGCTCCAAGGTGGATAAATACAAGAGATTATTTGGGCCCCTCCCAAAAAGAAGGACCTTGAAGGGCTGGAGCGTGTCCAGGGAAGAGAACAGAGCTGGGAAGGGGCTGGAGCCCCAGGAGCTGCTGAGGGAGTTGGGAAAGGGGCTCAGGCTGGAGCAAAGGAGGCTCAGGGGGGACCCTGTGGCTCTGCACAAGTCCCTGACAGGAGGGGGCAGCTGGGGGGGTCGGGCTCTGCTCCCAGGGAACAGGGACAGGAGGAGAGGGAACGGCCTCAGGCTGGGCCAGGGGAGGTTTAGATTGGATATTGTGAAAATTCCTCCACTGAAAGGGTTGTCCAGCCCTGGCACAGCTGCCCAGGGCAGAGGTGAGTCCCCACGCCTGAAGCCATGCTGATGTGGTGCTCGGGGGCATGGGTCAGTGGTGGCTTTGGCAGTTCTGGGGGAATGGTTGGACTCGATGGTCTTGGAGGGCTTTTCCAACCTGATTCTGTGATTCTATTTTACCAATTCTCCCTCTAAACCCTGTTAACCACTGTCCAGCCCTCTGTTTCTGCGGAGTGACAGACAGCTTTGGAGCTGCAGCAGCCCCAGGAACATTTCTGCTTTACGATCACCTCCTCGGGTCAGCCAGATGGAGCCAAAGCATTTTCCCCTGCAAAACACTTTCATGTTCTATTTTAAGCCCATCCAGCATTTCTCATTCTTTATTGCCCAGCCCTCAGAAACTCTTCAAAAATAGGATTTACAAGCACCTTCTCAGGACAAAAACGTGAGAAACTTCATGCCTTCAAACTACACGCCGCAGTAAATCCATTCCCTTTAGACCGATTGGGAATTTATTCCTGCAGAAAATCACATGTTGGGAAATGAATGTGCAGATTTAGTACTTGAGGAATTACCCCAGAAGTGAGAAATGAGAGAGCAGACACCACGTAGGCTCCCTGGCACAGCTCCACCAAAGCCTCCACCAGCCAGACTCGCAGCAAAGGCTCTTGAACGTTGATTGCTGGGAGCAATGACACCGGAAAGAATGTGCCTGGCTATGTGATGGAGAGGGGACACAGGGAAAAGAGCTGAGAAGGACATCTGGGAACTAATTCTGCATCGGAAACCAGCCTCCAGAGATGAAGAGCTCCAGCATTTCCGAAAGGACTCACAGCAGGGGTGTTGTCAAAGCTTGCCTCTCCCATGGCATGAGCCAATCTCATTCCAGAAGGATCTTCCCAGCCTGCTTGGCTCCTCACACAGCTGCAGAACTCCAGGCTTAGGCCATGCATCTCCTCCTGCCTTTTGGGGAGCTGTCCCCAGGGAATATCCCTTGGCACATGGGAGTTAGGCAGGTGACCTCTGAGCAGCTTCTTACACAGGGCATTGCCAGACCTTCCCTGCTCAGTGGGAACTGTTTAAAACATCTCTGAGTGAATCCTGCTCTGCCAGCTCAGGGCAGGAAAGTCAGGATAACCTTTCCCTTCTTCCCTCATCACACAGATCCATTTGTGTGATGGACACATTTCCATGGCAAGTTCTATCCAAACATCTCCTGAGTCCTCTCCTTGGACAAGCAGCCAGGTAAATGCACCTGGATGCTGCAGGAGCCCAGGAGCTGGAGCAGGTTTCATTTCACACTGATCATCCCACATAACCACAGCTACCCCATCACTCACTCACTGCCTTGCCATGAAACTATTCCAGCCCACTCATGCTAAATGGATATAAAAATAGAGGAAAAGCTGAAAGCAAGGGTGGGACTGTTCTGAAGAGCAAGTTAATGGATGGTTGAGAATCCAGCATTTCTGAAGGCTCTGAGGGTAATAAATACATTTGTTCCCATGAAAAAATGCCACCCCCTTATTACTGTTTCAAGCCTCATCAGCCCAAGAGTGGAGCAGTCAAATGAATGTGGAATCAGCGGACACAGCAACGGCTTTAATAAAAGATCTGCTCTCACATTGGACAACCTCACTCCTGAAGACCTTTTACAGGTGATTCTTTTTTCACCTGAAGGGTCCTTCCCTTTACATAAACAGCAACCACATCCTGCTCATTACCCAGGGCCATGCAACACCAACCTTCCCAGGCTGCTCCAGGCCCCGGCCAACGCGGCCTTGGACACTTCCAGGGATCCAGGGGCAGCCACAGCTTCTCTGGGCACCCTGTGCCAGGCTCTCAGCACCTTCACAGGGAATGATTTCTTCCCAATATCCCATCACTCCAGCTCCACATTCCCAGGATTGTGAAGACATTACACAGGGGGAGGCAGGCTCCCCAGGAGGGGAGGCAGCTCTGGACTTGCAGAGCAGAGGATGAGGACGAGTGCAGGTCCTCTCTGCTGAAAAGACGTCTGTACCTCTTTCTGTCTCCTTCCTCTCCCTCCCCAGGATCACAGCTTGATCCAGAGCGTGGTGAATTCCATTTGTGTGAAAGCACACACTCCTTAAGGAATTCTCCTTGTGGGTTATCCACATTTTACATGGTAAGCACAACTCTTGGATCCCAAGGACAGGAGCTCCACAGGCATCATGGATAACACAACCGTGCTGCTGCAGCCTCACGGACAAACCCAACCACCCCAAAATCCCGACAAAACCCACAGGAATCTGGCGGGAAATATTTTCTTTTGATGACCATTTCCTTTATACTGCACAGACTCCTGAGAAAGCACGGCTGAGAGTGCTGGGAGTGGCAGAGGTGCCTCTGGCATGGGGTGATGGAGAGAAAACTTCCAGTGTCTGGCAGGACGCTTGGACACGTGGCACTGCCTGTTTGTCTCCATTCCACAGGGTCACAGCGTTGACACAATGGGGTCCTGCCTGCCTGGAGGAGCTTTTCCCAGCTGGAGGTCAAAGACAAGGGGATGGATGGTGGGGCCTCCCTCCCCTGAGGAGCTGCAGAATCCTGGCTGCTTGGGAATTCAGCTGCAAAAGCAAAGATTTTGCACAGAATTCTGAGCTCTTCCATGCAACGACTTTGTGGTTGCATGACGCCATACGTCAGCTGGAAGCTCTCTCCTTCATCATGCCAGGAATTAGGAGAATTTACGAGCCCAAAAAGATATTAAGAAAATGACAGAAGCACTGTTTTGGACTCGCATTGCCCTGATTTTCTCTTGCTCAGACAAAACTTGCTTTCAGACCGGTTTCTAAGGTTCAATACAGTTGCAAGCTATTGGACAAAAGAGATCATTCCCATTTCCATTCTTATTTCAATTCCACCTCAGTTTTGCTTCCCACCTACGTCCAAAACAAACCTCCCAGGCCTTACTGCAGCTGTCTGCATACGGGATGCATTTGGATGAGCAAAACTCATCCTGAAAACTAGGAGCAACTGTCCAAAAATATTAGAGAGATTGTTGATTGCTTAGTGCACACACTATAAATAAACCAGAGTGACAGAACTTGTCAGACTGTCAATCAATATCACTTCTGGGCCAGAGACATGTGTCGTATCCTCTCCTGTGTTCAGACAAGGCTCTGTGGGAAAGAAGTTCTGGAAAAGGTTTAATGTGTGCAATATTGATTCTCCTTGCAATGATTTACTTCCTTCTGTATTTGAAGAATCCAAAGTAGGATATGAACAGCCCCTACTGATAAAATAGAAGGGTTTGTTGCTCCACAGAAAGGGGAAGCCTGAGATAAAGAAGCTCTTTCACAGTTTTTCTTAAATACTCAACTGTGGCTCAACCTTATCCAACAATGATCCCCAGGGAAATATTTAGCTGGAAAGTCTTAAAATAAATTAAGATGGCAGAAGAGTGCTCAGCTTGAAACAGACCATGTAGTATTAGAATCCCAGGATGTTCTGGGTTGGGAGGGACCTTAAAGCCCATCCAGTTCCACCCCCACCAAGGGCAGGGACGCCTTCCACTATCCCAGCTTGCTCCAAGCCCCGTCCAGCCTGGCCTTGGACACTCCCAGGAATGCATTATTTTGCTTTTCAATCATGAATTTGCCATTTCCCTGGATTTGTGGAGGGCGAGGAGAGCCTCACCTGGATGCTCCTGATCTGCTCTGACAGAGTTTTTATGGCAGCTCTAGAGGGGTGTGAAGGCCCTTCCTGGAGCAGCTGGGAACGTAAATGCAGGCAGGACTCCACGCTCTCCATGCCCTCAGGTTATAGGTTACAGCAGGGTATTTACAATAACTGCCCAGAAAACAGCCCTTTGTGATGTCCAAAATGCACTTGTTCATCTGGCTAATTTTCAATCCATCCTTTTCAGCTCTGCTCCCAAGCCAGGAGCTAAAAAGAGAATCAGCTCAAGCCCCAGGTTTTTGCTCCAGCTGTAATTCCTGCTCTGTCACAGACAGTGTGGTCCATGCAAAACCTCTGTGCTTCCAGCTAAGGAAAGGCAACTGCTCCAGTCTGCATTCCTGATGCCCTCCTAGATCCTGGAACTGGGAATTTGCCCCTGTTTTCTATCTATCATAATTCCTTTTTTCTGGGGCAAGTTGGTGTTTGCAACAGCTGGTACAAAATAAATCCTGGAATGGTTTGGGATGGAAGAAGCGATGGCAGAAAGCTCCTTGCTTTTAGTTTTTCTTATTCAAGACGCTTGAATTGAATTTGCCAGTGTTGGAACCAACTTTAAAATGGTATTCCAGGTGTGCTGCCAAAGCCAAGGTGCCCAGCAGTGCCCTGAGCATGACCAATTAACACAACAGGAACTCCCCAGTAATCAATCAATTAATTGACTAATTAAGTCTCTCTATAGCACAAGAGTTGTCCCGGCTCCCATCTCTGCTTTTTACACTCCACATTCTCCTCTGGCACTGGCAGCATCCTCCTGACTTCATCCTTGATTCACACCCTTACACAACATCTCCTGGGGACACCAAATTTCCTGTTTCAGCTCATTTTAGTAATAAGCAACTCCAGAACAGTCAAAACAATGTTACAAATCAAATTACTGCCCCAAAGGGCCAGTTTGAAAGCATGAATGCAGTGATTTTCGTTTGCAAAGATAAAAATTCAAAATGATAAAACATTTAGGGTTACCAGAAGAAGCCAAACTCAGGAAGACTCAGGTTTAGGGATCACAAGAGCCTTAGATATTGAAAATTTTAAATGCTCATTAACTTTCAAATGTCCATATGGTATTTTGGACATTTTGGCCTCAGACCGGAGAAGTGAACTGCTCTCAAATCCATTGGCTGTGGACAAACACAGCAGCAGATGGAGCACACAGAGAATATTAACAAAAGCAGGGTTTGGGTGTTAAAAGGCTTAATGGGTCTCTCACATGCATTTGGGCCAGGAGATTGGATTCAAATTGTGCTTGGGGGAAGCTGAGAATCCCTAATATTTGAACTGGCAAAACTCCACCGTGCTGTTTAAAAAACGGCTCCGGTGGAAATAAAATCTGATTTCAGCAGCTTGGAAGTGCAAAGGTTCTGTCAGAAAGGCAGCAGGGATACAGTGATCCCACAAAGAACCCTTATCCCAAGGTTTTTGTTATTGATTTTCCAGCCAAGAGCTGGTATGAGATTCCCTGACTGTTACACCTGGCCCTTGAGAATCCCACCAGCTCCTGCCCAACTCACCGAAACCCAGGGAGGAAGAACAGCACTGGAATCACAGGGCTGTGCAGAATTTACTACTTCTGGTTCATAAACTGAATTTTTCAACTCCTAAAGAAGTGTTATAAACCATGTTTGTGCCCTATAATCCCTCTCCTAAAAAAAACCCCAAGCCCAACCAATTTCTGGGAATACTTGAATTGGAGTTATGTTTTTGCACCAGCTGTTCTGGTAGAGCATTGCTTCAGAAAGCTTGGGAAGAAAAAAATAAATCCAAAAAAGCAAATAGAAATCCCTTCCCTCCATCCTGTAAATATTTTATTCCTTACAAAAAGCCTGCAAGAAACTCCAAATGTAATAAACCCCACACAGCTGAGGGGTGACAGCCTGGGATGTGTTAGCAGAGTTTTTATTTGCTTGCTATAAAGCAAGGATTTCTACGCTGGTCCAACTCAGCAAAGCAATTGCTTAATTAAATAAATTGCATTTTATGGTTGAGGTGCATCTTCCTGGTTGCTCACGCAACTAAAAAGTGATAGATTTGTGGTAGGTCCTCTTTTGCTTATTTTTGACACAGGGAAGCAGCCAGGCTTGTTTAAAAAAAAATTCCAAGATTAGTGTGGGGCAATTATTTCACATGGATAACTGGGAGACCCCTGTGACTCTCAGGATGGGTGGCAGATGGAGAGCGAGGGAGGAGGATGGAAAATTTCTTCATGGAAAGGATTTTCTGGGCTGCCCAAGGAAGTGGTGGAGTCCCCATCCCTGGAGGGATTTAAAAAAACAGGTTGCTCAAAGCTTCATCCAACCTGGCATTGGAGATTTCCAGGGATGGGGTGAATTAAAGGCCCTTGGGGCACTCTCTGCCCCCTCATTTTAGAAGGGCAGTGTTGGGTTGTGTTTAGGGAATAGTTGTGACTTTAACATCCTCCAAGGATCTGGGGATTCCATGCTGTGCTCCCAACAATCCTCTCAGGAATTCAGTCCAGGAGCCGACTTCTCGGCAGAAACGTGGGGATTTGGCAAACCCAAACTGAGTCATCGTGCTGCAGGTAGTGAGGCTGCCTTAAAAATAACACATCCAGCGTGGCTGGGAAACAGCAAAAAGGATCAGCAGCTCCCTCCAGGAGCAGCAAATTAGAGTAATGGACTGGGATGGAAAAGGGAGAGGAAAAAAGAGAAAAGCTCAGAAGTTGAAGGAGCCAAAGGCAAGATGTCGAGCAAAATAAAATCAGGGGGTTCACATCACCCCCTCCTGTACTGGGGGCTGCTGGCTTGAAAAATCAGCCTACAAAAGGGAAGATGACTAATTATGGTTTGGGACTCAGCATATCAGCAGGCTCGGTTTGACCAGCAGAACCTGAGGGATGATTTAAGCAAGGAGCGCAGCGAAGGAGAGGGAAGGGGCATCCAGGGGAATCTCACAGATGGACTTTAAAATTGCAACCAAAAAAGCCAACACTATAAAACTGCCATTGACTCGTGGCATCAGATGTACTTCATAAAATATCATTTGAGGCACCTGAAACTGAAAATAGCAATATATCCACATAATTATGGATTATGGACAGAATCATGGAATGGTTGGTGGAAGGGGGCTTTAAAGCTCATTCAGTTCCAACCCCCTGCCACGGGCAGGGACACCTCCCACTGTCCCAGGCTGCTTCAAGCCCTGTCCAGCCTGGCCTTGGACACTGCCAGGGATCCAGGAGCAGCCACAGCTTCTCTGGACACCCTGTTTTCTCTACAGAGCCAAAACTCCTGGCAGGTTTTTTCTTCTGCCTAAAAATGTTAACGGGAACAGTTGAGAAATAAAGGATCGGCCGAGGTTGTGTCTACATTTAAAAATAACTAAAATAGCTAAAATAAACCAAGTTTGTATTTACCCTGGCACAACATGACTGGCAGCACACAGTCCCTCACCAGTGCTTCCGTAGGCAGCGGTGCTGCTTTCCCTTTAGAGCCCCTGAAATCCTCCTCTGCCTCCCACTCCATCTCAGCACATGGGAGACCTCCCATCATCCACAAAGTCCTGGTCTACTTCCAAGCAGGGCAAGCATAAACTACATTTATTTTATTGGAGAGGGTTATTTTAAAAGCTCTGTGTGAAGATTGCTTTTAAATTATTCTAAAGCCTTAGCACTATAAAACATGGAGACAATTCCTCATCTCTCTAAGCTCTTTATGGATTCACACATTACACTGCCTGGAGAAGCTCTGGCTGCCCATCCCTGGCAGTGTCCAAGGCCAGACTGGACAGGGCTTGGAGCAAGCTGAGATAGTGGAAGCTCTCCCTGCCTGTGATGGCAAAGGAGGCTCTGAGGAAGCCTAAAGAATGGCCTAAAGAATGGCCTAAAGAAATCAGCAATTTCCTATAGGAATGTGGTTTTCACAGACTGATGGGAAATGGAGCAGCCTTAGGAAACTCTTCTAAAGATTTTGCTCCTTCTTTTAAACACAGGCAAGTGCCAGGTCCAGGTCACCTGGCAAACATCAAACGCAGTCCTCGGTGCACGGTGACATCTCGGGTGTCCTTGCTGGCACAAAGTGACTCATTTTGGTCAAATAACCACCAGGCAGCTGGTCAGGCAGTGCTCCTGCTCAATGCTAATGAACTTCTGCAGATCTCCAGCACAAAATCAATGCATTACAATTAATTTATCCCAGTCACTGTCCTCACTGCAATAAATTGAGGGAAGCCATGATTGAACATCAGCTTCAGTTCCTAGGTGGAATTCTAACGGGTAGCACCCACCCCCTGCTTCCCCAGGTCACCCACAGCTCAAATCTAAGCTGCTGTCCTTGAAAAAAATAAAATGAGATCTTAGATCCAAAATCCAGCTGAAGTCAAGCAGTGCCCCAGCACTGCCATCAAGAACTGGGCTTTCTGCCCCAATCCTTTTCAAAAATGACAGGACCAACAGCAAAGAAATTGAGAAATATAACAGCAATTGAAAGACTCACTTTTAGCATTTAATTTCCAGTAAAACAAATTAATGAGAACTCTATTAGGAGTCTAGAATTTTCTAAATTTATGCTGGAAGCATTTCAGGAAATGTATTTGAGTTCAAAGCATCACAGAATCACAGATGGTTTGGGCTGGAAGGGACCTTAAAGCTCATCCAATTCCACCTCCCTGGAGTGGGCAGGGATGCCTTCCACTATCCCAGGTTGCTCCAAGCCCCGTCCAACCTGGCCCTGGACACTTCCAGGGATCCAGGGGCAGCCACAGCTTGGAAAATGTGTCTGACTTGCAAATGTCAAGGAGAAGAAATGACCTGAGGCCAGTTTGTCACCGTCACAACTCTGGTTGAGTAAGTTTAAAAATGCATGAAGACAATCATCTCTTTTTGCAGCAGGTTTTTCTCCCTATCAAAAATAAACCAACACAGGTTAATCTAAAATAGCATTATAAAGGGCTCTTACAGGCTGTAAGTCACAACTAAAAATGCTTTTAATGCCATAAAATAGGAAGCAAAGTTTTATAGCAGAAGATTTTGTATAAAATTCCAGACTGGTTTGGGCTGGAAGGGACCTTAGAATCATCTCATTCCAACCCCCAGACATGGACAGGGACACCTTCCACTGTCCCAGCCTGCTCCAAGCCCCAATGTCCAGCCTGGCCTTGGACACTGCCAGGGATCCAGGGGCAGCCACAGCTGCTCTGGGCACCCTGTGCCAGGGCCTCCCCACCCTCCCAGGGAACAATTCCTTCCCAATATCCCATATAATTAAAGTCATTCCATGATCATATTCCTGTGAGTTGTAGTGCATGGAGAAAGCAGGAGAAAAAGTTCAGTGTTCAGAACTGCCACCAGGCACATGGCAAGTTGCTGGAGAAATCTGTTCCAATAAATACAGGCCTTTGGGATCCAAAACAAGAGTTTGATCACCCTGCCTTGGACTGGTCCAGGGTTATCAGCCAAGTGAAGGAAAGGAATTTCCAGAATGGGTTTATTTAACAGCAGAAGCATTTCAGGAAGAGAATTATTGTGGGTATGATGTCACACATTCCAGAGAACACTTAGATGTGCCCACTAAAAGGAAAGAATGGAATGGAAGGAATAGAAGAGATTAGAGTGGAATTGTTCAGTTGGAAGGGATCTACAACAATCAGTCCAGCTGCAAACTGGGTTCACTTCAAAGGTTCAGTCAGTATAAATTGGTATCTGCAGCTTCAGTGTTTGCCCTGCAGGAACCTGAAGAACTGGAGAATAAAATGTTTAGGAGAACAGCTCTGGGAAACTCCCCTCTCCGCAAAGGTAAGAGCAACAGCGGGATCCTGAGAAATCCATCCCACACACACGGAGCCCATACCCCAGCAGCATCTACTTATGTGCCCCTTTGCCCTTTCCACATGGACAGCTTCCACAGGGCTTCCACAGACTTTTCTATCCCATCCCATCCCATCCCATCCCATCCCATCCCATCCCATTCCATTCTGTTGTGTCTTTCTCTTCTTCCCAACACCTAAACCTTTTTCTGGTACGATCCCATCCCAAAAAGCCAAGGTAAACAGCCCTCTCTGCACATCCCACCTCCCTTCCCACCTCTGATTCACCCACAGAATACCCTGGCTACACCCAGACAGGTGACACGTGACAGGTCACCAAGTCAAAACCCAAAAGCCACCCCCAGCACGTTTTTCCCCACTACTCCCCATGATCCTCCTGTCAGCTATGACAGATTTTGCTTCTCAGACCACTCCCTAACCTCCCAAATTCCTGCGGTTCCACACCTCTACAGCAGAGCCACCCAGCACGGCAGGCACTGCCTCACCTGCCCCCTCTCTCCTGGCCTCCCTTTATTCCAGGCTGGGAGCTGCAGGCTCTCCCTAGGGACACACACTCGAGTCCATGAGGATCAAGGAATATCCATCTCTACAGACAGAGCTATTAATAGTCACTCACCTCCCCAACTGCAAATTCCAGGCTCTTCACAGCCAATCCTCACCCTCCTTAAATGTCTCTTCTCATCACTACAACCCTCTCAGCCTACTGAAACCCCAGTATTTTAATCTTGCGATATTAAAGACGATTCTAGGAGGCACTTCAAAAGAAAAGGAGCCAATAAGAAACAAACAGTTTGAGGTCAGGGTCTTTCCCTGCTCAGCTCACAAAATAAAGAGGTGAGATTCCTTCCTCCTTCGATTCCTCTGTGCAAATTTTAATTGCTTTTCTGACATCTACAGAATGTAATCTTCTTCCTGTGTTGTTCCTAGGATTAGGGCAGGACGAAGGTAAAGCTATTTTTGATTAATATGGAAATCAGAAATTACTTTCCAGAGAAAACTGGGGACTGTTCCTAATGCTGCTTTATCTTTGGGGAATTACAAATCTGAAGAGTAACAAGAGGGAGCTGGCAGCTCACTGAGCCTTCCAACCTGTGCAAAATATGCTTAAAGACTTTGAAAAATCTCTTCTGATGGAAATATGTGATTAATACAGTTAGGGGAGTGTTCAAGATGAAGACAAAGAGAGTTAAATCCCCACAGAATGGGGAACATCAATTTATCTGGGGGAAAAAAGGTGGGGGTGCCACACAGTGCAAAGAAACCTTCCTATGTTTTAAGAGGACTTTAGTAGTTCATTTAATGGTTAAATTTATTCCCAGTTCAAAGCTGTTCTTGCTGAAGTACAAATATTCCTCATGACCATTCAGCTGAATTTCTTATGGGTGAAAATGTGAAGAATCCGGTGGCATCCAGCTCCTTCTCTTTGTGTGCTGGGAAGAATCTGGAGATAAGTACAAGGGGGTGAAGTGAAAGGACAAAGGGAATGACTTTCAACTGAATGACGGTGGGTTTACATGGGATATTGGGAAGGAATTGTTCCCTGGGAGGGTGGAGAGGCCCTGGCACAGGGTGCCCAGAGAAGCTGTGGCTTCCCCATGCTTGCAAGTGTCCAAGGCCAAGTTGGACGGGGCTTGGAGCCACCTGGGATGGTGGAAGGTGTCCTGCCTATGGCAGGGGGTGGAATGGGACAAGCTTTAAGTCCCTCCCATTCCAAACCAATCGGGGATGTTGGGATTTTATGCCTGGGGATAAAGACTCAAAGGCATGTCAGCAGTCCCATCTTCCTGCCAGGAGTTCCTGCAGGAGTAGGAAACTGGAGATGATTTAGGAGTAAAAAAGGGACATCCCCGCAGGATGGGAAATTTCCCTCCAGTTCCCTGTGAAGTCCCCCCAAAGCCCTGCTCCCACAGAGCCATGAGTGTTCACTGAATAATAGGACACCGGTGGAAAACCAACCATATACTGTACTACTTTTTTATGTTATCGTTGGATGCATGAGATTAATGGGATTTTCAAATGGAATGGCAGCAGTTCAGCTATGCCCGGAAACAAAGGCATTTACTCTGCCTACCAGAGAGGAGTGAAAAGGAGGCAACTGCATTTTATCTTGAAAGCCCTCAGACACTTTCAAACAGATCCAGGAATCAAAAGCTCTGTGTAAAGAGAGGGAAAACCCTCCAGGACCTGTTGGGCCGTGCTCCCGTTTTTAAAAATGACAAGATGTGGGAGTAGGATATTTAGTGTAAAGATACAGTGTGGGAGCACGAGGCTTGGCATGTCCAAAATTGATTTAGATGTGGGAAAATACTGAAGCCTGCAAACTCAGAGGTTCAGCTTTGTGTGCTGGAGAGAAAAAATACACAGTGACATTGTCATGTTCAGTGGGGATGCAGCAGTACAACGGGTTTATATATACATAAAGCCATTCCCTGTGTCCTGTCCCTCCATGCCTTGTCCCCAGTCCCTCTCCAGCTCTCCTGGAGCCCCCCTAGGCCCTGCAAGGGGCTCTGAGCTCTCCCTGGAGCCTTCTCCTCTCCAGGTGAGCACCCCCAGCTCTCCCAGCCTGGCTCCAGAGCAGAGGGGCTCCAGCCCTGGAGCAGCTGCGGGGCCTCCTCTGGGCTCTCTCCAGCAGCTCCAGGTCCTTGTGCTGCTGGCCCGGGGCTGGGGCAGCTCTGCAGGTGGGGTCTCACCTGAGCAGGGCAGAGGGGCAGAATCCCCCTCCCCTGCTGCCCACGCTGGGGGATCAGCCTGGGACATGGAGGGATCTGGGCTGCTGGAGCACATGATTGGATTCTCCCACAGGAATACAAATTACACAATTATAATATTATTTTAGCAGTTGGCCATGGTGACATTTCCTGCTGTTAGGTGGCTCTGGTCCTGCCAGGATAGATTAGCAAGGCTCACCAAACATTTTGTTTGGCTAAGGAACAGCTGAAGGGCACTGCCTCCTTATTCTATTAAAAGCGCCGCAGGAACTCGGTAGCATTTTCCTGTTGATCTCCACTGCTCTGATAAATGGAAACCTCATCCCTTCCTCCAGGAGGAGAGGAGACATTTTTAGGAAGGGAAACCAATTTCCTCTCAGTGTTATTGAGTTAAACAAGGTAGTTCAGTTTTCAAAGGTATTAAGGTCGTTTTGTTATTCTCCCACCGAGCACTCGTTGAGCTGTCGGAACAGCCTTCAGGAATGGAGACACAGGAACTTCAGCTCTGCAGGCAAATTCCCACAGATCGTGTGCTGCAGCAGAGAGGGTAGGGTCAGCACATACATCCTGACAGTGATGGAACACATCTGAATGCATGGAGCTTAGAACAACTACTGCTGAGCAGCCCTCAGCACGCCAGGAGCGAGAGAAAGGAAAGAAACCCAACCATCTTCGGAGAGATGAACAATCCTTCTCATTATCAACACTTCATTTAGTATCTTAGTTGCTTAAACCCAATTATATCCAGAAAAGACAACTATGAATGAAGAGGATCTGAGCAACCCCAGATAATGGGAGAAGATAAAAACCCACTCCAAGAGTAATGACCTGATTTGGCATTCATCAGTCGCTCTGTAATGAGCAAACGCTGATTTCAAATCTAAATTCATGTCAAAGGCTTCTGGATAAAATTAACTCCAAGCATATTTCAAAACACCCATTCAAAGTGTCGCTGCTGCTTCCTCCTTTCCCCTCCAGCAGACCAGACTCTCTCCTCTTCCACAGCTCCTGCTGTTCCTCCTTCCACCACTTGCCACATTTTTTCAGGCTCTGGTCACGGAAGTGCCCAAGGCCAGGCTGGACGGGGCTTGGAGCAAGCTGGGATAGTGGAAGGTGTCACTGCCCATGGTGGGATGCTTGGATGAGATGACCTTTAAAGATCCCTTGCAGCCCAATCTGTCCTGTGATTTTATGACTCCGAAAGATTCCTAATGATCATGGACACCCCACCCTCTGCCACTTCCCAGTGTGCTGACCCTCCGAGCAGCAGCTCCGAGGGTGCCTCAGCAGAGGAACACCCTTGGCACATCACACGTACAAAGAATTTGCATTCCATGCAGGCAGAGACAGCCTTGTATTTCGTTTTTATACTAAACAATAAATTCAAGGCTTTAAAAGTGCAGCACAAGTGAAGACAGGCCGGGGTGTCTCCCAAGCTCCTGTCAGGGACTTGTGCAGAGCCACAAGGTCCCCCCTGAGCCTCCTTTGCTCCAGCCTGAGCCCCTTTCCAGCTCCCTCAGCAGCTCCTGGGGCTCCAGCCCCTTCCCCAGCTTCATTCTCTTCCCTGGACATGCTCTGGTCATCCCAGATCCCTGATAGTGTGGTGGAAGTCACCCAATCACAGTTGCTGCAGCAGGACATGTGCATCCCTGGACAAATATGGCCAGAAACCCTTCCTGCCCACCATGGCCACCATTCCCAGATGTGTACATACAGATGCCAACAAAAATTACAGATTTCCATTAAAAATAGCCCTAGCATCGTCCTGCAGGGTGATGAAGAATTGTGGTAAAAGCTCTCACCACCACCTGGGAACACCACAGTGTTTGCAAAGACCACAGAACACCTTTCAGACAGAAAACTCCCTTAATTCTGTGTGCAAAGACCGGTAAAAAAAACCCTCTAAGCCTGCAAAGTGGTCGTGGGAAGGGATTATAGGAACAAAAATGTTGTGGACCACATGTGGAAGACAGGAGCCAAACCCAGCAGCCTCCAGAGGAGGCCTCAGTGCCCTTGCTTCCCACTGTTCCCTACAACTTAGCTACTTTTTGACCTTAAAGAATCCTGAAACTCGTGGGTAATCCAGCTGTGATGAGATTTCCTACTCCTTGATAAGACATTTGAAGCTGCTGTTCAGTTTGTTAATGGATCCTTTTATATGTCTGAAGCTGCTTTTTTCCTAGGGTTTCTTTGAGGATGAAGGGCACCCAGTGGACACTCAGCAGGGACTGCGCAAGCTTCGGAATAACCATTCTGCCAAAAGCAGGAAAGATCTGACAACAGAGGCTGTTTCTCTCTCCTTCTTCAGCCATTCCTCCACTGACTTTTTGTACTCTGGACAGTCAGGCTCCAAATCAAGAAGTGGTTTCTCCAACTTCAGCTTTTCCTGAAGGGGAATTTAAAGCTCTTTAGTCCCTAAGAGAAAACTCAAGTGGTGTCTCCTACAGACCTGACCCATCCTGTCCAAACAATCCTTCAGCTTGTGTCCATCTCCCCATGGACATCAGGGATGCCAATCCATCAGCTGAAGCTCTCAGAGAGTAGAAGTACAGGAGTTTTCTCCACAAGCTCTTGTTACTTCTCCATCAACTTCCAGCATCTTCCCTGTCCCTTGCACCTACAACTTCATCCCTGTCTTCGACTGCTGGTGGGAGATTGCAAACTCTTCGTGTGTAACATCCTTAAACACAGCCTTCCCCATCCATCCAGGAGCCAGAGCCTCTCACATCTCCACTATCACAAGAGCTTTTCCTTCAGCCTTGACTAAAGCTTTGCTATTCCACCACTGTGTACTCCAAGTACTGCTGGAAAGATCATTTCCTTAGCACATGCCCTTCTCCCTTCACCCAACTTGACTCTCTTTCCTCTACCAAAAGTAATGGATTTGTGCTTTATTTCAAGGTTCTCCATCACCTAATCCTCACTCAGCCTCCCTTTTTCCACAGTCAGGCACCAACTCCTTGGTTCCCCCAGCACCCCAGCCTTGCTTGTGCTGCTCTCTCAGAGCACACCAAAAAGCAACTTCGTGTGCTCCATTTCCCAGTAGGAAAATCCAGAAGTCCTCCTAAATATCCAACATCTCTTCCAAAGGCTCCTTTGACTGTACACTTCCCAAAAGTGATTCCAGGCTCCACTTCTCTGAGGCTCCAGGGCAAGGCCTGGGTTTGCTCTGTGCTTGGGGTGCTGCCTGAAGTAGATGTTGAGGAATAGCCCCAAATGCCAAGGTCCCACTAAAAATACAGGAGAGCTGCTATTTCCAGAACCCTCCATACCCTTTGGCTGGCTCTGCAGGAACACAGGTGAAGGAGGGGAAAAACACAGGTTGTAAGCACAGAGCCTGTGTTGTGTCAAGGTTCCTACAGGCCCTGCCACTTCTGGGGGGGCTCAGAACATCCCTGTGAGTCAAACACCACTTAAATCCATACAGGCCAGGTCTGGAGGGGTAAAATCCATGCAGGGAAGGTTTGGAGGGGTAAAGTGATCTGCAGAAGCTCATTCAGCAGCCACAACCAAAGCCCCGAGCAGAACCTTAATCCACCATCTACCCTCACCTGCCCCAAACAAGATCCTCTTATCAGCCTGGCCTTTTAATACACGAGCTAAGACATTGATTGTAAAATATTTCTTTCTTTTCCCAGCCTAAAACTGCTGCAGCAAAAGCAATAATCCACCTGCATCCCCAACACCCAGGAGGAAGCACTCCTGAGATCCACTGGTTTGTAGATGAGCGTGGGACCAACTGTTCAGTGATGCCCAGGAGGAAGTCGGGATCGTGAGTACCCAAAAAAAGAAAAAAAGGGGAAAAAGTAAAGAAAGGAAAAGTAGGTCAAGCAATTCACATTTGCTGAAAAGGACAAAGAACACTGCAGATTTTTTATTACCTTATGCAATTGCTACCAAATATCTGAAGCAGCCTTTTTTATCTGATTCAAATCCCACATGAGTAATCCATGATTAAATTTAGTGGGTGTGAAATTTCATTAGGTCGTTCAATTTTAAGCAGATTGGATAATGAAGTTCTGTCGTCCTTCAGAATTAAGAAAAAAAACCTAATACCGTAATTTTTATCTCATTCCCAGCCTTCCCCCATCTGTGAGATTATTCTCATTCATGTAAGACATCCATGTCCTGCAGCTCCATCTTTGAGGCACGTGACCTTGGAGATGGAGAGAGGGAACTGCTCAGAAACACCGGCAAAAGCCAAAGCCAAACCCAAACCAGATTTCACCTGGTGCTTTTCTGGGATAAGCACAGGCCAGAAATGTGAGTTTGCCCAGAACAAAGACACAGAGCAGATTCTGGAAGGGATGTCTCCTAAAAGATTGTGATTTCTCAAAAAAAAATTCCTTTGGACTAATTCAGTGATATCACAATGGGAAAAATGTTAATAGGTAGCAGATGCTGCTTTAAGTCTTTATTCCCTGCTCCATAGAGCCAGATAATTCAAGAAGAAGCCACCAGCTTCCTTCATGCAAAAAGGATCCATGTGAAGACAAAATGAGAGGTTTGGAGTTTTTCTTGGTTTTTAGAATTCTGCTTTTTTTTTTTTAATGGTTTGAATTCAGAGTTTGTATGGAATTCCTGATGGGTTTTTAGAAGAGCATCAGTGCAGTGATGGGCAGTGGACTGTGCAATCCATGAGCCCCTCATTTCACTGTACCTCACCCTGTGTTTCCCATGCAGGACCAATAAACTTTGTATATCCACTCCCCTAGAGGTAATAAATCCAATTAAATTTTCAATTTAATCAAAAATTTAATTGTATAATCCTTGGGAAGAGCCAGCTGGGAAGGAGTTAAACGACAGGCCTGATTCATCTCGCTGTGTTTTCAGGCAGCTGAAGCCACTTTGTGCCAGTACAAATAAATAATATCTCTATCCACATCACAACAAAGTATTTTCCTCTTGATGTTGTTCACCAAAGCATGATGACAAATGATGGCTGGAGAAATAGAAGTTGTCAATTCTGCCTTAATTGTGTTTCCTTTCGGGCTTGACAGAGGTTGCCGCATTCATCCCTTTCCCTAAACGGCCACCAGGTACTTCCAGCAAATGAACTGAACACAGCAAGCACCAATCTGCCTTCCATGGTCTTCTGTGCTCTGCTGCTGGATAGGTTTCTCAGGAAGGAAGGAAAAAAACTCCCAAAAATTCAGTGGAGAAGCTGGAGCTTCCCACATCTAGAGAACCCTCAAGGAAAATACACAACTGGAAAGATGACATTATTTGATGGGACAAGATCAACACATGTCAGCCTCAACATTTATTGGAAGTACATCCCAATATCACCCATCTATGATAAGCAACAGCACAAGGATGTGGAGCTGCTGGAGAGAGTCCAGAGGAGGCCCCGGAGCTGCTCCAGGGCTGGAGCCCCTCTGCTCTGGAGCCAGGCTGGGAGAGCTGGAGAAGGCTCCAGGGAGAGCTCAGAGCCCCTTGCAGGGCCTAGAGGGGCTCCAGGAGAGCTGGAGAGGGACTGGGGACAAGGGATGGAGGGACAGGACACAGGGAATGGCTTCCCATTGCCAGAGGGCAGGGCTAGATGGGATACTGGGAAGGAATTGGTCCCTGGGAGGGTGGGCAGGCCCTGGCACAGGGTGTCCGGAGCAGCTGGGGCTGCCCCTGGATCCCTGGAAGTGTCCAACGCCAGGTTGGACAGGGCTTGGAGCAACCTGGGATAGTGGAAGGTGTCCCTGCCCATGGCAGGGGGTGGCACTGGATGGCTTTAAGGTCCCTTCCAGCTCAAACCAGTCTGGGATTCTGTGAAACAAATCCTACTAGGAATTAATTCAAGGCTCTCTGGAGTAGGTGTTGCGAGACATCAGTCAGGCATCAACAGCAAAACAAATTAACACCACAAAACAGTGAAAAACAGGGGAGCCAAACCTGCATCTTTAAATAGCCCCAGAGAGCTTTTCCTGTCAGCAGCAATTTTCTGGCCAAGCTCCACCACGTCCTCCCTCTACTTCACCCAAACCTGCATTTTTCCACATGACTAAAATGCTCATCCAAGTCTGGATCAGAGCAACCCTCAGACTATCTATCTCTCGTGCAGTTTCACGTGCACCTTCTCCACCCCACCTCACCTTCCCTGCCTGTCTTGGAGGCTTTCCCTGCCCTCCTCTCCCATGGAACTTCACCACCCACATTACTGGACGTCTCAAGAGTTCAAAGGGCAGAAGATCGACACTGTAGGGAGCAGGAAATCCAATGACTCCAAGTAATCCAGAGACAAATGTGCCGACACCAGTGCTTTCTTGTGGGTCAGGAGTGCAACTCCTGTCACACTTGAATGTCCCAGAGTGGTGGCATGTGCAGGCTGAACAGATGCCATGGATCTGGAGGAGAACCCGGAGGAGAAGCAGGGGAATGAAGTTATTTGATGATGTAGGCAACACTATAGGACTGGCTCTGGGAAAAAGAAGGAATGCCATGCGACGATGGAAAGAGAGAGAGGAACAAAAATGAGGAATATGCGAATTTCCAGTTCAACAGGCTTTGGCTTATTCAGAGGATCAGTGGGATCCTGTGGAAAGCTGTCCTTGGGTCTGTGAGAGCAGAGTCTGGAGAGTGAAGTACAACTGTTGACAAAGGATGGATGAATTACAGACCACTTAAACAATGTGCACATACACAAGTC
The DNA here is from genome assembly GCF_000738735.6 of Corvus cornix cornix. Lineage (NCBI taxonomy): Eukaryota > Metazoa > Chordata > Aves > Passeriformes > Corvidae > Corvus > Corvus cornix. The sequence goes on along the minus strand of NC_046332.1, from coordinate 1,212,169 downwards.
CATGGTGCCAGATGAGATGGGCCTGAGGGCGCCAGGGGAGCTGGCTGGTGTCACTGCCACTCTGTCATCCCCGAACGGTCACGGAGATGGGGAATGTCCCTGGTGATTGGAAAAAGGGCAACATCACACCCACCTTCAACAGGGGAAATGCCAGCTCAGCCAGCCTCACTCCCTGCCCAGAAATCCATGAGGCAAATCCTTCTGGAAACCACAACCTTCCAAACCAAATTATTCTGGTACTTACTACCCAGAGAGTTTCTGACACAGAATTATTCAATAATTGCTATTTTATGCTTTCTCTACTCCTCTTCTGCACTTCAGATCCTGCTGCTTCTGTCTCCTCTCACCTGGAATGGTGTAAATGTTGTAAATTTGCAATTACAACAAGCACAAGTTTATATATATGAGATAGAAATATATTTTCCACCTGAATTTGGGCACTCAGAGGTGCTGGATTCATTCTGGGCACTGTGCTCTCAGTGGTGCCAAGGACCTCCCGTTATTGGAAGTGACACTGGGAATGAAGAGTGTGGTGGAGGAAGAGCATGGAGTCAGCATGTGCTCATTTGTCTGCTAACAGGGGATAAATTAGAAGTTGAGAACAGCTGAAGCTAATTCACTCCTGATGTTTTGTTTATGTGGGCAGTTCTCCCCTTAATCTTAAAGAAAAAAGTAAATAAACCAGAGTGGAGCAATGAGAGAGGGGCTGAGCTGTCAGTCAGAGCCAGAGCTTCTGTATCCTCTCCTAATGATTTATAGGAAAGGGCTGTCTTAGACCCAAGGATCCAAACCACAAACACAATTCCCACAGGGGGTTACGTCTGCCAGAAAATTACACAAAACGGAGCTTTATGATTCAATGCAAGACTTGTAGATCAGAAGAGTTTTTCTCCCTGTCCAAGAAGCTGCAGATACTCCGGAAAATTAACTAAGAATTGAGCACAGACAGTCTGGCAGAAAAAAAACTAAGAGTGCAATGAGAATGTACTTAAATTAATCTTTGGCAGGGGATAAAGGAATGAGAGGCAAAATAAGGGGAGAAGAGTTAAACTCCAAACTGACGAATCTGCCCTCTGCAGCATCCTCATCCATTCCCGTGGGATCCGGCCACCAAATGTTCCAGACGCTGCTGCTGCTATCACTGGGCACTTCCATGAAAAGATATCAGCTCCCTGCTGGTTTAAATGGGGCAAAAGGCTCCTTGCCTGAGCTGACCCGGGCTCGGTGTCCTGGACAGGGTGTTCTGTCTGTCTCCTGCTGCAGCTGATTTGTGCTGGTGCTGTGATATCAGCGATCCCTTGGCTCGGGGAGGACACTCCATAAATTCTGTATTAATCCAGGGCAGCACCACATCTCTATTAACTTATGGAAGAAAACCAAACCCATCAAAATTGTTTGACATACGGATTAATAATGAAAAGTGAGTGGGAAAATAGGAAACCTGCCAGTTAAATGTGTTAATAACACCAGCCAGGCCAGAGAGAGCACAAGGAATATAAGGGGAAAAAACACCTGCACAAAGTTGGTGAATAAGCAAAACGACAACCAACAAAATCCACCTGTGACAGGTGTAAAATAATTAATATTGGGGAAAACACTCCAAAGGGAGCTGGACTTAGGACAAGGCATGGAGGGACAGGACACAGGGAATGGCTTCCCACTGACAGAGGGCAGGGATAGATGGGATGTTGAGAAGGAATTGTTCCCTGGGAGGGTGGGCAGGCCCTGGCACAGGGTGCCCAGAGAAGCTGTGGCTGCCCCTGGATCCCTGGCAGTGTCCAAGGCCAGGCTGGACAGGGCTTGGAGCAGCCTGGGACAGTGGAAGGTGTCCCTGCCCGTGGCAGGGGGTGGCACTGGATGAGCTCTAAGGTGCCTTCCAACCCAAACCATGCTGGGATGGACCTTGGACACTTCCAGGGTCCTGCCATGGAGAGAAGGAACCAGGTGGACTCTGAGGACCTGCTCCAGGCTGGTAATTCTTCAGCTGTCAGCCTGTCCCATGCTTGAAAGACAAATGTTTATAATAACATAGGATGTGAAACGAGGAAAACATCTGAGAAATCCAAGTACGGTTTCCATCTTTCAAGCAGAGGTCAATAAACAGAGCAACTTCTTTCTTCATGGTTTCAAACAGCTTGGTAGGATCCTTTTGGTGTTGGTAAATCAAAAGATAAAGAGATTATGAAAAAGAACATAAAAGTGAAGATCTGAAGAGCTTCAGCAGAATCAAAAAGTCCTCCTAAAGCTTCTGCAACAGCACACAAGTTTTATAAATGGCACAAATTACCTCATTTAGCTTTTTGCAACGTTAGTTTGTTATCTTCCTTCCAGACTTCCACCTCCCATTTTACCTCTCTTCATCCTCAAACCACCCTCCTAAGGTCCCTCTCAGCAGCCTGTTGACTTGTCTTAATGATTCGCATTCCACTTTTTCAACAAACATTCCCTTTTACCATCACCCCGAATTCTCTGTGATTGCGTCGTCAGCTTCCAGCTTGCTCGGGGCATTTATGTTCCAGACCAACCCTCTCAGGTGACACCAGCTCCTTTCATGAAACTTATCCTTCCCTATCCCTTCCCAAGGAATCACTGCCTTTTTCAGTAGAAAATTACCACTGGCCACTGCCTGGTGATCATCCATTGGAATGAGGTACAACACTGTCAGGATTACAGGGAAGCAAATTCCAATCTACAACTCCCTGAGAAGGGTGCAGCTGAGGGGGTCAGGCTCTGCTCCCAGGAAACAAGGGACAGGACAAAAATAAATGGCCTCAAGTTGTGCCAGGGGAAGTTTAGGCTGGGTATCAGGGAACATTCCTTCAGTGAAAGGGCTGTCCAGCCCCGGCACAGCTGCCCAGGGCAGTGGTGAGTCCCCATCCCTGGAGGGACTTAAAGCCATGTGGATGGGACACCTGGGGACAGGGGTTAGTGGTGGCCTTGGCAGGGCTAGGGAGGGTTGGATTTGATGGTCTTGGAGGGCTTTCCCAACCCCAATGATTCCATGATTATTTTACAGAGAAGAGGAGATGCTCCCCACACAGTTTCAGGTACTGAACAGAGCAACAAAGCTCTGTCTCAACATCATCACATCTCAGCGGAGCAACAAGGTACACAAGTTCGGGGGTGTTCTCATGATTAAGGGTACCAAAAAGTGACTCCAGTTTCCAATTTCCACTCAGGAGAGTGCAAGAGAAGGAAGTGCTGTGGTTCCTACAGTACCTGTCTCCTATAACCATCCATAAGCTGTGTAAGTCAATAACCTGTTTTATTGGAGTGGATAATCAAATCAGTGTCAGCGCTGAATTCATTCTCCACGACAGCGAGACCTTGCCTGAAGTAGGTTGAGATGTGGCATTTTTAGTCCAAATCTCAACGTGCACCAATCATTCCACAACTATTTTGTCTCCTGCTCATATTTCTGCAGGTTGAAGTTTGGTTTTTTTTTAAATTTATTATTTTTATTTACTAAAATTAGTATAGCGAGCTGGGAGTGTTCACCTGGAGAAGAGAAGCTGCAAGGAGATGTCAGAGCCCCTTGCAGGGCCTAAAGAGGCTCCAGGAGAGCTGGAGAGGAACTGGGACAAGGAGGGACAGGACACAGGGAATGGCTTCCCACTGCCAGAGGGCAGTTAAGTGGGATATTGGGAAGGAATTGTTCCCTGGGAGGGTGGGCAGGCCCTGGCACAGGGTGCCCAGAGCAGCTGTGGCTGCCCCTGGATCCCTGGCAGTGCCCAAGGCCAGGCTGGATGGGGCTTGGAGCAGCCTGGGATAGTGGAAGGTGTCCTTGTTCCTGTTGGGGGGGGGCGGGGGGAAGGAGATGAGCTTTAAGGTCCCTCCCAACCCAAACCATTCTGTATATGGAATATATATATATTATATAAAATATGGCATTAGGGATGTCCAGGGAAAGTACTGGAACAATCTCTCAATGTTTCACATAAGAATTAAAAGGAAACAGCTCCAAAAGATGAGTGTGCCTGAGAGCTGCTCTCTTACCTGTCAGAAAATACTTTAAAGCCATTTTCTGTCACCCTTTGGGAGGAATTTGTGCAGACCTTTGATTGAGTCAAAAAATGCAGATTCCTTTCAAAGGAAACAGAAATGAGCTAAAACTAATTTATCAGTGGTCAAGGGCATAGCACAGCTAAGTAAGATTTCAGACTGAAGGTTTTTAACAGAAACTTTGGGAGGAAGCACTGTAATTACTGTAAGAGGAATCAGCTGGATCTCCTGCCCAGTGCTGAAGTAGATGCTTTCAAATTGTCTCATTTACATAGGGAAGAAGGTCAGGAGGGATTAAGAAGGTAAATATATCACCTGATTAGGTATGCAAGTTCAGGGTGTTCCAAGGACTCATGCCATGAATATTCAAGAAGGTCTTTGCTTCCCACAGGTTCAGTCATAAGCAGTAAGTTGAATATGCAGAAGGAGTCTGGTCAGAAAACCAAAGATGCCACCTGTGTGCATCAGTATCACCTGTTCCAGTGAGATCAGGCTATGGAATTTGCTTATTCCCTTTTACCTCGTGAAAATAAAGAATAAGGAGAATATACACAGGTGAGGAAGGAAAAGCTGGGAGCTGACAGGACACCTTCACCACTCCCTGGACGTGCATTTTTAACAGGAGCAGGCAGCACTTCCTAATTATTCTCAATTTGGGCAAAATTTCACACGAGACAATATCCCAGTGCACTGATCCAGCCTTCCCTGTCCTACTTGGGACAGACAGCACAGGGACACGATATGACCATCACCTGTTTTCTTGGATTCGTACTTTGCTTCCAAGGAAGAAGATCATTAATTAGGAAATTAAAGTCCAGATGAGCTCAACTGCAAGACCAAGTCAGCTTTCCAGGAAGAAAACTGAGCTGAGTTTCTGCTGAGTGATGCCCTGCTTCACGCTGACAACCAGGAAGTGTGCCTTGGACTGAGTGAAGGTAGGAAAATGTTGGGCAGTGCTCTTGGGAGAAAGGTGCTCTGCTAGAGAGCAGAGATGGATCCCAAAGAAGAGCTGAGATGGCTCTGGGAGAAAATCCTGCTTTTCTTGCAGCTTTTTTTTTCCTTCCTTTATTCCCTGCAGCCCAGAACCTGCCATGTTCCGGGCTGATGCCCAGCATGGGCAGCAGGGGAGGGGGGATTCTGCCCTGCTCAGGTGAGACCCCACCTGCAGAGCTGCCCCAGCCCTGGGGCCAACAGCAGGAGGACCTGGAGCTGCTGGAGAGAGTCCAGAGGAGGCCCCGGAGCTGCCCCAGGGCTGGAGCCCCTCTGCTCTGGAGCCAGGCTGGGAGAGCTGGGGGTGCTCACCTGGAGAGGAGAAGGCTCCAGGGAGAGCTCAGAGCCCCTTCCAGGGCCTAAAGGGGCTCCAGGAAAACTGGAGAGGGACTTGGGACAAGGCATGGAGGGACAGGACACAGGGAATGGCTTCCCACTGCCAGAGGGCAGGGATGGATATGATACTGGGAAGGAATTGGTCTCTGGGAGGGTGGGGAGGCCCTGGCACAGGGTGCCCAGAGCAGCTGTGGCTGTCCCTGGACCCCTGGCAGTGTCCAAGGCCAGGCTGGATGGGGCTTGGAGCAGCCTGGGACAGTGGAAGGCGTCCCTGTCCATGGCAGGGGGTGGAATGAGATGAGCTTTAAATGTCACTTTCAACCCAAACAGTTGCACGACTACAATTCCCACTTTGTCTCAGCTGTTACTCTTTCATTTGCTATCCCAGAAACTGTGAGCAGCACCAGCTTTTTGTATCCCCACTAATTGCACATCCTTGGAAAACAAAACAAAGCAAATGTTCCTCACACACAACGCGCAGCATCCCAAGGCATTGGTATGAATGAGGATGTGTTTGGGATGAGACAGCACTGCTACTCCTTTCCTGTTCCTGCCAGGTGACTCATCCCCCTGAATTTGGGAGGATGTGGAAATCCATTGAAAAAGTGGCACCAGCTGCAAAAGCTTTGTGTCCACACATTCTGCAAACTTTGGGAAAATAATCCCAACAAAACACCACAAAAAATAAATCAAGCGACCCAGTGTGCAGACTGCTATTGCAGCAAAGGATGCTGAATCTGCCCATAAAAGCCATAAAATTTTCCAAGGAAATTTGTAAGGATGAAAAGGAAGAATTGTGTATTTGTAAGGACTAAAAGGAAGCTTTTGGTCCCGCCACGGAGGAGGCAATAGGGCCAGTTTTGAAGTGCTGCACTTAGATTACCACAGGGCCCACCTTATTCCTGCTCTCTCTCTTCCCCCTAGTCCTGTCCCTCCATGCCTTGTCCCCAGTCCCTCTCCAGCTCTCCTGGAGCCCCTTTAGGCCCTGCAAGGGGCTCTGAGCTCTCCCTGGAGCCTTCTCCTCTCCAGGTGAGCACCCCCAGCTCTCCCAGCCTGGCTCCATGGCAGAGGTGCTCCATGTATAAAAGTGCACACATGCAGCTAAAGCTGGACAACATCCTGGATCCTCTGAAGATCTGTGCTTTCAAAACCTGGCAACAGAGCCAGGAGAACTTCCTTCAGCAAATCTTGAAAACCTGCCAAACATGTGGCTCCAAGCAGTGGAAATCTTCCTTGACTTCTGTCCACTGGAGAAGGCTCTGACCAACCTGACCCCGGCTGGACCTGAGGATTTCCACAGGTCCTTTCCAACCTGAATTATCCAGTGACTCTGCTTCAAATTTATGGGACAAATTCGACTGGAAAAATATCCTGAGGACTGAACTTTGTGGACATTCATTTGGACTCTGGTCCCGTTCCAGTGCTAACGAAAAACGGAGCAGGAGCCATTCTGGAAATCTGTGACTTTATGAAAATTAGCATCTCTCTGCCCTCTTCACTTCCTTTAATTTCCTCATAAATGAATGAAATGAAACATTTGGAGCTGAATGAAATAATTTGTATTAAACTCAAGCAGACTGGCTGGCAGGCAAATGGGGTGTTGAGGCAAGAATAAATATTAATTATTCCTTAAATAGAATGGAATTGTTTTTATGTTTTCACTTTATTTGCCAAAAGAAATGTAACATCACTGTCACATCCTGAGCTGAACAGGCAGGAAAAGAACTGGGCTGAACTGGGACAAAATGGGGAGTTGCAGGAACCCCAGCCCTGAGCTAAGACCTCAAGGAAGGCCTGGAAAAGCTGCTGAAGCAACTCAAGGAGGTGGAGAGGGATTTTCCTAAGCCCTCTGGGGTTTAGGAACAACTACAAACACCAGTTATTCAATACCCAGCCTGGAATTAAAACAGATTTATTTACCCATTAAAAACACCTTTCTTTTTCCTCTCAAAATCACCACGACCACAAAGATTTCTCTTTCCTTTTTACCCTGTGATACATTTTCTGTGTTTTTTCCACATCCTGCTGAACACACCTGGAACGTTTTTAAAGGAAAAAAGCCAATCTGCAACGCTCTATTTCAATTTTAAAATGATGTCGTGCCCTGTTCTTAAGAGAATCCTATTTGCTCACACAGAAAAAAATTCGTGGTTTATACAATATTTATAAAAGGTGACGTAAATCCACAAGCAGGGAAGGGAAATAAATGGGAAAAAAAATCAGTCAATGGGATTAAAAGATAAGGAGAATGTCAGCGTGGATATGGAACTGGAAGGAATAATACCTGCAAGGCTGAGCCCCCTGAAACTGCTGCAGAGGAGCCTTAGGAAGGGACAGGAATGTAAATATCACCCCAATGACAGCTCCTAATGATTTTCCTGGAACTGCTTGTAAAGGAAAACTCTTGAGAACTCCCCACCTGCCCTTGCAGGGAGTCCCTCCATCAGGAACAAAATCCAGGAAAGCACTGCTGTCCCTTGGGACTGTTTGCAATTAGAGATGTTCGTTTATCTTCTGACAGGCCCAGAAAAGCCCGGAATGCCAGCGGGACAGGAGCTGTGGGTGCAACGCTTGCAGGACGTTATCAGGTGTTTCTGGCAGCCTGTGCCCTGCAAGCTCCCTCCCCCAGACAATAATAACCATTCCCAACAAGTTCCTTATCTTATCCCAGCAGCATCCCTGCAGGAGATTAGTCAGGCATCCCAGTGTCATGTTTTATCTCTAAAGCCTTGGATTTAGGCAGAGCATGTCTCTAGACCCAAAAGCCAGGTGTATTCCAGTCAAACAGATGGGGATCCATAAACATCTCATTTTTTTAATGATATGCACCAAGTTTTCAAGCCTGCTTTAAATCAGCCACAGTTCTGACATTCTGACATAAACTGGCCAATGACTAAAATAAGAGGGAAATGTTTAAAATCAGGGAAACATTTCCTGAAAATAATTTCAATATGGTTCATGTGCAAGAGAAATGTGGAGTTTTCCTTGAAAACTGCCCCAGTGTTCTGTGGAGGGCACACATTAATGCCAAGGATTTCACCTGATCCCTGCCCAGCACAGCAGAGTCCTGGAGCAGCACAAAGCCAAGACCTGGGATGAGGCTTAAAAATCAGGTTTTATAGAAAGGTACAATCACAGAATATCCTGAGCTGGAGGGGACCCCCAAGGATCCCTCCAAGGATGGGGAATCCAGCACTGCCCTGGGCAGCTGTGCCAGGGCTGGACAGCCCTTTCCATGAAGAAATTTTCCCAAAGTCCAAACTAACCCTCCCCTGGCCCAGCCTGAGGCCGTTCCCTCTCCTCCTGTCCCTGTTCCCTGCGAGCAGAGCCCGACCCCCCCGGCTGCCCCCTCCTGTCAGGGACTTGTGCAGAGCCACAAGGTCCCCCCTGAGCCTCCTTTGCTCCAGGCTGAGCCCCTTTCCCAGCTCCCTCAGACGCTCCTGGGGCTCCAGCCCCTTCCCAGCTCTGTTCCCTTCCCTGGACACACTCCAGCCCCTCAAGGTCCTTCCCAGAGTGAGAACACACAGCAGCAGCCCCTCTGTGGGATCTAAGGGGATTCAAAGTGAGGAACCCCAACTTGCTGTTGTCCATGACGAAAATCCCACTGGTGGGGATGGGAAAAGGGATGGGAAAAGGGAAAGATGAGCTGACAAAGAGGCCTCAGAGCCGGGAGGAGTTGAGGAGGGAAACTTGTGCCTGCAAAGCCCTGGGGATGAGCAGACCATGACCAAAATGTAATTTATATGAAGATGTTTTGAATGTCTTCCAGCTACTTCCAAGTCACCAATGCAGAACAGCTCCTCGCTGCTTCCACACAAAGGTTTCTGCTGGGAATATTGCTGGATTGTAATTACAGGCCAGCATTTAACATTAATTACTGCAATAGCCCACGTTCAGGTGCACTGTGCAATGTAATCTTGGCAACCCTTGCTGTCCATAGCACCTTCCTCATCCTGCAGCCTGGAAAATGCCCATCCTGGCAAGATGTGGTTAACAAAACTGCAATGTTTTGGGGTTTGTCTGTGGGGTTTTTAATATGAGCATTTAAAACTGCTGCTGGCTACTCCATCCAGGATGAGCAAGGACAGCCTGCACCACTGGAGCATGAAGGATCTTGGTTCCTGCTCCACCTTCAGCCACAAAACCACCCTACGGATGTGGAGTCTCTCACTGGGGTTAATGACAAAGCAATGGGAACAAAGTAGCACCACTCCTCCAAACACCTTCTCTGAGTGTGCAGCAGCATTTGTCTCAAAAGAGCTCTCTGAGGTGTCATTTTTGTTAAGTCTAATTATGATGGTCATGTGCCACTCAGCAAGGCTGAAATCCCATATAGGAAGAGGAATTTCAATGAACCTACAGCAAAATTAATAGCAAAGCCCCAAAGATTTTCTTCTTTTAAAGAGTAACAAGGGATACAGGTGAAAAAAAATACTTTGAAGGTTGTTGAACAACAAGAAAAAAATGCAGAGAAATACCAAGAAATTCCTGGTTTAATAACTTCACAGCAAAGCTGAATTCTGCCACTTTGTCCCACCTCGAGGACTAACAAGGGAGTTTGATGTGAACCTCAGGGAAACCTGGTGGGTTTTCCAGCCATGTGTGTCCTTCACTTTCAGATCAGTGGGATCCCAAAGAAAAAGGCACTGTAAGCCTCAATAAATGTGCAAATGACTTCAAAAGGAGATTAAAGCCTTTCTCCTGTTTATGTGATGAGTTTGTGCACCGGTAACCAAAGGGACGTCGGCTTTCTTATTTTAACCATTCCTTGAAGGTCATTTCTGCACAGAAATGGGTTTTTTTGAAGACCTAAAAACTTGTTATATAACAAAGGCAGAGCTAAACATCAAGCCTGTGGCTGGTTGGAATTAGTTCACCTGTATCCCCCGCCTTCCATCAATAGGCACAGCTGAAGGAACCCGCTTCCTGGCTGGAATGTTAATTATTCCCCTCCGCTTCCAGGAACAAGAGCATGGCATGGACAAAAAGAGATTCCTTTCTCCTCCTCTCATTAACCAGTTTCACTTGCTCAGCACATTAATGCAGAGCTAAGGATGATTATACAGGGGCTCACATGAGCTGAATAAATCTGCTTCCCGGACAGATGAGCCGAAGGCACTCGGGAATAACGAGGGCGATGCCGGAAGGAAACCCAGCGGTCCCCGCCAGAGCATCATCCCAGCCCCGCACAGCAAAGGCAGGGATAAACCTGTGGGGGCTCGGGGTCAGGGCTTCACCTTAATTCTAAAAATAATCTCGCCCCCAGTATTGATTTTAAACTGTGGGCAGTTTAAATCCCTCACCTGAGGGATTGAAATGACCTTGGTTCTGCTGGAAAAATGTGTTGGGATTGACAGCAGGAAAGGAAAGGCTCGTGGTTAGCGACTGGATCAGTAAACTGGGGACATGGAATGTGTGCAGTGCATGGAAATATCTGGACACCTCCCTGTGGAGGCTCTTGATTTACACCAGGAGCGAGAGAAACTGAAAGATTCCTCTAAATATAGGGAATAATAAAATAAAAGACTCTAACATTGCCAAATCCCATGGAACCTGCACCGCTTGCCAACAACATTAGAAGTCCTGCCATCCATCAAATCTTCCCGTTCTGGAGAATGCCAAGTCCTCCCGCTTGGCGAAGGACGATAGAGAAATGCAGGGTGACATTCCCTGCCTTTTGAAGGTGACTGGTTTTGCATTTACTTTGGAAAGTTGCTCTGAAGAAATATGTCAGAAGCCTTAACATCCACACTTCCTAAATATCCGGGAGTCGGGCTCTTCCAATAGGTGACGTTTGCTCCCGTTGCTCCTTGTGCATTTGTTCAGAGTCAAAGCCATTCTGGACCTGCAGACTGACAGGAATTCCTGGCCGTTGCAGTACCTCACCTTAAACACTTCTGAAAGCAACGATTTTGGGATAAACTTCCCAGGAGAGGTTTCTCCAAGGCCAGAAGAGGGCCAGATGGGTTGGAGCTGCTGCCAGATGGACCTGCTGAGAAGCACCTGGACCACCTTGAGCGGTCAATTAGTCAAGGGAGCCCCAGGGAGCTCCAGGGGTGATTTAACCATTGCTTAATGTGAGAGCTGGAAGGCAAACAGGGGGATGGATCGATGGCAGTTGAGTCAGTGCCCGGCAGGATTTGATCCTGAGCTTAACACAAATGCCTCTGGAATTTCCCTTTGCTTGCACACCAGTTCTTCCCACTTTTTTGCACCAGGCTACGATCCTGAAGACTTTTTTCAGAGGAATACAGGCTCCTTTCCTTAAACAAGAACACACATGGAGATTTACACCACTTTGTATCTTCCCAGTGTGAGAAGAAAATTTCCCTCCGGAAAAACAAAAGTGAAAATGTTGTCCCTCATTCTGAGCTTCTCCAGGAAGCCCTGGGAGAGCTGACCCCAAATTCAGTTAAAAGCAAGGATGGAAACATCTCCTCAAGCTGGAAATTCGATGTAGTGTAATTTTGCTAAAATATCAAAATAGGCTGAGGAAACCAAGCCTGCTTTTTGGGGTGTCTCATCACAGAGAGAAAATCTCCTGGATGTGTAAAAATTTTGCACAGATTTTTTTTGTTCCTGTATCTTTGTTTACTCCCAAAGGCATTGGAGCAGGATCTGCATTTAGGAGAAGTTACAGAATCCTGGAATGGTTTGGATTGGAAGGGACCTTTCACTAGGTCAGGTTGGTTTGAGTTGTGCCCAGCCTGGCCTTGAACATTCCCAGGGACGGGCAGCCACAGTTTCTCTGGGCAATTCCCATAGGAAAATCTGAAAAATTCCCCCTTCCTTCCAAAATCACGTTACCTCCTGATTTTTCTGCTATGTACAAGTGGAAGGAAACTCCACTTTTCCATGCCTGGAGATTTATCATTGCACTTCCCTGTAGCTGCTGGTCCCAAAGTTAGAGAAAGAACAGATCATGGTGGATTTTATAATCAACACTGTCTCATAAAATTAATTCACTGGTCACAGAAATGCAAATAAAAACCAAATAATAATGCCCTTAATAACATAATCAGCCCTGAATTAGGCAGACAGATGGATGAGATGATTGTTGGAGATCCCTTCCAACAGTAATAGTCTATTCTGTTCTGTTCTATTCTATTCCATGCCATCCTAAATAATGTGAAAAGAACAAAAATCTAAGGAACAAAACCCACTCCATCCCAAAAACATAAGCAGTGTTACCAATACCTTGCATATATTACATTAGTTATAACCTTTATTGCCAATTAACAGCCATTAGAATGAAACAGTGATTGGGGAAAGCTAAATGGCCTCTTAACTACACATGGAAAGGGCAAAGGAATTATTCTGGGAACAGCACGTGGCCAGAATTCTGTGGGAACACTTAAATACAGCCACACACCTCACAGTCAACATCAACACAAAATCAGGGTAATTATGCCACGTCCTCTACAAGTAGCAGTGCAAAAAAAAAAAAAAAGGGATTTATAGATTATTATTTCAATTAAGTGCTCCAGCCTCAGCATCAGGATTTATCTTCCTTGCATCTCGCAGGATGCTGAGCAACATCCCCATAAAAATCTTACCACCACTGTTAGTGCTACAAAAATCCACCACATTTCATACTCCCCCTTGCATCTGCAGAGTAGAACTGAGCCATCAACCTTCCCAGGAAATCCTGCTGCCAAAATAACCTTGCAATCTTAGAGATGAGGGCTGGGTTATGCAGAAATCATGTTTTATTTGGAGTCGGCATGGAAAATGCAAACTCAGACACACCAGAGAGCAAAAGGACTCTGATGAGCGTTGATATTCTGCAAGCAAGAGGCATTAAAAACTCTTCTGATTGCTCTTATCAGCTGTAAAAAGATTCAGAGTCACCCTAACAGCAAAAGGATTTCATTATCCCAGAGAGAGAAAGATCTTACACCATTTAAAAAGAGATTTTTACCATCAATGATAAGCTCCTGAGCCTCTCTAGAGGTTTAAAATTATTGATAGAAATAGTATCTGTATGAGAGGCTGTGGCTGCCCCATCCCTGAAGTGTCCAAGGCCAGGTTGGAAGGGGCTTGGAGCAGCCTGGGATAGTGGAAGGTTGAGCTGAGCTCAGAGTTCAGCTGGTATTAATGACAACAATTTAAGATGTCTAAGAAACTACAGAATAACTGTAACAGTTATTAGATGTGGAAAAAATTCCCAAGCTCAGTGCAAACCCTCACTCAAGGCATGATGGATACAGATGAAAGGCCTACAGAGCCTCAGCCACCTTCCAGAAACACTTGGGGAAAAAATAAAAGCCCATGGACAAAGGAGGATCACAAAGAAGTTTAATATCCCTTTTTACCCGAGGTGATTTGTAATATCTTATTTATTTGTAATATATTAATTATAAGCCAGTAAATGTTGAGCTGACTGAGCAAATGTCACTCTGGTAAAACTCCTTTGTAAATTGACAGACAGAAAAGTTAATTTCTGTGTGGATTTTTTCCTAAAACAACCCAGCAACTAAAAGTTATCACTTCATGTGTTCCCTGTTCAAGCTCCTCTATAGTTTTTCATTTTCCCTTGTAGATTTTTTTCCCCGGTGGCCTGTGCAAAATGTGAAGTTTTCAGACAGAATTTAAATGCAAAAAAATAGGGTCACATGCAAAGCATATGATAAAAAATAGGGTAATAGGCAAAGAATGCAAGAGCTTGGGCACTACAGGAAATGTAAATGTGAAAAATCACACGAGAGAACATAATAATAATAAAAAAGAAGGGCCCACAATACAACAAAAGCAGCAGCAAAGCGACTGCACCGAGCAGCCCTCAAGGCTGACGGAGGGATGGGTTGACCTCGGGGGCCTCTGCCTTTCCTGACTTCCAGACTTCTGTGGGGCTCATTAAAGGCTCCAAGCACAAAGCATCAAACACTTCAAGGAAAAGTTGGTCTCCATGGGAATAGAGGACAAACTAAAAATAACCGTAAGCTGGCATTTTAACAATTTTGCAGGAGATTGTCATGGCAATGAAGAGAGTTGTAACCTGTTGTCATGATAACCAAAGTTTTAAATTAATGGGAAAGCACTCCACTTCCACTTCATCTTTATTCATAACAGATCCAACATCCTCCATGGGAGAATTCCACGTTAGTGCTTCAAGGAACCAGAGAGCTTGGGAGAAGCAAGGGAGGGATAAAGGATGGTGGGGATTAAAAGAAAAATTTAAAACTCCACGGCCAAAGTGAAGCACCAACAGGAGGGAAAAGAACCCAGGGATGGAAATCCTTCCACACATGAAGGATATTGGGTAGGAATTCTTGGCTGGGAAGGTGGGGAGGCACTGGCACAGGGTGCCCAGGGCAGCTGTGGCTGCCCCTGGATCCCTGGCAGTGTCCAAGGCCAGGCTGGACGGGGCTTGGAGCAACCTGGGACAGTGGAAGGTGTCCCTGCCCATGGCAGGGGTGGCACTGGATGGGCTTTAAGGTCCCTTCCAACCCAAACCATTCTGGGACTTTGCGAATCAAGTCCCATCTTGACAATCTCTTCTCAAACCACAGTTCACAGCACATTAAATATCACAGAATATCCAGTTTTTCAGGACACCCAAGCTAGGGGAAAATAATCTTGCTTTCCAGTCCAGAGGAGGCCAGAGGATGCTCCAGGGGCTGGAGCCAGGCTGGGAGAGCTGAGGGTGTTGGGTGTAAGTCACCAACCTGCTGCTCGTGCATTCAATGAGACCCTCATTATATTAATGGGCTCAGAGCAAACCATGCCTTGTTTGATGACAACATAATTGTTATTTTTGTGGAAAATTGCTCTGTTCACCCTGACATTACTATGATAGTCCATTATACTACTGTTCCCTTAACTGTTTTAAGGGGAGAGAAAAACTGTTCTGGCAACAGAGTGCCTGAACAGAACACTCATCTTTACACCTTCAACCCAGCACAGAATGGTCTTCACCTCAACAGAGTCCCTAATTTGAAATAAAAAGAAACTAGAAGTAAACAGAAGTTCAGAGCCTACACACATTCAACTTTCTGAATGAAATTCTTCATTGTTCAGCTGTAAAATCAAGGTTTTCCCCTCTCTGATTTCATTTACAGTCACCATGTGCTTTGCGTCTCCGGGGAATGCCATGGAATGGACCTCTTCTCCCCGGAGATGGATGCCATTGCTGCCAAACATGAGGTCTCTGATGACGAGGCACAGAAATGTCATTTTTAAGTGTAAATACATGGCAACAAATCAAGCATAAAATGGACACTTCCTTTGCTTACTTACTAAAGAGAATTTTGTAACTATGAGCTCCGAAGTTTCTTCACCTGTTATTACTCCAGGGCTTCTTCCTTGTACTTCTCCTCCCAAACCCTCCTCTTTGCTGCTCTCAGTCTTCTGAGAGCTCATCTTTTCGGCCCAATTTCTTCTTTATTCTTCTTGTTCCCGAAAATTATTTTGTTGACGGAGTGAAACAACTCAGACCTGCTCTTGGGAAGGGCTGCTGGGCTGACAGTTCTCTGGAAGGAGGGGCTGGGGAGCAGCTTCAGAGAGGAGCATGGCCCAGCACTGGCGTGGTGGACACACGCTGCTGCTTTTCCCGGGAATACTGAAGTCCTGGCTTTCTTTCCTCAGGTCACTGCTAAGACAGGACCTCAGAAGAGGAAAGACAAGACTCTGCTGGAGCAATTCCAGAGGAGGCCCCAGAGCTGCTCCAGGCCTGGAGCCCCTCTGCTCTGGAGCCAGCCTGGGAGAGCTGGGGGTGTTCACCCGGAGAAGAAAAGGCTCCAGGGATGCCTCAGAGCCCCTTCCAGTGCCTAAAGGGGCTCCAGGAGAGCTGCAGAGGGACTGGGGACAAGGCATGGAATGACAGGACAAGGGGAATGGCTTCCCACTGCCATAGGGCAGGGAGAGATGGGATATCGGGAAGGAATTCCTCCTGTGAGGCCCTGGCACAGGGTGCCCAGAGCAGCTGGGGCTGCCCCTGGATCCCTGGCAGTGTCCAAGGCCAGGCTGGACAGGGCTTGGAGCAGCCTGGGATAGTGGAAGGTGTCCCTGTCCATGGCAGGGGGTGGAACGTTTAAGGTCCCTTCCAACCCAAACCATCCTGGAATTCCATGATCTTCCCTATGTACCATCAGTTCATCACCAGGAGCCCAAGCCTTCCACCCTACCACAAAAGCTGATTTTTTCCCAGATGAAGGATAGCAGCTCCTTCTGGGAACTCAAAGGGATTTCCATGACGAGCCTGTTGACAAACACATTCCTGTAAAAAGACACGGAGATGGCAACTCCTGCAAGGAAACGAGCACTTCTCACCATCAGCAGAAACCCAGGGGTCAGGTGGGGGAAAGGAGCGGTGGGGGCGAGGGGAGGGGAGGGGAAGGGAAAAAAGGCTGCAACACCAAAGAGTCTTTCAGGACTCATTTATTCGAGCAGTGCCAAGGCAGCTCACTGCTGCAATATTTTCTTCCTGCACTCAGAGCCAGGGCTTTGGGATCTAATAAATCATCGCTGGCCGCAGAGACATTAAAATTCTAGCCCAGTACTGCATCAGATGAAACGAGGCCGAGTGCCAGCGAGCACAGGGAGAGGGAAGGGCAGCCACACACACTTTAAAACAAGTATATGAATGCATTTGCATATAAGCAACACCTGATTTTGGCTTCACACCAGGCTAAATCTAATGAAACAGAACAGCGAAACAGATCTGCAGCTGGATGATCTTTAAGGTCCCTCCCAACCCAAACCATTCTGGCATTCTGTGATTAATAAACTCAACCGCTCCACTTCGGGAAAGCTGATCCCCATTAAATTAGAAATAAGATATTAGGTGTAAAGCACAGTAGGAAAACAGACTCAGTAATTAACAGATCTGGTACAAACCAGGGAATTATTTCTGAAGCTTATAAAAGTCTTTTCCAAATCTGGCCCAGCTCACGTTTCTGTCTGTACAAACCTCTGTGCTGGATCACATTGACTGCGCCCGGTGTGAGAAATAATTGTGCACCAGGAGGGAAGAAAAACTCAATATTTAATCTGAAAACATTTTTGCAGAAGTCAAGCCACTAAATTTTAATTTATGACCTCCAGCCTGAAAAAACATAACGAGGATCTGACCACTTATTTTTCTGTGCAAGATGGAAAAAAAAGGTGTGGGGGGGAGGAAAGGCAGCAAATATTAAGGGTTTTCAATGGATCATGAGGCAGCCTTGGAGCTTATTTGCAACCATTTAATTGAAGCACCTGGGGATTTAAGAGGTATTGAATGTGTGGGGTGCAAACATGCACGGAGAAAAACAAGCCAGGATATGAATTTGAACTGCAAGTGGCAGAAAGAAATATGCAGGAAAAGGCATTTATTTTAGACTGGGTGCGATTTTAACTCTGGCTGAGAGATTCCCCGAAATGTGGGGTGCCAGGGCCAGGAGACGTTTCCATCCTGGTTTATGAACAACCCCCATCTCCGACTCACACAAGGACAAGTTCACCTTCCAGCTCCATGGGGTCTGTGGCAGAAGTTCCCAAAGCCTCCATCCCTGGAGGGATTTAAAAGCCACGTGGATGTGGCATTTTGGGACATGGGTCAGGGGTGGCTTTGGCAGTGCTGGGGAACATCTGGACTTGGATCACATTAAAGATCTTTTCCAACCTCAATGATTCTGTGAGGCTGAAATAGCCAATGTGATTTTGACTTCCTACACAGAGGCTCCTTGTTCAGGAGCAGAGTAAGAGGAACTTAGAGGAAAAGATATGGAAGTGAAGGGAACATGCAGAAAAAGAGGTTTTAAATGGTGGAAAACAATTGGCCATGGCTAAAACAGAGAAAAAGGAGATGGCTCGGAGACACATTAGAAATTAATAAGCCACCCAAACACAGTTTCATTCTCTGATATGCAAACACTAAGAAAGAAGACAACAAAAAACCCCTCAGTTACCAATTTTAATACTGAATGTGTATTTAAAGGGCAAAAGCAGTGGCTATAATTTGTCTATATGCAATTTAAGACACAAATTTGAGAGGGCTCATGCTTAAAAATAAAGCTTCTCTTTTCCCCAAGTGAGTGAAGAACTTCACAAGATGTGCCTGTACTCTATAAAAGCAATTGAGACACAAGAAAATTCTCTGTTCACCTTTTATTTTCTTTAAATGGAGCACTTTTCTCTTCAAAACATGTTTCCAAGGCCATTTTTTTCCCCCACCTATGCTTTTTTGCTTCTCTGCCTCACAGTTTTTCCCTCTTCAAGCGTGGCCATTTAATCTTTTCATTTCTTTTCCACCACGAGGAAAACCAAAATCAATATTGCAGCCAAGAAATGAGGCAGAAATAAACCAGTTGCACGGACTGACCCGAGCCTGGAGGAGGAGACGGCCCACAATGAGGTCATTTGGGAAAACAGAACATGAGTTTTGTTTGCTTTTAAGATCCGAGACTATTCAGTTTCTTTACAACACAGGGAAACTCAAAAGCCTGTAAAACCGTCTCCAAACAGTTACAAAACAAGGGGTGAGGGATGTTTCCCAAAGTTCCTATTAACTCCTTGGAAGGATGGACCAATCTCCAAACAAGCTGAGTGGATGTCATGGATTATTTTAGCACCACAGAGTCATTAAGGATGGAAAAGCCCTCCAAGACCATCGAGTCCAATTGTTCCCCAGCACTGCCAAGGCCACCACTGCCCCATGTCCCCAAGTGCCCCATCCACACGGCTCTGGAACAGCTTCAGGGACGATGACTCCACCATTGCCCTGAGCAACCTCTGCCACCCACAAACATCCTTAATCTGACCCAAACCCCCTCTGCTTCCTTCTCCCCAAACAAAAAACTACTCCTCCCTCCTTCCCTTAGTGGTTTTACGCTTTCTACAACGTCAAGGAAGTGCCTGAGTTAATTCATTACGAAGATGGCCATTTATCCTTCGCTGATCTCAGTGCTGAAACTCAGCAGCTTCCAACACTGAGGAATGCAGCAAGTTGTTTGGAAGTATTCCCGTACTAAAATCACACATTTAAACATAAAAACAAGTCACAGCTCATTCTTCTCCCAGTCAAGTAGGATTTTCCTGTCTGCTCTACACACACCAATTAATAAACATGAAGAAACGCCAGAGGAAAAATATTCACTGTATCCACTTCATACATTTTTAATCACCCTGAAATCAATTCAACACCCTGAACACGGTTTAGAATTCCTGTTTTACAGACCCGGTAAGCGATGGATCGCCTAATTAAATCCAGGAGTGGCATTTCCCAATCAATGGAAGGGGCTGACATGCATGCACATCCTAGAGCAGAAGGAAAAGTAAGGAGACAGCACCTCTACCCTGCCATTTGCCTCGTGTTCCTCAGTGCTCCTCATGAAAATGCTGAGGAATGCCAAAAAAAAAGGGCAAAAATATAAAGTTTGTCCTCTTTGACAGAGGAGTTGTGAAAGAACTTGGTTTGTGAGGCCAAAGAGCTGATCTGCCATCAAAGGCCCAGCATTTCCGAGAATAATACAGCCAAATTACAATTGTAAGTTAATAAGGAAGGCTGAAATCATGCCTAGAATTATCTTTGTCCCACAAGACATATGCAAAGGAGGATTAAAAGCTGACAGCAGAAGTTCTATGGGAACATCCTTCCATCTTCTACAACATCAAAGGCCACTGACTCTCAACATCCCAATAAATGAAAGGAACAGTCAGGAGTAAATGAGGTCACTCCTCATATGTGCAGTTTTGTCTGAGGTTCAACACTGAATACAAACGACAGGGATTAGGACAGGGACACACGTGAGAATCCTTCACCTCCTGTCCTGCCAACAAAACCAACGGCTGGAGGGCGCAGATTCCCTCTGTTCATCATCATGTCCAAACAAATGTTGTGGTTTCACCTCGGGGAAGAAAAAATGACAAAACCTGGGAATTTTTAAATTGGGAGTGCTGCAAACAGCCCGACTCAGGGATGTGTCTTGCTCTTCAGGAGCATGCAGGGGTCCTGTGCAGGAAAGTCCCTCTGCTCTGGAGCCAAGCTGGGGGTGCTCACCTGGAGAGGAGAAGGCTCTGAGGACCCATCAGAGCTCTTTTGAGGGCCTAAAGGGGCTCCAGGAGAGCTGGAGAGGGACTGGGGACAAGGCATGGAGGGACAGGACACAGGGAATGGCTTCCCACTGCCAGAGGGCAGGGATGGATGGGATATTGGGAAGGAATTGTTCCCTGTGAGGGTGGGGAGGCCCTGGCACAGGGTGCCCAGAGCAGCTGGGGCTGCCCCTGGATCCCTGGCAGTGTCCAAGGCCAGGCTGGATGGGGCTCAGAGCACCCTGGGATAGTGGAAGTTGTCCCTGCCCATGGCTGGGGATTGGAATGAGATGTTCTTCAAGGTCCCTTCCAGAAACCAGTCCAGGATTCTGTGAGCATCTCTTCCGAGCCGCAGCATGACCTGAGAAATGCCGTGTGCTGGAGCGATGTGACACAAAGCCCTTGGAGATTTCCCAACCAGCTCTGCACCTTTGGGCCCTTGGATTTTATTACCATTTATTATTTAGGAATAACTCCGCCAACCACGGAGTCAGCCTAGCGGAGGTTCATGAATCACAGCATCTTATCAGCATATTAATCAGCTCCTGGGAGGGAGAGGGAAAATGGTGTGAGCTATCACAAACACTTTATAGCTTCACGCTTGAAGTCAAACAAGCTCCAGGAGAGACTGATTCTTCACCCCTGATTCCACACCAATGGGCTAATCTATTTACTGCAGCGTTGGTGCCTTCCTGGAGTGGGTGCAAGGAAATGGGAAGGGTAATGTGCCAAAGGAAAACCAGGTGGCTGAGCAGCTCCCATTTGGGGCAGGTAAAGTGAATTCTACTAAGAATAAAAAAAGCAAATGGGAGGCCTTAAATACATTTTAAAATTAGCCTCAACTAAAACAACAGCTTACATGAAGATCCAACTTAATTACAGTCTGGTTTAATTAAATAGTAAACAACACCGAAACACTGCTGCTGACGGTCCAAAATCCATGGAATTAGCGGAGTGGAAGCCGTCACCAGCCGGGCATGAGGAGCCAGGACTTGGAGCACAAACCTGGCATTGTGCAGATGTAGCTCTGTGCGCAGCTGGAATATTCTCCCCATGTCACCTTCCCTCAACTCAACAGCTGCTCATCCAGCAGCAAGGAACACTGCCAGCAGAAGTTATTCTCCTCCTCTTTCAGTTTCCGATGGAAAACGGGAAGAAGGGTGCAATTCAACAGATCTGGGAGTTCTAAGGACCCCAAAAATGAGACACAGGAGAAGCCACCAGTGCTTAATAAATCCCTTAGGCCAAACGCAGGGATTGTTTTCATAAACATTGCTCTTATGAATTGAACAATTCTGATTTTATCTCACCAAGTAACTGTATTTTAAAACTTCCTTTTTTAAACTTAATTATTATTTTCCATAAAAATCCAGCTAATCCAGACCACACCTGAGAAATGATTTAGGAAATAACTGTCCTTCACACTTCCATTAAGGAAGATCAAAATGGAAAAATGAAGAATCTGAATAAACGGATGGTTCATCAAGTACTTGAGTATGTGCCAAGGATTTCCCATTCTCCCTAACACAAGGATTTCCTATTTTCCCTAACAGCCAATCTGGCAGAAAAAATTGGATTATTTATTTTGCAATGGACCTCTCTCCCTACTCCACCAGAAAACAACACAGAAATGAGAATGAGAAGAAAATCAGATTAAAACTCATTATTTCAGTCTGAAACTACCAAATAAATAAAAATAATGAACCAAGTATTAAGTAGTATAAAGCATTCGCATTTAGCACAAAAACCCCCCACAAAAGCATAGAATTCAATCTGCCAGTATCCTGGTTACCATCCCTGCTTTCTTTTTGCCTCTATCCCACCTGAGTTTTATTCCACAGCTCTTTTCATAGCTGCTGAGACCACCCTCAAGAGTTGCCTGTCTTTTCTCTACAGAGGATAAAATTTAAATTTTCTCCTCCTCCTTTGCTACAGAACTTTGGGTCTTTCATTACATATTCAAATAAAGTCGGATTTAAAGGGGTTTGTAACACTATTTGCCCAGGAAAAAAACCCTCTTCTGTTAAACACTTTTTAACTTCTATTTTGGAACTCCACTGTAAGAGTTCAGCCCACTGACTCCTTACCTTCCACCTGGGCAATGGAAGAATCCAGCAGGAATATTCCTGCTGTGCTGTCCGACATTTATTTCTTTGTTTTACCATTGACAGAACTGAGGACCTTGTTTTAATTTTTCCACTCTGAACTGCCTCCAGCTTTTTCCTCCAACAGTATCCTGCACATCCACCATTGCTTTCTGTGCATTTACCACAAATTCTGGAAGACAAACGCCTGAAGGACGGTTTGGGATGAAACCGGTCTCTGGGGGCCACCTCGTCATGATCCCTGCATGGATCAGAACTGGCACAAGCTGGCCAAGTCAAATTTTACAGATTTAAGTGCACAGTAGAAACTTCACAGTGATCAACCAGCAGGTTATTTTAGAAGACAGCATCCCATTAATGCTGGCACTTGACTTATTCCAAATGGAGTTCTGCAGAATTCACGTGTTCAAGCCCAGGTTGGATGGGGCTTGGAGCAACCTGGTCCGTGGAAGGCGTCCCTGCCCATTGCAGAGGGTGGAATCAGATGAGATTCAAGGTCCCTTCCCACCTAAACCATTCTGGAATTCCATGAATTCTTTCATCTAAAGTAGATTTCCCCCTCTAAAATTCTTCTAGAAAGGTCAAGGTCCAAATTCTGACCAATCTGCACCTCAATATTTAAATAAAATTGTCTTATCAAGTGCCAGAAAGCAGCTTCTAAGACACCCAGGATTGTCTGAAAGCAGATCCAGAAATGTACACTGAATGGATATTAAGGCGGAGCTTTAAGCACATGCCAAAAAAAATCAAAGTAAAGTGGGAGAGAAGTAGCCTCTTGTGCTGGAAAGCCACAAAATTCCTGTTATTTGCAGAGCAGGAAAATAACTGTGCACTTATGAGCTCATTCTATCACCCAAGCGCTGCTGGAGTCCACAGTCCTCTCACAATGGGGAGATTTTTGAAGAGACTGTTTCACAGAGATTGTTTTTTTTTCAAGCCTCTTGTGCTTTCACTGTGAGACCAAAGTTCCCCCAAGCCACAGTATCTCCAACAAAGCAGCTGCATAAATTGGAATGGGAAAGAGAAAGGATGAATAAAAATGGGGCAAAACGCCTTTGAGGAACTCTCTGCTCTGCAGAGTCTCAGACAAGGCTCCTCACAGCCCCACTGATCCACCAGCTGGAAGATCTGCCAAACTCAACCAGAATATTCCATGCACAAAGGAGCTGAGAGTATTTGATGCTCATTCCCATTTGCTGGTGACCACCCTCCTCCACAAAAGCGCATTCCCAAGTAATTCCACACATTAGGTGAAAGTCAACACATCCAACCGGTAACGCAAATAGAAAGCAGGAAGCCCTAACACAACATGATACCCAATAGCTGATTACATTCCCCAAAATGGCATAAAAAGAAGTTTTCCAGGGCTGATTTTGTAAGGGGGTTGCAAGATCAAAACAACTCGAGGTGAATGTAATCCACAGGGAAAACCGGATACACCTGAACTGGGATTTTCTTTTTCCAGAGCACCATTTCTCTCCCAGCTGAATTCTTTCCATATCGGTACGCTTTAGTTCCCCACTAGTTACATAATTATGGCAAACATCTTTCAAGACCTTTTTGGAGTGTTAAGGAGTACATTTTTAGACAAGTCAGTTCTAAAGAAGGTTTCAAACGGACATCAGACTTGCTCTTCAACTTAAGATTAACTCAACCAAAGCACAACTTGAAATAAAAAAAAAATCACTCAGTAATGTAGCTTAAGTCACCACCTATCACAATAACTGGATGCTCTCCAGCCAAGGGGCTCTTGGCTGTGGGATGTTCATTTCCACAGCTGGATTATTCCAGCACGTGCCTCCAAGTCACTCAGTGCAGCTCCAGAGGGGAGCCTTCCCACTGACTGTCCCAGCACCTTCTTGCACATTTTGTTAATCTAAAGAAAACCCCTTTGGATCCTTTTCCTTAGGATTTCCAGGGCATCCTCTCTGCGTGAATTCAGGCCCAACTCTTCTCACCACCCTTGCTATGCTGGCTTTGCCGAAGGGTTTTTGCCACGAGTCACATTCCCATCCGGTTCTCTGATGTGAAATCTTTCTCCCTCATTAAGGGATTAACCACCACCACACACAGACATCCAGGAAAAGCCACCAACCCCTGTCCTACCTGTATAGGCCATGTTCTTCGGGTTTCCGTAGGGAGCCCCAGGTTGGACGGGGCTGTAAACAGGATTCATGGTGGAAGATCGGGAACTCTGAGGACAAAAGAAAAGCAGAGTTGAGACGGTTGCCTTACGTTGGCTCCCGAGCTGCCACCTGTGCAGAGTCCTGATAGCATCACCCTGTTAGAATTCCAGACACAGAGAGCTGTGAAGGAAGGGATTTACAACCAGACGTTACAACCAGATAGCATATTTAATAATTCAAGTTTTGGATCTCTCCGTTAATTCCCACAACTTCTCCGGTGCTGCATATTCTGCCTACAAATGTACCCGGAGCAGATTCATCTTCCACATCCCTGCTCCAGGGCAGCTCAGGATTCATGACCTCCCTTCCAGCTTGCAATGAACAAAGAGGAGGAGGCACAAAGTCAGGCAAGGAATTCTCCCCCTTGGAAGAGCAACAGTTCTTGGGTGATAAAACCAAGCCCGCTGAAGACCTGACCTTTCCAAAAGCAGCAGATAAAAGGCCATTTGCCGCTGGCGAGATGGAGAAGGGCAAGTATTGGTGCGCTTTCAGCGTGAGCTGACTGTGAAAACCTGGAGGCCAAGGCTTGGATCCTGTGTGGGGCTGGGCCACCCCCACAACCCACCCGTGTCCCACAGGGAATCTCGGTCACAGAGCTTACGTGAGCAAGGAGATTTCGACAGCCCTTGTGCTCCTCTCTCCAATAAAGATGATGAAGCTGGGTCAGCCTCTTGCGGGTTTTATTAAGAGGAAAGCAAGTAACTTGGGAATTTGTGTCTCCTAACTGTCAGTTAAGCAACTGGCTCACTTAATTATCTTAATGAAGCACATTCTCAATTTTGATTAATGGGAAAATCAGTCATTAAGCTTTATTAGGCAACGCATTTGTCTCCACAGTTATCCAGTGGTAATTTCACACCAGAACCAAGCCCATCTTGCTTCAAAATCTGGGGTTTTTGTTAAAATGTGTTATTTTACAGTTCATAAATAACAGCATTCTCTCCAAACAAGTCCCTCATGATGGACACACAATTTGTTAGATCATTAACTCCTTTCGTTTTACCTTTGGAGAGTAAACAAGTCAAACATTAAATGTTAGCACCGATTGACTTGACAACAATTAGTGCTTAATTAATTAGCTGTCCCTCCACCCCCAAGTTAGCACAGAAGGAGCCGTTCTCAAAGCAAAGGAAATCATGGTTATAAAGCAAGTGGGAGGAGAAGGCTACAGGGAGACACGGAATTCCATCAGTGGCTTCACTAACACACAGCAGAGCATTAAGAAGATCTTTAGGAAAATCAGTGTAAGACCAGGCTGTCCAGAGCAGCTGTGGCTGCCCCATCCCTGGAACTGCCCAAGGCCAGGTTTGATGGGGCTTGGAAAATCCTGATCTAGTAGAAGGTGTCCCTACCCATGGCAGGGGTGGGACTGGATGAGATTTAAGGTCCCTTCCAACCCAAATAATTCCATGATTTTATGAAATAAAATTTAGGAGGGTCACTCTTCACCTTTCTCTTGTTCCTCCCCAGAAACCACCCAGTGACAGCTGGACCTACTCCCAGCAGGGCTGGAGTCACAGCTGCTTTTCTAAAGTGCCTTTTCAATGCCAGCATCATTTCATTTGTACTCTTGTGTGTGTAAAGAGTACAAAAAACCACATAGTTTTGGAAAAAAAAAAAGACTGTGTATGTGTGGCTTGCATTAGGTGTTGTACCGAATGGTAAAAGCAAAACACTCTTATTGAGAAGGATGAAAGAAAATGCTTTTTATCCCAGATGAAAAGGTTGCAGTCATGGTGGGGACTTGAGAGCTTGTGAGGAAGAGGTTTGTGCTTCCTCCCTGCTTTGTATGCAGGGTGCGATTTCCAGACAGCAGGAAAGAGCCCCTGCAAACGGCACTTGGGAGGGATGATTTTCTCTCCCATTCTGCAAGACAATGCCATCCAAAAATACATTTGAAATTCATTGCAGGCACCATGTTGTGGCATTGAAACAGCTACACTGAAATGGGAATAAAACAGGATTAGCAAAATTAAACCTCCTGCACAGCCAGAACCTGCAGTGTTTGCTTGTGGCCATGAATACCCAACAAAAAGAGTACTAAAAATTAATTATAAACAGACAAACACCAGTGTTGCTCTATTGCAGGAGCTTCCAGTGCTTCCTAATCTCTGAGACAGCGACGCTCAGTTGCTCCGAGAGACTCCAGCAAGGAGTAATTCCAGCAGGAATGCCATGGGAATAAGCTCCTAGCAAACAGTCTCGGGATACTTGGTGGCCGTAACCTGGTTACGTTTTCATCTATTTTATCCTTCCTGTGAAAGTGCAGGACACACTCCAGTCACATGAGGGAACTGCTCCACGTGAAGGGCAAACAGAGCCACAAGAGAGGTCAGGAACGGCGCTGTCACTGCACCGGCACCGGGACAACGCGCCCAGGAAAACACGCCTGTGCCGGGGATTTTCCAGGCAGCAGGGAATGGAAGTGTCTGTGCTGGGAATGCTGAGCTTGAACTTGGTGTGCTGTGAAGTGGTTGCAGTGCTACTCTGGGATGGTTTTCACTCAGAGCAGAGTTGGGATTCATGCTCTGGAATTGCGCTCTCCCGATCCTGCCAAGCAAGGGGACAACAGGAAACGGCGTCCAGCTGCAGCACGGAACGTTTGGGTTGGCTATTGGGGAAATGTCTTCACTGAAAGCGTGGTCAGGCATTGGAACAGGCTGCCCTGGGCAGGGGGGGAGTCCCCATCCCTGGAGGGATTTAAAAGCCACGTGGATGTGGCACTTGGGGACATGGAGCAGTGTGGCCTTGGCAGTGCTGGGGAATGGTTGGATTTCACGACCTTGGAGGGCTTCTCCAACCTGAATGATTCTGTGATTCAATCAGTGCGTCCCCAACCCCTGGGAATCAGGAATCGCCACGTCTCCAAAGTCCTACAGACACAGGACACTGGGAACATCTCATCCTGTTGTTTTCCTCCGTCACTGGTTTATTGTGTGCTTTGGGAAACACCATGCCCAGATCCCCCCATCCCCATAGAGGGGTTTGCAACCCCCATCATTATGGTTGGAAAAGACTTCCAAGATCATAAAATCTAACCTCTGACCAAACATAAAATCTAAAAGAACAAAGCAGGCATGGAAAATCCAGGAAGGTAACAAAGTTATTATCAGTACCTTTTCAGAATAAAGGAATGAAATCTTAACAAACAGAGAAATAAATATATTTTACAGGGCTTTTAAAACAGTGACATGGACAGGTGAGTCTTCCAGGCTCTCCAGAAATTAAATAGTAGCTCTGAACTTGACAAGAAAAGAGTAAACAATGGAAATGGGAGCTGTTCTGAACGACAGACATTTTTCCCTTTTCTTTCAAGTCACTCCTTGTGTCAGGGTGATTTGCCCTTTAAACTCCCTTTGCCTTGTTTTTTGTGGCACTGGGATGCAATTGCTTTTGAGAGACCCATTCCTTACACTCTGGAAAGAGGGTGGTATTTCCTCTGTGCCAAAAGGCATTTATTTCACATCAGGTAGCACAGAAACAACATGAGAGAGGGTGAACAAAGAAAAGAGATACGTTTCTTCCTTGATCTGCACATCACCTCTTTAAATGAATTTTATACAAATTGCATGCTAATAATATTCAGCCAAAGTCTCCTTGAACATGAAAAGGACTCCTGACCTTACACTCCATGCAAATTCCACTAATTTTCTGACAATTTTTCACTTAAGTCATTTGAAGTTTGACCCTCACTTGGGATCCGCCAAACAATAATTAAATTACCTTCCAATTCATCTGCTAAAGGTTAATGTAGGCAAGTTACAGGGATATATCCCACCTTTCCCCAAAAAAGTCTGGGACAGCACACACAAGCTTGGAGATTTGTTTCCGTAGCAGGCAGCTTCTTCTTTCATTTATTCTCTTTTCAGCAACACCTTAACTAAGAGTTGATTGAGCATCTCTCACGTGAAACAAAATATTGAACCTGTTACAGAAATGTAACAGGTTTTTATAGAAGGTGAACACATCAGGCTGACACATGGAAACCCAGACTGGTTTGAGTGGGAAGGACCTTAAAAATCATCCAGCTCCAACCCCTGCCATGGGCAGGGACACCGTCCACTATCCCAGGTTGCCTTCTCTTCTCCAGGTGAACACCCCCAGCTCTGCCAGCTGATGTCAACCTCCCCAGTGGAGGGAAAGAACTAAACCCCATGGAAATGCCTTGGAGTGAGGGATTTCTCTACAGCACTTCACCTTCCTCATCTCAAAAACCAGCAAAGGGAAAACAAAGCTGATCCTGAAAACCTACAGTCCTACAGCATCTTCCATCAGATCCACCTCCAAACCAGGACAGGAGCACTCAGCTCTTCACTGAGGAGACACAGGAGAGTGTCCTGGGAGACAAAACCCTAAGGAGCCACATTTGCATGACCTACTGCCTCCTCTGAGATAAAGAATTGAATAAACCCGCACACTTCCAACTGAGAAAAGCCTGACATCTCTAACAGCAACAAGCCCTTTTGTCTTCGTTGTATGAAAAACGAAATGGATGATTTATAAGCACAAAGCAGCCCTTGACTTTGGAATTTGCTGACCTCACACTGCCCAAAACATAAATGCTGAGGCAAGAAAAATCTCAACCTTTCGTTTGCTGAAGTTTACAATCTGCTTAAAAGCCAGAGGATCAAAAAATGATAATTCAGTTATTAATTCAATTTAATAGGCTAGACTCCATACTGCAATATAGTAAAGGAAATCTCTGTCCTCCCTGGAAAGGACTAGGAAGATGGGGTCACTTGTTGCACAGGTGAACCTGAACGTGGGTGACAAAATATCTGGACATTGTGTTTGCCTATTTGAATTAGGCAAAGCTTACCCAAACACCCCTTCGAGCCTAAATAAATGAGAAGTGATTGAATCATAGACTCACAGACTGGTTTGGGTTGGGAGGGACCGTAAAGCTCATGCACTTCCAACCCCCTGCCATGGGCAGAGACACCTTCCACCAGACCACGTTCTTCCAAGCTCTGCTCAATCTGGCCTTGAACCAGTTCCCTCAACAGAAATTTCAGAATGAGAAAAACCAAAAGATTCTGGCACAGCTGGGGTTATATTAACTTGTTTCCAGAGACGAAAGTGTCTTAATGCAGATGAATTCTGTGCTGCAAATTCCCAGCTTTTTATCTGCAAGTCTGATGGGTTTCACCAGCAGGTAACCAATAAATACATGTATTTTTTAAAAGATCTAACATATCTGCCCCAGTGTGTCCCAAACCATTCTCAGCAGTTCTCAAACGACTTCCTTGATATATTCCTATTAATTTCTCTAACTTGAGGCCTTGCTGACTTCCCCACTGGAGATGAACCCTGCTGTACTCTTGTACTCGGTGCTCTCCAACTGAGCCACAGCCTCCTCCAGCTGATGATCTCCATTCTTTTATCCTCCCTATCCTACTTCATTATGTTCTGCTGAAAAGGCTTCTTGGAATACGCAGCTTGAAGACACTTCTCTCTGTTCCTCTCTTTCTACAAGCACTGCTTTGGGAGATTTGGGTTGGCCATCAGGAAAAGCCTGGATTATAAACATCTATCCCACAACATCACCCAATCCCTACAAAAAACCAAACAAAATATTCTTAGTTTTCTTTCTTATCTGAGCCTTCTTGAGCTGCTTTAGACCTTTCTCCCAGTCAACCATTGCTCCTCCTAAGAGAAGCTGCACTGTAGGAGTCAGACAGAAAAACCAGATACAAAAGTAATATCCATAAAAAGACAATTTATGACACTAATAAATATATTCTTCCCCTCTTCCAAGCTCTTTAAAAATATGAAATAATTGATCACCTCTTTGGCTTTGTTTTACAGATGCAGAGAAGATGCAGAAGAGGAATGGGCTCAAGGGTGAGCTCCCAGGAAGCACTGGAATAGGTGGAATAACCATCCCTGGAAGTGCTCAGGGAACACGGGTCAGTGGTGGCCTTGGCAGTGCTGGGTTCACAGCTGGACTCAGTGGTCTCAGAGGACTTTTCCAACCTAAACGATTCCATGACTCTAAGGTAAACCAGACCATACTGGCAGGACCAAGATTCAGGTGTAATACATATTTTCCATCACATTATCCTCAAACAAGCTTTAATTTATGTTTTGCTCCAAAATTTCCAACCACTACCACTAAATACTCTCCCTCCATTTTTATAATTACTCCCCCCAAAATGGGAGAATCCCTTTGCAGCCAAATATTGAAAACATCACTCCTTCCCACAGATTGCAGCAGGATAAAGATCTAAATTTGTCTGGGAGTCGATCACACCATACAAAGTCGGCACATCAGCAATACAAGATTCCTGGAATTAAAATCAGATGAGGGCAGAGATGTCCTTTTAATGCCAGATGGGTCTGGCTTCCCTGGGCTTTATTTGGTCAAATCCACTGTGCTGCAGGTTTTGGCTGTAATTTGTCACTTCCAGCCATGGCTGTTCCTCATTGTTCTCTAACAATCTTCTCCCAGGTTCTGTTTTCTGGTCACTTCTGGGATTTCTTCTCCGGTCAAGACTGGAAACCCAAGGCAGGGTTGAGGAGCAGCTCCAGCCCCACTTTCCCATCAGGCAGCACAGCAAATCTCTCCCTGTCCTCTTCTCTTCCTTTGCTCACGTTGACGGATGGACGCAGATGGGGTTTAGAGACTGGGAAACAGGAAGATGAACAGTGCAAACGGAGGGGATCAATCCTCCCTAATAGTCCCTTCTTCCTTAAATATTTTGGAATCTTTGTTCCGAAACAAAGCAGTACCAGGGAAGATGAAGGAGGGCCCAGGCTAAATCTGTCAGCAGAAAGGGAGCTTTGGCAAGAAGTTTGTTTATCATCGTCTTTTTGTAATTTCGTGTTGGCAAGAGGCACTGTGTTAACGAGCCCAGGAGCCTGAAAGTCTTTCCCATCCATAGGACAGGCAGACGCTGGCATTCCCTCACTCCATTTGGAAACCAAGCTGCATGGAAGGAGAAAAACAGACTCCAGATTTATGCTGGGCTTGATGTGCCCCGTGCTATTAAGGACCACCAAAATCCAGAAAATATATGGGGCAACTCGGTACCACTTGAAAAATAAGCAAAAGAAGTTGCTGACTTTTTGGGGGAAAGCTGCCAAGTGATGAATAAACAGAACTCAAATTAAGAAATTAAGAAATTCACAACAATCACAGGCAGAGCTCAGGCAGGGGTTTAACTTCCTAAGGAAATATGGGATAGCACAGGCTTAAAAAAGAAATAGGGATGTGCACCCAAAGGCACTGGTGTTGCAACTATTAATGCAAGCCTTCAAAATAAAGATTGCTCAAACTGAAAATATGAAATTAAATAGTTGGTTTAGATGTTAAAGACTCACTTCATCACTTCCAGCTCTCAAAGACTGAAGTGGAGTGGGAGATCAGGTGTTTTACAGCTCGGTGCCCACAACAGCTTGGCACCATTTTCCTGAAGGTTAAGCAGTGCTGGTGGGGATCACTGCCTGGTCACCACATCCCAAATCCAAGGGTCTCCATGACCAACCTGTGCAGTGCTCCTGGGCAAAAGAGCCATCTTTCAGCATCCTTCTCCCTGCCAGGAATGCTTACATCCTTCCAGGCCAGGCTGGAGGGGGCTCGGAGCAACCTGCGCCACTGGAAGGTGTCCTGCTCATGGCAGGGGTGGCACTGGATGAGCTTTAAGATCCCTTCCAACCCAAACCAGTCTGGGATTCCATGATTCTGCACCTATGCCCTACTGCTCTAGTATTTCTCCAACTCACATCCTATTGGAATTCTGTCCTACTTGGCATTTTGTTCATAGACTCTGGGCCTAATCCTGCAGAAATAAGCAGTAAAACAACACATAACCAGCACAACAGAAAGAAAGCTTGCACAGATGACCATGACAGAAATCTTTAAACAAAGGCTATGGATATCTCTAAAGCTGTCCAAGGCCTCAAACACAAGTCGAACATTCCGTACAGGAATTACCAGAGGTTAGTGGCAGGCACTTTGTTAGAGACAGGAGCCAATAATCAGGGCATGTATGGCATGATTCTCTAACACATGCAATATGCACTCAATTAGCATATTCATTTCATAACCACTGTTAAAGCCAAGAATTTTCCAGCCTGCCATTACAGAGGATTTTGCAGTGCTTTTATTCACCTACACACTCGTTCAGCTTTCCAGTGAATACACCCAGCCCAGGAGGCCAAAACCAGGACTGCTTTTGCAGCAATACAAAGGAAAGGGCTGAAAGGCCACAGCAAGTCAACAATTAACACTTTTCACAGATTTCTGGACATTCCTTCCCAAACTAAAGAATGGGAAGAGAAGTTTGAAGGAGCTTACAGCTTGCAGTTTATATCAGGAAAAAAAGAACTGCTAAATCCCTAACCTATGATGGCTGGAAAACCCGGCTTTGCTTCCCTGTTTTCCATCAGGGGGATAAGACTGGTTTGGGGAATGAATGGCACAGCAGAAATTGGAGAGCAGCCATTCCTTCCTTCCTTACAATAACAGTGAATGCTGACAGCATAAAAACAGTTTTAAAAGTCCTGGGAGTCTCTCGGAAATGTTTAAAAAGAAAAGCTTAGTCTGAAGCAGCCAAGCAAGTATTTGCATTCCCATGTGAACATTTGTACTCATCTCAATTCGATTCCTCCTGGCTGCAAGGTCAAGGAGCCAAGGAGCCACTTGAACAACCAGGGCTTCAGCATCCGTGTGTAGGTTAAACAATCACAAAATCATGGAATGGTTTGGGCTGGGAGGAACCTTGAAACCATCCAGTTCCACCCCCTGCCACAGGCAGGGACACCTTCCACTGTCCCAGGCTGCTCCAAGCCCCAATGTCCAGCGTGGCCTTGGACACTGCCAGGGATCCAGGGGCAGCCACAGCTGCTCTGGGCACCCTGTGCCAGGGCCTCCCACCCTCACAGGGAACAATTCCTTCCCAATACCCCATTCATCCCTGCCCTCTGGCAGTGGGAAGCCATTCCCTGTGTCCTGTCCCTCCATCCCTTGTCCCAAGTCCCTCTCCAGCTCTCTTGGTTCAGTGCCAGGGGAACATTTGGACTCAATGTTCTTGGAGGCTGTTTCCAACTTTAACAATTCCATGATTGTACCTATGACTGATAATTTAATTATTCTTAGAATTCAGTGTTGATTTTACAACACACTCAGGTGTAGCCAGAATAAACCCACCTGCTTTAAGCACACAGAGCTGTCTGTAGCCTCACCGCTTCATATTATAAACTCCACAGAGAAAAAGCCTCTTTATATTGCACAAAAGATCCCAGCACACATTACACAGCAATTCCATGATTTACAGTGCACACCCTTATTTGTGCCTTTTTGAAAAAGAAGAAAAAAAAACAGGCCTTTGATTTGCAACCAATTTGTGACACATTTCTTTTCATGCTGATAAGCCTCATCTCTGTACATAATAAGGCTTTTTTCTGCCATCATTTCTCCCTAACAATTCAATTTTCATCTTAAATGAACCCTATCAATCATACAACAGGTGCATATCACCGACTCAAGAGACAGATTTCCTTTCTCCAGATTTCTCTGTCCTCTGACAATGCCCAAATTGATAATAACTGTGATAAAACCTCCAGTCTGGTAGGGGACTAATTTTGGTAAGATTTGCTCTACTTTTTAATGAATTCACAAGTTTTTTTTCCATGCTTGGAAAATAAACTCAGTATTCCCAGAAGATGTTTTGTGAAATACTGGTGGCATGTTTTTTATTTCCTTAATAAACAACAGAAACTGAGTTCCTGGTTTCTGTTCAATGATTAATTCAGCTTTAAGAGATGATTCCAACAGCAAGGAAGAACTAACAGGGGATCTAGAAGGAATGAAGTATATAATAAGCAGCCCAGTAGGCAGCACACGCTGTGGGTAAGACAGAAACCAGGCTGGATGTGCATCCTCTGGAAGTGCAGTCCTAAGATGCTGGACAATGTGATCGGCACAAGGGACACAGGGAAAGCACAGAGCAGGGCCTGGGCAACCTTCACAGGAATTGCCAGGCAACAGGAGCGAAAAAAATGTCGTTGAGGGACAGAAAAGGAGGGCAAATTGTGAGAGTAGCCACGACCTCTACGATCTGGAGAGCCTGGGAATACACACTTCAGAAAGAACAAATGTTACACAGCAAGACACTTCCCCAAGGTCCCCCCTTTCTCTACATTTTTTCCCAAACTGACTTCTTTCAAAAACTATAAAATAATCTGGTTATTCCTTTTCAATTAATAATATGCATTTAATCACATTTGCAATATATATTTTATATTTTCATTTCTTTACCTACACAAATTTAAACAGAATGGTGCCTGTATTGAGAATCAGAGCACAGTGAATGACAGTCCATTAAGTATTTCTATAGAAATTTCCCAGGGCACAGGTGCCCCTGCATTACTGGGGCTGTGCTATCCCACCAGCATCCCTCAATGTGCAAAACACCCCTAGTGCAATTCCAAAGGAAGATGGAAGATACACAAAACAAGGAGAGGAAGATGCACTTCACACCTCTCCATTTTCTCTGGAAATTAAAACCCAGCTGTGCCCAGATTTCGGTATCAGCACAACAGTGTCAGATTTGTCCTCCCAGTGTGGCTGAGGGCTATGGAAATGTAATTACAAAGCATTTTAGGGTGGCACTTCTAATTTCCCCCTCAGGCAGCCTGTTTGCCACAGGCACCAGTTCATGTGTGTGTTCTGTGGGTGGTTAAGCCTTTGGCAGAGGAAGCCCAGGTTTCCCCCTGCTCCCACTCTCAGTTTTTAAATGAACACAAGCCTGCAGGTATTTCCACCTCGGTGTGGATGAGCTGAGGTGAAGCTGCCATTGATGCTCTCACATCCCTCCTTTGTTCAGCCCAGCCAACACTGAAAGCAGCTCTAAAAACATGAAACATGTGCCTGCACCTCTCTGGTCTTTCATCTGATGTAAAATACCTGTCACTGGCTGAAAAGAGAAAGGGAGGTCTGATACTGAAGGACAGGAATGACATTTTGGAAGGATTTTATTCTGCATTTTCACAGGAGAACACAACATCTTGGCAGAAGCAAAATATTATTACTAGGGAAAGGTTCTTCACCCAGATGGAGAACTGAACAGGCTCCCCAGGGAATGGGCACGTCCTCAAGGCTGCCAGAGCTCCAGGAGCATTTGGACAGTGCTCTGATGCACAGGGTGGGATTGTTGGGGTGTCTGTGTCCTTGTGGGTTCTTTCCAGCTCAGAATATTCCATGATTCTATGATTTGTCACAGCAGCCTTGTAGAAGGAACGGAGCAGAATTCCCATCCCCACCACAGCACCAGCTCCATAGTTACACTCCTCAGCTCTTGCTGACCCAAGACTTGTAATCTCCTTCTGCTGGAGTATGTTTGATACAAATGCTAATCCTCCTGATTTGCAATTCACTGTTGCCATCTGATCCTGAAAATCTTCTGCAGACATCAGAGCAGGAAAACAGAGAACTGAACATGAGACAGAACTGCTCAGGCTGTGCTGCCAATTACCAGCAATTAAGAGGGCACTCAAAAAAATCCTCATCAGCCACTGAAACACCCTGGAATTCGGAGCTGGCATCACTGACAAGCTTCCCGCGTCTCTCCAGCCTTGTGCATCCTGCTGTGTGCAGCCTGTCTCAGCCCGTGGCTCTTGGACAATGCGTGCCGTGAGTTACTGACTCCAGCCAGGCCACGGCCCTCAGCACGGCCCCAGCAGAGGACAGTCCGTGCTGGGCAGGAAACTCCCGAGGAGCTTTGCTCCACAGGGGCTATGTGGAAAAGCAGGATCTCCCTAGAGCTCCAGAGCACCCAGAAGAACAGTGCAGTTCCAGATCTGTCACGTGTACATTGAAATGCCAGCTGAGGGCTTTGTGACAGTCTAACAGCCAACCGGATAGGGTGCGTTAGGGAATCCCAGACTTTGGACTGGAAGGGATTTAAAGCTCATCCAGTGCCACCCCCTGCCATGGGCAGGGACACCTTCCATTAGCCCAGGGTGCTCCAAACCATGTCCAACCTGGCCTGGAACACTTCCAGGGATGGGACAGCCACAGCTTCTCTGAGCAATCTGTGCCAGGGCCTCCCCACCCTCACAGACAGAAATTCCTTCTCAATTTCTAATCTAAATTCACCCGCCTTCAGTTTAAAACTGTCCCCCTTTGTCCTATCCCCTGTGCTGAATTCTTCTTCTGCTGCCAATTTATAAAATACTGTGACAATCTTGAAAATCCTGGGATCAATAAGAAAGCCATGTAAACTGAAGAAAGCTCCTTGAGGAATGCAGGGGGACCAGATTAGAAACTTAGAGGGGGAAATTACAGAGGCGGAGGGAACGCAGAAGCGGCAAGTGCATCTCTGAATCCAAAACCAGGAACAGAGGCTGAGTCATGGCAGCTATATTTGGTATAAATCCAGAGGAATCATTCCTAAAATAGGTTAACGAAATACTAAGAAGCAGCAAAAGGAAATTCCATCTTGAATACAGAGTGAAAAACTCCATCTCAGAGAGTTTAACGTGGTAGGGAAAGCCCTGGGGTCACCAGCGTCCAAAGGGAATGAAATACTGGTGTAGCTGAAGAGGATCTTTGTTAAACATAATCCTGGAATTACAAAAGAGCCACATAAAAATACAACTCCATTTCCCATCTTGTAATCCAGTATTTAACACTTGCTTTCATCAGGAAAGAAAAAGCATCCTGTTCTGTTGGGCTTTTAAAGGCTGTGCAGTGTTTGCTCAAAAAACAAAGTAGGGCTTTAGATGACCAGCAGGAACTCCGGGGTTTACTTTCCCAGGGGTGATGAGAACAGGGAGTATGTGCAGCCCTGGAAAGGTTTGGGAACTCTCAACATTCCCAAAAAAAGAAGCTCACAGCTGCTCCAGCAGCTTCTGCCCACAACCTCAGATCATTTCCTGCTAAGCCCCTTCGCTGGATGCTCTCCACACACCCTGCTTGGTATCCTACACAACCTGGGCAAATCACTCAATTAAGTGGCTGTTAACCATGGCTGCACATCACTTCTTTCTCAGCATCAGCCTTGGGGCAATTACACATCTTACCCTGCTCTAGTTGGTGTAACCTGATGGCTGTGCCCACATCCCACTTCCCAGGAGAGGGCTGGAAGTTGTGCTGCAGCTGGGGTGGGTTTGGCTCCCTCCTGACCAGGATTTTGGGGTGATTGGGTTAATGAGGTGATCTGCTGGTCCATATCCCACATATCCTACATATTCCTGACATAAGCTGGAGACTTCATATGGGTCTGTGTAATCTCCTGACAGAGCCATCACCAGTCAACACAAAGACATCAACTACCAGAGGTTTCAGGTTAATCCAAAGCTGCTCCATAGAATTAAACTTGTCCAGATTCCTGAACTATCTCCTGAAACCTTTGCTGGGGAAACCTATGCAATAAATCAGGAATATGGATCTCTGTGAAGCACAAGCACTGGTTTAACTGGAAGCTGCACACCCGAAGGTGACATTATACATGAAGTCCCAGGTCTAGTTGAGAGGAAGATGGGAGAGATGCACTGAGCAGGCCCTTCGGGCAT
Source organism: Corvus cornix cornix (assembly GCF_000738735.6). Taxonomy (NCBI): domain Eukaryota; kingdom Metazoa; phylum Chordata; class Aves; order Passeriformes; family Corvidae; genus Corvus; species Corvus cornix. The sequence goes on along the minus strand of NC_046332.1, from coordinate 1,174,020 downwards.
CTAAAAACTTATTCCTCTCTTCAGCAGGGAGGCTGAGGAAAGCCTTCCAGCCAGGGAATCCAGGGAATGCCACTGCCGGCGCCTTGGCAGCTCCCCCACTCTCACCGTCAGCAACTGTCAGGGCTTGCTCTGCTCTCTCGGCTGCTAACAGCCTGGAGATGAATCATTATGGATCCCTAGACTTGCAGAACAAGGGATCATTTTTCCAGCTCCAGTCTTCTGTAACTTTTGGCTGGCTGGATCAGCAGTACCATGCCAAGAGCAAGTATTTCACCCAGAGATGCTACAAAGACATTTCCAGGCCTGGACTCAGTAAGAGGACAAGGAGAGCTATAGAATCCCAGACTGGTTTGGAGTGGGAGGGATGGGAGGGATGAGAAGGATCAGCCAGTGCCACCCCCTGCCATGGGCAGGGACAACTTCCACTAGCCCAGGTTGCTCCAAGCCCTGTCCAACCTGGCCTTGGACACTGCCAGGGATCCAGGGGCAGCCACAGCTGCTCTGGGCACCCTGTGCCAGGGCCTGCCCAGCCTCACAGGGAAGAATTTCTTCCCAGTATCTGGTCAGAATCCACCCTCTTTTAGTATAAGTGTGATTTACTTTGCTTTTCACACCTCTCTCAATGATCACTGAAAATTCACAGGTTAGCAAGTAAAAAGTTCTTGTTCACAGCATTGGAACCACATTAAAAATATCCGTAAACTTAAAGCAAAACTCAAAAGAAATTACAGAGATCTGCTTTGTAAAATACAGAAATTTGGCTATTCCTAAATGATAGGAAGAGGCTACAGAGACGCTCCCAGGGCTGGAGCCCCTCTGCTCTGGAGCCAGGCTGGGAGAGCTGGGGGTGCTCACCTGGAGAAGACAAGGCTCCACGGAAACCTCAGAGCCCCTTGCAGGGCCTAAAGGGGCTCCAGGAGAGCTGGAGAGGGACTGGGGACAAGGCATGGAGGGACAGGACAAGGGGAATGGCTTCTCACTGCCATTAGGACTTCTTGCAAAGTGTCGTTTTGAGACAAGCCAGGTCATGTCACCACTAAATGACTCCAGAATAACTGCCTTCAGGAGAACTGGAATAAAGGGATGAAACTTTTCAGGCAGCAGAGTCTAGGATGGTGAATCAGATTGCACCAATTCAGCTTCCATTGGATTTTGTAATTAACAGCAGAGTTGACCATTCCTCATTATCAGGGCCACAGAATCATCCACAGATTTGGGTGGGAAGGGATCTTTTCAAGGTATTTAGTGATTGCAGAAAAGATGCACATTGGGTAAAGTATTCATATGCTGAGTGTGTCTATTTCCTTTTCACTTTTTATTCAAAATCCCAAAGCTTTTCCACATACGGAGAACTAATCCTCTGCTAAAATGCCTTTGGGACCACAGGGATGCCACTGGCCTGTTGCACTGCTCCTGGGCTAATCCAGACAAATTTTTAGCAACTCTGAGGGCAGGAACTCCAGTGTACAATCAATCCAATGGTGCTACAATTAATTCTTATTCTCTTCAAAGTGTTCTTGGTTCAGAGCAGTAAAACAAGACCAAAACATACTAAATCAGCCAACTGCACCACTTAGAACTCGTTCCCTGGCCCAGAAATCAGCTACAATCTGAGAAAGGGCTCGTGGCTGTCATGGCTTTGTTGGAATTCACTCTGCCTGATCCCTCGGATTTCTGTTATATCCAAGGCACCCTGGACAGGGCAAAGTTTCTTTGTGCTTCACTGAGATGCCACTTTGGGACAGCTGTAAGAGCCCCGCTATTCCAGAAGTGTTCCAGTGGTTTGAGCAGCATAAACAGTTGATGTTTCCTGGGATGAGACCAGCTGGGATGACCAGTAAACACCGTCCTGTTTAACTGCTGCCAACACGTGTTTCAAAGTCCCCTTCTAAATCAACCAGCACAACCTGAACTTCCAGAAACACAAAACACATGGGGGAATTTTCCACTGGATTTTATGTTCAGCAGTTGCCCACGTCACACAAACCACCAGAAAAACAGACAACAGGGCCCAAATCCATCCTTCATTCACTCAGCCATAGAAGGGCACCGTGAACTCACTGCTGATTTCAAAGCCAAAGCTGCTCTTTACAATTCAGATGAGAATCTGGCAAACACCCTTTTTTCCAAAGCATGAATCCTGCTTTTCCACTGCAGTCTCATCACAGACAGGGCCAGCTGGGGGAGAGGTAATTGATATTTTTTTCTGAAAGACAGGACCTGCATTCTATGCAAATTAATGTTTAAAGTACAGTTTTAGGCTAGAGTCTGCAGTTTAGCGATGCCACCTCAGAGAATGTTCCTTCCCAACCTGTCACTGCCAAGTGAGTTCTAGCAGCTCATTTAATGCAGAACTAGAAGAAAATTGGATTCTTTAACCTGAATTTAATATTCATAATTAGCTTTTAACTTCAAAACGAGTTAAAGATGAAAACCAATTTTAAAATGTAATTCCAAGAACATATTTACTTATGGCTTTTGAGCTATTCCAAGGCCAGAGATTGCTGGGTCCTTATACTAGGAGCATGTCCTACAGGGTATTTACCAAGAAATTCCAGGGGATTTCTAGTTATTAGAGAAAGACAATCTGACCTGACAACTCCCTTTTCAAAGGTTTCCTGAGGCACAGGTGAAAGAGCTGGGAGTTATTCTGGGAGAAGGATTTAGCACCGGTAGGGTTACAAAAGACATCCCAGCATCCTGAGGTTCAGCATCCAACTGGCACCAAGAGGCTTTGCCAGCCCCAAATAAAGTTGTTAATACAGCAGCCCTCACCCCCATCAGTGGCACTTTCCTTAGGTATCCTCACCACAGTAACTCCAAAAATGAGGAATTTTAAGGCTAAGTCAGAACACTCAGTTCAGTTGCTTAAGGAACTTCAGATTCTCTTTTTCTTTCCCCAGCTTCCTGCAGGTTTCTCTCACGATTTCCTTCCCAGCCAAGAGCAGCAAATGGAAATCTGCTCCACATCCGTGTGAGATAATGGTCTAATACAAGTGGAAAGTATTTCCTTACACCAGGAGAAAACAGCCATCAACAAGACAAATAGGTGGAATTGCTCATTCCTAAGTGTTTCCGGATGAGCAGGAAAAGGAAAAAAAAGAAGCTCTGGCTCTCCCTGAAATGAATCTGAAAGATATCATTTCTCCTACATCCCAGCATCAAATAAACTGCCAGCAAAAGCCACACATGGTGTTCCCATCTTGGGAATACTGTACATCCCCTGCTTTATTTCGGGATTTCTGATGTATTTTTGCAATAGCAAGAGCTGTGTTTACCATGAGGACTCTGAGGGCTGAGCATGCCGTCAGTCATCCGGAAATTCTGCAAACAGCACTTCAGCTCTTCCCTGCCAAGAATAAAATCCTATTTGGGACAGGGGAAAAGCCAATGTTCTCTAAAATGAGTAGGGTGACATGGAAATCTGCATCTGTTCACTGGAGGATTTAAAATATGGATCATTTCATGTAAGAAAAGTCCAAAGGTGGGAAAATTAAAGGCAACAGACTCTGCCTGTGGTCTGCTTGAGGAATGTGAGAGAACCTCCAGTGGGAGAACAGGAGAGCAGGGAGGAGGATGCTCACTGGAAAACAAAATAATGGGAAACAAATGAGTCAAAATCCAAACCAAGGAGAGCTTAAACAAAACTACAGAATACCTTAAACAAGCTAGAAAGTACAAATAGCAAATATGGATGTGTTCCATGTTTATTCCCATACAAGTGTGGAAAGATTGGGACTTTCCAGAGAATTCAATGAGGAGAGAGAAACCAAATCTATATGGAAGTCAATAAAACCAAATACTGTTTGCTTAAAAAGTCAGGAATGTCCTGTCCGTGATGTGCTTGAAAATCTTTATCGCATTCAAATCGCTTACCACGTAACAGCAGAAGATTTGCCCTTATCTTTAACAAGTGTCCTAAGGATTATCATGGAATTAGCCAATGTCTCCTTTCCCATGAAGCAAAGTGGCTGGAATGCTGCAGTGCCCGCACTCAGATAAACAGACACAGCATGGGAAGCAAAATAACTCAACCCAAATCCTTCAATTGCGGCTAAAGAGTCCAGAACCGGGGAATAAACCACCTCAAAAAGCTACTTTAAAAAGCCCCAGTGAGACACTGTTAAAAAATTAAAGCTACAGGACAATAGGAAAAGGGAATGTTACGGATTAGGGAGCAGCTAAGCAATAGGAAACAGCCTGGTATTAAACATGGGATTTTCAGGCTCCCAAAAGGGTGACAGCAAGGTGCTCCCAGAGCCTTTACAGGGACCAGCAGCTGAAACTGTGAAAGAGACAGAAGAGACAAAGCAATGTTTGTGGGGATTAAATTATTCATAATAGTCATAATTAAGTTGGGAGATTCAGAGAGACCTGAGAGGAGTGCAGAGAGGGAAATCATCTGCTGAGAGATGCAAGGTAACGTGTGTGTGCTGAATAAAATAATAAATCCTGCTCCTATTGCAGTGGCTGACGTTTTAGAAAGATCCCCTAGAAGCAATTTTTTGGCTATCCAAAAATCACTTGTGATGGGGCTTCTGGAATGCTTGATTGAATGCTGTAATTTTTGTATCCATGCAATGAAAACCAAACGGCCAAATGATTAAAAAAATGCATTAAACACTGCACTTAATTATTTTTTTCAAAATGAACAGCATTTCTGAGTTAAATTCCAGGGCCTAAAGGGGCTCCAGGAGAGCTGGAGAGGGACTTGGGAGGAGGGATGGAGGGACAGGACACAGGGAATGGCTTCCACTGACAGAGGGCAGGCAGAGATGGGATATTGGGAAGGAATTGTTCCCTGTGAGGCTGGAGAGGCCCTGGCACAGGGTGCCCAGAGCAGCTGTGGCTGCTCCTGGATCCCTGGCAGCGTCCAAGGCCAGGTTGGACGGGGCTTGGAGCACCCTGGGCTAGTGGAAGTTGTCCCTGTCCATGGCAGGGGGTAGGACTGGATCATCCTGGGATTCTCTAAAATCCAAAGGTGAGGAGGTTTGGTGTGTTACTTTGATCAGGTGGCACCACTGGAAAAAAAAATCTGAGGGAAGAGCAGCATTTGAAACTGGTTTGGTTCTTAAAAAAATCGCTTGCAGCTCAGCTCTGGAATTTTCCAGATGACAGAACTCCAGGATGGGTCAGGCTGGAAGGGACTGCAATGGCTCGTCTGGTCCCAGCTCCCTGCTCCAGCAGGGCCATCCCAGAGCACAGGGCACAGGATTGTGTCCAGAGGGTTCTGGAATATCCCCAGGGAGGAGACTCCACACCTCTCTGAGTGATTTGCTCCATGTGTGGTCACTGCCCAGGGAAGAAGTTCTGCCTCATGTCCAGGTGGAACTTCCTGGGCATCAGTTCCTGCCCGTTCCTCTTGTGCCATTGCTGGGCGCCATGGAGCAGATGTGAGATACCCTTTCCCAGATGCACCTTTACCTTTTAATTCCCTCTGCTTTAAATTCATCAGCCTGCAAAAACATTTAAGAGTCAGTAAAATCCATCTGTGTCCATTCTGAGGCCAACCCTCATTTGTGAGCCACAGCAGAGCAATACAAAAACCGGATCATAAACCTGGCATTTGGGTTTTCTTTTTTTAAACCACACCTCTTTCGCAGGTGGGACTGGAAAAGGATAAAGAAAATGGCACAAAAGATGACAATGGTGACAAGAACTGAAGGTTCAGCTCTGTGTGTGGCTTTCTGAGGAAAAAGCAGAATCAAAGGAGCAGGAAAGAGGAGGAACTCTATAAAAATACACACAGTGGAAGGCAGAGCCACAGGGAATCCCGCAATGCTCTCTCCTTGTGCTGGCAGCACGCTCTGGAGCAGGGGGATGAGAACAAGGACAACGTACGTGTAAGGATAATTTTCTCCTCTCATTTCACCAACAGATATTCCTATTATAAACTGATTTAGTTAAATTATCAGGAGAAAAGTGATGATCTTACATTGCCCACTCTGCTCACATTATTGCCCATCCCCATGCCTCGGTGAGGTGCTAAAGGCAGCACACCACAACAATTTCTCTAAGCAATATTTGACTGATAACCTCCCATGTCCAAGCAATTCTGATTTTTCTTTTAAAGCAACATTTGCACCAGTCAATTCCTACATGGCATTCAGCTGGGATCCTACAGACACAAAACCTTCATAAAACAAAAAGCGCTTTTTTTCCCCTCAATGAATTATTTTAAGGTCGCGAAAAGAAATTTTTTTCCTCTTAAAGCAAGTTGTCTTTTTGTTTGAAGGAAAAGAATACACACATTTCCTCTTGTGTGGAAGATACTCTCATTGCACTACAGAGATCCTGCTGATGCACTTGCAGTGCCAAATAACCCTCAGGAAAATGAAGTTTTCAAACAGTAAAATCTATGGATTAACAGTTTGGAACACCCACACCCACTCTGTAACCCCCAGGGCTAAAGCCAACAAATTCCTAGGCTTATTAATTAGCTCCCATGCAGGAAAGCAATGCCATGGATGCAATAATGTGCAGTCAGGATGTGTTTTATCAGCGCGGGGGCTCCGACAACAATGCAGCGCCTTGGCAGAGCGCCGCAAATTCCGACTGAAGGCTCTCCAGCCCGGCCCGCTGGAGCTGCACGTGACAAATAAAGCAATGATTCACAACTGAACTGCAGTGAGATGCTCTGGGAGGCCACGAGCACCGTGGGGATGGGAATTTGCCATTCCTGCACTCTGGCAGCTGGAGGAAGGGAGCCTAAGGGTGCGCTGGTGACATTCCGGGGTCATCGTTCCACCCCAAGAAGAGGATAAATGGAGGGGAGGAATAACGGTGAATAAGCTGCCATGGTCTTCCCATACAGCACAGTTACACTCAATTACTGTTCCCAGTCTGCAAACTCTCTGCCTGTAATCCTTTGTAAACCAACAAGAGAATTGGCTCCTCACTCCGAAATCCCACGTTATTTCAATATTTAATACAAAATATTTAGGGGTCCAGCCCGAGTCCACCAGAGGAACCAAAGCTATCAGCTTGTAAATCCCTATCCAAGCCTTTAATGAACTGACAAAGATAATCCTCGAGCAGTACCTGGGAACAACAGCAAAGCTTTACTGTTAACTTCCGATGAATAATCAGCTCTTTTCCAGGCACTTTTGCTGAAGAAACACCTTTCAAACCAGACCTACCCAAAGACAAGGCAACAGCAGCGCCACGAATGTAGAGTGCCGCTTGTTTCCATAGAATGCCAGAGTGGTTCGGGTTGAAAGGGGCCTTAAAGCCCATCTCACTCCCATCCCCTTCCATGAGCAGGGACACCTTCCCCTGGACCAGGCTGAACTCCGAGGAGAGCCTAGAGAAGAAACAAGGAGCTTCACTTTTAGGTGGCTGACATTATAAGTAATTAATTATCCCCCAATTGCCATAGCCCTCGAACCAAGACACCTTTCATGGATGAATGACTTTTTAGGGAGAGAATCCTGGACAGAAATCCTGCTGATAAGGCCTCACATAAATATAGAACAAACTGAAAGTGCAGTTACTGACTTCCAGCCCTGTTCTGCTTTTTGACCTTGCAATCTTGACATTAAGATGTCTTATTTTTAACTTGAAATGACACACTCAACTGTATAGAACACACAAAACACAACCATTCTCCTTGTTCCCAGCTGTGACAGCCACAAAGACTGACAGACAGGCATGAGGAGCACGCTGAAGTGCCAAGGAATCATCAGCCACAGTGTCCAACAGGCAGTGACCTGTGCTGGCACTGCTGGGATACCTCCAGTCCTGGGGGCCTTCCCAAAAAGAAGGACACTGAGGGGCTGGAGCATGTCCAGGGAAGGGAACAGAGCTGGGAAGGGGCTGGAGCCCCAGGAGCAGCTGAGGGAGCTGGGAAAGGGGCTCAGCCTGGAGCAAAGGAGGCTCAGGGGGGACCTTGTGGCTCTGCACAACTCCCTGACAGGAGGGGGCAGCCGGGGGGGTCGGGCTCTGCTCCCAGGGAAAATTTCTTCCCCAAAAGTGTTGTCCAGTCCTGGCACAGCTGCCCAGGGCAGGGGTAGAGTCCCCATCCCCGGAGGGATTTAAAAGCCATGTGGATGTGGCTCTGAGCAGCATCTCACCTATTTGCAGATCCATGCCAGCCACGGGGCTCAGTGTGGGGCTGAGCATGGCCAGCTGCTTCATGGATCTGACAGGAATTCCTCATGGATGTTGACAAACTGGGAAAAGCATTTTACACCTGTGAGAGGATCCATTGACCGTTTTGGTTGAGGCAGAGAACATTATTTTCACACTTTAATACAAAAAATGGACAATAAATGTGTGTAAGGAGCCCAACTCCAAAATGAGAGAGAACTTTGGGCAGAGAGAATTTGTGATTTTGCTCTGCTATAAATTTGTCTTCAGTTTTCCCAAATTTTTTGTACCTAACCTCCTCTCCATTACACAATCAGACCACATCCAATGCTAAACATGATCCTAATGATCTCCCATTAGCTAAACTTCCCAGCAGAACACTTCCAAAGAAAGAAGAGGTCTAAACCTGCCATCAGTAGAAGGAAAATTTCGAAGGACCGGGAAACCAGCTAAATTTCCTTTTCCTACTCCAAATCTGTAGCTTGTAAGGATCCATTCCCCCATGGAAAAGCTGCACAACGTGGACCCAGGGAAAGGGAGTCCTTCAACCATATGGTCCAGGAACCATAAAAGAAGTAAAAAAGCTTAACAACAGCTGCTGTGTAATATCTCCTGACTGGATACAGCATCAAAATGGGAAAAAAAGAGAGATTTTAAATGCTTGGTGTGTACAGCAGTAAGAACTCACGCATCCTGTTTCATTGACTCTGCTCCAAAGGGGCACAGACCACCAACTCCCAAATTGGACACATCCATCCCCAAGTGTATGGGGGATTTCACCCACTGAGCGACGGCAGATTAGGAGGCTTTGAGGACAATTATGTGGGATGAAAAGGAGAGAGAGGGAACCCTCAGCCTTGAATGAGCACATGGAACACCAACGTCTAGACAGTGCTGACACCTTTGTCTTTGGGAAGAGGGATTAGGGAAGCAATCTGGCTGTGCCGTCCCTTGTTTGATATGAAACCAGAAGACACTTTGGGCTAAAGGCCTGACCCTGTTCCAGAAATCACTTTATTATGAAGGAGCTGAAGAAAAGGAGGTCTGTAAGAGCGAGAGTGAGGTTTCTGCCTGGCAGTCACAGCAATTAAACGAGCTGCCTTGACGAGGAGGTAAAAACCATCCGGATAAAACCCACAGGCTCCAAAGAGCAGAAGAAAGTAATTTGAAGAGTAGGTCAAGCCTCCCGAGGGGATTTCCTTTCCAGTTTGAGACTTAATGCTGGAGACATGCTTGGGAAAGCTGACCAGAGAGATCCTGCTGATCCCACGGATGATCCCGTAACGTCTGGATGCTCCAGCACAAGTCAAGTGTTAAAAGGGAATCTTGAAAACCGTGCGAGTTAGGATCAAAACTGGCAGAACTAGAAGGTTCCTTCTCCTTCCTCCCATCCTCCCTTTCTCCCTGCATCCCTCGCTCCCTTCCTTCCTCACTGTGAGATTGCTGGGTTAAAATGTGTCTCATCGAATCCCAGATCACATAAGAAACTTGAAAGATCCACTTCAAAGAGCTACTTTGGCAAACAAAGCATTTAAGTCAATTTAATGCTTCTCACACTGGAAAGAACCACTTCCTTCAATGGGAAAGGAAAACAAATAATGGAGATTCAAAGCCAGGAACATTTGTGGGAGCTGGGAATAACCAAGCCCAGGCTGTGGCTGTGAAGAGACGGGGGGCTCACGCTTTCCTGGCTGTTCCAGTGCTTCCAACACTATGGACTTCTCTCCAAGGATGTGCTTGAGAGTGAAAAACTAAACAGAAGCTCAAAGGCTTTCACTCTTACCCAAAAATCCATCTGCCAAACACAGCAGACGCTGGAAACTCACTGACCCAAGGACCTGGATGTGTTCAGGGAAGGCAGGAGGGAATACAGGTCTTAGGCACCTCCATGCCTCTAAAGATATTTGTCATTTCAGATCTGTGCTGCTGTTAGTAACCAATTTTTGCCAAACATGTGCTTTAAAGGCAGTTCCCATTTCCCTGAATATCCAGAGGGTATTTCCGGTTCAATACTCCGAAGTCCTCTGGTACCACCATCACCCCTCCAGGCATGCCGGAAGAAGGAAGGCAGAAGGAACCTTCTGGTTCTGCCAGGAAATGAAGGCAGAGCTGGAGAATGCAACTGTTGGCTCCTTAAGGACAAGTTGGGATGGAAACCCAATCCAACCTTCTTTTTATGGAGCAGTTAATGTGATAATATCTGAGAGAGAAGGAAACCTTACACAGACAGAGGGAAATCTTAATTCTCAAGCAGACCAGAGGCAATTACCAAAACTATAGCAATGGAATTGTTTTTTTGCAGTCAAGCATAATTATGGAAAGTGTATTGGAAAGAAAGCTTAGGCTATGATTTGCATTTCAACTAATTTTCAAACTTTTGTGTGGAGAATTGATGGCCAGAATTGGGAAGTACAGGAACTACCATACACTGAAATACACTCATCAATGTTATAATGTAGGATTTCCAAGGATACAACACAGACAGTGTTCCAGGGGTTAGGGGTTTCTGGTTTATTTTTCCCATGAGCCTGTAGAAAATGGATAAAGATGCAGAGGAAAAGAAAAAAACCACCAGTGCTACCACCTGGCTCTGCTGGGTGGCACAACAGGATGAGAGGCAAGGGGAAGAAACTGGAATGAAAGAAATTCCACCTGAAGAAGAGGAAGAACTTTACTGTGAGGTGACCATGCACTGGAACAGGCTGCCCAGAGAGGGTGTGGAATCTCCTTCCCTGGGGATAGTCAAAACCCAAAATCCCAAGGATGAAGGACACAATCCTGAGTTACCTGCTCTTGGGGATCCTGCTTGAGCAGGGAGGTTGGACTAGATGACCTTAGGTGTCCCTTCCAGCCCCAGCCATTGTAGGATTCTGGGATTTACATGCAGCTGAAGCATTGCACAATGGGCAAATCCAAGGCTCCTGAGAATATTTTCCTTCCTGAGGTTTACCAAGGGTGCCCAGGGCTCACAACTAACCCTCGGGATATCGTTCCTGCCAATCTGACAATCCCAAGTTATCACATCCACATGTTAAAAAGGAACATTTCTGTACTGAAATATCTGCAAAGTTCTGCCCAAGTGCTTTACAACTTTATTGGTTGTAATTGGCTCTTGCTCCTTCAGCCCAAGAATTTCACACAAAATTCCAATTATACAATCCACCATGAGACAGCCAGAGATACATACCCTCTAACAAGCTTAGGCAAAAATCAAAGGGCTAAATCAAAAACTGGCTCACACCAACTCTATTCTTTGTGCAGTCAACCAAGACTAATTAATGCTTTTAATGGCAGTTTACCCCTTTTGGCGCCATAAATCAGAGCAGGCAGCTTTTCTGAATTAACAAAAGAATCTGTGAAAGGTGTAGCTCATTAAGCACACTCCCAAATTCAAATGCACTTAATCAGAACCAGGTACACTGAGCAGGACTGTACTCCAGGAGCAGGGTAATCTGCAGGCTGTACACAGGGAACATTCATTCATCAACACAAACAAGGCTGGCACACTGGGAAGAGAGGCTGAATTATACATCTGAGAGAAAGGCCCCTGCTTCCAGCACGGCTTTTGTCAGGGCAGGAATGTGGAGCACACTGCGGGAAGGCGCTGTGGAAAGGTGGAGGGAAAGGGGAGGATGTTTCCCATATCCTCACCTCAGCCACAGAGTGCTTGAACGGAGCACGCTGCTGCTGCTGAGCTGTTGGAGCAGTTCCAGACAAGGCACCAAGTTGATCAGAGGGATGGAGCTCCTCTGCTTCGAGGAAAGGCAGAGAGAATTGGGATTGTTCAGCCTGGAAAAGAAAAGCTTTGGGGTGACCTCATCGTGACCTTCCAGGACCTGAAGGGAACCTACAAGAAAGACGGAAAGAGACTCTTTACAAGGGCCTGGAGTGACAGGACAAGAGGGAATGAAGCTTACTCTCAAACTGACAGAGAGGTTTAGACTGGATCTTAGGAAGAAATCCTTCCCTGTGAGGGTGGGGAGGCCCTGGCACAGGTTGCCCAGAGAAGCTGTGGCTGCCCCATCAATGGGAGTATTCCAGGCCAGGTTGGAGCAACCTGGGATAGGTTGAAAGATGTCCCTGCCCATGGGAAGGGGTGGGACTGGATGGGCTTTAAGGTCCTTTCCAACCCAAACCATTTGGGGATTCTGTGATGCACCTAAATATGCTGTAATATCACATAGGGAAACTTCTTCCTCACATAAGGTGATGAATTTATAAAGATTAATGACCCAGGATTTCATCCTAAGAAACGCTCTTGCAAATACTTTTCTTAGTCAGATCCACTCCTCTAAAAAAATTCCCTTTTAAAGTGTTTTTGCTACAGTTTCTTTCTGAAATCCCATCTAATCCTGCCCTCTGGCAGTGGGAAGCCATTTCCCCTTGTCCTGTCACTCCGAAGTCCCTCTCCAGCTCTCCTGGAGCCCCTTTAGGCCCTGCAAGGGGCTCTGAGCTCTCCCTGGAGCCTTCTCCTCTCCAGGTGAGCACCCCCAGCTCTCCCAGCCTGGCTCCAGAGCAGAGGGGCTCCAGCCCTGGGAGCAGCTCCGGGGCCTCCTCTCAACTGGCTCTAGGAGCTCCACGTCCTCCTGATGTTGGGGGCCCCAGAGCTGGATGCAGCTCATAACTTGGCTTGACATTTTCCATATCACATGCTCTCTGAAAAGAATTTTGTTCTCCAAAACAGAGCTGGCAATGCAGGAAAACTTCAGATCTGTGAACAAAGGATTTGCTCCTGCACTAAAAAAATTCACTAAATGATGTTCCCAACAGCATGAAAGTGTCCAAGAGCTGCTGGCAAAATGCTCCACTTCAGCACTGGCTTCAGTGCATCTCCAGCCCAGTGAAGACCCCACCAAACTGGCAGAAATGCTCAGGAGACTAAAGTCCAGAAATTTTCCATATGAGTTCAGAAATGTTGAGGAGCAGAAGCATAAAGTCCAGGCCCAGTTCCAAATTCCACTCACACACACTGGATAAAAACCAGCCTAATGTAAAAGCACATTTAAAAATATTTACATCAAACCAAACCATTACAGAGATAAGAGAGGTATTCATAGAAACACATGGATTTTACACACACGCCGTGTTTAACTATTTAATCGCTGGAATTTCAATCAGGATGTGAGGGAGTGGGGTACTTCCCAAGCAGGAAACAACCTAAGTAAGCTAAGACATGGAGCACTCACACATTCAAGTTTAACTCAATTTCCTCCACCTTTTGATTTCTGAATGAACACCGAGTCTAACAGGGAGGGGTTCAACTCAAGACAAAGTCACCCAAAAGTAAATATCTGGAGTGGCTGTTGGAGATCCCCAGCAGGGCAATCACAGCCTGGAGAGCAACCCCGATCTGCTTCCTCAGCCAAGTCTCCACAGCCTCCATCAATTCCACTCTTGAGCTTAGAATTTCTAAATCTGGAGCTGGATTGGACCAGGAACCCTTGGAGCAGGAGCTTTCTCATGCAAAGCCAACACGTCACATATTCCCACTTGAAAGACCATCTTGTTCTCTGGATTTCCCATCAGTTCCAGCCTTGCTTTGTCTCCCTTCTCCCATGTTGCCACCCATCAAACCCACCCGTGGCTTTGCCTCTCCCCTTCCACAGCCCTGGATTTCTGCTTCTCAGACCCCAAAAAAGCTGCACAGCCCCAGTGCTGTGGGAAAACATGCAGAAAAAAGGGACAGGAGCAGCATCAAAGACCCTTTTTTTTCAAATGTATCCTTTTTTCTAGCATGAAGAGGGGAAAAGGGGGAAGCAGGAGATGAACAGATCACTGTTGTTGCCTCAAGGCTGGCACAAGCAAGGAAAAGCTTCTCTGAAATCCTTGGCATTTTCTGTCCCATCCCACCTAAGCTGGGGTGAGCTGCTGAGGGCAGAAGAAGAAATACCCAGATTTTGTCTATACCCAAAGAGTAGGCATTGATTTAGAGCAGCTTTTCCCAAAGCAGGGCTGGAGTGCTAAATTATTGTGAGGACAAGGGTCAGAGTGTGCCCAAGGTTTGATCCCAATGCAGTGCAGCGGACCCAAGAGCAGCTGACACTTAAAGTTCATGTCATTAATGAGCAGCAAAACATATAAAATGGAAAAAGCATTGAGTCAACCCTGGTTTTTCCATACTCCTGCACAAGAGCAGCTGGATGGGGTCAGACACTTCAGCCACCCCACTGTTTTCTCTGTCCAACATGGAAGTGTGAATCCCTAAGGGAAAATTGAAGGGCAGGCACACAGGGACATTTTCCCAGCATACTTTCCAGAAGGATTTCATTCCTGTATCACAGCTCCTGTAGATCATGTTCTCCCACTGTTATAACATATTAACATATTCTATTCTCATATATATATATGTACACACACATATGCATATATATATATGCTCAGAGGGCTTGACTGGCTCAGGTCTCATCAATCATGCTGGGCACTATAAACCAAAATAAAGAGTTAAGACAGAACCTGCTCCAACCAAATTACACTGCAATGTTTCCAGCTTTCCTCTCCCAAGAAATAGAAACTATTAGAAAACAATTTGCCTGTCTCCAGGAAATGACAGAAGTTTCTATGCCTGGGCCAACCTGGGGATTTTGACCCAGCTAATGAACACAAGTCTCCTTTTTAATATAAAACAAAAATGTATTATTTACTAGGAAGATATTAAGACTAATAAACACTAAAAAAAGAAACCCTCTCACAATTCTTTCTAGGAGCAGCACGTAAGTACTCTGTGTTTTACTCAGGCTGCTGAAGACCTGATGCTTATTAACTTTCTAAATCAACACAATAAAATACACCAGGCACAGAGTGTTGCTGGAGCTTCAGCTTATGCATTTCTTGACCCAGAAATCACTTCTATTCTAAAATGTAAAATGCTTCTGTAGCAAAGTTCATTTAATAGACAGAAGAGTCCAAACCGTATCAAACAGCAACACCTACAATCCCCACGGCATCCAAGGTTTTCTGTCTGGAGGGAGCAGGGAAAAGGTCTTGGGAGCAGTAGCTAAACTAAACTGTAGCTAGAAGTGCTACAAGTGAAGGGCACAAAGACAGGATGAATTGGTACCTCTTGGACACGAGCTTCCTTGGGATGGAGATAATCCGGAGAGGAGTGTGCCTGGGCAGGGAGTCTTCACAGCATTCCAGAGCTCTGCGGCAGCAAGGACAGAGAGAGAGAGAGAGAAACACCCGTGAGGCTCTGCAGAAAACCTGCCAGAAGAAAACACGGCTCTTCCCAGCTCAGAGTGCTCTTCACCTCCCCTGGGGCAGAAGGAGGAAAGGGACATGTAAGACATGCAGGCAAGGAAAGGAGGAGCGCTGGAGACACAGGATGAGAGGAGAAGGAAGGGGTACCAGAGCTGGCAGTGAGACCAAGGCCTTCCCAGCTTTCCAGAGGGAGAAAACAAAGTCCAAGCTTTCATTTAAATACTTGTTTACCAGCTGCTTGTCAGGATTTGGGACTAAACAGGTTTTAGCCTAAGTTTTACAGTTCCTACATTCTTCCTTCCCAGCTGACACAAAAGCACAGAGAACTGAAAATGAAATCCCTCAAAATAAAATACAGCACCCCGAAAAAGCTCTCAGGGCACTCCACATGCTTTATGCATTATAGGGAGGAACAGAAACCCTACTGTTCCCACAGCAGGACCAGCTCCTCGGAACAGTTGTTTATTTTAATCAACCCAGTACCAAAAGGTTTACATTAAATATTTTTTCATGGTTTCTAACCACTGATCCTGTATTAGTTCACATTCACTCAAAAAACTCTGGGGGAGAAAGCAGGAGGCAGAAAACATTGAATCCAGTACAACAACTGAGGTTTTTTTTGGGAGTGCTGGCACATCCCATCCTTCCCTGTAGAATTACACCACGAGACCCTTCAAGCCAGCAAATGAAACAGCACGAATTTGCAAATGAACAGAAAACAGCAAAATCTTCATTTTTATTGAATCTCTTTTTTTCCTGCCTCCTGCAGGAAGCCACCACCTGCCATCAGAGTTGGCATCCTTGCAGAGAAGTCAAAACCCACCCTGCTGATGCTCCAGTGTCCAAATAATCCCAACACTGGTGCTACCAGGAACATGAGCACACTCAGGGAAACAGGTCAGGAACATCTCCGCTCGTTGCTTCCACAGGTGCTGGACTTATGTATTTCTACATTATAAGAAGCATATTCATTGCTTGGATTTTAATTCTGGTTTCAGGCTTTTTGACTTGTTTTTATGGCCCTTCAATTCAAAGAAAGAATCCTAAAATACCTTCAGGAGAGAAAGAGTAAGTGAATTTCAGCAGAGACAAGGACTTGACAAATCTCATCCCACCAACCTCTGCAGTGGCAAATTAGTCTCTCTCTGAGCACATTCTGTACTCAAAGTAGCCTCAGTGCTTCAGGAGGTACCGAATATAACACAGCTCCATTTTAACTTCCTTCCAGGAATACACACACTCATTTATCAAGAAGACGTGGGCTGCAGCTCCACTTCCAACAGCTTCAGTAACATTTTGTAAAATTAAACAAATTACTCCTTTTGTGGCAAGAAAGAAGCCAAAAATAAGTTCAAGCAAATGGGGGAGAAAACCACCTCCCTCACATCTTCCTCCTCCCTTGGATTTCGGGAAAGCAAGCCTTGCCTGCTGCACCAGGCTCAGCATCAGCCACGGGATCACCAATCACTCCTTCTGCTGCTTTCACACCTTAATCCCCACACCTTTATCATTATTATTTCATTTCAGAGCTGCTTTGATAGCTCAATTTGCTCCAAGTCCCCATTTTGGAATACTTTTACATCCTTATGTTTGTATAAACCAAGGAAGTCCATAGGCTCTTGCTTACAAACACTAAAGGTGTGTGTCCAACGGCGCTGAATGTCCGGAAGGCTTCCAGGATTTGGCAGGAGGTCAGCACTGCCTCAGCCTTTAGTGCCGAGGGATTCTCCAAACATTCCCCCTTTTGTTCAGCTCTGGCTGCTACAGGAGAAGAACAGTCCCCACCTCTCATTAACCTCAGCAGTGGATCTCTCTTTAGCTGCAGCAGCATCAATACCCACTTGCATTGTGCTGCCACTCAGCAGATTCACCCTTTTGGGATTTTTTTTGCTCCTTTTCTGTTTTTTCTTGACCAGAATTCAAAATGATTCAGTTCAGAGTAAGTGGATGCTGCTGCTGCAGAGAGAAGCTGTGATGAGCTGCAGAGAAGGAGGCTGTCCAGCTGCCAACACACATCCCTGCCCTCTGCCACCGCTCAAAAACCAGCAGGGAACAGCCAGGATTGACCAAATTTGGATGTATTTGCAGAAAAACAATCAGCCCCAATCAGTGTCTTTGAGTGGAAGTGCAAAGACATTCATTAAAGAACGACAAAAACCAAATGAATTTGTGAGGAGTTATTAATTTGGAAAGTGTAGGGGAATAGCAGAACGTTGGGAAGTCCTGCTGGCATTAAGTCCCAGATTACAGGCAGGGAAAACTTCAAGAACACAGAAAAACAAAGCCCTACTTGTGGAGCACCCTGTGCCAGGGCCTCCCCACCCTCACAGGGAATTATATATTGGGGTATTCCTTCCCAATATCCCATCCATGCCTGCCCTCTGGCAGTGGGAAGCCATTCCCTGTGCCCTGGCACTACAAGCTCCCATAAATAGCCCTCTCCACCTTTCTTGTCAAGTGAAGCAAAGAAACCAAAGGAGGCTCCTGCAGCCCAGAATTCCTCCCTACCCTCCCACTTCCTTCTTGCTATGAAAGAGATTAAATCCCTTAATATTTCCCAAGATTACTGCAGCTACTAAGTAGGGAAGCTTGTTCCCTAATATCTTCATTAACTCCATGTGCTATTTCAAGCATTAAAACAGGATTTTTAATTCTATCCTCCCTTCTATGCCCCAAATTTAGTTTTCTTCTTTTGTTTCAGTAGCTACACTTTAATGATGATCTTATTACAATTATTCTTCTACATTTCTCCTTTTTTATCCATTGTTTTCATTCTTCTTTCCATAACATTGGACTCCAGTGGTAGGAGCTGGGTAGATGGATTGTAAAATAGATTGATTTAATTAGGATGCAATGATTAAAACACCTGCTTTGGTAGATTGCAGAGGGTTCTGATAAAATAGTGGTAGTATAAAAATACACTCCACAACTGCTTATCAAATGAAGATAAAAACATTCAGCAAATGTCTGACATTCTGCAGGGTCAAATCCTAATCAGCAATATCTTGCGTTTAGCCCTCTGAGCAACCAAACGCCACAAAATGGAAAGGGAAAAGTTCCCCAAAAGTCAATGTTCAATTTGAACATTGCTGAAACTGAAATTTGTTGAAAACTGCCTGTTTTCAACAATTTTTCCAAATTTCTTCTAGAATTGACTCTGGAATAATTATTCTCACTTGTGCAATTTATATATTATAAGGCACCTCGGGGTTTCTAAGTCACAAACGACTTTGTAATGAAAAGAAAACAGTTTCATTATCTAAGATTATTGTTAATTGAAGGACATATTAACTGTGCTACTGACAACAGTCAACCTCCAGAAAGTGCAGCATTAAAAATTATATGCAGCCGTTGTCTTAGAAATAAAAATAAACCTTTCAGTGAGAGCAGCCTCAGTGTGACCTTTTCCTCTACTTAAAAAAAAAATAATAAAATCGAAGCAAAACACTCCAACACAACCCTTCCCGGCATTACAAAAGAGGGATTAATGAGAATCTATTTGGACACTGGGAGAAGCCCTGGCAGGTTCATTGTGAAGGTTAATTCAGACACCTTTACTCACACAGGGAATAGAATTAAAGGCACAGAATTCAAAGGCGATAGTGAAGGGTGTGGTGTTGAGCTATGAGCAAGAAGACACCACAGAGAGGATACCAAAGACATTTGTAATGGAGCCTAATGCATTTAGGACCTAAATTCTGGAAGAATAGGGAAAAACGTTAATGAATATATACAGATTATCCGGAACGGACCCAAATTCCAGTCTGCTCCAGGCACATTTAAAAAAAAATTTAAAAAACCTGAAATCTTGAGAAACCAGAGTTACTGGCAAAAAAACCTATCCAATGAGATCCACCTGGAGCAACTGGAAGCGAAAACATCTGTGCAAATACCTAGCAGGAAATAAAGGCATGGAAAGAAATAATTTTGGAAGGCAGAGAACATTGCAGGAAACCACAGGGTCGTTCCTGGCTGGAAGCTCCTTCCTGTCTTCCCTCTCCTTAAAAACTGGCAGGTGCCTTTGTGCCACCAGGACTGCCCCAGAGCCTTACAGAGACCCGGATTAGGGAAGGCATCGGGGTTAAAAATAACCTGGGTTTGCTGTTCCCTGATCTGGTTCACCAGATGGCCCTGGCAGAGCTGGACCGGCACATCCCAGGCAGCTCAGCACCGGGAACAGGCAGCACAGGAGGAGGGAAGCTCCCAGGGAAAGCTTCACCCTGGAGTTAGGAAATACAGGGCACAGCCAGGAGAACTGGCATGGAGCAAGAAGGGTAGCACCAGCAGGAATTCATCCCTGGATTCCCCAAACACTGATGCTGCTCAGGAGGGAAAGGCTCCCTGCTGCTTCCAGCTCCTGAGCTTCCTCCTGCCAAAGACCCATCCCCAGCACCCGGTGGAAGAATTGGAATTGTTCGGAATCACCAGCAATGGCTTTGGCCAGTCTGGACAGGAAGGAGCTTTTAAGGAAGAGGGTGAAAAGGGCCATGTGCTTCAGCAGCACCTTGCACACATCCACCATGGGAGAACATCCCTCCAGGAAAACTCCATGGAAAAACACACAATGATTCAGCGTCTCCAGGTGTGCAAAGAATTCCTAAAATTAGAGGGTTCTGCAAACTCTGGAGTATTAAGTATCCCACAGAGCCACCTTGGTTTTGTACAGGCAGGATAGAAGTGAGAACTCAAGAGGCAGGAAATCATTAAACTGGAAAAGTTGGGCATCGTTCTTCCTCCAAGAACATCCCGTTGGCTCAGCCCCCAAGACAAGTGACACGTGTCAGGATTCTGAATGTCACCCCCAACCACACCTCCCTTTGACATCACTTCCACTGTATCCTTAGAGTAACTTTCCCACTTAGAGGATGCCAGCAGAAGGCCAGAAGGGCAGAGCGAGCTTAGGAAAAGAGGCAAATCCCATCCGCATTTTTACTTACTCACCAGTTACTGATTAAAAAAAGGAGTCTAATCCCCTGGGAAACTGGAGGGGTTGCTTTTGGAGCCAAAGAGCAGGAAAAGGACAACTGCTACTGACATACCAGCACTGGGCTCCCTGCTCCTGTTGAGCCCTGGATTTTCAGATGCCAAGCTGGGAGTCGATGCAGCAGCAGGATGGGTGGATTGAAGATATTAAAGTCAGACACTCTAATCTGAACTCCTATCAGCAGATAAGAGAGACTTAAACAGAGGGAGAGCTGGTTTGCTTTTATATTTAGCTCTATTTAAGAGAGACTCATTTCTCCAAGGCCAGTCTTTCAAACATGCCAGTTTGCCAAGAAATACCGCTCTGCCCCACATCTGCCAAAGTTTGTAATCCAGAAAAACACACTGGAGATAAATGCCCTCATTCTTGATTTTCACTTCATTGGGCTCAGAAAACGAAAGGGGAGTAAATTCTAGTCTAGTTTAGTAATCTGGTGCAATTTACACGGGCCAACAAGGCAGCATTGGAATCTTTTCTCCAATGTCCTCAACAGAAACATGCCAACAAAATCAATTTGGAGATTTTTGTATTGACAGAGACACTTCCTGCTGCAGTTATTTCCATCTGAAAAACCAACTGAGCCACACTGATGAAAACATTGTTTAAACTGTGATTCTGCAAGGAAAATTCACCCATTCCAGTTCTCATGTATGTCTTGGGAAAAGGAGTTCTGGGCAAAAAAGGGCTTCACAAAACTGACTGGTTTTATTTTTACTTATCCATAAACTTTCTCAAAGCAACAACTGACTATTTATCAGGAGTTTTGCCTTCCATTATACCCAAAGCACACACATTCTGCCATACCTGAGCAGCATCCCTGCGCTGAACCACACTTCATTAAGTAATTAATTGAGCGATTCAGACAGATTAGGTAGCAATAAAAATTATTTTAAGGTGAGTAACTGCCTTTCCATAAAGGTGTTCCCAAAGTTCCCCACAATCTTTCAAGGCCTTTAATTACTTTTCAATAACAAACTCACTTAAGAGCTTAAAAGCAATTAAAAATGAGTTAAGTCAACATTTCTTTCACTGGGGTTCATTAAGCACTTGTTTGAAGCAGTCCCAATCTCTCCTTCCTTTAGAAGTCACTGGCAATTTCTGTCACTGTAGGCTTAATTTTTATTCACTTAATCCCCTATGCCACACAGGGACAGGTATTACAGTGTTGGTGGAAAACTCACCAAAATTCAGAGTAATATCCCCCAGTCTTTGAAGACATCATGGGGGCCCCCCCAACACTCAACTACTTCACCTTCCTGAATACTGCACCTGGATTATAAAAATTCCTGATAATATTAGAGCAAAATAACGAGCTTTCCTCCAGCTTTTGCAAAGGACTTTAATCATTTCCTGTTCCAATCCCAGTGCAGACCTTGCCTAAGGCACATTAATCCTTACCCCACACATTTGGTTCCTGCAGTCGGGTCAGGTCACCAAGCAGGCCAGAAATGGTCCCTTATTAATTATTTAGTCACTGCAGAGTGTGGATTTCCTCATTTCCGGCGCTGCCATTTCCCAAGTTTCTGGTGTCTCGTGGTGCTCCTGAACTTTCCCGTTGCCTCCAACAAATCCACTTTCTCATTCCAAACCACTCCGCTCTGCCAACATCCCCCCAATGCTGTCCTCCTCTGTCCTACCCCAGACCTACATATTCCACATGCTCCTCTATTTTATTTCCCAGTGCTGACTGCTATTTGAAAAGCACTTTTCCTTGCACAAAAAAACCCCCAGACTTTGATTCAAATAATTCCTAAAAGTGTATCTTTTTTCATTCTCCTTCACACAACAGGCTGTGTTTCAACTGTCACATGATAAAACAAGGGGGAATGGCTTCCCACTGCCAGAGAGCAGGGTTAGATGGGATATTGGGAAGAAATTCTTCCCTGGGAGGGTGGGCAGGCCCTGGCACAGGGTGCCCAGAGAAGCTGTGGCTGCCCCTGGATCCCTGGAAGTGTCCAAGGCCAGGCTGCATGGGGCTTGGAGCAACCTGGGATAGTGGAAGGCCTCCACTGCCACTGTTCCACAGGAATTCCTGTCCAGTCCGTTTCGGTAGGGGTGATAGGATCAGCCATTTTATGCTTTCAGCAATCAGAACACAACTCCATTTTATTTCATGCGCTGTAATCAGAGTTTTGCCCTTAGTTTGGCAGCTTTTTATACCATGCAATAACAATTAACTCCCTTTGGCATAATTTATATGAATCATTGATTTAATACAGATAGCAAGGAAAAAGAAAAGACCTATTAAGTCATCTAAATGACCCAAGCAGCACCGCTGGATTGTTCTCAGCAGCACATTTGCTGTGCTTGTTTGAAATGTGCTTGCGCAGCACAAGTACAAAAACTGTCTGCAGAGCAGACACGTTTCACTAACAGATGCTTTAAGTCAACATGGCTTGGAAATCTTTGGTTTATAACTAAATGTTGTACTGCACTTCCACTCCTCCAAACAGGCTTTACTGTTTCTTGAGGGGGTGAGAAGGGGATATCTGTATTTCAGTAGAAAATACTTCCCTGACGATTTCCAAGCTGAATCTAAGGCTTGCATGTCCGAAGTGGTTCCTGGAATATCCTGGGACCATCTCTTGAGAGGATGTGGATGCACTGCAATAGGATGTCCATTTCTAGACATATAAATAATACAGACATGCAATGTATTTTCAGGATGGGTTTTGGTGGGGTTTTTTGGTGGGTTTTTTTTTACCTTTGGAAGAAAACAAGGTGGGACTTCCCTGATGAAATTCCAAGAGCCAAACTCCTGGCAGATGTGTTTTCTAATCTAAATCTCTCTAATGGGGATTCCCATGTTTCCTCAGGCAATAGCTCAGGTTTGGGGTTGTTTTTCCTGCCTCACCAGAAGCTTTCCTTCCAATTCATCCATGGGTTTACAGATGGTGCATCCTACCCACCTACCAAACCCTTGAGAGACAGAGTTTAGAAGTGCTGGTCTCACTGTGAACCCACACACATCCTGAGGGTGGGATTTATGGTGGGATCCTTGGGGTTGTCCTGAGCGGGGCCAGGATTTGGACATGATGATCCTTGTGGGTCCTTTCCGGTTTGGGATATTCTGTGATTCCATGATTATATACTGTAATAACCAGCCCTCTGGGTACATCAAACCACTGACTTTGACTCATCCATCTCACGGCCCACCACTCCTCAGGATGTAGAAAACCTTCCCAAGTTCAAGGGAATGACATCCATCCTCACAGCTGCTTAGCTCCCTACCGGGAGCGATCGAGGAGCTACCAGGAGTACTGAGGCAGGACAAGAGGTGTTTGTAATTAAGCGCCTCTACACAGATGCAAATTAAAAGTGCCCTGTGCTTTATTGGAGTTTAGCAGAGCCTGACTCTGCTCTTGCTGGCATAGCTTGGAAAGCTGCGACCCAAGGGGAGGGAGCAGAGGTTTGTGCAAGAAGTGCTAAAACAAAGCTAAGCAAAATCATTTCACAGGCCACTCCAAAAGCTCCCCTCTGTGTGCTTCCTTAACCCACTAAAAGCCTTCTGCAATAAACAGCCAAATGCACAGATGTCCAAGGCCCTCCTGCAGAAACCATGTGCACTGTAAACAGCACATAAAGTGGGGGGGGGAAAAAGCAATGCTGTGAATGTGCAAGAATGAAAAGCCCTAAATTTGTACCTCACAACATGGTCACTGTTCCTTCACAGACTCACTGTTCCTCCTTATGAAGGTTTCCAAGTGGAGATCGGTGATTTGGCAGGACCTCGAGAACCACCACGGGAAGAGAGACCAAAAACCAGAAAAGTGGCTAAAAGCAAGTGGTACATTAGAACAACAGCAAAGAGCAAGGGAATGATCAGGAAAAGCCTGTCAGGAGTGATGCTGAAAAAGGATCACTGTTATGAGAACCGAGATCACCAGATGACTGCCAAGACAAGGAGTTATTGGGAATAAATCACCTCAGAGCAACACAATCAATGTTTGTCTCTTCTCACAACACTGACGACATGGTCCCTCTGCCACCATGGCAACCTGCAAAGCTTTAGAGCAAAACCTCTGGGACAACAAATCTCAGATAACACTGACTGTGTAGAGCATATCCAGAAGAAACTGGACACACTGCAATCTTGCACTGGATAATGGGAAGAAAATATTAATGACCCCCAAATTTTGACTGCACGCCTAGAACAGCATGAACCAAGAGCAACACACAGAAGTGTCCACGAACACCAGTGATTCCTAAGCATCACCACGTGCCCACCTGTGCATCAGGATCAGAAGTGCTTCCACTGGACATCGGCCACAATTCCCCAAGCATGGACAAACACCTCATCCCACTCCATGGGTCAGCTCCTCCCCACTGCCTTCCTCAGCATCCTCGGGTCATCACCACCACCAGACTGACAGGGCCTTGCATGTCACGTTCTGTCACATGTCATCAAATTGCTTTCACTGTACTGTTAATATGATTATCACCATGGGTCCTGCTGCAGGTTTGGGGTTTTTTCCCAAAGGAAAACAAGTTCTCTGCAGTCACTTGGAGACACTGAGAGAAATGAATTGTTGGTCTCCTGAGTATAAATCATTGTCCTTGTCACGATCATGACCACTGCTGTGTCAGAATGCACAAGAATTAGCTCTAGAAAGTGTCTGTACCGTAAATTTTAACACTGAAAAAAGCCTCAGATCCTTACAAACCTCTTTGCTCAGCTACAGTAAGGAAGAAGACACAGAGAAAAAACTTGTATGAGTAATAGGAGAGATGCTCAGTGCTACAGATAATGCAGGAAAATTTATCCTCCCCCCTTTTACACAGCCCAAAAATGAGTAATTATGTGCCAGGAGATATCATCTACTCCACAAATCAAGTCACTGAAACTACAGACTAAAAATTGTTTTTAAGAAAGTCAATTCATTAGCGATTACTGTGCAGACAGACATATGAGTGCTCTTGTGTACTTGCTGCATTAACAACCTCTCAAAAGCCACAGGAAAAGGAAAATCAATACTGTGTATTTTTTCTCACATCAATTTATCTACTGCTGAAAAAAAATCACTCACTTCTGTGTATGCCACACATGACATATCCCAGGTTTCCTCTGAGCAAAGAAAATAAAACAAGCCTTTGCTGGTTTCAACCAACCAAACCCTGCCTTGCTGGACTCAGATTTTGCTTTTGATAAAAGCTGAAATAAGACTTGAACAAACTCAGAGCAGTCTCAGGCAGCTTGGCACTGGTACACAGAGCCTTTTGTTACTGATCCTGTGGTGCTGGCGCAGGGCTGGAGCCCATTAGCAGTGAACGGTCCACTAAATATTTCATGATTCTGGATTTCAGACATTTCCCAGGACAGGTTCTATCACTACAGATCCTACAAACGGGCATGACAGTTGCTAAATAAAGGATATCATGCAGAGTAGCCTCTCCAAAGCACTCCCAGAGGCCCCACCCAGGAACCAATCCCTGTATGTTTTACATATATATATATATATATACACATATATATATATATCTCAAAGGTATGTCTTTTTTCTCTCTAATTACAAAACACAAATTTTCACTGCATAAAGCCTTTCAGACTGCTACCTTCACAGGAATCAAAATAAATCCCAGGATGGCATTCCCTGTCGAGCAGACTAATCTTGTTTCCTTCGTTTTCTTTTTCCAGGTCACCAGTTTACTTCCCTCGGCCAGGGGCTCCCCACAGTCTCTGGGAGGGCATCTTAAAGAGCTCTGCAGCCGGAGCACTTCCCCATCGCTGAATCCTAAAATGTTTCTGCCAGATCCCAAACAGGGCAAAGTCCTCTCCAAAACGAGTGCTGCAGCTTTTATTCTCCAGGTTGGTCTGAGTCGCAAAGACACGGCCTTGCTGCTTCTCCACAGCCGGTGGAGCCGGGAATGCAAGGCCGCAAAGCCTGCCCAGGGATGGGAGCAGAGAACATGGCCTTCACCAGCCATGGGCCAGCAGATGTTTGTACAAACCCACCCAAATCTGTAGGAAGCGGCCCTGCAGACAGGGATTGGGGATGCTGGTCAGCTGGAGCCAGCAGTCAGGGCAAACCACAGCCTGCGATGCACCAAAGAGCTGGGCAAGAGAGGATTGTCCCACTGGCCACTTTAGGCTGGACATTTGGAAGCATTTCTGTACCAAGAGGGTGGTCAAACGCTGGAAGTGGCTTCCTGCAGAGGTGGTCAATGCCTCAAGCCTGTCAGTGGCACCTGGACAATGCCCTTAAGAACATGCTGTGCATTTGGTCAGCCAGGGGGTCTGGATGATCCTCGCAGGTCCCTTCCAACTGAACAAGCCTGTTGGATTTTAAAGCAGGAGAGAAACCCCAAGGACTCAAGCTGATAAGCTCAATATCTCACCTGCGCTCAGGCACTGACTGTGACACTGAGATGCTGGTCCTCCTCCCCAGAGACACTTCCATGCCCACTTGGCTCCCACAGCACTCTCCCAGCCAGCCGGATAATCCTGCCCGGAGCCAGGCTCCTTAAGGCAAAGCAGCTTTGTGGGCCGCGAGGAGCCACTCGCGCCTCAGACAAGCTTCTCGCCGGCCTTCACTCTCACGGCTGCCTTAAGCTCATCTAAGCTCCAAATAACATGGCCAAAAACGTTCCCTAAGCCTTAGTGATCCACAAATGGCCATGGCAGCACAAGGAGAGGTGGGAACAGAGCAGAAGACATCCCCTGGTGGGAGCCTACCGAGTGACACAGAGCAGGCCGCTCCCTCAGACAGGGAACTACGGCAGCCTGCTTTTGCCATAATTTTTACTCTCTACCGTGGTATCAGAGCTCACACACCAGCGAGGCACCCACGTCTCCACCCCTCCTGCTCCCATGCTTTCTAAGACCCCCTCTCCCTCCTCTGCCCTGCAGTCAGTGCCTGCAGCCACGTGGTCAAAAAGGAATCACTGAGCTCCAAAGTCAAATGTCCCCATCCACCAAACACCAAAACCTGGAGCAAAACTTGGGTTTTAATTGAAATTTGGCTGAAGTTGACCCCTGCACTCACAACCTGTGAGGAAGCAGCCGATGAGTAGATGTCACTGCTGGATAAGCCTTGTTTCTTCAGGAAGCTAAAAATGGAACCAGCCATCACCACCATCATCTATGTTTAGGCCCAATATTCTAAACAATTCCTCTATTTGCAGTTCTATTTTTTTTTCCCCTCTCCTGAAGCTATCTCTGGCAGAAGAATTAAACAGCTGCCACTGAGAGCAGGAATTGAGTTAAAAGCTGAAGAAATGCAGCGCTGGTAGCAGAGGTGACGCACCAGCTGGATGCATTCCAGGTCACTGCAGCCTGGCAGGCTCTCCAAGAGGACATCCCAGCGGATCTCGGCGGCACAGTTGGATTTTTCTCCCACGTATGCAAACGCTGTAACTCCTATGGAGCCAATCATTTCATGCTGGAAGCCCTGCAATTCATTTTTTAAATGGTTTGCCAATCAGGTTATTATGTTCAAGCTAAGGGAGAAAAAAAACCTACAAAAAGACTTTTCATGGGGAAAGCATTCCGCTTGGGATTTTACTTGTCTTCCTGTGCCAAATTGGCAGGAGAGCTGTATAATTACAGCGCTTTTGCAAACAAAATTAATGTACAGCAAGTCTGTACACGGCCACCCTCCCATCCATGGATTTTATGGAGAGCAGAGCAAAAGGATGCCAGTTTTATTTCACAGTGAAACCACTCTTCCACAACAGTATTTTTAAGTAAAATCCCTGTGTGTTGCCAGGGACTGTAGTCCCCTCTTCCATTTTAAAAGGCAGGCAAACTTCACAATGCAAGAGCCACAGAGAACAGGGACAGTATCCCTCAGAACTGTGCTCCCACACAGGGACCAGGATGCAGGATGCCCAGGAGTAGCATCAACACATGAGATGTGGCTATAGAGACAGAAGAAGGGCTATTACGGACGTTGTTAAGCATAAAGCTGTCTTTTCTTATCTGTCTGACCAGAAGACCCTATTTTTTAGACTAAAATATAACCAAATGCATGTATCAAAACCCAATTCTCAAAAAAGGCTGCTTTATTATATATTATAGGTTTATTTCCCTTTAATATAGCAGCATATCAGTCCCATTAAGATCCACAATCAGCTTCCAAGAATCCTCACTGCTGTCACAAATGTTCATTCTGTGGATCCTAATTTCTCTTTGTTTTCCTTGTCACATTCAGTGTATCTCCCGTTCATGAATTATAGACTTGCCTGATTTCTCTAGCGTCACCCAGGAGTCTGCAGTAATTCAGGAACCCAGCAGAGGCTGGAGAGGTCCAAACCCTGGGTGCTGAGACTCCTTTAGGATGAGAACAGACTAAGGCACCTAATTCCCCCCTGACTGAGGGGGGGAATTCCTTTCCCTTATTTTCCCTCCAAAATTCCACTCCTAGCAATTCACTCTTGAGGCACTGAAGAGATGAAGATGACACATGTGTATGGTCCCAGACCTGCTGGCATAGGATCCACAGGATACCTCACAGTGCATGCTCCAAAGCCATGCCAAACCATTTTACTCCATCAAACCACTGCTCCTGAAAGCTGAGCAGTGCAGGTGACACTCTTGAAGGACAGGGCCATCCAGAGGGACCTGCACAAGCTTGAGAAGCAGGACATTCATGGCAATTGTGAGTTTCAACAAGGCCAAGTGCTGCACTGGCTTGGGGTATAAGAACAAACTGGGAGAAGAAGTCATTGAGCACGGCCCTGTAGAGAAGGATTTGGGGCTGCTGGGGGATCAAAAGCTGGACAGGCCATGGCCACATGCACTTCCAGCCCCCAGATTGTGGCCTTTGAGCCTGGAGGAACCAACAATAAAGATGGAGAGACACTATTTACAAGGGCCTGGAGGGACAGACCAAGGGGGAATGGCTTCCCACTGCCAGAGGGCAGGATTAGGTGGGATATTGGGAAGGAATTGTTCCCTGGGAGGCTGGGGAGGCCCTGGCACCCTGAGGTTGCCCAGAGAAGCTGCAGCTGCCCCTGCATCCCTGGAAGTGTCCAAGGCCGGGTTGGACGGGGCTCAGAGCAACCTGAGATAGTGGAAGGTGTCCCTGCCCATAGCAGGGGGTGGCACTGGGTGGGCTTTAAGGTCTCTCTCAAACCAGACCATTCTGGGATTCTGGGACATGATTCTATGATTCCCTATTTCCCAGCAACATGAGACACATCCCCTTTTGCTCCAGAGTCCCAACCCAGATCTTTTTTTTTGGTAACAGAACAAGATCTGTCATTTCAGCAGCACCCCCACAACACTGGGATCATTGAAGAATTTACTCAGTGACCTTTCAGCTGCAGATAAGCTCATACACTCCTTAAACATTAATTCATTCCAAGCCCTTCTTAATTTTAGCATTTTTTGGACACTTCAATGATACTGATACAACTGTAATTTAGAGCAACAAATGTCAAACATGTTCCAGTGCTTTCTTCAGCTTGTGAGAAGCTCAGCACGGCAATTAAACCACACGTGTGGAGTTAAACCAAGCTCCAGAGCTGCTGCACTGAGAGCTTCTCTCCAACTCTTCATGGCCCTTTACCATTGTAAGAGGCTTGGTTTTTATTGTTTGGGGGGGCTTAAGTCATCTTATATATACTTCTCTGGCAGTTCTCGGGGGGGGGGGGGGGGGGGGGGCAGTGGGAAACATCTTTTTAAGAGGATTTTAAATTATTTTAATCTGAAGAGCATTATAAACATTTCCCACTGTACAGCAAGAACAATCTGTTGTTGTTGGTACATTAACCCTGGCGAGCACTTGGAAGGGCAGAAACACAATGGGGTGAAATTGTTACAGATGGCCTCAGGGTTATTCCAATACTTGAACAACTGGAATAACGGGGTGGAATTAAAAACATGGGCCCAAGTGTAGGAAACGCCTCACGATAAGATCACAGTGCCCAAAAAGAGGAACATAAAACTGTTGAAGAGGAGACAGCTGTAGAAATTAAAAATGAGCCTTGTAAAAGCACAAGAAGTATTTCCTAGCCCAGATGGGAAAACCATCCATCCTTTTCCACTCAAAAAGAAAAGAATAACCAGCAGGAAGATGATCTTTCTTCCATTTGGACAAATAAAATTTCACAAGGTTACTGTAGAGAACAACCCAGAACTGGCAAAATGGAAGAGAGGAGAGATAATCTAATAGGCCTTTTCTATCTAATTTTTATGATTCTTATGAAAAATGACCTGAATAAGTGAAGTTATTTGCCCTTGTCCTCTTTGTTCATATTGGATTTAGTCATAAGGGAAATCCTGCCAAGGATAGTATGTTTTACTCAATTCACTACCCTTTGTGATTGCTCTATAAAATATTGGATACATGATAGGAAAGGTTAGGGAGGTTTGGGGCGGGGGTTTTTTGCAACGGAAAAAGAAGGAACACATTGAGCACTTGCTGGCAATAAAAATAAAGACAACAAGAACTGATGGAATTTTCTGAGGAGAATGTTTATCTATCAGTCCATGTTCAAAGGATTGTATTTAACCCGAATATGGTATAACTTTATAAAAAAAGCAATTGAGTATTAAACAAACAGGCTCTTGCAACATTTCAGTTCCAAGTAGGTCACAAATAACACTGGAGTCAGAAGCTCCATCTCTCTGCTGCACAGACTCTGTAATTGCCAGAAGCTGAGGTTTCCTTTGAATTCCCAGTATTTATTACCCTGCTACTTTTGGACTCTCGCTGTTAATCGTATGGTTACACTGCTCCTGCTATTGCAGCACAAGGCAAGAAACCAGAACCTGCTCTTCCAGCCTCTGCTTTTGTTGTCGCTGACTGATCCTACACTGAGCTGTGAGTCCCCTTTGCCGACTCCTTCCATGGAATCCATCCCCAGCCCCAACATCTGTGCCGACAGAACGTGGGTCACACACAGTGCAGCCTGTGAGCCATAAATAACACAGAGAACTCTGGCAAAGCCCAGGTGCAGCTGGTCACGAGCACCACCAACCCGTTCTTGGGGACTCCAACACACTGAGGTTGTTTCCTTAAAGCTATAAAGGCCAACCATAATGATGCAGGATCTGTTAAATCCTGGGAACGTGTTCCCTGTGCACCCCACTCCACATCCAAGCTGTGTTGTAAGATTCCAGGGAGACGTTTGGGCATTTCTCTCTTACCATTCAATCCTAGCCCAAAAACAAGAGCCTGGGAACTTGCAGCTGTGCCATATTGTAATAAGTGGTGTCAAAAATTCCAAGCAAATGAGTACCACATGTCTGGGAAGCAGACCCTTTTCCTGGGCTGACCTTGGAGGCTGAAGGGCTGCCCCTTTCCTGACAAAAGGATTGCAGGAAGAAAAACATCCCAAGTGCCACCATGTAACCGCATGGGTGAGAACCTGCAGCCCTTTGCCACAGAGAGCACGAATTGAGTGTTCGGGATGAGAGCGGATCCCATTTCTCAAGAGCTTCCCTAAAAGCTGAATGGACTCCCACAGAGTGGCTCTTAGTACCTCACAGACTTTGGTTTTTTATGGGGGATTCTCTAAATCACTGCTGCTATCGCATCCCCCATGGATTTATTAAGGCTGTTCTTGGAATGCATACTGGGAGACAAAGGCAGAACAGAAGCCCTGACTCACCTTGTGGAGGTTGGATTTTTTGCTGCCATTGGAAAGATGGACATGCTCCTCTCCAGCTGTGTCAGACATGAGCATCAGAAGGCCTGGAAATTATACATGTTACTCCTTAACCTCTTTCACAGCAAGGTCCTCCTGACCCTTTACTTGGGATTAAATTACACACATTTACAAAAACTAATTGTCTACAACGTATTCCAATTACAAGGCTAATTATACTTATCTAGCTGTTGCCTGACCGACTTGGTCTGGAATCAAACCATGCTTTTTGCTTTATTCCATATTAAATTCGTCTGAAAGGCTTTCTGGAGTTCTGCAAGTTCAGAAATAGATAAAATAGAAGCATCTGAAGTCTGAGCAGATAAAAAGCCAGGCCAACACAGAAGAGCTTTCCAAGCGCGCATCAGAAGGATCCATCAGGATTTAATAAATCTTGGACTCAGTATCTTTACTTGAATATTAATTGTTTCCAAAAGACAAAAAAAACCTGCTCAATTCCAAGCTTCAGGAGGGTCTTTCATCTGACCAGAGGATTATGTCAGTCCCTCCTGATCTTGGAACATGTAAATCCATTTTACACTACTTTGCTTTTTGGAAACTCTGAACAAGTCTATCAAAACCTTGCAGTTACATATTAAGGCAATAATTACAATCAAACATTTGTGTCTAAATGGGTTTAAAGCAATATGGACCACTGTGCTCAAAGGACAGCAGTCAATGACTCCACATTCAGCTGGCAGCCAGAAACAAGGAAAACGGGGCTGATACTTGGGCTTGTCCAAAACAACCATCAATGACTTGAGTAACACCACAGGCTGATGTGAGGAGGAATCACAGGATGGTTTGGGTTGGGAGGGACCCTAAAGATTGTTAGAACTCCAACCTGGCCTTGGACATTTCCAGGGATCCAGGGGCAGCCACAGCTGCTCTGGGCACCCTGTGCCAGGGCCTCCCCACCCTCCCAGGGAGCAACTCCTTCCCAATATCCCATCCAACCCTGCCCTCTGGCAGTGGGAAGCCATTCCCTGTGTCCCGTCCCTCCATCCCTTGTCCCCAGTCCCTCTCCAGCACTCTTGGTGTCCCTTTGGGCAGTAGAAGGCTCTGGCTGGCCAGTCAAGAGAAGTCATTAATGCCCCAAACTGCACACAGCACAGGACTTAGGAAAACCAGGTGAGGAAGCCAGACTTCTCTGATCTGGCAAGGAAGAGATTAAGGACAATCTAAGCCCAGCCTGCAGCTCCCTAAACAGCAGCTACAAAGGTGACAGAGCACCGGCATTGTGAGCTCTGCAGGAGCCTCTTCTAAGGCAGCCCAGAGCATCTTGCCCACCGTGCTCAGGATCAGCCCGAGGATCAGATGAAGTCCAGGGAAGAAGGGATGCCATTCCCTCTTTGCCTGCTGCATGGACTATGCCCCAGTGAGCATCAGCTATGCCCCATCAGAGCAGCCTCAGCAATTAACACCCTCTTCTCACCCATCAGTTCCTTGTGACAGAGTTCATCCCATAAGGAATCACAGTGCGCATTTAGTTTTCGGCTCAGAATTTGCACCATCTAATTTACTCATAATTAGCATAGATGATCTAATATTCCCTTCTGATCTTAATTCCCACCAAACCCATCAAATTCAATCTCCCTTTTTGTACACAGACTACAAAAGCTCGAGTCATTGCAATTCCTAACTGGTTCCACAGTGGTGTAAACAAGAGACTTAGACCCTTAAATTTCCAAAGAGCTTGAAGGCAGCATTGCATTAATGAACCTCCTGGAACAACCATGTGTCTGTGAAGAAGAATGTCAACCACTTGTATGGCAGCCTTTGAAGGTCTCTCCAAGGAGGAAACGAGCCATCAGCCCGGACAAATTCCCCAGCTGGGTTTTGATGGATCACAAGACAAACAGATCTGTACAAAGAGACGCTGAAATTGTTTTACAAGGCCTGGTACCCCTGACCTCGGCCCAATTCTGTCCTGCTCCGCTCACACAGCCTGCTAAAAACCTCGTCAGGTGGGTACACAGGGATTTGGCAATGCAAAATGTTTGTGACAAAATCCAAGCACCAAGAGAGCACTTCAATATCTGGGTAGAAGAAGGGAGAAAAAAGCAACATCTTTCATGTGGGCGATTTGATGTTTATCTTCCACGCCCTACAAGCTGAGACAGGTTCACACCTTATACTTGCTAAAACAATCCAAAAGAGGGACTTTGCACAAGGACTTTGCTGGAGGGACAGGACAGGGGAGAATGGCTTCCCACCGACAGAGGGTAGGGATAGATGGGATATTGGGAAGAAATTGTTCCCTGGAAGGGTGGGCAGGCCGTGGCACAGGGTGCCCAGAGCAGCTGTGGCTGCTCCTGGATCCCTGGAAGTGTCCAAGTCCAAGGCTGGACAGGGCTTGGAGCACCCTGGGCTAGTGGAAGGTGTCCCTGCCCATGGCAGGAGGTGGGAATGGATGGGTTTTAAGGTCCCTTCCAACCCAAACCATTCTGGGATTCTATGAAAACACCTGTCAGATCACTCCTGCTGTGACATCCCAGTCTGTTCTGGGAGAAGGCTGCTGCTTTTCTCAGGAATTCATCAAGTGGAAAGTAGTTCTATGAACACAAACACTTGTGCACCTCACGCTGCATTAATGTGGATTCCAGTTTCCAAGGGAAGTTTGACATTAGTTCCTAGCACACATCATCACTGAAATGTATCACTGTTTCCTACATAATAAAAAATTAAACAAAGACTCTCGAATTACTAATTAGATGCCATTGCTTAAATAAGTGTGCAGAGAAGCAGTGACCAAAATAAAGGAGTTCTAATTTTAATGGAAGGACAACAGTGTACAACTGATATTTGACCAAGCAGGGAGTAGAAATTTCTGTTAGGAGAACAAAAGCACAATTTAAAAAACCAAAAAAACAAGTTGACAAACAAATTTTTAAATCGGCAAGCTGGGATTCTTGATTTAAATACAATTAAAATCAGCAACAGATTTAAAAAATAGATTTTAAAACAGAAGTAGGTAAATGAAATGACCATTTCCTCTCCCAGCAGACAAAGCTCCAGGATCCCCTTTGCCAAAAAAATAGGAAGTTTTAAGAGAAATTGAGTATTTAAAAGAAATGACACCTATTGCAGCCCTTCCTCATATAAAATACAATAACAATCCAAAATACTGATTACAGAAAACAATAAAAGGAAGGCAAAAGCTACCTTAAATAGGATGGTAAATGGTAAAATCCAGCTCTCCCACCCTTCCCCACCAGGAATGCAGCCACATGCAGGCTGTGTCTGTACCCAGGAATACAAGAGGAAAAATTAAACCGGGTGTAATGACAACAAACAGAATGGAAATGGAATCCATTCAGATCCTCCCACTATCGAATTCCTTGGATGACGACTGTTGCAATGGGCATAAGTTCAAAATACAAAAATCCAGAAGATTAAAGACGTCGGTTCACTGCCACTCTACCTTTGCTAGGGCTGTGTGAGGCACTCAGGGAGTTCAGAGCATGATAAAACCCAGCTTTTTCTTCAGTGCTCACCATTACTTTTGAGTGGCACCAATGCCAAACCCCAGAGCTACAAGGGCTTCTGTGCCATATAACTAATCCCTGCAAAATTTTTATCCAAGAAGCCTGAAAACAGCCTTGCAAGGGAAATATCAATCATTCCTTTCCAGGGACATGGAAAACAAAAATCCAGACAAACTACAGATCTTGCCCCAAGTCACACAAGAACTCAGCTCCTGTGTCATGCACAGTCCATGCTGAGTCCCTGCTTTTGTCTTTCCCTTGCCTTGATGGGAAATCTCTTGCCATCTCTTCCCCTTAAAACTAAAAAAATACCTTGGCACACTGCAAAAGAGTTCATTTCCAAGAGAGAAAAACATAAGTTTGCCTCTGACAACTGTTTTTTAGATTGAAATATCCTCTTGAACAAGAGAATTTTCCATACTGGAAAGGTGTGAAAAGCTCTCCAGCTTCTCCTTGCCAAGTTTTAATCAGTATAATCCAGGACTAACTTCCCAAGCATAGACAATGGGGAGGTTTTGGGTTTTCCCAGTCCCACAGGGAGTTCTGCTGAGGGATGAATAAAACAGGTCAACTCTTGCTGCACTCTGTGGGCTCCAGCAGCTCCATCCATAATTCATGATGTTGACACATCTACCTGCTGCTTGGGGAAGATGAGCACAGGCACACATGACATGGGGAAGAGTTTTTTTCTTCTTACACTCTCATTTCCACTCTCCCAACAGAAAATAAAAAAAAAATGAAGAAGCTGAAGAAGCAGAGTAGGGATTAATCCCAGAAGAATAAATTTATTGCTTCCACGCAAGCCCCTGGCTGTCCAGGAGCACATGTACACTCAGAGAAAGCAAGCCTTACATATTATATTTAAGAGTTAAACATGGCCATTTACCTTTGTAATGATCGGTTTGAAACTTCAGGGAAACAGGCATCCCTGTGAAATGGGATACATCCCTGGGAAACGTCAACAGCCAAGAGTGTTTAGATGGTTCAAAACTGAATGTTGTCAAACATGGAAAACTTCTGAAGTCTGGTAAGTGGGGAAAATTGACTATAGGAAAGTGTTTAATTTATACAATCCCAGAATGGTTTGGGTGGGAACGGACCTTAAAGATCACCCAGTTCCAACTCCTGCCATGGACAGGGACACCTTCCACCAGGTCAGGTTGTCCCAAGCCCCCTCCAGCCTGGCTTTGGACACTGCCAGAGATCCAGGGGCAGCCCCAGCTGCTCTGGGCACCCTGTGCCAGGGCCTCCCCACCTCATAGGGAGCAATTTCTTCCCAATATCCCATCTAATCCTGCCCTCTGGCAGTGGGAAGCCATTCCCTGTGTCCTGTCCCTCCAGCCCTTGTCCCCAGTCTCTCTCCAGCTCTCCTGGAGCCCCTTTAGGCCCTGCAAGGGGCTCTGAGCTCTCCCTGGAGCCTTCTCCTCTCCAGGTGAGCACCCCCAGCTCTCCCAGCCTGGCTCCAGAGCAGAGAGGCTCCAGCCCTGGAGCAGCTGCGGGGCCTCCTCTGGGCTCTCTCCAGCAGCTCCACATCCTTGGATGTGCTGCTGGCCCCAGGGCTGGAGCAGCTCTCCAGGTGGGGTCTCACCTGAGCGGGGCAGAGGGGCAGAATCCCCCCTCAGGCCAGGGCATGGGGGTTTCTGGGTGCCAGTGCATGTGGCCAGAGCAGGGCCAGCTTTTGATCCCCCAGCACCCCCAAATCCTTGTCCCCAAGGCTGCTCTCCAGCCGTTCCCTGCCCAGCCTGTGGTTGTGCTTCATGCTGTGTTAACTCCAGGAGGGCTCCCTCTCCCCCGAGCAAGCGCCGTGGCCATTAGCACACGATGACAAGCTGGGGTCACGCTGTGGAACACTCCAGCATGTGGAGTATCACGCATTTAGTTTGTATGCAATTAAGACCATTTCATTGTCTCATCAGGTTCCCTGCGATACCCAATTAAGTAATAACACAAGGAAAGTGCTCTTAATTAATGAGGGAAATGCTCTACAAGCTAGACACAGGTGTGTGTATCTGAAGTATGGCCTGAAACAGTTGAACAGATCATTTAATCTTTATTAAAAAAATCCCCACTCAAATTTGTATCTAATTACCTCAATAGCAGGATTCTTTCTGATTTCTTCCAAGGGGGTTAAATTTCTTTGCAATATTCAACAATCAAGTGGTTTACAAAAGACTCAAATTAAAACTGACACTTGGAGTGCAAGAGCGATCACAATTTACACATCGTTATTCTGGGGATGGTTTAAACCATCTTTCTCCTTGCAGTGTTTTTACAAAATCAGTCTCCTCTATTGATATTGAAGGAGCACATTCGTGTTTATTCTTATACCAGCTCTGCTATTTGGGTTGAGCTAAATGAAAGCCTATCCCCACTGTTAGATTAGTCAAGGCAACATCTTTTAAAGAAAGATACCGAAAAGGGCAGAATATCATCCTAAGTCTCGTCCTTACACGCTTCAGTGAACGGAACAGCAAAATTTAACTGCAAGAAATGACATTTCCATCAAGTGCAGCAGTTTTGTACCCCAATTTCTTCAGCTAAGTGAAGTGGACGTGTGTCCTTCAATGCATTAAACACACAGGGCCATTCTACAGAACTGTAGGGAAAGCTGTGTAGCCACTGGAGCTGGTATGGATAACTTGGATAACCTTTATCTCCCATTTCCCATTGCTTGGTTTCAGTGACATTCCAACCCGAATCAGTCGGAATTATTCGAGCCACAGTTTTCTACCTTTGTGTCTCACTTGTTCTGAATGTCACAGATTTCAGCCCTGGAACAGGTCTGACTCTTCTGAGACAAAGGACTCTTCCATTCCCCTACAACTTAACCAGGAGCTATTTCAGGATGTTGGAATGGAAATCACACACAGGAAAGTCACAAGGCCTTATCTGAGTATTTTTTTTATCCTAAAATGTGATTACCCTGGGTTCCAATCCAAGATATTCCATGAACTCTGAGCACTCCTGTGTCCATAAGCTCCCCTGCTCATTTCCAGCCTCGTCTTTCCCCTCCCTACCAGACCACCACATCTGGGTGCAACACTCAAACATTGGCAAAATTCTAAATTTCTTCCCCCAACTGAGAATCAAGCATGGAAACAAAGTCCTAAATTCTGATTTTAGGAGCAGGAATTGCAAGGAGCATTATTTGCAGGGAGTGAGGCACATAAAAATCTGCCCTTGCCTTTCTTCCCAGATCCTCAGGCACAGTCACCTTTCCCTAGGAGATCAGCCTTCCACCTGTTCAGCTCTTTTTTCCCCAGAGAGCAGAAGAAACCAGCTTTCTAGAAACTCAGATCTTACTCACAGCACAAGAAAAGTCTTTGATTTTTAAAAAATACTGTAAAAAAATTTCAAAGTACCTATCCAGGCTACAGCAGCCTGTCCAAAATCTTCTACAGCAGATCCCTATGGGGAAAGGTTGGTAAAGAGGACAGAGCTGTCAACCTGTACTTTCATAACCTCCCACCCTAGTTTTTCATCACAAGGTTCTTCCCTAAGCTCTGCATTTCTTACTTCAGCTGCTCATTTTCAGCTCTTGAAAGTTTCGGTACAAAGGAGCCACGGAGACAATTTTTTCTCTTTGATCAATCACATCCCACTGTTCAGAAAACAGGCTCCAAACCATTAATCTTGCTTATGTTATCCAAATGCTTGCTAGGATCTCATCTTTCCTATAATTTATTTAGCACTGAGTCCCTTGACAATACATCTGAGGTATTCTTAGATCACTTCAAACATCAGTCAGGCCAGGAGTTCTGATGGCGAGGCAGAACTGGCAGGGATGAGTTTTAGATGCAGACAAAGACTGATCAATGCACATGGCACTTTTTCTGGGAATGCCATGAATAGTGTCCAGCTGTCCCTCGGTGAAGTCTGGCTTCAAGGAGCACAAGGGATCACCTGGAGACAGCCAGGTACTACAATACATCACCTGGAGCCAGAGGATTTCAATAGAAGCTTTGTCTTGCTGCTCACAGGATTCTTGCTGCGTCGTTTTACCTGGTGCTGACACACACTTGAAACTCCATTTTATACAGTTCCCTTAGTTATTTTCCTAGGACACAGCAGCCAGAGGTGAACACTCGGGATGAGATCGATTTGGGGAGAAAGGAAGTCTACACATGGTTTGCATACAACAGCAATTATTGCGGTGGTTGCACCACATGAGTCCCTCCCTCAACTGGTCCTGAGTGGAGACCCACCAGACACCACCCACCTCATCATCACATTCCCAACCAGCCCAGGTTTCCACAGGTATTTCACAGCTCTGAGAGATTCTCTCATATAATGAGGGAGCTGGGGAGAAAAGGAGGCTCAGGGGGGACCTTCTGGCTCTGCACAACTCCCTGACAGGAGAGCAGAGCCAGGTGGGGTCGGGCTCTGCTCCCAGGGAACAGGGACAGGACAAGATGAAACAGCCCCAAATTGTGCCAGGGGAGGTTTAGATTGGATATTGGGAAAATTCCTTCCAGAAAGGGCTGTTCAGCCCTGGTACAGCTGCCCAGGGCAGTGTTGGAGTCCCCATCCCCAGAGGGATTTCAAAGCCGTGTGGATGCGGCACTTGGGGACGTGGGCCAATGGTGGCCTTGGCAGGGCTGGGGAACGGTTGGACTCCATGGTCTTGGAGGGCTTTTCCAACCTGAACAATTCCATGATTCTATATAGGGGGATACATCTATCATATAAATATAAATCTTTTTAACCTTCACTCTCAGCAATCCAGTTCTATTCCCATATTCACCATGTGCTCCACAACATTTTCGGGCTTGTCTCCAGCTCCAGTTAATTTGAGCCGTATCCCAAACCCACCCTTCCCACAGTGCCATCCTCCACAGGAATTTTCAACCAGAACGAGGCGGTAATTTTACCGTGAGGGTTGGCCCAATAAATAAAATCAAATGCTTCAATCAGCAAACTCCATCACCCCCTCACACAACCCCTGTGCCACGGCCAGGGGTGAACGGTGCCTGGTGCCTTCCTGCAGCTCTTTCTGCCCGGGAAGAAAATACTGTTCGTATTTTCAGCCATTTAAACGTCACCCACAACCAACCTAATCCTTGACAAGAACATACCCTGCCCTGGTCTCTGTAGTTTTAAAGGAAAAGTGATCAATTTTAGATATAAGTGCTCTTTTCCTTGGATCATCCCTCCCAAAAGGCAGTTCACCTTTAAAGGGTTCCCCTTTTAAAACTCCAACTTCCTTGGATGTATGGGAGGGCACTCGGTGCCTGGAATTTTCTCTGGGATGCTCCTGCAGTCAGACTCTCCCTCTGATAAGCCAAGCAGACTTAGCTCTGTGTTTCTCTCTGTGTGTTTTTTCTAGTTCTCAGACTATTTTTGCGTTTCTTCCGTTCCCCTACAACTTAACCAGGAGCTATTTCAGGATGTTGAAATGGAAATCACACACAGGAAAGTCACAAGCACCAAATACAGAAATGAAATCTGTTCTCTTCTAAATATTTTCTTGCTCATACACCTAAAAATTTTTTTTTAAAAATTTTAATTTCCCTTTTTTTTGCTACAGCATCGCTGCTGGTGTTTACATCCACCTGCTCTGAAATCCCTTTGAGCACCACTGCTCATAAAGCAACTCCCTCCAGCTCTCTCAGAGCCCCTTCAGGCACTGGAAGGTGCCCTAAGATCTCCCTGGAACCTTCTCCTCTCCAGGCTCCCAAAATCCTGTTGCATCCACTGTTAGTTCCTTGAAACCTTTCTAAAACCCATCTATCTGACCACAATAACCCCTTTTTAATATGATTAATATAATATTTATTTGCTAACATCCTGCCAATTTTCTCCATCAGAATATCACTTGGTACTTAAATGCTTCCCTGGATCCATCCCAGAGGTTCCAGCAGGGCACCAGGTCTGCAGGAAGGCAGGACCAGGGTTAGTTCTCAGTTCTGCTGCTCTGCTTTGAGCTACTTAATTGAAAACAGTAATTTAAGCACAGTCAACTCGATTTAATTTCCTAGTGATGACAAAAACTGGCAACCGATTTAGGCATCATTAACTTAAAATCGGTATTAACTTGACTTTAAGTAGAAATCAGATCTGCTCTAGCAGGACTGAGTTCAAGCCTTTAAGCTCCCCTTTATTCATTGGGGTTTGGCTGTCTCTGGGTGCTCTTATATAAAACCATTTTTAAGAGATGTTTATTGTAGACAGGGCAGAATCCTGAATGGTAAATTGAAATCAATAACCTTTGAAAAATGGATTTTCACAACTTTCCTGATCTATGGATTTAAAGAGACACAAGTTTTGAGAAACTAAATAACCCAAAGTGAAAATCCACATAAGAAAAACAACCATGTCTTTAACCTCTAATGATGGCTTCTCACCCATTCTGTAAAGACTGTATTCAGAAATAAATCTCAGATAATCTGGGATGATGGACATGAAACAAAATCTTTTCATTTTCCACTTTATTTTAGCATGTGAGAACAAAATTCTGAGGGTTTGCTAATAATGTGTATTACGGACACGCTGCCAAGGAGGAATAAATTATCCCTGTGTAGAAGAATCCCTCTAAGATGAAACACTGAAGGAACAGCAATTTTAATGGATCAGCTCGATTTTCCGGGCATTTTGGGAAACAAAAGCGGCTTTAAAAATAAGGTATCTACACACTTTTTTCTTCTGAAATTAGAGTGACACAGTTATCTTGAGAAAACTATTTTTAAAGGCTTCCAGCTCTCTAACTTCCCTGGGTTATCTGATAACACTCTGGCTTCACTTCCCAGTGTTAATTGGGTTTGTTCCTGCGCTCCTGTGTGCTGCCTACAAATACAAAAATGAACCAAATCAGGCAGAAACCATCAGGGTTAATTATAATCAGTACCAGCATCTCGAGTGCTATTTGTGGCAGCAGTGGATTTTTATTCGCTCTCAGAGTATGAGCCACTCAGTAAAACAAACACAGAAGGGAACTCAGGAACTGTGTCCCCATGGATTCAGGTGCTTTTTGGGAAGGTTTAAAACACGCTCTCTGAATCCTCTGAGCAGAGTCTCTGTTTGCCCAATTTTTGTGGCTTCTTACTGTATCCACCTACTTGAAACGAATGTAAAATGCCTGGGGGTTTTATAACCTCTCATGCTGCTGATCCTTCCTACTGTTACCACTCTGGCAGGAAACACGACTCCCAGAAAACTGCTCCAATTAAAACAGATTTCCGCTCTCCGTACCAGGAATAGACTCTGGATACTCCCCAGTAACTTTAAAATGGATACTCCCATTAAATTATTTCGATATAAAAAGATTTGCAGACAGGACTGATATCCAACTAAGCATCTTCATGAGAACACATCTTAAGCAAATTTAATATCTGGGGTTTTTTCCACTCCCTCTTTACTTAATGGCAACATCCCTAAAAGTACGACAGCTCCTGGTGTCTACCTTGAGGCAGGAAAAGAAACACTGCCCTGTTTTCTCCTCCCTCAGGCCAGCCTGTGTTCCTGGAACCCTGCCGGTATCTCCAGAGGGCAGGCGGAAACCAAAAGCCAAAAAATAAGGGATTGTTTTCCCCAGCGTTCTTCCCACTATATTTGGGTCAATAGAAACACCCACAGAAAGCAAGGAATATGAAAAAATGTGGAAAAAATCATTAAAATGTAAAAATCATAGGAAAGTCAGGTAAAACCTAACCTAAACTGAAGACACAACTTCCTCCAGGAAGAAAACTCCATGATCCATAAGCCCCATGGCTTATCCTGATAGCCAGAAAATCCTGATAACACCAAGAAAAACATATTCCAGAATCAATGCCCTCCCTGCCCCAGGAGGAAACTCTGCTGAGGTCCTTTCAGATTTAAAAACAAGATCATCAACGAAGTAAAGCCCAGCTAATCCTGACTGCCAGCACAGTCCTGGGAAGAGAGGTCTCACACAGAGAGAAGATTCAAACCAAGGTTTTCACAGATCAAAGGCAGCAGCCTGAACTGCAAGCCTGAGCAAGGGTGACACCAGAACAGTCCCCACAGCCCTGATGGCACATGAGAGACATTTCCATGTGGCAGGAATCAATTGGCTCTGAAACCTGTATAAAACTATATTTAAAGTTAAAGGGCACAATAAAGGAGCCCAGCCACAAAGAGTCCAAACCTTCCCATTCCCTCCTGTGGCAGAGAAGGGGGGAAGTTGTCACCATAGCATCTTCCAAAGTTTCATTTATCTATCTCAGCAAGTACAGACATTACCAACCCTTTTTGCCCTGTTCCAAATGGGAAACTGAGGCACTGCTCATGCAGTTTGGGAACTAGAGAGAAATTTGGGGCATGGAAAGGAGCAGATGCCAGTCTTCCACCGTTGGATCATGAGGCCATTGTTCATCCCTAGCAAACTACGAGCCACAACGTAAGAGGTTGGAGATTTGGGTTCTCTGGCAGAGAGCTCTCTCCTGAATGAAAAGTTCAGCATGAGGCTGAAAATTCATCCCAAAGAAATCTCCACTGAGGACAATTCTGCTACGTGGAATTTGGTTAAAGCCAGCAACACTGGCCACAAACAGAGGAAAGAAAGCTTCCCAAGGGCTGAACACAAACACGGAACGTCAGGCTTTGTGTCAGGAGAAGGGGAAAAAACACAAACTGCAGGGAACAGGAGGGAATATGCACAGTCAAGTGCCAGGAGCGTCAGTGAAGAGCACCAGGAAAGCAGGAGGAGAAAGTCAAGGACATCCAGGGAAACACCCGTGGTGAAAGTCACACTAAACTCTGCGCGTGTGCTTAGTGCTGGCGGGAAAAAACGACCTTGGATT
The DNA here is from genome assembly GCF_000738735.6 of Corvus cornix cornix. Classification (NCBI taxonomy): domain Eukaryota; kingdom Metazoa; phylum Chordata; class Aves; order Passeriformes; family Corvidae; genus Corvus; species Corvus cornix. The sequence goes on along the minus strand of NC_046332.1, from coordinate 1,129,912 downwards.
ATGGAGAAAAATGGTTTCCTGCTGTTTTCTCCAGCCTGTGTTCAGAAACACCGGCCTCTGCAAACACGCTTTGTGGATCAGCACCATGGCCTCCAAGAAATACCTGGCTGCCATGGATTTCCTCTTCCCACAGATGAGCACCAATATTGGCTGGTTGCTCCGGTCACAAGCAGTAACTGCGCCTGCTGGGAGCAGCGACGGCATCAGCTGGAACCAAGCAGGTGAGAAAAGATTTCAGGGATCCGGGAAAAGAACTCCAAGGGAAAGTCTAAGTCAAGGTCTGGCAATCTTCACACGGTGCCATGCCAGGCTTTTCCTTCCCACTGGCTTGAGGGTGCCAAGAGAAGCTGAGGAGGAGCTGGTAGGAGCTGCCTCTCAAACCAGCAGGAATCTGCTTCCAAGCAGGACAGCGGCTTTTGCCGAGCCTGGAGCTCAGGGAGAGGCAGGAACTGCAAGCTGCAAATTCCTCTTGCAAACCAGTGTCTCAAAATGCCAATGCTGTTTGCTCCACACTGCATCCACAGGCTGTCAATCCCTGAGCTAAAAGATGCATCCGGTACCAGATACAAGAGAAGGCCCCAAAAGAATCATGGAACTGAACAAGGCTGCGTGACTGATGAGAAAATATTTGGATCTGAGTGATGGAGCAATACTGGAGGGAAGGGAGAGACCATGAATTGCAGAGCCAGCATCTTTCCCACTAATAAGACACCTTCCCAGATGAAACTGCTGATGCATCCAGGAAAGGCACAAGCTGAACACAGGAGAAGGACACTTAGAAGGGGAAATGAGGCACAAAGTCAGACAAGAGCTTTCATTAAAAAAATGAATTTTCTGTTGCTATATATGGATGCAGGGAGTCTGGATAACAAGCAGGAACAAATGAAATCCTGGCCAGCAGTAAGAAAAAAATGAGCACGTGACTGGACTTGAAAATCATTAATCCCATGGTGTTCAGATACGAAAGGAAGAGATGGCTGCAATGTATCCTGAAAAAAAAGGTGGGAAGGCTCACCTCTCTGACAGTTATCAACACTGCGGGAAAACTGAATTTCCAGGGCAGAAACTTGGTGTGTTTTAATGGGTGAAGCCAGGAGGAGGTTCTGGGAAGCACCAAAAGAGGTGAGTCCATACAGGGAAAAAACCCTTTGGGGGTTATGGAGGAGACAGGAGGGATGCAGAAACTCTCATGCAGCAAGTAATTACAAGAGATTAGTTTCCCAAAATCACAGGTGACAAATTGTAACACCAAGTAACTGATTTGGGCCTCGTTACAAGCAATAAAGCTGCAGAAATCACTGGACTGGAAGCCTTGACAGTGCAGAAAAAGAACAGGCTCATATTTAACTATATCTAAGTCTCGTACTTCAATCAAGATTGCAAAATGTCTTGAGTTCAATAATTGATTTTAACCTGTACGATGTTTGTACTTTTTAGTTAGCATCTTAACAAAATATCAACATAATCACAGGCTCATAAAACCATTTGGGTTGGAAAAGACCTCTAAGATACCGAGTCCGACTGTAATGAAAATTGGCATCACTTGATTTGGCACAAATACAACGTAGCACAGGAAAAATTAAGGAATTTGCATATAGATGATCCACTCACCAAGTTTCAAAGTGCTTGTGGGATCAAAAAGGAAACAGCTCCAGAGTGAAGTTTGAAAAAGCTTCTGAGGCAAATCAGAGCTTGCACTCCCCTCACAATCAATGGGAAGACACCAGAAAGATTGTTTAACAATTTATATGAAAGCAATTACAGGATACAGCAAAAATGAAACAACAGGGATGAGTCAAGACCAAAACAGCCTGGTGAAACCCAATAAAGACGAGTGCAAGAGCAGTGTACATTGTGCAGGTGGAGAATTCCCAGCTGGACTGATGGACAGGAGAAAACAACCCCGAGGGGATATCAGATCACAAGTAAAATGTCAACAATACAATGGAATTACCAAAAAAAAAAAAAAAAGAAAGAAGGGAAAAAAAGGCACTTCAGATTGTTTTAAGAGTGCCATGTGGAAACCAGCATTATTTCGTTTTATACAATGCTGACAAGGCCTCGCAGTGCCAAGTCTGAGGAGGGAGAGAAGTAAACACACCAGAGCACAGAGGAAAGCTGAGGAAATAATAAAGAGATTTGGATACAAAATGATCCATAGGAACACATTAAAGGACCTTGCCAGCCTGGAGGAAAACAAACTGGAGGAGGATGTAACATGCTCCCATCAATGACAGCAGAAACAAGGGGATGTGTTATTCAAAGCAAAGTATCTTCATTTCTCAGAGATCACAAAATCCCAGGATGGCTTAGACTGTATGGGGCCTTAAAGATCATCCAATTCCACCCCCTGCCATGGGCAGGGACACCTTTCACTACCCCAGGCTGCTCCAAGCCCCATCCAGCCTGGCCTGGAACAATTCCAGGGATCCAAGGGCAGCCACAGCTGCTCTGGGCACCCTGTGCCAGGGCCTCACCACTCTCACAGCCAAGAATTGCTTCCTAATAGATCTAAGATATTGGAAAAGCTTTTAGCCAAATTGGTTAAGCACTCACTGCCAGCTTCCTGAGGAGGCTTGCACCTCCAAGACTGAAGATTTTAAGGAAAAATTAGAAATACATTCATTAAGGCTGCTCTAGGGACACTTTAGCTTGCCTTGAGAAGGTGAATGAACTGGGAAGCCCCCCAAGGTCTCTACCAGCTCTGCATTCCAGTATGGAATGATGCCCCAGAAGCCCAGGATGTTTGAAAATCATCCTGGGAGTCCTCCAAGAGTCCTCCAATATTTCAGAGACCCCAAGGGCTCATTTGCAATATTTTTCAGAATGCAGGAGAAAATTTGGAAGACAAACATCTCCAACATGGCTACATCATGGGAGGGCCAAACACCAAGTAAACACCAATCAGTCTGCCAGACATAGGCTCTGGACAAAATAAGGGAAATCTGAATCAGACTCGATCTGGACTTAAAAAGAACAGGAGTGAAATTAATGACAGTCAAGTCAACATTATGGAAAATAGGCCTTGTCAAGCAAAGCTGACTTCATCCTCCGAGGAGATCCAAGGTAATAAAGGCAAATGCTGCAACGTGACAGGCAACCTTTTGAGGATGACGTCCCAATTAAAAAATTACCACTGTATGTGTCAACAAAGCAGCTGAGCAGATTCAGAGTTGGCCGACGGACAGATGACTAAAAGCAGCCACGCATGGAAAATCACCAGCAAAGTGAGCTGCAGTGGGGTTCTGCTGGGCTTCATCCAGAGCCCAGAACCATTCCAGAGGTCCACTGTAGACCTGGAATCTAAGGAACAAAACTGGAAAGCCAGAGCCCCACAAATGGAACCTGCCCAACACTTTCCAGGCGATGCTGTGAGTTTAACTGGACCACAATCAAAGGCCACTTGGTTGTGGAATTAAGAGTTCCCTCCAAAGGGAAAAGTTACTGGGTACCAAAGGACCTCTGCATTTAGACAAGAATTGGCTTTTGGAAGTAGTAGTTAGAAACCAATTGAAATTACACCTTGGACACTTCCAGGGATGAGGCAGCTACCACCTCCCTGGGCAATCAGCTGTGCCAGTGTTTTACCACCCATACTGTAAAAACCTGTTCCTTCTTTCCATGCACGGATCTGCCACGCTCGGTGGAGATGTCCCACACTTCCTGGAATCACCCAGGAACCCACCCTGTCCCTGGCATCTGCTCCAGCAGCAGCACGGCTTCCCTGGAAAGCAAAACCACGTGGGCGAGATGCTCCTGAGCTGTTCTGCCGTGTTTGCTTTTCCAAGGGCTCAAACAGAAAGGCAGTCAAAAAATTCTTATACAAAGAAACATTTTCTTGAGCTCCTAAATCCATATTAGAAGACTCAGCTATCCAAGAAAGTTCAACAGCTGGGATTTGGACGCTACAGTGAAGAAAAAGAACCCAGTTCTCCATTTATGGCACTGCATTTTAAGGCCTGAAAACTTCTGTTGTGAATGTAAGTCAAGTCAAGAGCAAACTGGAAAATATGTGGAATGCCATCATTTTGTAAAAGCCATTAAAAGTCTCATTAAGTGACACCATACACAGAAAACCGAAGAAAATTATTTGTAGAATAAACTACTACAGAATCAAATGTTTATACAGGGACCTATTCCAGAGTAATTGCATTTCAAATGTTCACAAGCTTCATACAAAATACTCTTCAGCAGGGAAAAGCCCTTAGCACCTGTCTGTCCATACAGACATGACAATTATCCTGGGTAAAATGTCATCAGGAACTGGAATGAACGATCTTACTTTGCCCAGCAAATTGGCAGGAGAAGGTAGAATCATGGAATTGTTAACAGTGGAAAAGACCTCAAGGATCATGGAGCCCCCCAGCACCACCAAGGCCACCACTAACCCATGTCCCCAGGTGCCACATCCACATGGCTTTTCAATCTGTCCCAGGATGGGGACTCTGCCCCCACCCTGGGCAGCCCACGGGACTGTGCAGACTCTTAGGACCTTGTTTAAAATAACCACACAAATCCCCTTGTCCATCAAAAAGCGAGTTGTTATTGCCTATAAATCCAAGCATAAAGAGCTGAATGGAAAATGGGGAAGAAGAAGACCATGCACAAAACTTCTCACCAGTCTTCAGGATGTATTTCTAATCTCAGAATGACAAAACCAACTCATTATCAAATTTAGGGAGCTGGTATCTAACAGCAGAGAAAGCAGAAGGCCAAGCACTGGGCTTTAATTTGTGGCAGATAAAGAGCCTGATGCCATAAAAGAGGCAGATCTTTTTTATTAAGTTCTACAGCAAATTAGGAGGAAAAACCCTGCGGACCCCAAGATGTTATGGTCTATTTTAACTTTTGCTGCAGTCGGCAATCTTTATCCATTTTATCAAAGAATTAGACATGCCTAGCAGGCATGATGGCATCTATTCTATTTTTTTTTTTTTGCCAGTTTAGTACTTTTCCTCTCATAAAATACTCTAAGCTTGTCTCCAATAATCCTCCCAAATCTCTAACCCTTGCTGAGACAAGGAAGGCAAAAACGATCAGCCTACAAATACACTTCAGCTTTAATCTTCCTATTGAGAAAGTTATTGTACCAAGGCCACGATAAACTCCAGTTTTCTGCTCTGACTTCTCATTTTTCCACTCTCCAGTTCTCCACGTGACTGTTTCAGCCAAGCAGAGGAAGGAGAGACAGGGTAAAGCACAAACAAATACAAACCAGAGGAGGGGAATGTGGGTTTTTTTCAGCTTTTATAAGTCCTATGACGATAATCTCCTAAATGGTTTGCTGGGGAGCGTCAGCAGGCCCACATTTTTTCCTCCCAGAAAGCACAGTCACTTCAAATTCCTGTGCAGTGCTCAGGGTTTTCAGCACATCCATAGTAAACAAAACCCAGAGGAGCTTTGGAAAAATTATCCAAGTCCCACTCACACTCTAAAAATCCGTGCATCCCCGTCATCCTCAACAGAAGATCATTCCCTACATGGTTCTTAAAAATAAACAGCTTCCACAAATTTCAGATCTGCAAGTGCTGGATATGCCTTAAAAGTTGGATCTTTGCTGCCTGGGATCTTAATTACAGGTCTGGGATTCCTGCTTCAGATGCTCATGGCACACCTGCGCCTCAGCAGAAGAAAATCCTGGAAATTCCCAACTGTTGCTTCCCATTCAAGCTAACAAATAAACATAAAATCCCACCTCAAGGTTATCCACCTAACAAAGCACTGAAAAATCAGAGCACAACACAAAATGTGTATCGTAGACATGTTTTCATATTGATTTCATTCTCTCTCTGCCCAGGTGGGAAGTGCAGTCACATCATCCTGCCTTTCTCCAAAAATCAGGTTTACACAAATTTTACTGGGAAAAAATTCCCCCCCCTGTGAGGGTGGGGAGGCCCTGGCACAGGGTGCCCAGAGCAGCTGTGGCTGCCCCTGGATCCCTGGCAGTGCCCAAGGCCAGGCTGGATGGGGCTTGGAGCAGCCTGGGCTAGTGAAAGGTGTCCCTGCCGTGGCAGGGGGTGGCACTGGATGGGATTTAAGGTCCCTTCCAACCCCAGCCATTCTGGAATTATGAATTTGCATAAATAAACACAGCCCTGCCATGACATTCTTCCCTCATATTTAGGGATATCAATGTTTTTGACACAAAAATAGGAACAAAGTGATTCAGTTGAGTGGAAGGAACTAGAAGGTGACACAATTTAACAGCTCTGCAGAACTGTGTCTGTCCAACTGGTATTTGAGTCACACGGAAATAATTCCTGAAAATATATTCCCAGTTTTAAACAGTGACAGATAAAGATTCAGTATTTTTTAATTCAGAGACTGAAGAGACCATCAACAGGTAAAAAACCAGACTGGTGGGTTTTATTTCTCGTCAGTGAAACAAAAATCTTCATCTCTTCACTGAAGGGATGCATGGCATGAGCATCCAGTAGCATCCAAAGGGACTGGCATTTGAAACTGGCAAAAAGAAAATACCACAGAGTATGACAGGAGCCCTTTCCTCACTCGGTCATTTCAGATCGAATATTCCTATGGACTGGACATGAGAACCTATGGATTTTAAGCAGCAAACCAGAGCCCAGCTGATGAGGAGGATCACAGCACAGGCACGTCAGAGAGCATGAGGGAGCTAATTCGGGACAGAAACAGGGAGAGGAATGCCCCGGCACACGGAGAGACTTCAGGAATTGCAGAGGAAACAGAAAGTACACTGAGCACTTGTGCTGCGGAAAGGGAAACCGGGGGCCTCTGCAGATACCATCAGGCCCCAAAGGCAGGGCTGGAAGACAAATGAAGATCATAATCCGCACTGAAGGGAAGAGCGAGCTCACAAAGGAAGATATAAAAGTTGTGTTTCCCTTTTGACAGCCTCGACAACTGCTTTCCAGAGAGCTGGGAGGCTGCTCCGAGTTCCCGGCTGGAAACACGGGGGGGTTCTGACTACCTGAGGAGAAGGCTCTGAAGCACCTCTGCCCCAGCAAGAGCAGCAAAACCCCTGGATTTAGAGCCAGATGGAATTCTGTTCATGCCACAGCTTTCACAGCAGGTGACCCAGCAGCGACATCCCAGCGGTGAATGTCCCACTTCCCTGAAAGGGAGATCGGTGCCAATCCCACGCCTTGGAGAACTTCCCAAAAGCAGGCACTACCCTGGATTCCACAGACACCTCCCCTGCCTGAGGTGGCTGCGTTCGCACCTCCGTGTCCAAGCTGAGCTCTCCCAGGCAGATCGCATAATTCAATTTAGCCCCCATTCAATTACCATTTTAATTACGCTTTCAGTGCAGGTACCGAAGGCCTTTCACAGAACTGCTGCTCCAAAGCATTCTCACTCTCCTAAGAAATGTTGGCAGGAGCAGCATCGCCTCTCTTCCCTGTTCTATCCCGGTATCCCCGTGGTGGGTTACGGATCACGGGGACCAGGAAAACTTAACTGCAGGGTTTAAAAGTCCCTGGATAGTTCACCTGCTGCAATGCAGGCTTACCATGGGGTTTGACAGATGAGTATCAACCAGGATCAGAAAGCATCTCCCCAAACATCCTCCCTCAGTGATTGTATCCCAGTTATCCCACATACATTTTTTTGCAATCTAGATTTCTCACTCCAAGGAATATTTTCTGAACAAATTCCAAACACCTCCACGGCACACATTTTGCTTCCAGTCCCTTTGTTCCAGAGGATATATATCTATCTGTCCGAAAAAGTGTGTCTTTGCTGACAGCCAGGAATTTTAATCAGCTGAAGAATACACCCCAAACCCCCCAGATCTGGACAATAATATCTGTAACACTTACCCCACGCTCCCTAAAATAAAGCACGTGATTTGGGAGAGAAAGATTCCTTCTAAAAAACATCCACATTTGCCTTGGTAAATAAAAAGTTGGGATGCATAACTGGGTAAGTTGGTATTTGCAACTCCCAGAACAAAAAGTTAATCAGATTTAATGCAAAATACACAATGCTGGCTGATATCAGTCCTTTTATTACCTATATATGTATAACAAGAATACAGATACAGATCATAGTGGCTGTTGGGGTTTTTTTTAATAGACTCAACCATAAAGGTCAAGAGAAGCCACGAAACAGTTAAAATTCAGAATCAGAAAGAACTGAAAAAAAAAGAAAATAAGCATTTGGCCTCTTCATACTAATTTCCTTTTTCTTTACATTGCTCAACATCGCTCCTCAATTTGAGTTCTAATCAACAACCACTTCACAGCTCACATTTTATGAAATAATGCAGTTGATGCAATCAAGTCCAGCAAAATGTTTCCCTAAAGATGTTTCCATCATTCACATGCCTTTAAAAAAACACACACATGCACACAAAAAAAGGCTCTGACTTCCTCCATCACTAGTTAACAGCAAAAATAAACACACCACAGCATCTTAAATCATATTTTCATTAAAACAAAAATAGAATCTTTCTGGGGTTTCTTTCTGCTTAGTACAACATGTCTTTGTCCAGGAGAGGGGGGAAAAAAATACCCTCAACCTGGTCATTTTTCTACACTTGACAATAATGAGCACCAAATAAATAAAATTCAGCCTATGGAAATACAAACCATAACCCAAAAGCTCATCACGATGTGCAGTGAGGGGAGAAAATGCCCCCCAAACCCAACCCGGTACAAAAGCTCTTTCTGCTAATGAGTATTTATTTCATTTCCATACTTCCAGGCTCCTCTGCTTTCTATAAAGGACGGAAACCAAGCTCCTTTTTGGCATTATTCACCCACAATGTAGCGATGGACTTCACTGCCCTGAACACCACAATGCCAACAACAGAGCATGCAAGCAATCATTATTAAAAAGAAATTTAAAAAAAAAAAAAGAAGGAAATAATCCACATTTTCATAAAAACGAACGGAATACGCATTTTATACAGGCAGAAAAATCTTAACACCGCCTTGCATTTCCCAACCTGGATGTCCCTGCTTTCATTCCTGTGGATGCTGCGCGCCGACATCCCCCCGCTCACCAAACCCTCTAACCATTTTATAACCATTTAAAAAGCATTTTAACCCCCCAGCAGGGCTGCGGGACGGGGCTGCCGGCCACAGCTCGGCCCTTCCCATCGCACGGAGTTGCCGGCGGGCTCGTCAATATTCCCGGCATCTCTCCTGCCGGCCCCACGTGCCCCTCGGGATATTTTGGGGGGGTTCGCCCATTCCCGGGGGGCACCCCCAGCCCGCGCATCCCGTTCCCTCTTTCCATGGATGGCGGTGAGCCTGGGATGGGGGAACAGCCCCTGGAGGGGCAACAGGCTCTGGGGGAAAACAGCCCCTGGGAAGGCGGGACAGCAAATTTGGGGGGCAACAGGCTGGGGGGGGGGAATAGCCCGGTGCGGGGGCAACAGGCTCCACTGGGGGGGACACACACAGGCTCTCGGGGACAGCAGCCCCGGGGGACACGGCCCGGGCGGGGAACAGGAGCTGTGAGAAGGGGGGACACACGACAGGCGCGGGGGGACGGGGGGAACAGAGCCCCCGGGGGAACGGGCTGCGAGGGGACACGGGGACAAGAGCCCCCGGGGGCAGCAGGAGCCCGGGGGGACACGGGCTCTGCCGGGCAGCGACAAGCCCGGGGCCGGTCCCCCCGCCCCAGGGCTCCGCTCTCCGCTGCCCCCGGCCCGGCGCTCCCGCCCCTCACGCCGCTCCCGCCGCGGGGCTGAGGGATGCGCCCCCCGCCGCCCCCTCCCTGGGCGCTCTGAGGGAGCCCCCAGCCACCCCCCTGCATCACCGCGGAGCCCCCACGCCGCCACCCCTTTCCCGCCGCTGTCACCCGGGGGTGTCCCCCCTTCGCTTCCCCTCCCCTTACCTGCGGCTGCTCGGGCGGCGGCGGCCCCTGTGCCGGTACAGCAGCTCTCCCTCTTCTCCTCCTCCTCCTCCTCTTCCCGCTGCTCCCACAGCCGCCAGCCGGGAATGGGGGGGGTAGGGGGGCAGTACCACCAGCGGGGACCGTTACAGCCGCCGCCGCTGCGGGGACTACAGCTCCCGGCAAGGCCCGCGCGCCGCCGCCGCGGCCCGCCGCTGGCTGCCCCGCGCGAGGGGTCATGGGTGTTGTAGTCCGCGCGGCTGGCGAGGGAAGGACATAAGGCGACAGGGCCCGGACAGGCGCGGGGCGTGCTGGGAGGTGTAGTACAGCAGGGGTAGAGCCGCCGGGCATGGTGGGAGTTGTGGTTCAGCGAGGCATGACGGGAGCTGTAGTCCGCGAAGGCTGAGGGAGGGAGAAGGCCGCTACGGGAATCCCGCTGGGATATGCCAGGTGGGGCTTCACGGCGATTCGGGATCTGAACCCGGCTCCGGGAGACCCTTCCCGGGTCGCCTGGCGAGCGCAGGGTCGCGGGCCGGTAGCGGGAGGGGAGCGGGGAGCCGCGGGGCCCGGCCTTGCCTGCACAGCCCTCCGCCCGCCGTCTCCATGGGGCCCTGCCCCGTCCTTCTCCTCGCACCGAAACCAGCCCCTCACCCTGCTTAGGGCAGGAAAGGAGTATTTTGGAAAGAGATGGAGAATTCCTGTGGATCTTCACGCAGGGACTGGGACGAGCAGGGCACCCATGCCCCCCGCCCCCCCTTCACTCCCTCACAACACTCGTTGCTGTTCGAAGTATTTTGCTGCGCTTTTTTTTGGTGGGGATTCACGCTGTAAATTGTGCTTCCTGAGCCATGGATGTGGAATGCCTCCCTTGGGAATCAGGGAACTGGGACAGGGGTAACAAGGGTCTGCTTCCCACCCCTGGGACACGCAAGGATGGGTGTGGAGGAGGTGAAAAACATGTCAAAGGAAACATTTCTCCTTGTGCATTTCTCCTGCAGGATTCCAGCGGCAGCACTGGGACATGCTCAGTGCAAGAAAAGGAAAATGCCTCCAGAGGGACTTGCAGGGTGTTTAACCAGGTGCCGACCTGTCCCGAGTGTGGGAATGACAGAAACAGCAAATGCTGGGGGTGTCACCTGCAGCTGTCCCCAGGTTCAGCTCTGAACCGCCAGAGCTTCTGTCTCCACAGATCCACAGCACCGGGAAACCTGGGGAGACCCCCTGTGGAAGACATGGATTTCCTGAGATGCGGGAAGAGTTTAAAAATTCCTTGGTTTCCTACCCAAAACCCAAGCCTGTGGCTGGGGTGGGGGAGATCCCCACCAGGCACGAGCCACTGCAGACAGAGCTGGAGGAAAAACAAACCAGAGACATCAAAGTTCATAGATTTTATTAAGCAGTGCCCAACTGCTATGGAAAATGGGGGGAAATTCAGGATTTGGCTCTCCTGAGCGAGGGACAGAGTGTATTCCCACATGGCATCTCTCCTTTCTCTGGCTGGAAACAATGTCCTGGCTCTTTGGATCACTATTTCCACCCAGCATGTCCCAAATTTATCCTATTGAACATAAAAAACCCCACCCTGGTTTACAAAAAAATTAATAGACCAAGCCCCCCAATTCCCACACTGGCACCATTTCCTTCCCAAGAGGAAAACCACAATGGAAAAGTTTTGAGAACAATTAATTCCAAACTGACATGTGTCTGTATGGAGAGGCAGCCCAATACATCCAAATTCCAGCCCATATCTCTTCCTAAGGGAACTTTTTCCTGGACTCATTGCAGGACAAAGTCTCTGGCCCAGCCAGATTTCCAAATAATGTCCCTGATTTTGGGAATATTCAGCACCACCAGGATGTTTTGCAGCCCCATAACCAGCACGGCGGGATGCACAAGGCTGTGAGTGTGGCCTGGCTGAGGGGGTGATTCCAGTTCAACTCCTTCGCGATCATCCAGTGGGCTGCTGGATTAATTTAATTCCTTCTGCTGTTTACCACAGTAAAGCCAGCGCTGGAAGGAGAGGAGGGGAAAGGGCTTTACGTTGAAAATTCTGCTGGAATAGAATTGTTTTCGTATCTTAAGGGTTGCTGTGTACTCAATAAGCATCTTTTATTAACAGCCCAGCCTCAGCTATCACCTGTGTCTTGACTTTCCCAAATAATCCAACCTCGTGTCCCAGAGCCCGGGACAGTTCTAATTCCGGCAGAAGCCAGGACAGACCTTGATTTTGACCTAGAGGACTGTTCACTCCACTTGGAAATTTATTTCAGACGAGCACTTTGGTGCTTAAAACTTGGGTTGTTCCTGATTTATGCTTCTGGCATGAAACACCTCGCCAGACCCATTCCCAGCAGCAGAGGAAAATCCTGCATCCCCCAAGCATCGCCTCCCTGTGCCCAGCTCTGTGCGGGGCAGCAGCCCCCCCCCCGGACGCCCGAATTCGGGGGTGCCGTTCTGGCTGAGCCCCCTCCCAAGGGCACCCACACTCCTGGATGCGCTCCTCGTCAGGAGCAAAGGGGGGGGGGGGTGGATTTGAGGAGAAAGTGAGCATGGGAGCTGCTGGATCAGCCTCGGGCATCCCAGGTGGCACCAGCCCGGCAGCATCCCCGCCGCGCAGGCGCCGGGCGGCGGCTTTTTCGGGATAAACCGCTGGAAAGCGGGATTCTCCCGGCGGCCGGCACTTCGGGATGCTGGTGCCGGACTACAGCTCCCGGCGAGCCGCGCGGGCGGGCAGAGCCGGGCGGCGGGAGCGGAGCGCAGCGCATCCCGCAGCGGGCACCGCCGCCTCCGCCCGGTGAGGGATGCGCGGGGCGGCTTCGGGGGGCTGGGGGCGCGGCGGGACCGGGGAGGGGGGACCGGGGCAGGGAGAGTGCCAGGGGGCCGGTACTGAGGGGGGCGGGTTCCTGACGGGGGCAGAAACGGTGCCACAAAATGTGGGTACGGAGGGGAAAAGATGCCAGGGGATGTGGGATGAGGGCACCAGATGTGGGTGCCGAGGGAGTGTGACTAGAGTGGGATGAGGGTGGCACAGGGACGGGAGCGGAGAGGGATGGGGTACCCAGGGGTGCGAGGGCAGGAGGATGAGGGTGCCAGGGGATGCGGGTGTCCATGGGCTGTGATTTTGCGGGGATGTGGGCAGGGCAGGGTGAGGGTGGCAGGGGATGGGGGTGTCCACGGGCTGTGATTTCCCGGGGATGTGGGCAGCGCAGGGTGAGGGTGCCAGGGCTGCAAACTCCATGGGGACCTGGATACTCAGGGATTCAGGCACTCGGTAACGCAGGCACAGAGGTACTGGGGGGTGTTTGTGCCTTGCCGTGCCCCCAGAGCTGGTGGGAGATCCTGGAGGCCATCCCAGGGTATCGAGTTCCCATCACTGGGTGCTGGGATTCCCAGCTGATGGTGGGTATGGGGGCTGTGGCCAGGGAACTGCTCCTGCCTGTCCCTGGGGTGTTGGCTGTGCTCGGGGACCTGGGGAGCGATGACTTCATGGCCTTATTAAGGACTAATTTCCATCCAGGCAGGGAAAATAAACAAGTGTAGGTGTCGTTTACCATGGAAAGTTACTGGGGCTGTGGGGAGGCACTGCCTGTTTTCATCCATGGCCCGGATTTCTCCATTTACCTCCATGGGACGATAATCCCTAAATCCCGATGAGATTAAAGGCAGAAAGAAAGGTGGCCGGAGTGCCTCCTTCGCGATGTTTCCCAGATGACGAAATCCCGCGTCTGTCTAACCCCGATTAACCCGGGCGCTGAGCTCATCCCCCAAAAATACCAGGAGCAACAAGGGTGAATCCCCATCCCACTTGGCCCCCAGAGGCTGTGGGGAGGTGAGAGCCATGGGCAGAGCCGGAGGCGAGGCAGGAGCTGCTATTTTAACCCCATTATTCTTCCCATCCCAGCAGATCCGGCGAAGCCTGCGGCAGCCATGGCACTGGTGAAGAGCGGTTGGCTTTGGCGGCAGAGTAAGTGCCACCCTTGAGCTTTCCAGGTTGGGAGCCCCTCGAAAAACCCGGAGGGGTTTGCTGGGAAGAGGTGGGGTGTGGGGGACACAAGGAGCCCCAACCTGGGCGGTTAATCCACAGCAGCAGGGAGATTGTGGCTCAGCCGCTCGCGGATTTACGTAAGCGGAGAGAGGGGCTGCCTGCCATGAGAACAGACACACGGCTCCGTGTCCGGGGCTGGATCCGCTCCCGTGCGCTCGGCAGGGTGGCACCCAATGCCCTGATGGCTTTTTTGGCAGCCTTTTTCCACTTAAAGCCACCTGGCCACGCTGCCCCGGATGCTCATGCCAGGCACGGGTGTCCTGTGGGATGCAGCAGCTCACAGGAGCTGGAGATGGATGTTTGGAGGATGACATTGGCTCTTGTGAGCGCGCTGGCCGTGTCCCACCGGGCTCGCTGGGGTCCTTCACCTGCTCCCTGTCCCACCAGGCTCCATCCTGCGCCGCTGGAAGAGGAACTGGTTCGTGCTCTACCTGGATGGCAGCTTGGTTTATTACCACGACGAGACGCAGCGGGACATGGACGGCCGGATCCACATCAAGTACAGCTGCCGGGACGTGCGGATCGGCCGCGAGTGCAAGGGTGAGCAGAGCCCCTGTTGCCGAGCCCTGCATTCCCAACCCCATCCCACACAGGGCTCTCCATGTGGCTGTGCCCCTCTTAAACGACGCACATCCAGCATACCCCCTAAGTAATCCAGGCTGTCTCATTCACCGCTTCTCGTTCGCAGCCAGGAGACGCTGGATCGTCTCTGCCATTGCTTTTCCTGGGGGAAGGAAGGAAGGAAGGAGGAACTCTCCTCCTGGTTTGTGCTTGTAGCAAACAGGATCCCACGGCCCTGACTCATCGCTCACGTCTCGCACAAACAAGGGGAACAAAGCAGCAGCTTGGCTGGGCCCCGCAGCCCACGGCCGCCGCACAAAGCTCCTTTCTTGGGCTGGGAGCGCCGGTGGGAGCACAATCCCGGAGCTTTGTGCTCACCGGAGGGTCCTGCCAAGCCTGGAGAACGGGGGAAGATACATGAGCCTCATGGATTTAAGATTTTGCTCTTGCTTGAGCTCACAATCCCACTCCAGCAATGCGCATCTCCTGTTGCTACAAAATTTGGGTGTGCTCTGGCAAGTTCAAAGCAAAGGCAGCTCGGCCTCGTGGCCTCGAGCAGATTTTTGGCAGTTCGCTGCCCTTCCGTGTTCCTTCTGCCACGGGGGTGGAGGTTTCTGCCCATCAGCTCATTCCTTGGGTTGGCTTTTAACCTGTGAGATCCTGACCGCATACTGCACGTGGAGACGGAGCCGAACCTAAACCCACCAGCTCTCACGCCAGAGGGAATTTGGGGCCAGGGAGGGTCTCTGGGGCATCTCCCTGGCTGAGGCTGGATCCCACCCCATCCCTTTCCTTCCCTTCCCAGACGTGCAGCCGCCCGAGGGGAGGAGCCGGGACTGCCTGCTGACCGTGGTGCTGCGGGACGGCTCCAAGACCACGCTGTGTGCCCAGAGCGAGGACGACGCTGTGTAAGTGACTTTTGCGTCCCAATTATCCCAGCCTGGAAAGAGCCTGGGCCACACGAGAGCCCCGTCCTGCTCCCACCACATCCCACCCTTGGCTAAATCCGCCCCCAGCCTGTTTTCTCAAACACACTCGCAGGGCGAAAGGCGCAGGAGGAGATTTGGGGTTCCCACTGAATAATCCAGAGCCAAAAGCAGCTATTTTTAAGCAGTCTCCTGAGGGAGGGAGGTTTCCTCATGGATGAGAAATCCCCTCTTGGCCTGACTGAGGAGAAGGGTTTTCATCAGTGTTTGTAAATAAAAACTGTGAATGTGAAGCCCTCGCTGGCTTGAGGCAAACTGCCCTTTTTAGCACTGTTCCCCTTCTATTTATTTCTAAAAGAAATTAGAAATTAAACTTTAAAAAGAGTTTTATTTTATGAAAATTGATTGTTTTAAAATAAAACTTTTAAAAATTAGAAGCGGCAAACATTCAGCTGCACCTGGATTGAGGGAAACGTTCAGCTGTGGCCAAGCAGAACTTCCTCAACTGAGCTTGACCTCAGCTGAGTGGAAATTCATACATTACACGCTTTTCCCTCCAAACTTAGGTGTCATTTTCCTGCCTGCCCTTGTTTTAGCCGGGGCCATTCCCAGGGACTGCCCTGTGCCCATCTCTGTGGTGTTGGGCACCTCCCAGCACATTCCCAATCCCAGCTGTTAGCCCAGCACTCATTAATAGGGAATTAAAGATTAGTGCCAGCCCCATGGCCACATCCAGGTCCCCGTGGAGGGGAAAAGGGACAGTTCCCACCCCTGCAGCACCTGCCAAAAATGAGTGCCTCTGTTTTGTTTGCAGTGCTTGGAAGATGGCTGTGCTGGAGGCTAAATCCACCCCGGTGAGGCTTCGTCCCCCTGAGCAGGGACACCATCCTGGCATGGGATTTGGGATTCAGGATTCGGGCAGGGGGAGGTTACCCCAACCCTGGTCCTTCCCAGGGCTGACACTGAGCTTGGAGAGGCTCCCCAACACCCACTGTGCAGCCTCAGGGCCCAGGGAGTAAAGTCCCTGGAGCCACAGGGAAGAAGGTGGGGAAGGGTTGGATGTCACCACTGATGGCAGGTGACAGAGCCACGGGAACCCTGTGCACTGGTGGGGGGCGATGGGAGTAGAGTTAAGGCGACAGGGACACTGTTAAGGGGAATGGGGGCAGAGCTGAGGTGACAGGAACACAGCTAAGATGACAGAGACACTGTTAAGGGGACAGGGACAATGCTAAGGTTATAGGGACACAGTAAAGGGACAGCGACACAGTTAAGGTGACAGGAACAGGTGAAGGGAATGGGAGCAGAGTTAAGGTGGCAGGGACACGGTTAAGGTGACAGGGAAGGGGCAGTCAGGGTGACCTGAGCACAGGCTGCCCCCAGCCCTTGGGACTGTTCAGATTCCCCACCCAAGGGACCCAGGGCCCTGTCACCCCTGGGGGGGCTGCGGCCCAGCCCCACAAATTCACCCCACCCCCCGCTGCTCCAGGTGCACGTGTACGACCCCTACGACGACGACTACTACCAGACGGTGCCCCTGGACTCCCACCAGGCCGCCTACATCAGCTCCGGCCACTACGGCCACCAGTATGGAGGTGGGTGGCCCGGTGGCCCCGGGGGGTGCCCGAGGCCGTTCCGCACCCCGCTCACGGCCCTTTCCCCTGCAGCTCCCGGGGTGACCCACGTCATCGTGCGCGAGGATCCCTACCGCGTCTCTGGGGACCAGATGGCCCTGGGGCTGCTGGCAGGGGCCGCCACCGGCGCCGCCCTGGGCTCCTTCATGTGGATGCCGTGCTGGTTTTAGCAGCCCCCAGGCCGGGCCTCGGCCCCCCCTTTGCTCCCCAGCCCGGTCTAACCTACCCCTGGCTTCGAACCTGCCCTGAGCCCACCTCAGCCTCCCCAGAACACCCTGGGGACAGAGACCTCCCCACACGCCCTCCTCCCAGCCCCAGCTTCTGCATTAAATAACCCCCAAGTGCTTCGGAGCCCCCCCAAAACCCACTCCAGAACCCCACAGCATCCGATTCCCATCGGCAAAGGGCCCGGGGAGCTGCTGGGGCTGTTGGCAGAGCTTCCCCACCCCAAATCTCCACAGGGAGCTGGCTGCAGAAATACCGTGTTTGGGAGCGAGGGGGAGTCAATCTGGGGGGAAGTGGCTGGATCTTTTTTGGCTGGGTGAACCCCACAATGCAGAGGCTTTTTAAGGGCTGTTTTTGGGAGAGGCTCCAGCACTGGAGCAGGAGCTGACACAGGGGGCAACCACAGGGATGCTCAAGAGGTGGGTGAAAGATTAAGGAGGATGAAAACCTTTGCAGGATTTCCACCCCTTTCCAACTCTCACCGGTTTCCCGGGCCTGGCCAAGTTGGCGAAATGGTGCAAAACCCTCAGGAACTGGAGTTAAACCCTTGGGAACCAGGCTGAGAACAGCCCAGGGAATATCCCAACCTTTCCAGCCAAGGGAGGGACACACAGCATCCTCAGTTTCACCTTGATTTTTGGGAGGGCGAGAAGGGCAGCTCTCCATGGGGACAAGGGATCCTTTCTGGCAGCCAAGCCAGGATCTTCACAGCAGGGATTTGGGATTGAGGGGGGACACACGGTCAGGCCAGGGGACAAGCAGCAGCTCAGGGTTTTGGTTGGGCAGCACCAGGGAGATGGCGATGGAAGGGGTGAGGAGCAGCTGCCGAGCATCACCCCCAGAGCCAGGATTGTATCCTGGAACCACGACTGATACTGGATTTAGGAATTACAAACCCCATAGCTGGATAGAAAACCACCAGTGATACCAGCACCCCAACCTGCTCTTGCCTTTAGAGCCCCGGGTCAGTTCCTCCCTGTGCCCATCGGGGGACTGGGACATCCCAACACACCATCCTCATCCTCTCCTGCATTCCCTGCCTCTCTCCTGCTGTGCATCTGCTCCCAGAAAGAGAAAAAACAAACAAACAAACAAACAAACAAACAACCTCTTTGAAGTCTAATAAAGGCAGCAAAAAAACCAGCCCTGGCCTGCGGGTGAGTGAGGATGAGGAGGGAATACTCAGCCTTGGCCACCTCCAGGGATGGGAAGGACTGTGTCCTCCTGGAGAGCTGCCCAGGGATGTCCCCAGCTCCTCCGCCTCCTC
This sequence comes from Corvus cornix cornix, assembly GCF_000738735.6. NCBI lineage: Eukaryota > Metazoa > Chordata > Aves > Passeriformes > Corvidae > Corvus > Corvus cornix. The sequence goes on along the minus strand of NC_046332.1, from coordinate 1,111,432 downwards.
CTGTGCCCCTTTACCTCCCTCCCTTTCCCACTGGGAGCTCTGGGGGTTCCACCTTCAGCCTCTGAACGTGGTACAGTGGCCCTGAAGAGATACGGAAGGGACAAAGCTGCCCCAAAAATCCTCTTCCTGTGCACGAGAACCACCGTCGTGTGCTGGCAGAGCAGCTCCTTCTTTTGCACCACGGATTCATGGGATGAGGCGTCTCCACCTGGGACAGGCCCCGCGCAGCCCCGGGTTAGGCCTCGAGGTGGCTGAACAGAATCCCTGGTTCTGTTTAATTTGCAAAGCAGGAGTCACGCCTGGCTCCCACTTCTACGCCAGGGATTCAGGCCCCTCCATCCCTCTGTTAATTCCAGCACAAACACCAGCTCCCAAGGGCTGGAGAGGTGTCGGATCCAGCCCCACACACCCCATTGCATCCTCATCCCTCGTGCCTGTCCATGACCCCGGCCAGGCCCCGCAGCGCTCACTCACCGGCACCTCCCCGTGGCACCGCCGCTCCTGGGCCGCTGATCCAGCACCCACGGCTATTCCTGCTGCAGGGGTGGGCACAGGAATGAAACAACTCCTGTGACGGGGGGCACTGTCCCCATTTCCAACCTGTGACACGTCCCAGCCGTGTGTGCTGGCATCCCAAAATCCCCATGTGCTGGGCTGATCCCCCAGCGTGAGCAGCAGGGAAGGGCAGATTCTGCCCCACTCGGGTGAGACCCCACCTGCAGAGCTGCCCCAGCCCCGGGCCAGCAGCACAAGGACCTGGAGCTGCTGGAGAGAGCCCAGAGGAGGCCCTGGAGCAGCTCCAGGACCTGGAGCCCCTCTGCTCTGGAGCCAGGCTGGGAGAGCTGGGGGTGCTCACCTGGAGAGGAGAAGGCTCCAGGGAGAGCTCAGAGCCCCTTGCAGGGCCTAAAGGGGCTCCAGGAGAGCTGGAGAGGAACTGGGGACAAGGGCTGGAGGGACAGGACACAGGGAATGGCTTCCCACTGCCAGAGGGCATAGACGGGGTATTGAGAAGCTTTTCTGGGCAGCCTGTGCCAGGGCCTCACCAACCCCACAGGGAAGAATTTTTCTCTAATATCTAATTTACCAATCCAATATCCATTTTATGATTCACCAGCCAAAGTGCATAATCCCAGGTGAGACACATTGGGAGGTGGAAACATCTGAAAACTTGTCACCAGTAGCAACACAACCTAGAAACTGTCCCTCATTCCCATGCCATATCCGGCTGCTGACCTGAGAAAGCTCCTTTTCCCCAGCTCAGACACCCATGCTCCTCATCCCTGAGGTACCTGAACATTCCAAAGCTGTTCCTGCTTCTCTCCTGCTGTGCTGGTCTCCCAGAGATCCAGGGACATGGAGCAATCCGGGCAAGGACAGTGGTGGACCAGCACATGCCTCCAGCAGCAATTCCCAGGGTCTTCACGCCAGTAGGAACAGCTGGCAGCAGCCAGGCCCTGCACTAGGGAGCTAAATGAAGGAGCAATTAAATATGTTATAAATAATACTGGGAGCGCAAACAATTGAACCACAGCCCTCAGAAGTACCTGGCTTGGTCTGCTCCGCCCGGGAGGGGCTTCCCAGGAGCTCGTGGCGCCAACTGAGAGCGGCACTGGGCAGGACCAGAGGGACCAGAAGTGCTGAGGGACAGAGCTCAGGGCTGACCCGCTCCATTTCCAACTCCAATCCAGACTCGCAGCACTCCTCTCTCCCAGCAGGGAGAGCTGCTGAAGCTCCAAACACGGAGCAAAGCTCAGAACAACTCCAAAACCCCTCAGAAAAACAGGATCCGCAGTAAGGAGCAGGCACAAGCCATTAACACCCATCATGCGCACAAACCACCTGGAAAATGAATCCCACAATATCCCATGGCACAGGAATCAGCTGGGGGCCACGTGACCCTCACTGTGATCCAAACCCACTTCTCTGGAAATCAAGCAGCTCAGGAAATGTCAGGATCAAACCTCCAATTTCCATCCAGCCCCTCTTCCCGAGCTGGGATAAATGCAGGAAAAGTCAGGGCCAAGCCACCAGTGCCGCGAGCGTGGGTAAATCCCATTTTCTCCCTTCCCTGCCCTGTATCCGAGGACACGCAGCGCCGTGGATGGACCCACTGGCCGTGGGAGAGACACTTCAGTTCTTTAATTAGCACTAACGTTAATCAAGCCTTTAATAACATCCTCGTTCCAGACGTGCTCTCCGGGTGGCCGACAGCGAGCACTCAAAACGGCTCTGATTTATATCCAAATGCTTGGAAACAGGTGGCAAGCCTGGAAAATTCGATCTGGAAACAGCACCCCTCCCTCCCAACCCAGCAGGGCAGAGCTGTGGGGCAGCAGGAGCACCATCACCCAGCTGGCCCCAGCCCTTCCCTACCCCTTATCCTCCCGGGAAGGGCAGAGCTGCAATTCCACAGGCGTTTGATTCCCGACACACCCGAGCCTGGCCTTTCCGGCATCGGTCTGGGCAGTCAGCTCCATTCTGCTCCTACAAGAGGATCCTAAATATTTTATAAAAAGCCACGTTCGACTACACCATGCACTCGGACCAGGGTGGGGAAGGGAAAAATGGTTAAAGAGGGGGGGAAATAAAATCGGTATTTTTGCCAATTGATGAAAAATCCATTAAACTGATGACAAAAGAATTACAATGGTGAAACCCCAAGCCCAGCAAGCCTGGAAAGCCCGGCTCAGGCAGCGGGAGAGCAGCAGAGGAGAAGGCAGCACAGATGGGAAGGAGAGGCTGCTCTGAGGTCTGGGTGTCTGCAGCTGCCTCTCTGACTGCGGGAGCGCTGGCAGCCTGTGCCGCAGCCTGCCCACCCCATTTATCTTCCTTCGGAGCTGGGACATGCCCAGCATGGAAAAAGGTGCTGCTGCAGCAGGTAGGGAGAGCCCTACCTACTTTGGTGTGCTGAGGATTCGGGCACTGCAAGCAGAACTGCAGCAAGGCTACGGCTCAGCTGCTGCAGCAGCTCTGCAGATGCTGCCTGGAGGATCCTTTGGCTCCTCCAGCCTGGAAAAATCAGGGCTGATCCCAGCAGTGAGCAAAGAAGCCATCAGCACCCTCCAACCCCAGCCAGATACGCCCTCTTGGATTTTGGAGCTGGGCTGGGAGCACAGCTTGACCCACTGCAGCCACGAGCGAGTGGCCAGGAGCACCCTCCGGAGCTGGTGGGTGCCCCCCCCCCATTCCCTGCTCCACGGCAGCCCCGTCTCTGCAGTTTAATCGAGACCCCCTTCACCAGTGGCAGCCTGGGGACACCAGCGGGAGGTGACGGTCCCAAGGCTACCCACGGCAGCAGCCAGGAGGAACCGAGGCGGTGACTGTGGTGTTTCCAGAGGCTCCCACCCAGGGTGGGACCTGGAGGTGCCAGGTACAAGGAATGGAAGCTCCTCCCAGTGACAAAAACCTTCTCCAGGGACTCGTTTCCCCCCCACAACTGTTTCCATATCCCTAATTCCAGCACATCTCCACAGCTGCATTCCAGTTTCACAACCAATTTATTCGTGGTCCTTTTAACAACAAAGAGCTTAACCAAGAGACCAAGGTTGGGCTGTTGGTGTTCCCACACCAAATCCAGGTAATTCCCCTCCTCTACTCGCCAGGTTGTACAGGGCTTGGAGCAACCTGGGCTAGTGGAAGGTGTCCCTGCCCATAGCATGGGGTGGCACTGAATGGTCTTTAAGGTCCCTTCCAACCCAACCATGCTGTGATTCCACGATTCTCTCCTTCAGGAGAGCAAAGGATAACTCACCAAAGTGCATCTGTTACTCACCTCCCTGGCCCCGCAGACCTGGCTGCCATCTCCAGCAAGGAGGCTTAAGGAGGATCCTCCTCAGGGAAGGTGGGCTTGGTGCACCCGTGTCCCAGGGAAGCTGAGGCAGCGGTGAGGCCGCACAAAGCACCCGAATCGCCTTTGGGAAGGGAACGGAGGAAGCAGCTGGCTGCAGAGAGCAGAAAGGAGCAGAGAGGCACAGCTGCCTCCCTGGACAGGCTCCGTCCCCGGCATCGCTCGTCGGGCGCTGCAAACAATCGCAGAGACACTGCAGCAACAGCAAACACACCCCTGCACCACCTTCCCTCTGAAACAGAACCCCCCAAAACTCTTCCTGCCCTCACAAAAGCCTCCTGCAGCACCTCAGCCCCCCGTGAGGGGCTGCGCCTCCCGCCTGCGCTGCGCTGCACGTGCTGAGAGAAGAGACCCAGAGCTTTCCAATGAGACAGGTATTTATTTAGTTCAAGCGCTAAGGATTTGTTCTCTTGTTGTTGTTGGTTCATATTATCAAACAGAGCTGAGGTACCACTGACATTCCAACATGAAGAAAAGGAACCTTTTTTTCCCCTTACACAATTTCTTCAACTACTTTTATCAAGACAAAACGTGAGGCATGGAATAGCTGCATGATGGACTGTACAACGAGCAAGCCAGAGCAGGGAGGAGAAAAGAAACAGAGCCGAGACCTTCACTCAAAAAATCACACGAAAATCAGCATTAGAAGTCTGTGCCCATGGTTCCACTGGCCACATCCACGGAGCAAAAGAAAATTAAAATCTAAAACCTGACAGATGGATGGTGCAAAAAAAAAAAAAAAAAAAACCCAAAAAATTAATATAAAGACCATGTTGCTCCTGTGCTCACCCCGGAAGTGTGTGCTCTGTGGAAAACTGGGATGAGGACAGGACTGAGCCCTGTGGTCACATTAAGCACAGACTATCAGCAAGGACATGCACGGAACATACCTGGCTGTGCTGAGCAGCCCCAGGGACGTTGTCTGGAAGTGCCAAACCACAGCCTCACCCGTGCTCCTGCAGCCCCCTGGCCGTGCTGAACACGGAGCTGTGGGAATGCTGCTCTCCAGACCTTTGTTCCCAGGGAGTTCTGGACAAACCTGCTCTCAGGTCTTCCAGGAAAAGCAGCCAGGCTGCTGGTCCTCTACAGCCCGTACGGGCTAAGCCAGCTCCTTAAATCCAGTGCTTAAAGCTTGGGACTGTGGGAAGCAGAGGGGGCTGGTTCTATCAGAAGCAAGAAAAAAAAAGGATGTCCTTGTGGGGAACAGCCAAATGAGGACCAAAAGAAGCTGCACGGAGAACCAAAGGAGACAAAAGCAAACCAAAGCAAAGGAAGAAGCAGCAGGATGAAGCATTTCTGCATGGTTAAGAACAGTACAACAAAGGAAAAGCAGCCAGGTTTCCTTCCCCCAGAGAGTTTCTTTTAAATAAAGAATGATCCTTTGTCACATATCATTGATGTTTATTTCAAGACATGCCACGTCAAAAAAACTCGCCTTTAATATTGCATTAGAAAAGCACTTTTACATCTCGTTCTGCCTTTAAGTTATTGTTGTGCAGAGCTGCTAGAAACCCAGGGCAGGGCACGAGCCTGGCATTCACCTCAGGAATGAAGAATTCCAACTCTTTTATGCCCGCTTCCTGGGGAAAGTGGTGGTGAGGATGATTCCCTTCCTCTCCCCCAGGTGGTTATTTTAGGTGGTACAGAGAGGGGCAGAAGAGAACCAAGGAGGAGCCTGAATATTCCCTTGCAATTGTCCATTTAATTCGCAATCGCAACACAGACTCGAGAATTCGTTCCTGCACTGTAACTCGGCCAGAGTCGCCCAGCAAACAATGTATTTACAATTGTGTTTATTAACTTACACAGCAACTTCACAATGACTAGTAAAGATTAAAAGGGTGCACTTCTAGTGTGTTCCATTCCGTGTTTCTCAGGTAGCTACATCTCGCAACATCAGCAAAGCTCTACACAGATTCCTCAGCCCAAGGAAAACAACAAAATCAGCACTGAAAAGAGTAAAAAAATTGAAGCCGAGAAATAAATATCAAAGAAAAAAGGGTTAATTGTGAGCCTAATTCCATAGAAAACTAAATTACTAATTACTTAACCAAACTATACAGCTCTAGAGAACCAAACTAAACCAACTTGGAAGACTGAACATAAAAAAAAAAAAAAAAAAAAAAAAAAAAAAAAAAAAAAAGCTAAAAAATAAAGGCATAAATCTGCATAATGAGAAGTTGGTTTCCATCCTACTCCAGTCCCTCCCTTTCCATCTAAGATGTCTCAACTAGGATTCTGCAGGATCAAAGTAAACACCCCTTCCCCACGGACCTATGCCCACGCTCTGGAAAAGCGGGTGCCATTCCCCCTCTGCTGGGGCAGCCAGCTGCTCTTCCCTCTTTGTCCCAAATTTCCAAGGTTTCAATTGGCTTTGGCAGGTTTTAATGCCAGCCCTGATTTCAATATTTCCCTTAAAAAAACAAAGAAGCAAAATGCTTTCTCCTCCAAACAGCTGAAACGTTACGTTCCCATCTCTTGGGCAGTAATAATTCACTTCATTGGTGTTCTACTTAAAAAGGAAAAAAAAAAAAGCTCTGAAAATTCATTTTGCACTCGAAACATTATTTCCCTGTTTCCTGCAAGTGTTTTGCTAATGCACATCCACCCTTTCCTTCCCCCCCAAATCCTCCAGAAGCCACTCATCCCAAAGAGCCCATCCGTATTTCCCACTATGCGTCCTTGGAAATGTGTCCCCGCTGCCTCGGCAAGAATTCCCAGCTCCAGCAGCCGGCGGTGACAAAGCCCCACTACGGCCGGGCTGGGTCTGGACACCAGGCAGACTCGCTCTGCTCAACGCAATTAAGAGCTTGGGGTTAATTTGTGTTTAATTATCAAGGATAAGTGTTTAACCCTCGGCATCTGCCGCCTCCCCCTGTGATTCCGCCTGCTGTCTATGCGTTCCCAGTTTCTGAGAGAAATCCAAAGGGCCAGATTTGCAAGCCTTCTTCTGCACATACATCTCATCTAGGTCCAATTCCAAACTTACTCAGTTGCCATCCTTTCAAAGTGCAATATCATAACATATTAAAAAAGGAACAAATATTAAGAAATTGTACCTATTTTTGTTTGGATTTTTTTTTTTTTTTGCTTTTGTTTTTTTTTAAAGTTATACCTAGAATACGCTGGAATATTTTGGCTTTTTTTTTTTTTTCTTATAAATAATGAAGACACTGACATTTTGTTGGTGTGTGTGTGTGTGGGGTGTGCTTGTGAAGCTAAAGATCATCTCCACGAGACAGCCAGCGATGATGAACTGCGATACGTTATTACGGAAAGGGGAAGGTTCAAGCCAATATTCACACTGCAGTCAATGAAGAGGACAGGGAGGGAAAGCAGTGATGTTCTGGAGAAAGGTGGAAGCCACATGGTATTAGCAGGAACAGCCTCCTTCACTGACAGGCTGCTCTTGAGGCTTTTCCAGTTTTATGTCAATCACTGGAAGGAGGAAGTTAAGGCAAACAGATCTCCAACTCTGCTTCCCTACCAAGAGCAGGATTTTGAACGGCACTTTCAGTGCTCCCCACTGAAATGCTTGGAAAGACCAGCTCCAAACCGAAGGTTTCTCACCTGCCCCTCCTGCCCTGGCACTGGCACATTAAATATGCAGCAGAAACTATGTCGGACCCCAATGCTTGTCTCCAACCAGTCTGCTCTTCCCAGCGATCCCACTGACCTCTTGCTGGGGGAATTAAAGATGCATGGATACACCGAAAGGTCTGATCACTGTTTCTGCACAGCCACAGAATCATTCGGGTTGGAAGAGCCCGCCGAGATCTTCCAGTCCACCTGCTCCCCCAGCACTACCAAGGCCACCAGTATCTCATATCCCCAAGTGCCACATCCACACGACTTTAAATCCCTCTGGAAATGGGGACTCTACCACTTCCTGGGCACCACTGCACCCTGCTAATCCCCGGAGCTCCGGCCATGCCATCCTGACCTCCCCATCAATCCGTGCTCAGTTAAACCTCTGTGCTTCCACCAGCAGCCAACAAAGCCCTGCCACCAGCCTGAGCTCCCCCTTCCAGTGACAGCTACTGTCCCACAAGGTCACTGCAGAGCTGGCTGCTCAGAACCTGCCTGTGATAAGCGACTCCCTCTGCAGCACTCCAATTCCCAGCGGATGCCCTACAGTTACAGCCTCACGGAACTTTGCCCAGGAGGAGCTTTGAATGCTAATCCCCAGCTCAGAGCTGTTCACCACAAGTCTCCAGCGTTCCCCTTATCAGAGAACACAGAGGCAAAGAGATCACGCAGCTGGTACTTCCAACTTATTTCTTTAGGGGGTTGAAGTTGCTTTTTAAAGAGGTTTGGAGAAAATAAACACGGAAAGAGAAACAAAAGACCAATAATTCATCTCCAGTGTTTGGTCCATTTGGCTGATCTAAAGCTTGAAGTGTGTTTAAGTTGGAGATGCTTGACATGAGCCTTGACAGCTTCATCTCAGAGCACCAGTGGGTCAAGATCCTTGAACCCTCCATGTTCTGCAAAAACACCCCCGTTAATCCTAATGCAGCTGCCCAGGAGACAATGCTATTCTATCCCTGCTATCTGCAGGCTGCAGGAAGCCAAATTCCCAGTGCCCTTGCTGCACTCCCGTTTAGACACTGGTGATCAAACTGCCTGACACAGCCCCTGCCTGTGCACTCTACCCCTCATTAATAAAAATTGTCGCTCGTTAACCTTTCAGGGACCTACAAGACGAAGTATTTCTGCTCACTCAAGTCCCTATCACACAAAGCTTGTGCCTCAGCAGCTGCAGCCCCCAGCTTCCCAAATCCTTCTTTCCCCCATGTATCAGATGCTCTGATGGAATGTCAAGGCCTGGCTTGTCTCACTCCCACAGTTGCTGGGACTTCTTTCCACCAAGATACAATTTCTCCTCTATTTACCAGCTCCATGATCCCTGCTGCAAATAAAACCAACAACCCTGGAAAAACTGCTATTCCAAACACACCCACCTGGCCAGGGCAGTGATTCCAGTGTAGCCATACTGCTACATCATGCCTTTTCCATCCCTCATGCCACCTGCTTTCCCTTGGCTAAGACTGATCGCATCAGTTGAGTCTTCTCCCTCCCACCACAGAGATGCTGCCTGGGGTCCAGGCCATGACAGGCTGCCCTGGGAGGTTATGGGATCTCCATCCTTGGGAGATTTCCCAAGTTTCCCTGAATGTGACCTGGAGAAACTGGCCTAATCTGGGAGTCAGCCTTGCTTTGAGCAGGAAGGTCAGAGAAGGGGCCTACAGAGGTCCCCCTTCCACGACAGTTTGATTTTGGATTCTGTCAGCCAGATGTGCAAGAGCCACATAGGGGGGTTTTTTCAGACCTCTTTGCAGCTGTTTCTCCCACCTCCCTCCCCACATCCCACACGTTCAAACACCAAGCAAAGAATCCTTTTGCATCACCATTCCTTCCCCTGCTGCTTCCACCCTCAACACCCCTGCTCCCAGCCTTTCAACCCACCAATCCTTCTTCCTCAGCACTTCAAGCTCGAAGGTTACTTGCCCCTATTCCCCCTCTTTTTGGGATGTCCACGAGCTGCGCGAGGGCTGCAGCGGCTTTTCCTCGTCCAGGGTAACGCCTGGCACAGGCACAGAAAGGATACTGTCTTCTCTACTTTTGTCTTGTGTGCTTTCCATCCCAGGCAAGGCAGCTGCCACGCGTCGGAAAAGCTGCAAAGAACCACACAGGGAACAGATGAAAACAACGGCTCCCCCCGGCTGAGACAGTTCAAACAATGATTCAACACATCCTGCAGCACTATTTACACTGCTCAGCCCCAAAATCCTGACACCAAATATAACCTTTATTCCTAGGAAAGGGCAAAGCACAGCTCTTGTTAGTGGAGATCAAATGGCTGCGAGCAGCAAACCTCCTGCACCTTCTCTGCAAATAGGATGGGAGGCATCCAGCACCTCACCTCACACCTGCCATGTATGTCCATGGACCCCAACAACTTCCCCATGCCAGCTGGGAATTCCATTTTCACACCTCCCCAGAGGATTACAAAGGAGCATGGACATGCTGATGAAGGCAAACACACCATCCAGGAACCTGTCACCGTATCAGCTGAGCTGACACACATGGGAAAGTGTCAGAAAATGGGATGTATGGAAAGGATTTCTTCCAAGCTTCACCCAGCTGTGGCTCAGGCTCCTGTAAACCAGACAAAGGAACGTGCCCAAACCTAATCCTCATCTTTCGGTGCCCACGTCATGGTTATCCTATGTCCACATTCAGGGCATAAAGCACAGAACAAATGCATCCAAAGCCTCTCACTTGAACACCACCTCCAGTTTCCCAGCAAGGTCTGAGCTCCAAACTCTCCTCACGGTTTTATTCCACTTGAAGGAGGCGAGATGGAACGGAACTGATTTCCTCTCCTGCATTTCCTGCCTTTGCCCCTGAGGCTCAGCTTTGTAATTCCCACCACACGGCTTTTCCTCTGGGTGAGGACCCTACAGATGTGCCCACTACTACTGCAGGAGAATTGCCCTGGATCCAGCTGCCTGTCCCCCCCAGCACAGGATGCTCTCCATCCATCGCTGTGCTCCCACCGCATCCCTGAGAGCCGCGCGGGAGTCCTGGATCGCCCGGTGCGGGTCTGACGTCAGCCCTGGTGTGTTCCATTACTGCACATTTTCCTGCCTCTCCTCAAATGACACAAAGCCAAACCACTTATTCCCAGTGACCCACTTTCCACAGAAAACCAAGCCAAGCCACTGCCAGCCTGTTTACATCAGGAATGTGGGTACCCGACCAGCCCTGCGGGTCCCTGCCCAAGGGCTTTCCCCGCTTTGGCTCCCAGTGTCCAAATGATGCTGGAGAGACAATTAAGACAACTTTGTTGGCTTGACAGCCCCCTCCAAGCTCACCATGAGCAAGCCCCCAGGCCTGTCTGGGACCTTTCCTGGCAGGAATCTGGCACACAGTGGAATCTGAGCCAAGGACAGGGGTCTGAGAAGTCGGTCCTTGACGTAACTCCCTGATTTCAGCCAACAACTTGGAAGTAACCAAAGCTTAGTACACCCCCCTCCGTGTTTCTGTGAACCTCTGCAATTAAGCTGGACCTTCCAGCCTCCCTGAAAACCTCAGGGAAATCCTCAGAGGCCAACCAGGACATAACAAAATTCCAGGTGCTAAACTGTACCTAAACCAACAGCAGGAATGCCCACGCAGAGGAAGGGTGAGGAGTCTTTAAAAAATCCTCAGCTGATGGAACCAACTGGAATTCCTGCATTTAAACCACAGTGCTGACAAAAAGAATTTACTGTTTAAAATACAGTAATCCTTTCTTTACATTAAGACCAGGAATAAAATGATGCTTTTAGCAGTATTTCTCCCCTAAATTATCGGACTAAAAATAGGAATTTGGCAACTAAGAAAAATCAACTTTCTTTCTTATTAACGTTCTGCTTATCAGCCCCAGCATATGTGAGTAAATCCAATTAGGGAAACTTCCTGATGGTTGGAAAGCAGCCTTCCCACAGGGCCCTCCGAGCTTCCTGGTGCTGTCAGCCCCGAGCCAGTGTGTGTCTACACACACATGTACATGTTTAAATGTTTGTGTGGGTATAAAAACACAAGTATTGATGAGCATCCAGGACTTTTTTTCCAAAGCAGGAGTTAAATGCAGCAGCTGAAAGACTAAAAGCCACACAAACGCTCTCTCAGCGTTCAACTCCGCAATCTGCTTCCTGATAGAAACTCTGGAAAAAAGCCTCATCTCTCACCATCAGTTTCCAGCCATTTGCCAAACTGTGCCTTTCCTGCTACTCCAGCCAATAAATCCCAACAGATCAGGGTCACAAAGGACTGCAGGCATAAACCAGTTTTCAGCCACAGTCCAGCAGCAATATGGAAAGGACAGGAGGATCACTGTCCAGATGGAAAAACCGGGCAAGAAACCTGTTCCCCAATGCAAGGCAAACAAAAATCTTTCCCTAATTCTCATTCTCTGCAGCTCTGAGGATAATTCTTGCCCATCAGATGGACAAGAATCAGAAGACAGGAGAAAGAGCCCAGCTCTGTGAGAACAGGGTCACAGAGGGGCTGTGCTCAGGGAGCTGCTGCCGTGAGAAAGTTCTTCTGCCAAGGACCACATTCATCCCCTGGCTCTTCCAGGGCCAGCGTGGAGTGTGCCAGGTACTGCTGGAGGGAGGAATTCAAGGGCTCTCCCTCCCCTCTCTTTCTACAAGACAGCAAAATGAACCCTGACATATTCTGGGCATGAAATCCACGGACTAACAATAAGATTCCCTGAAATACAGACTGCCGAGCCAGAGCAGGAATCGCAAAGTCTTTTAAAGCTTATTCAGGGCTGACAGAATGAATCAGAGACTACGATTCTCTGCATTAAATGGAGCAAGTTATCTACTTCTCTTCTCCAGCTTAAGGCTCCCCTGGCAATCAGTCTTTGCAGGATCCAAAAGCCAATCTTTTCCCCTCTGCTGCATCAGTTTCACCCCACAATAACACCACCACCGCTTTTATTCCCCAGTATCCACTCATTTCTTCTTCAATAGCCCCTGCCTAAAGCCAGAACGAACAGCAAGTGTGAAGGACCTTGGGGACTGCAAACAGCTCTGCAGTCACAGATCCAACAGTACACAGCACTGAGGTGCCATCCTCAGAGCTCTCCCCTTTCCTGGCACAGGGAATGGCAAAAAAAGCCTGGCAGCAGCACGGTCCCCTCTGCTTCTTTGCTGGTAGAAGATGCTGGCACTGGAATACCTGCTGTTGCAAGGACAGAGCACCTCACCTACTGCGGTCCCAGCACAAAGCCAGGCCCTCTGGATTTGCAGGGCAGCTGCAGGGAGCACAAAGCTGAGGGCAGTGCCCTTCCCTCTTATCCATGCTGCCTTCCACCAGAAAATGATGAACCAGAAGCTAAAAGCAGCACACAAGGACCAAAGTCCCCTGGATTCCCACTGATAAGGAGGAGCTGGGAAAGTCACAGCCATTCCCTCCCTGAGCAGGACAAGAAATTCAGCTGTTTCTGTATGAAAATTCTGTATGAAAATTAACTTAGACAGTGCTTGTTCTCCAGGCCCAGAATATATTGTGGATAGAAGTTACCAGCTATGGGAAGGTCAAATTTGCATTCAGCTTATTAAGGATTTTACACAGGTTATGGGTAGGGGATCCATTCTGCAGTTGTACTTTCCCCTTGCACTGGGAGAGAATTTATTGCTAAGTTACTAAAATAAATTCACACAATTCAATAGAGAAGCAGCAAGGAAACAGGAAACCATCTAAGTGGTGGCATTAAAGGTCTTATCCTTTGATAATTGCTTAAACAACTATTTATTAAACTAATAAAAAACTGAGAGTTACAAATATTCTAGAGTATAGAAGAGCTGCGAAACCCTTGAACATCCCAGCCCACGCCTGCAACATCTGGATCAAAACTTAGAAGAAAAATCCACTTTTAATTCTTTTTGAATATCCACTCGTGTCTTTGCACACCATCAAATCCTCAGGGTTCCACCCGGCCCTGAAAGCCACAACTCCCTCACAGGCTTGGCTACAGAACCTCTGGAAATGTGGCAGGGCACAGAAACTCCCTCAAGGAAAGAAGGAGTGTAGAGCTGCTGCTTCATCATCACCATCATCATCACTCCTCTCAGTGAAGCAACTGCTCTCAGTGCACACCCCCAGGTCTAAGCACTCATTAAGGACTGCAGCACAGAATCCAAACCTTAATTACAAGGCAGCCTCTGTTGTGGCACGATAATTGGGGGACCCTGGAAGCCAATACGTCCATGGTGGGTAATGCAGTGAAAGAGCTCTGAGTTAACACTGCTATAATTATCCCATTATATAGGGAATCATTTTGCTACTTAGAGACAAAGTCAAGGGACATTTTAATAACAGACCCTTTAGTCCTGTCTAGAACATAAAGTAGTTTATAATCCTGTTTTATTACTCCTGGTACCATTTCTGCATAGAAACCATTTGTGTAACTACATATATAAAATATACATGGAATGTCATCCATACACAGAGAATCCCTGATGGTTTGGGTTGGAAGGGACCTTAAAGCCCATCCAGTGCCACCCCTGCTATGGGCAGGGACACCTTCCACTAGCCCAGGTTGCTCCAAGCCCCATCCAACCTGACCTTGAAAACTTCCAGGGATCCAGGGGCAGCCCCAGCTGCTCTGGGCACCCTGTGCCAGGGCCTCCCCACCCTCCCAGGGAACAATTCCTTCCCAGTATCCCATCTAGCCCTGCTCTCTGGCAGTGGGAAGCCATTCCCTGTGTCCTGTCCCTCCATGCCTTGTCCCCAGTCTCTCTCCAGCTCTCCTGGAGCCCCTTTAGGCCCTGCAAGGGGCTCTGAGCTCTCCCTGGAGCCTTCTCCTCTCCAGGTGAGCACCCCCAGCTCTCCCAGCCTGGCTCCAGAGCAGAGGGGCTCCAGCCCTGGGAGCAGCTCCAGGGCCTCCTCTGGACTCTCTCCAGCAGCTCCACATCCTTCTATTCCCAGGGGACAGGGAGCTGAACACAGCATTTCACATGTTTGTGTTTGCTCTGTGGAGACACACAAGAATCTGTGTCTTTTCCAGGTCCAAATTTAAAGAGCCACAGCTCATCTCAGGACATAAACGCTCATTTTTCTGCAGTCCCATCAGCTCAAAAGACCTTTCACTGCTTTCCCCAATTCAAAAGCAACTCATCATCTACTAGAAATAAACAGCTCTGGCTATCCAGGAACATTTGCTGTCACTTGCAGTGCCTTCCAACAGAGTGGGAACAGCAGTTCCAGTGTCCCCCTGTGCACTGGAAGCATTTTAAGCCATCACGCTCCTCCTTCACTGGTTTGTTCATTCACTGAATAACAAACACTCCTCAGACCTGTGTTTCCCCAACTTTTTGTCTCACTCTCAGTCCAAACACCAAATCTGGATCACCAAAAATCCAGGAAGGTGTGATTTTGTACTCACAAAGCTTCTTCCATTACTCCTCTATTATTTAAGGGGAAGGAAGCCCCAAGTCATTTGATGCAAGGTGAGGGATCCTTCAGAACCTCAGCCAACAACTCTGAGGGGTTGCTTGCTGTGTGTGGACTACAATTCCCACTGGCTCCCTTTGCCAATATCCAGGGAAGTGCCACTCACCTGTTTTACATTGTATCCTGCTTTTGCACTAGTTTCAATGAACATTACATTCAACTCTTTGGCTTTCCTTTCTCCTTCCTCGATGGACACTTGTCTGGGGAAGAAAACACAGAGTTAGGGAAAAAAAACCCAAATCTGGACAAACACCTTAATAATTAAGATTTATTACAGTTCTGAAAGCACTTAATGGGTTTTTTTCCTGATTGGAATGCAGAGCTGCAGAGAGATATCACCACTTCAGGTACCAGACCCACTTCCACGGCACACCTGGCTCCCAAAGCAGAACTCAGCATTCCAGTGGAACAGCCAAGTGTTCACCCCCAAATCCCTGTCCAGGAGGCTGTGCTTTTATTTTATTTTTATTTTATTTTATTTTTATTTTATATTTTACAATTAGCAATCACAGTCCAAAAATAATCATCAAAACCATACTGTTTTAAAAAAGGTCCAAGTGTAACCATCTCATACGGGAGGAATTTTGTCCCGTTTTTCCCTGGATATGCGTTCCATCCATTAAGCAGAACATTATTAAGAACAAATATTTGTAACCAGTTTATTCATTCACTGATGTGGGCTGTAGTCAACAGCCCCTTCTCTCCTGATATCTGGACAAGTTGGTGATGGTTTTTCCACTCATTCACAGCACTGTGATGGAAATTTGGCTTAGCCAAAAGAAAGCAGGTTTAAAATTGAGATTTCTCTAGTCACAGCCATCTCCAGAAAAAACATACATTTAAATATACTCCTTAAAATAGAAGCAAACAGCAGCAGAGTAAGAAAAGCATTTGAAAGCTGGATTATTCCTCCATACCTCTTATCTGCTAGATCTGTTTTATTTCCCACCAGCATGATGATGACATCGCTGCCCCGTTCCGTTCTGACATCATCGATCCACTTTGTGGTTTGCTGGAAGGAGTTTACATCTATCAGAGAACAGTGGAGAGGGTTATCACTGCAGGTGTCCCTCACAGCTCACCAGGAAATACATCTGGACTTGGAAAGAGAAGCTTCATATTCTGTGGAGTCGGCGGAAGAGGGTGATGAAGAATCAGCAAGTGGAACCCTAAATCTCCCCCACTAAAGGACACGGAAAGTCTGGCATTAATTTCAGGTGGGCAAGGGCTTCATTACAGGTGGATTCAAAGCCAGGGAGGGAACTGAGTCCATTTATAATTTGACAGCACCTAAAATGAAAAGGCTTATCACTGTGTTTCAGTTCCTTATTTTTTAGTTCAACATGAAGTATTTTCCATAGGGAGTGGGGATTAGTTTTTGCACTCCACACTGCTCATGGCTTGTGTACCTACAGAGGTTCCTACGATTCCACTGCTTCTCAAAATCCTCAATCCCAGCCTTGCATTTTGTACACTTGAATGAGTAATTTTTATTTTCTCTAGGGAATCCCAGGGTTACACAACACAGCAGCAACTCCTGTGGCACTGAACGCTTGCCTTCAAAACAATTTCTAAATCTTTGCATAAAACCAGAAGCAGAAATTTAACCTCTTCACAGGCACTTAATGCTACCTTCTTAAAAGCTGCAAGGGAAGAATTCAGACTGTATGGTGCTTGACAAGTCGCATCCCACAGGGAAAAAGGAGTTGGAGGAAAGCTGCCATAGAGCTCAGCATTTGCCAGTTAGTGACACAAAGAGCATATGAGCAGCCCAAGTAGTTTCAGTACTTAAAAAGGGGGGGGGGGCACTGCAGCAGTTCTTGAAAAGTATTGATTTTTTTTTTTAATGGCTTCTACTGCAAAGTAATATATTGCGTGCTAGACAGCCACGACTTGATCACTTGCCAGCATCTTAATTCTCTTTACTGCTTGGCAATATTGAATTTGCTGGGTCAGGAAAAAATTCAGAGTTCACAGCTAACCTGTAATTTTAGCTCAAAGTAAAGTGCCATTTTTAACAATTAGAGCTTTTCTAGGTAAAGCCCCTATTCCTGCTGTAATCTCCTCGTATTTATAAATCAAAGGACAAGAACTTAGGCATTTGCGTAGAATTAGGCCATCGTTCTCAGTCAATTCTGGTTTAGAACTGAAATTGTCTGAAGGCCTAGCTCCCCTAAAACAAAATTTCTGCTCTTTGTCAGTGCAGGAACTGGTAAGTTAAGGGGTGTCTGGACTGAGGGGAGGGACAGAAGGAGCAGGGTTGAAGAAGCACTAATATTTTAGTTGACAAAAATGTACATACCTTAGTAAGAAATGAAAGAGCAATTGTTAAAGGGGAAGGGCTTAGTGGTGAGTTTTACATCTTGCAGCACATGAGAGTGGCTGATTCCAAGGAAAATGTGATGTTAATGCGTTCTCCCCGCCAGCCCGTGCCCAGATTTTGTTCAGTGGGGGAGGGTGAATGAAGTGAAGCAAGCTACAACAGCCTCCAATTTGAGAATTCAGATACCCATGAACATGAAGACCAAAAGTCACAGGTGATGTTGTAACCAAAAGGCAGATGGAAGAGTGCAACGAGAGCAGGCAGGACTCGAGGACTGAAGAAAAAGGGAAGGGTTAAAATGATGTTTCTGAGACAGTTTATAGATCACAACAGCAGCAACCACGGGGCTTGTTTAAAACAAGCAAAGAAACCACGCTTTTGTCATGCCAGGATGAAGCCCAAGCAGATGACGTGAGAGGACATGCAAAGCTAAGCTAGAGGATGAAAAGGGCAGAGTATTAGAAATGCAGAATTCCCCCCACTCACTTGTGATATCATAAACAACAACTGCAACAGTGGAGTCACGAATGTAGCTAGGAATCAAGCTCCTGAACCGCTCTTGACCTGCTGTGTCCCATAATTGCAACCGTACCTAACAAAATCAGTCAAACAAGCAAGAAAAATAAGAAAAAAGGTCAAACCCAGTGCAAAATACCTACTTGTGATATCGTAAACTACTACAGCAGCAGCAGAGTCACGGATGTAACTGGGAATGAGGCTACGGAAACGTTCCTGACCCGCAGTATCCCACAGCTGCAACCTGATCTGTGGGTGGGAGAAAATTAAAAAAGCCAAACTGCCACTAAAAATAAAAGAGTAAATAAATGCTTTACTTTTTCCAAAAAAGCTAAATGAAAAGGATAAACTCATGCAGGAGATGCCTGGGGACTGGGAGCAGCAGGATACCGTCTGCTTAAAGCAATCTCTCCCGAGGGACAGTAGCAGCCAAACTGGGGGGTGCAGCTAGCTCAGCTTCCCAAAAAATGCTTCCCTTCCAAAAGGGGAGGGGTGGAATGGCTCAGCTTCCAAACTGAGAGGACCAACAAGAAAGCTACGGCTGAAGTGATGGAATCACCATCCCTGGAGGTGCTCAGAAGCATGTGGATGTGGCACTTGGGGACGTGGGGCAGTGGTGGCCTTGGCAGTGCTGGGGAATGGTTGGACTTGATCTTGGAGGGCTTTTCCAGCCTCAGTGATCCTGTGATTCTGTGAAATGTTCACCTGCAATTCTCCCTACACCAGAGTTTCATGCTCTGCTCTCCGTCCTCAGGACCCACACAGGCAACCTCCAGCAGCATGGAGGATGGTTGCTGGTGGAAAAGCTGGGAAAGCTACTCCTGTCAGTTTTTCAAGGATAAAATGCTCTTTATAACTCTAAACTGCAAAGTAACATGCACAGAGAGGCTGAATGGCTCTTACCAGCAAGGTTCTGGAAGAAAAGGCAAGACACACTAAAAGCAACATGTATGGCAAGGTGTGTAAGAGCCAGCTTGTCCATGGAAAGCACATCTCATCCCTCAAGCACTTTCCATGCAATCCCATTTATTGGGGGTTTATCCAGTACCATTTATTGGGGGTTTATCCAGTACCATAAGCTTCTGCAGCACTGCAGTTTTGTTTCTGCAAATAGCTCAACTGAGGCTGAATTTCTTAATTAAGAATCTGAGCTCATTTTAAACCACAGCTTTGCTTGCACAGAGGAGTGATTTCACTTGAGGAGCTAAGACCGCACCAAGCTAAGAAACGAATCTCATTTGTGAACTCATCAGAGGCCACCTTCTTTTCAAAAGAGGAAGAAGATGGAGCCAGCTATTAACTGGCCACATCTGGCAATCTGTATTTTACCTTTCTGTTTTGTGGCATCAAAAACTGAAGGGGTTAAGCATGGTTCCCCTTTCTCCAGATTCCCACCACCATTCACCCCTCAAATTATCTGTATCATCTCTTTTCTTCAGAGAGGATGACACCAAAGCACCTTGTGCCACTCCCAAACTGCACCCGAGAGCCCTGCACACATGAACCAAGTGATGATTCCCCATTCCCCACTTCCCATTCCCCACTGCTGTGTCTCCACAGCACTTGTCAGTCTGGAAGCAGCTGGGAAATGAAGGCTCAGCCTGTGCTTCCAAGTGATCTCAGAAGTGTGGGCTGCACAAAACCAGATGCTGGTCCTCATTCCTACTGTTCAGAGAGAAGAGCAACAAAATCTTACTCACTGTTCGATCCTCCAAGTACATGGTTTTTGATAAGAAGTCAATGCCAATTGTTGCCTGTAAAGAGATGAGAAAACCAACAGCTCTTAAATGAAATGTCAGAACACCTGCAGTGATTCTCAGGGGAGCAGCAGCAGCTGAAAGAGAAACAGCTTGGGTTTCTTATTCTTAAGATACAACTCGATTCAATAAGCAATTTGTTTAATATATCACAACTAGAACAATTCCTTAAAGCACAAAAGGCTCTAAAGCTCGGCTTCAGTTCATGCATATTGACAGTTTAATCCACACATTTATTTGGGTAGCAGCAGGGATTTTTATGCATGTGACAAATTGGTGTCCCTCAGCTCAACCAGGATATGTGGGCACATTGTCTTCTTCCCAATTGCCAAATATCTCCATGGATCTTCACTTTCCCAGGCAGATTAAGGCACACACCTACATGATCCCTAACAACCACTACAGCTTGGTTTGTCCTAAAGCAGCAGCATAACTGCACCCAAATGTCCAGACACCAGTGGGAGTTTCCTGGAGAACATCCTAATGGCAGTGGGAAGCCATTCCCCTTGTCCTGGCACTCCAGGCCCTTGTCCCAAGTCCCTCTCCAGCTCTCCTGGAGCCCCTTTAGGCCCTGCAAGGGGCTCTGAGCTCTCCCTGGAGCCTTCTCCTCTCCCAGCCTGTCCTACCACGACACAGGGAAGCAGCAGTATCAAGGAGTGGATTCCAGTATTCCCTACACCCCAGACTTTTACTAAAAAACAGATCTTCTATGATATGTTACATATGGTGCCACAGCACAAGGGAAATCATTCCCAGCATGTCCATGGAGGGGAATCACTCCTGGTAAAATAAACAGATCCAATTGCATGGTTTTATTTCAGGTGTTTGGGTTTCTGACACAGTACAGCAAGTTCTTGTTGATAAGACAGAGGGACACAGCTGAACTCCTCTCATCCAGCATCAAGCAAAAGGAATCCAATGCACAGCACGGATTTTATTAAATGGCAGCTTTCTATTTTTAACAGCTGAACATAAAAACCCATGTTCAAATGATAGGTTTCAGAAAACTACGCATTCAGAATCTGCCAGAAACGTGCAGAACAAGCAGATCGTCCCTGAACTCCCCTCCGGCTCCAGTTACCCATGATCAGGGTGTGATGTGCACTGGCATTAAATACTGGGCTCTGAGGGGTCTCTAGAGAATCCTGGGCATCCAAAAATGTCTATTTTGGCAATGTGATTTTGGCCAAATTCCTGGAACTTTTGTGACTGATTCCTTCTTCCAGCTCCAGCACAATAGGAGGTATGGCCCCACCTCAGTCACGACTCCAGGAAAACCGAGGGGTTTGGTTGAATGGCTCTGACCCAAGTCCATTAACGCCCAAACTGGGCAGGCAGCACTGATGCCTAAATCCAAGTTATCTTGGAAGCCCTTAGGATTTCTCACTGTTCTAAGTGCCACTCACTGATTTTGCAATCATTTAATGTATTACAACAGACCACCTCTCCTGGCGACACCCGTATTATCCTAGAGCACATAGGGTCAAACCTCCTCAAGGAAGAACTAGGACACAAACTCCGTAAGGAAAAGGAGCAGTCCTAAAAGAAAAAACACTGGGGGGGGGAAAAAAAAACCCAGTTTAAATAAAAGAACTGCCTTCAATGTCCATGTAATTACAGTGGGAGGAATCAGCAAGGATGTCTGCTGCCTCGGGAGCAGTGACGTGTGCTCCAGCCCTCCCACACTATGGAAGCGTGCCTCTTCCCACAGCTCAGGGAGAACTTCCCATCTCGTTTTTCCTAGCAGCAGCAAGGAGGAATTACTGAAGGAGGCAGGAGGGAAATCACTCAGTTCAATGAGATCCTTGGGCAGACACTGAGGAATGGGAGAATCACGTTTTCCTTTTTTTTTTCTTTCTTCTATTACCTCCTCCTCCCACCCCCCTAAGAAAACCTTCCCAGGCACCAGGGAACAGATTTTTCTCAGTTTCGTGTATCCAGAACATCACCAACTGTAACCAAGTCATGAAACAAGTTCTGCTTGGAGGAGATACACTTTAGGAAACTGAAGTACTTTTATATCTTGCCACATTTTGAGCTCATGCTAAATTCTGGCAGTGGGCAACAGTGGGCAACTGTTCTCCTGGATTGCACAGTGCTAATCTGTAAAATTGTTTTCTAAACTTCCTACATTTTCCTTTTTTTTTCACATTTTATATGATTTTCTAGCTTGTGTCAACTTGTTGTTTAAAAGAGCTGGGTACCTGCTATGTTATCCACACACAGGGATTAGATCTGTTGATGGTCAGGTAGAAAATGGTGGATAAAAAACCCTTAGCAGACTTAACAACTGCTATTCCC
The DNA here is from genome assembly GCF_000738735.6 of Corvus cornix cornix. Taxonomy (NCBI): domain Eukaryota; kingdom Metazoa; phylum Chordata; class Aves; order Passeriformes; family Corvidae; genus Corvus; species Corvus cornix. Next base: position 1,089,672 of record NC_046332.1, on the reverse strand, counting down.
TGGCTGTGCCTCGGGTATTCCTTTAGAACCACAGCTCATCCTGCTGCAAGCAGCAGATAAACTTCTGGAGCAGAATCCAACCCAGAAGTGCCACTCTGGCAGGTGATTAAGATCTTACAATTGGGAATTCCATGGTCAGTGCCCCAACTCTTATGGAATGACTTTTCCTGCAATGGAAGACACAGCAGCAGAGGAGTCTTACACAAGACAAAAATACTGATTAATTTACCTGGTAGGTGTTGTCAAAGCTGTCATACATGAACCTGGTGATCAAGGAAGTCTTCCCCACTAAAAGAAGAGAAAAAACCATGGATTCAAGGACCAATTTCAGAGCAAATTTTAAGCAAGTCATTTTAAAAGGGTTTACTGTGTCCAACAGATCCATAGTGTGCACTTAAACTTCCCTCAAGGACAAGAGCAGTTATTTGACTTTACAATTGTAAGGTCACTTATTTTTTCGGTATCATTCCCAAGCATCAGTTTTACTCTTAAATATTTGTGATTTGGGATGAAAATTAATTTCGTTGCTCCATTTTCTACCAAGTCATTCAGTAATTTTAGTTGAACTGAATGAATTTAACAGCCCCTACAACTAATTATTAACAACAAAAAGCTCTTCTCACTCATAAAATACGGGAATTATTCACTTTAAAACCCCACCATCCCCACAACACTTATCTTCTTCTCCTCTAAGACCAAACAACACAGCTGAGCTGGGCCAAAGCCTAACTCATACTTCATAGGGTTTTTCCTTCTCCTCCATCTTCACCTGGAAGGGATCAGCAAGATACACAGGAACTGGAATATCTCCAGCTGCCTCATTTTGATGTGTATAAATCCTCTCAACTGTAGGCCAGTTATCTGGGAAGCAACTGAAGTTCCTCAAGGCTACATCTCCTCCCAGTGTTCTTTCCAACCTCCCTGCAGCTGGAATTTGCCATCTCCCACTGGCAGAAGAGAGGAACTGTGTGACTTGTGTCGGATCCCAAACACTGCTGGTGCAGATAAACGGCAGGAAGAGTGCACAAGGCAGAGCTTGTGTTCTCCAGGCAATACTCCAAGGATTTTAGTTCTTTGCCCGGGTGACCACCCAGTGAACACAGGGATTTAAGGCAAGATTAAGGTCCCTTCCAACCCAAACCATTCTATGATTTCTGGGGTGAGTTTTGGGGGGTTTTGTTTGTTTGTTTTAAATCTTAACATAAGAGTGTCACCAAAATCTCCAGTATCCCAATTAAGCGGCATTTTCATCTTCAGTGAACTCTGAAAAAGGACTAAACAAACAGGAACCCAGCAGACAGCCTTAGAGAGATGAGATCTTCCCAAGTCAAAATCTGCATTCCCACATGAATTTCTAGCATATTCTGCTCTGGAGGCAGAGTCAGGTTTCCCATGAAGCTAAAAAGCTGCCTTCACAAAGGTAGAGCAAATATTCCCTTCTCTGAGTAGGTTTTCGGAAGCGGCGCATCCCAGACGGGAATGATTCCCGAATCCCTTACTCAGATTTGTCCCAAGAATGTGCTGAACAGCTCGAGCTGGTGCAGGACAGACAGCCACAGGCTGCTGTGAGGGGAGGAGGGATTCATTCCAGACCCAGTGACAATCCTCAGGAGACACAGACAAGCAAACCCAATCCCTTCCCGCTGCAGCACAGGCTGAATCCCAGGAACTGATTTGCAGCGTCACAAACAAGCTGGTTTTCCTCACGTGGCCACTGATGCAAATAGGCACATTTAATTCTTCACAGGTCCAATCTCACCCAGGAAATCATCTGCTTTGGTAACTCACGACCCCTGAAGGACAATGAAGTGTTCCAGCAAATTCTTCCCTTCTGAGTGACATGTCTTGGACAGGGTCTGACCACAGACTACAAAATATGAAAATATTCCGTTTATTCCTGGAACCTCCCTCCCTACCCTACCTTCACTCATTTCACAAAAAGAGGGGGGAAATAAGGTAATGCTTGGCTTGTTTATATTTAAATATCTGCTTCAACCAACATTTGGAGAGAGCATCCTAATGGACTTAGTTCCAAGACATTTCTTCTCTGAACAGACCCAGGTTTATGTTGACAGGCACCAGATCAAGTTGGTATTAACACCAACTGCTCACAGTTTTAATTCCATGAATACTGAGGCATTGCCATTCCTCCTTTTAAAAAACCCAAATGGATTCCTTTTAGAAATCCTGGCAGGAAAGAAAGCCCACAGTTCCCACTGTATCTCTAATTTCTGTTCCGCCTTGCTGGCCATATGTTTCTCGAATTCCCAAAAGGCATTAATTTGGGAGTGATTGCAAGCAAGGGAGAGGACAGAATCAGAATTTGAATTCATCTTGGAAAATGCCAAAATGACCTCAGGAGGCAAATGAAGCTCAGCAGGGAGAAGCAGAACAAGGTAGTACACAGAGACAAGAACAACCGGCTGCTTAAAATGCAGATGGGAAACAACTGGATAAGTAATCCAGGGGTTATAGCCCAAGGAACAGATAAGACACTCAAGACTTCAGCTTTGTTTCATTAAGATGTTGGTTTGGGGTTTTTTTTTTAATCTAGTGAGTTAATTTAATCTCTTGGAAAAATTTCCACACACGAGTACGTCCAGGGCAGCATTAGTCAGCAATGCAATATCCTTTAGGCCAAAATATCCCTGGTATGCTACTGGAACAATTCCAAGAAAAAGGTCAGTATCACATCCTTGGAGGGACAGAGGTGGGGGAGGAAGTGCTGGGAATGGGGTTTGCTTTGACTGGAGCAGGGAGGAGGGTTCTGCTGGACACACTGACAGCTGTGCTACAGGAAGCCAGGGAAAATCTCAAACAATTCAGGAGCTGAGAAGGAACTTTTTGGCAAAAAAACCAGGCAGCTTGCATAGCTCACAGCAACCAGCTGAAAGGTGAGGGGCAGAAGTGACTTACTGCTCAGGAAAAGTTGTCTGCAGCCACTTTTCCTCTGTAGATCAAGATCTAACAGCTAAAAGCGAAGTCCAACCACAATCCGAGCAGAAGGGCATGGAACTGGGAAATTGAGGCAATTAAACTCTAAAATAACTTATTCAGCTGGGCAGTGGACTCTCCTCCCTTCCTTGGCACGCAGAGTTGTCAGATGTCATTCCACTCCAGGAATTTACATCTAAGGCATCCGAGAGTGTTTTGAAGAGGAGGGAAGCCAAGTAAATAAGTGATTAACCAAAGAAACCGTTTGTTTCGACACTGCACCTGAACATCAGTTCTGGACATTTTTCTGTCATTAAGAGGCTGAACAACGGCTTCACCAGATGAGTTCTTGGCTCCTTCCAACTTTCCGTCCAACAAAATCTCCACATCAAACAGCTCCTAATCACACAGCTGTGCCTCAGACACCACTGCTTAAGTGCTGTGATTATAAAATCCTAGGTTTTGGGTTGGAAGGGACCTTGAAGACCAGCTCATTCCAACCCCCTGCCATGGGCAGGGACAACTTCCACTATTCCCAGCTTGCTCCAAGCCCCGTCCAACCTGGCCTTGGACACTGCCAGGGATCCAGGGGCAGCCACAGCTGCTCTGGGCACCCTGTGCCAGGGCCTGCCCACCCTCATAGCCAAGAATTCCTAATATCCCATCTAGCCCTGCCCTCCGGCAGTGGGAAGCCATTCCCTGTCCCTCCAGCCCTTGTCCCCAGTCCCTCTCCAGCTCTCTTGGAGCCCCTTTAGGCTCTGAGGTCTCCTTGGAGCCTTCTCTTCTCCACATGAACACCCCCAGCTCTCCCATCCCGGCTCCAGAGCAGAGGGGCTCCAGCCCCCAGAGCACCTTCTATCATCTAATTATCAATGTACACTTCTGAAGGGGTCCAGCTCCAACAGGAATTTTTAAGCTCGGATCTGACTTGTTCAGATGGTTTTCTTTGGCTGGGTCAGCTCTGGAAGAATCTGGAGCTGGTGGCTCCCATCATGAACTGGCTGCTCACCCCATCCACATGAATTCTGGAAGGCTGCAATGTTTTCGTATGTTCTGGGACAAGAAGTCGGCTGTTCTGATATATAAAATTAGGAAACTCCTAAAAGGCAAGGTTTGATCACTGGTTCAGCACAGAAACCAGCAGACACCCACGAACACCAACACCCTCCCAAACACCAACACCCTCCTGAATCAGCAACTGAATTGTGGCAGCAAACAGCCACGTGTCCAAACATGATTGAGTTAAAAGATGGGAAGTCGTGAAGTTCCTATAAGTGGAACTGCCATCAACCAGGAGGGGCTAAATTCCAAGCCTTCAGCTCACAGAGTCACCCTGATCAATACCCTTTGTCTGGGAGCCTTGAGCCACTGCCTGGCAGGGATTTCACAGAGAGAAGTCAGCTGCAAGATGGAATCAATACGCTGATCTCGTGCTTCCAGCCACTTTGATCCGACAGCAGCCGCTGGAGAGATTCCAAGGTCGTTCCATCTGATTCTTGCAGGCTGCCTTTTTCCTGCTCCTGGGGAGATCTGTGTGTCCAGCAGCAGCCCCCAGTACTGACACTGATTCACGGTGGGCTCCCACAGCTCCCACAGCTCCCGCAGCCCTCGGTGCCGGCGCGTGCGGAACAGCCCCGGCTGCAGCGCTCTGTGCCGGGCACTCTACCGAGGCACTGAGGAGGAGGGCACAGACCCATGAGAGAACACAAATCACCTCCCTGCCAGCATGGGATTAGAAGGTCATTTGTTGCCAGAGTCTGCAAAGGGCTCAGGCACCAGCCAGGAGTGACCTCCAAGGAAAAGTAATTGGGACTGTGGCACTTGGACTGTGCAATGCACGAGGAGCAGGTCTGACATCCCCCTCTCATTCTCTTAGGCAGATCATACTAGAGATTCACATCTTGTCCATGGATTCTTCTGGAAAAGTCACATTTAAATTGCTGACTTCACCTAGTGGTCGTTTAGAACCTTCAAAGCATCAGCAACCAGGAAAAAAAACAAACCGAGAAATATTTGCAAAGCGAAATAACCTTAGAAGTAATCAACATGTCCTGCCTATTCAACTGGAAAACTGCACTTGGCCTCTCCCAGCTCTCAGAAGCAGCCTTGGCTAAAAGATCCAACCTGCTGAAAGCCAGAGGTAAAGGGAGGAAGATGAGGAAAGCCTTCTCCTCACAATAGCAGATAAATTGCAGTGTAATCCCAAAATTTCACTTGCCCTTCGCATGACTCCTTTCAGATTTGACTGAAGGATAAACCCCAGTGACACTACAACTTTCTTTCATAGATAAGCTCACCTCAAAATCTTCACTGGAATTATTTTGCTGGGAAAAAAACCAACCCAAGGCACCCAGAGGAAAAGCATTGCTAAGAACAATATACTGAATTATGAATGCCTCAAAACCATTTTTAGATTTGTGTTTAAAAAGAAGCCCCAAAAGGAAGATGCACAGAGTTGACTTAAAATGATCTGCATGAACCAGTAAGAGTATTTTTAGGTATGTCATTCCCAGCACTGGAAACAGAAATGCTGTATTAAAGTGATTAAAGCAGCTTCTTTAAAAAATAATAAAAACATCCCCCATCCTCCGCTGCTCTTTGCTGTCAAACTATGGAAATTTCACCTGGCTCCCTCCAAGCAAGAAACAGAACTCATTCATTATCCGAAGGCACTGACAGAGCCAGCAGACTGCATTCATCCAAGGAACTCTCAGTCAGGTGAAGTTTATCCCAGCCACAGTGAGGAACTCGGGGGATGGAATCCAGTCTAGTCCCACGGAGCAGAGGCAAAAGCCACAGTTGAGGAGGTCTCATCTCCTCACTCGAATTAAAGGATGTTTTTACCCTGATTTTTTTCCCTATTGATTGCACTCCTGCTTTGCTGTCAAACCTATTTTATTCTGCCATTTCTTTCCTGATGGGATATAAGATCAGACCAAAGGACCACCTGAGCCAATTCCTTGCAGTTTTAAGTCCTGAATAAATAAAAAATAAAAAAAAAAAATCAAGAAAAAATAAAACCAGTAAAAAGCCTGCAAGATATGAACCTTCTTGAAATCCATGCATGGACCACTCTAAGTAGAATAAACAAAATGGTTCAAACAGCCCCTTTTAAGATAATTTATTCCCAGCCTAGTTAAAGATCTAGGTTATAAATTATTCTGTCATCCTATTATACAGATGTGCTTCTTTAAAAGAAGGAATTTAAGATTCTGTTTAGGAAGTTAACATAGAATATCCAGAGAGTTACAGGGAAACAAGACCCACAAAAACATGGAACAATTTAGGTTTGATTATATACCACTTTTGTAGTTCAAGAGATGCTCCATCATCTTCTACCTTAAATACATTCCATTTCATTCCTCCCAGATAACAACTCACCCTGATTTTAGCTGATTCTGGGTTTGATACTCACTCCAAGCAGAACAAACAATGGCCTAGAGCTCACGGCAGAGATCAAACACGGAGATCAGGCAACGGAAATTAAAGCAGTGACAGCGAATCCGCCGGCTTCGGAGGGAGCGGAGCACAGGGAGCACCCTCTGAACACAGCGTCCCTTCAACACAATTCCAGCAGTTTTATTCCTTCTATTTTAGCAGCTGCTCCTCTGACAAAGGACATTTGCAGCTGCAATGCTTCCCACAGAACCACGGCCCGTGAGGACCTGCACACAACGTGCTGATGCCAAATATTGGTATTTAGGTATTTCTTTGGCAGTTCAGGACACGTTTTGGTCCATAAGGATACCTCTAAAAATGCAAAAAAAAAAAAATAATCACAGAACCTTTTTGGCTAGGAAAGCCCTCCAAGATCATGGAGTCCACCCATTCCTCCATCACTGCCAAGAACATCACTAACCCACGGCCCCAAGAGCTGCATCCAGAGGGCTTTAAATCCCTCCAGGAATGGGGATCCAGCAGCTCTCACAGGGCTACGAAACAACACCCACATGGCAAACCTCAGCCCCAAAATAAGCCAAAGCCCTTTCAAGAACTTACACACAGGCTGCAGAACCTGCTCCAACCTGCTCTGAACCTCCTCCAATGAAAAACAGCCACAAGGATGCTACTGGCAGGAGTTTGTCCATGACTGTTGGGGAAAGGAGGACAGGCAGCAGAGCAACCACATCTGAAAGGGGTTTTTGGCAGTGTATTCGTGGAGGTTTTATGGTATCCTACCTCGAAAAGGAACTCTAGAAAGGCAGACACAATCAATAACAATGTCAAACAACTGCAGCTGGCCTTCTTAAACCAATGAATCCCTGCCAATCCTTTATTTCTTTTCAGGTCACCACCACAACAAAGCTTTTCTTTTGCCTTTTAATTAAAAGCACTATCGAAAACTGTTTGATACAGTCCTGGATCAATTACTTTGGCTTCAGGGATTGCTGGCAGGCTGGAGCTCCGAATTTGAGAATCGCTGGCCTGTACCCACAGAGCAGGGGAAAAAACACACAGAAATTCAAGGACTGGACGTGGAGGATTCCCAGAGCAGCCTGTTCAGCCTTGGTGAACTACAGGGAAAGGTGGACTTGGCCTTTCCCTGTTTTCCATTTCCATTTGTTAGCCAGCAGTTGACAAAGCCCAAAGAAGTAACTCCTCACAGCCATCACCACAGTTATTCAGAGACTATTTATAGCAGAAACAATCAAAAATAAAAACTCTAGAGAAACTGACTGGACAACATGAGAGACTTTTGGAAGTTCTGGATTACTTCAAGGTAATCCTGAAGCATATGGATGCCCTGGAAGTGTCCAAGGCCAGGCTGGATGGGGCCTGGAGCAACCTGGGATAGTGGAAGGTCTCCCTGCCCATGGCAGGGGATGGGACTGGATGAGCCTTAAGGTCGCTTCCAATCCAAACCATTCTGGGATTCATGAGAGAATGCTGAGCCTCTTAAAATTAATTTATTTCCTTAAAACACAGGTTTTAACCCCCTTCCAGATGATCAGTAACAGCACTGTCCCAGTGCTCCACACAAAATGGAGATGAATTTAATGAGATGCAGCATGTGATCAATGAACCAGTGGAATAACCAAACTGGCCTCTTTCCTTTGCCCTCTGTACACAGCCCTGAGTATTTTAAAGTACTGAGAGATCCTGAACAAAAAGTTGATTATTTGCTCATTGTAAATTCAATTTCCTTTATCCTTACAAAAATTCTGTCTGGATTGGACTTTTCAAGGCAAGATGAGACAGTTTTATTAGAGCTGAAGGTGGAGAGATGAGTTTTACTCATTCAATGAAGCAAGAAACAGCACAGCCAGAATTTTGCTGCTGAGGAAATTTCCATTTTCCTTTTACCCTGTGACAATCAGGTGCCTTGAACTTCAGTCAGCTCTTTGTGATGGGAGAATTTCTGAGCAAAACCTTTTAAAGCCTTAACATCCCAGCAATTCCCAGCAACTTCCCAAAGCAGAAAGTGTGACATCAGCCTTAGCTCCCCAGCCAGCCGTCAGCACTGGTAAAAAAAGCTGCATTTAGCAAACTGGAACAGACCCTTAGCCAGGGATAGGAGCCTAAATGGATGGTGGGAAGCTCACATGAATATTTATGAGTGTCTGGTGCAGAGCAGCAGGAAGGGAAGCATGGAGTGGAGTGAACTGGCATGATGTAACAGGGAATAACAAGGAATGACACCTACCCAGCAGATGAACACACTGAAAGCTGTTCTGGGAATGGCTGGGATCATCTGCAGCTCGTTCCCACGTGCTGCAAGAACAGGGATACAAAGGAAGGAGCCAAGCCCTTTGCACAGGAGCACCATTTTAAACTCTAAGGATGGGAAGAGCTGCCCTGATCCTGCATTTCACATGCTTTTCCTTCCCAAGACAAGGTATAACTTGATTTTCCTGAGTTACACCAAAAAATATCTGCTCTATTTGTTACAGCCCCAGGAAAACAGGGAAGTGCAGCTCCTCAGGGCTCAGGGAAATGTCGTCAAGCAACACCAGAGCTGTTTGTCACCAAGGAGGCCAAGATTCAGCCCTTCTCCCTGGCCAGCACCAAAGGCTCATTTGTAACGGCTTCTAAAAGAAATTTGTAATACTTATTTAAAGCCATGCTAAAAATTAAGTTTCACACACATTTGGGATTGTGTTTTAAAGACCTGCCCTTGCTACTGAGAAGGAAATACAAAACAGGATTTTGTCACAACCCAGATGTCATCAGAGCAAAGGGGTTTTACTTCAAGTCAATCTCTCTGGGCAATAATCCATGGAAACATGAGTTTTCACGCCTGCCCCTTCCTGTCAGGCACTTCCATCATTTACAAAAAGGGACCAATTACTCCCTTATCTACAACAACCAGTAATCAAATGATTAACACTTCAGTAACTGCCTTATAAAAAAGATGACTGTGAAAATATGTGTTAGCCTGAAAAGCTCATTAATTCTCATTCACTGTTCTCTTTGGGTACCTCAGAGCATGTTCACCGTGTTGTTTTCTACAATAATTCATCCAAGACAGAAGGAAATGGAGGCTGATGCACTTTTCTGACCTATTAAGTGTTTTTTTCCCAGGGTGTTGCTGCCAGGCATGTAACTCCACTCCCCCACTTTTCAGTCAAATTCAGTACAATGCAGAAATCAAGGATTTCTTTTCTCTCTTTCCAAGAGATGCTTTCCAAAACCTACCAGTTCAAGGCTGGTTCATGTCTTCAAATTTGAAGTTCTCAGCCTTGTTTTAGATTACATATACCCCTGGACAGAGACACACACTTGGGATTCAATCTAGCTGAACATTAGTCTCTGTAGCTAGGAATGCAGAGCTAGTTAAAGTTATTAAAAACCTGCTCTCTTTTTCTTTAAATGAGAAAATTTTCATTTTATTCCTAGTCTTGCAGTATACATTTTCCTGGTCTAATTCCTGCTGTACACTGCTGCAGTTTGCTTCAAGTATTTGGCAAGAGTTATCACAGAATGGGTTGAGTTGGAAAGGACCTTTAAAGATCATCCTGTCCATGCTCCCTGCTGTGGTTTTCATTCTGAATAGCTCAGGTGAAACTTCCCTTCCTCAAGGGAACCTGAACAGTATTTCTGCCACTGCAAAAGATGTGAGCAGACAGTGACAAGTGGGAAAGTCTCTTGTTCCTCATGGTCACATCTCACCTGGAGATTTCTCCTCCCACTCAGACAGCTGAGCTGGCTCACTGGTATTTACTGGTCCATCTCCAGTGGACAAGAAATTGCCTCTAAAAGGCGGAGCAGCAATTCTCCCAAAGGATCCTTCCTTTTACACAATCATTCCCAGGCATACTATGTAAAAACCCAGGAGGGTTTTACAGCTGACAGCTACACATTGAAGGACAACCAGATAAAAGCCTGCTCTGCCACTGATCCAAGTATTCAGTGCCATATGGATGTATTTTATGCAGTCCCTGGGCATTTTAAAACCAGCAAGAGAAGCAAAGAATTGTCACTTGTGTTTAAAGCTCAGCAGTAGCTAAAGGGAAAAGGAAGAGGCAGAAGAGAGTATTTTCTATTATCCATCTTTTTCTAAGGCAACATCAGGCTGTTTGCTGTCCTTAGGCAATTTAGAATCCTATTTTATTTAGCACTACACTTTTTTCCTGAGGGAGATGCCAGTTAGTTTTACCTGGTATCTCTATTTCTCAGATATAAACTAAAGCACAAGTTAAGACTGCTCATGACTGGCCCCAAAGTAGAAGGCACAGCCTGGACACATAAAGCTGGAAAAAGCTCCCCTTTGCACTTTGGGATGTGAAAGGATCACACAGATCAATAAAAATGTGTGGAGACTCATTTAAAAGTTTAATGACAAACTCAGAACTCTTTCCTGCTAAGCAAATCCTAATCAGCACTGGCAGAGTTGATAAAAGTAGAACAATATCCATGATTATTAATGCACAGGAAAGATTTCCTTTGGGATCTGCACCAAGCCTTGTGACAGGGACAAAAATACCCGGTGATAAATAGCTTCATTAACTCTTGTGGGTTTTGTCAGTAATTAGCAAGACTCTTCCTCCCAAAATGGGAAATAAATGAAAGAGCACAATGCAAACAAATCTTGTTCTGTTTGCTCAGTCACAGCCACAAAGAAATGAAACAGTAAAACCGGGTCAGCCTCTGGTTCTGTCTCGAAGTCCCACTTTGGAATTTTTTTAAACTATTAAGGTGCACACTGAAAAGTTTTCCTATAAAAACTGGGGTGTTTTTTACCATCCCATTGTACAAAAGAATAAACAAGAGGCAACCCCTCACTGCTGAACACGAAGGAGCAAATCTATTAAATATAATAATTCAATTACTCTGTCAATATAGCAAAATAAAAAAACACGGAAATGTTACCTCCTCAGCACAGCTATAAAAATTCATTTTAAAATCTAAGCCTTATGTTCTAGAGATGAAACCTCTTGTCTGGTTTTCTGCAGAGGAATTCCAAGCCAAGCCTGTAACATAACCAGCGCTATTTTCACAGTTTCAAAGGTTTCCAAAAGCAACAGAGCCAAAACGAGCATCTCAAGCAGAAGACCTCCAGGCAATCCCAGTTCTCCTCCCTCACCATAACACCAAGCCCCTGGGAAGTGACACAATGCCAGGTGAGGAGCCAGACTCCCAGTTTTCTGTTGGAGGGAACAGCTGTCACCTCTCATGTTCAGTGCTCAATCTCCCATCATTTCGTACAGAAGGGGCAAATATGCTGCTTAAATATGGCTGAAGGTAACTGAGGTCTGAAGAAGTAAAGTCCTGCCCATTTCTGAATGCTGGGTGGGTTTTTTTAAATTTAACTGAGGTTAAACTGGTGTGGAAGTTATGAACTGTCTTCAACTTCCTATAGCCAAGCAAAGTAGTTTTGACTTGGAGGAATAGCCTTGGAATGCTGGAAAGAGCTGCAACCAAAATGCTGCAATGTGGTGAATAAAACATGCACGTGAACACCTGGAACAACGGGGAACAGCAGGAGCAGGAAGGGAATCTCACAGTGTGGTAAATGTGGTTTCACTCAAATGAGGAAGAACAAACCCAAGATAAGGTAACCAGAAGATCAAGATTTGCAGTAATTCCGCAGATAAGGAAAACAAAAGAACACGGAGACACAAGAATTTTGCCCAAGCCATAAGGGATGAGACAAAGCACCTAAAGGAAAGGGCCCAAACAGTTTTGACTCCTAACAGGCACAGGACAAGTGGCACAAAAGCATGGAAAACCCAAGCCATGATGAGCATCCAGTTGCGTCCCATCCTGTGTCAGAGCATCTGGGCAGAAATCCCGGCCCCTTGTAGGACAGGGATCAGAGTGGATACTTAAGATCTACTCTACAGTGACTGTGAGGGAAATTCAGATTAGGATGCCTTTCACTTCCATGCAGATGAGTTTAAAACCAACCAGAGAACAGGAATTGTGGATGATACACTCACGTTTTCATGGATATTAAACTTGGTTAATTAACTAAAGGGCACTCACAGGCCACCTTTACATTTCAGACACTTCTGTGCAGTCTCTCATTACTTGCCAGGAATGAAAAAAACGCCAAAATTTACAGACTCACGAGGATATTTTTTCACCACAGCCTGAGGATTTTGCTTTCCTTCATATCTTACATAGTTAATTTTTAAAAAATAGTTTCCAAAGAGGCTTCAAATATTCTCCAAAGGACTTTATCTTTACTGCTCACGAAATGCCTCAGAACCCTCAGCCATAAACATTGGTAACACAAAGCAGCACTTCACAAAACTATCACAACACTTGGAAATACTGTAAAGCTCATCCCAGGGATCTTCTGACCAGGTGTGGATGACCATGGAGCTAAGAAGGAAGAAGGAAGATTTAGTAGTCCAGATGTCCATGTGATCACAGTCTCTACCCAAAACTTCTTAGGAGCAAGGCACAGCAAGTGGAGGAAGGAGCTCTGGAGCTCTGAGCTGTGACATTTACTATTTCCTTCTTCCCAAAACAGCCTGCTCATTATTGCTCCAGTAATCCCAACAGCACCACTCCAGATAAACATTGTCTTAGCAACTCAATTTTTGGACAAAGTATCAATTTTGGATTGCGGTGTTTGAGTTGAAATTTCAGAACAATTCAATTTTGTCCCAGGTTATTACAGCTTTGCTGCGAGCACAATGCGACAAATTAAATGGTTTTAGAGACACCTCCAAATATTCTATTCTATTCTATTCTGGCCCACTTGCTTCTCACACAAAAATTTGACCTATTAAGTTTCAGAGCCCAGTATTGAAGTTTTATTGTTGTCATGCAAGGGTGGCTCAATATTCACTTTATATATGACAGCAGTTAAAGCCCATGGGGGTGAAGTCACTTTTTGAAGCATCTACTGCTTCCAGGCTCTATCATTCCAGCACTCCATTAAAAACCAGTGCAGGACTGCGCTAAAACCCACCAAGAGGCCTTCAGTAATTAATCATTCATAAGATCCAATTTTTACATCCCAGTACTTTATTTTTAAATACCTAATTATCTGCTTGTAAAAGGCTTTAAAGATATAAAGTGCTACATATGGAGATCAAAAGTAATCAAGCCACTGTGGACAGACATTATGTTGGGAGGGTGGATTTGCTCGGCCAGGAGTGGTTCTGGGAAGTGCAAATTCCACATGGGCAAAAGAGGAAGGAGCCAAGAGCTCCTCCATCACCTGAAGCACAAGAGATCCCTTCAACTGATTTCCAGATTTACAGCCACTTTAAGTTCCCAATTTAAGTCAGAAACTAAATGCTATCGAACCATTTTGGAAAGAAGGAGCAGACATTGAAAACGCAATTATGAATTTCTGATTTAAATACCTTTACCACAGAATTTGTTCCCATAACAAACCATATTCATGGGCAGTTTAGACAGAAATCTGCATTAAATCCTCAAACAGAACAACGTTTTCCAAAGTAACTTTTGTTAAATAAACTGTAAATGATAGGCTAATGCACCGTCTAATATGGAAACTCTCTCCTGGATTCCTCAGAGTTATATTCCTGAGGCAGGAGAAGGGAGGCAGCAGAGAGCAGCAGGGATAAAACTGGCAGCCACCTGAGGATGCCTTTCTGAAGGGAAGCATTCCCTGCTTTGAGCACTGAGCGCTATCCCAGCACAAGCTAAACCAGCCGACGCCAGCATCCAGCTGAGGGAATCCAGGCATCGCTTCCCTAGATCACATGCTAAATGGAGCCCTTGGAACAAGCTCCTGCTCTCTTCCCAAAGCTGTTTTGCCCTTGAAAGCACAACAAGCAATGCTAAGTCAGCCATTTCCAGCGAGGAATTAGAGAAGTTTCAGGAGACCTATTAGAATGCAAGGGATTACCATCCCCTTCCCTTCCCTCCATCATTTAGCCCAGTTAAATTTTGCCTAATGTTTCCCCAGCACTGTTATCCCACTGGCAAAACAAGCAAGTACTTCCTCCTGCTCCCTCCTCTCTTGACTACCTACACTGCCACATAGAAATTTCTGCTCTCTCACACTGTGGTGACAATTTTCCTGCCTGGGGAAAGGAGAAAAGGAAAAGAACAAAAAGAAAGAAAGGAGGAGGAGAAAAAGAAGAAAGGGAAGGAGGAGAAAAGGAAGGGAAGAAGGGGAAGAGAGCTCCATATAGCATCCTCCTCAGCAATTCCATCTGATTCCCACAACTGACCATCTCCTGGGCAGTGCTGGAAGAACTAAGACCTGCTCTTTCCACACAGGAGGTGCAGAACAGCTTCCACAGGAGCTCCCTCAAACTCATTCTCCAGGCAGACACACAGGTGAGTGCTTCTTCAGAAGTGAGCTTGGACAAGATCCTAAAATAATCCTGATTGACGGTCGATGGAGCCTGGCTTATGAAGAGGCAGCTTGTAGGGAAAAACCTGCCCAGAGTACATTCATTAAGCACAGCTCTCCTCCAGGCAGCTGCTGATCCGAGCTGACAGGGATGGCTGTGGAGAACACCTGGGGACCGGTGCAAAAATAACCAGAGCTGCACCAGCACACACGGGTTTGTCCACATGATGCAGCTCCCCAGCAAGGCAGAGGGAGAACAGCTGGTGTAAAATATAGGACACTGACACCAGGGCGTGTGCAAGGGCAGCACAGAATCCTGGGGTTTTGCACCAAAAAAACCCCAACCACAATTTATTTTTTAGCAACAGAAACCCAAACCGTGTAGAAACTGAGATCAGCACGGCTGAAGGAGCTGCAGGCTCTGGGCTCCTCAGACACCTGTATGGGTCCAGGCAGCACATGGCTACAAATCCCTGAAACGGAGGATTCAAGGGAAGCATGTCCTCACACCACACTATCTGTTTCTCCTTCACATCTCTGCTCCTGAGCTGTCCCAGCTTTCCTCTTGGGAACTGGGGCAGGACAGAGGCCACCAGACACTCAAAGCTCTTGCTGCCTGCACTGCCTGGGCTGCAAGTTAAGAACTCCAAGCTTAAAGCATCTTAAACCATTACATCAATTCCCAGCTTTTCAATGGGAAACTTCTCCTCTAAAATCTTCCTCTTTTCCTCTAAAATCTTCCTAACTGACCTCTCCACATGGAGTTTCAGCCAGCTGACAATAAACCCGTTCCTTCCCAGCTGTGCTTCACAAATGCCTTGGAAAGAGGTCATGCAGGGTCTGCAAACCCAAGGTCTGACATTCATCTATAAGAATTTTAAAAATAAAAATAGCTAGTCCTTAAAAGGTAGAAATTTGGTTCCAAATAGTAAATGGAACAAGTTTTGTTGGTGTTTTATTCTGATCTTTTCTAGATGAAAGGATATTTCAGAGAGAATTGTGGGGTTCAACTACAGAAAAAAAAATAAAGTGGTTATTTGAGAAATTGGGTTTGGAGTAGAAAATTCTTTAGAGAAGAATTATCTACACTCCAACTGGGATACAGTATCTTGAAATAAATACTCTCCTCCAGCAGTATTTTCCAGAAGAACAATTCCTTTCTATTAAGGACACATACTAGTTAAGTTCCTATTTAATTGTAATATTTACTCTCGAAGACTTGTTTCTAACTTGAGCAATTCATTGTATAAATGCACACAGAAAATATTTTGGGGTCTTCAGGCTGCCCTACCTAAAAACCAGCCTTAAGTGCACCACAGGGTTGGCTCTGGACTCAAGTTTTTAGGCAAGTAGCTGAGAAGCACCAAATCCAGGGGAAAGCACAGAGCTGTTTTGAGACATCTTAAAAACATCTCATGTAGAGGACACTGCTTCCCCTCCTCCACTTTCCAAAAGGTAAAGCTAAAAAGCCTTTGCTCTTCCTGGGATCTGGAACCAGGCAGGCAAAGGCAGATCTCACATCTCTGCCTTGCTCTCAGCTGTGCAAGGCTTGCACAGACAAAACATCAGCCACACAATTCCCCAGGGAAATTTTTCTCTAGATGGCAGGATTTACTGGAGGGAATGTGTAGTAATTCACACAAGGCTCCTTTTGAGTTTCCTAAAATCTCTCTTGCATTTTCAAGTGAAAATGTAAAATTCCTAAGGCCAAGGAATTTATTTTTAACTGTAAATTACTCACTGTGACAGTACAGGGTCCACCAAGCCTAGAAACACCGGCAATCTATGAGCCCTTTACATTTCAGCAGAGAGGGGGGAAATATTTTAACACCAAACCAGCTGATGAGTCAAGATTGGAAAAGCTTTTTTCACTGGGAAAAGCTTTTTTCAAGTCTGCTGTTGCACTACAGCATCCAAATAAAGAGGTCAATTTTATGGGACACAAGTGTTTGATCTGCCTACTGTTTATGCAGTGTCAGGGAAACAAAAAGCCATCCTCTTCTCCAAGTCACACTGTGGTTTAAGACCAACTAAAAACAAAAAAAAAGTGAAAGAATTACGGTCATGACAGTGGTGGTACAGCGGTGGATAAAAGCCACTCTGATGACTGTCCAGTGAAAAAACGTAACTCAGCTAGGGAAGAAAAATGGGAAGCTGGAAGAACAGAAAGAATAGGAACCTAACTATGATGTGAATACATAAATATTTAATATTAAGAGGCAGCTGGAAAAGCTGAGAAGAAATTACAAGAGCCAGTGAGTGAGTCTGGAAGTGAGGGAGTGGAATAGACCAACCCTGTGAAAACCTCTTTGTAAAGCACTACAAGGTCAGGAAAAAAAAGGAAAAAAAAAGGTTGGGATTTCCTTGTCATGATACTCCAACTGTCTTCAGCCATCAGCCCCTCCTCCAGCTGTGTCCAGCTGCTCTGCTGAAGGATTCACCTCCAGCATTATCCAAACCAGCAGCACAGCTCAGCTCGAGTAATGTCATCCTGGTTTTTATGTGGACACAAGTGATTTTCGGCCACTTGGAGTGAGCCAAGGACAAAATGCCCAAAAGCTTCTCCAGAAGCAAGCACAGGGAAGCGGAAAGGGAAAAAAATAAACAGGTACTATAGACAAGACAAAGAAGGCAGCAAACCTCTAGCATGAAGACCTGCCTAGTGCTGCCAAGGAAGGTCAAAAAGGAGTCAGAACTTCCTTTGAGAGACAATGTTCTCCATCTCCTCCACCACCTCACACATCCACTGGATGATTCCAGTGCTCAGCCAGTTCAGATTTCTCTGCTAAGCCTTCCTTCCATCAGGCCATTCAAAAAAATCTTCCTGTCACTGACATTAAGGGTTCTCACAGCCAATTCTGTACCAGCAGAGGAGGACAGGAATGAGTGTTTTCTACTCCCAGAAAAGGCAACATCTCCATTAAAAAAAAAAAGGAAGCTGCAGAGAAACACTTCTGCACTCTCATTAATCCAGTGATGTTTGCCCACTCCTGTGCAGCTCCAGAGCCTCTGCAGGCTCTCCAAGCCCCAACCTGTTAGCAGGAATTCTCTCTTCCCAATTCCAGCAGCAGCTACCTACACCCCTTGGCAAAGACCACACTGACAGGCATCTTGTCAATCCTGCATCAGTCACTGCTTGGAGCTTTGCCATGGATGCTGCACCCTCCAAGGACCCCTCTCCTTTTAGCTACACATCTATTCCAGCTTTAACCCCCCTTCGCTTTGTGTTGCACATATCAAGAACATTATGAAAATTAACTTGCTGTAACTCAAACCTAGACAGGGGCATGGACAGGAAGCACAGCAGGAAGCATTTAGTGGAATGGAATAAACTGGCCCCTGCATTAATTAGAGCAATGCTGGAGTGGGTTGGTTTTTTCTGCAGCAATTGCTGATTGCTCCTGAAGAAGCAAACCATTAAAGAAAAGTCACTTAGCAGGATAAATGGCACTCGTCTATATGGTGCAAATGTTAATATACAGAGGTTCAAAGGGTCACAATTCAAAACAGAGAAAAGACCAACTGAAAGTTAGGACATTTTCTCATTAGCAAGTTTAGCTGCCCCACCTGGTTCTGGCCACGTCTGAAGACCAAATACTGCTCATCAGTATTGCTCCAGTATTCCTTCCCAACCCTTTCAATTCTGGGAAAAAATGCTTTAGAGTTAAAGCAAAGCCTTAATTCTGTGTGTTGGTAACACCTACACATGTCTGGATGAGAGAACACTACGAGCCTGCGAATCTTGGAATAGCTGGGTGGCATCTCCAGGGGATACTGGCAGCTACTCAAGGCATGGAGACTCTTCCAAGTGAGCCCCAAAATCCCTGCTCATTAAAATGGAAGCAGCTGACACGGGTGACATCAGCACGTGCCTTGTGCTCAGCCAGGCATCTGCAGGCATAGAAGAAGCTCAGGTCAAGCAGGATTTGCTCCTGGAGTTCCCAGTTAGACTCCAAAGCAGCAAAGAGTGGCATTTCCAGCCCTGGTCTCTGTGATAGGACTAAAGGAAGAAGTGCCAGCGGGGACAAAAATGCCCTAGGAGAAGGAGAGGGCCTTTGGAGAACATCCCCTCTTAAACTGGTTCTAATCACTATCAAGAACCTCAAGGATTTTGTGTTTGCCTTCATAAAAATACTTCAAAAGTCAAACTCCAAGACACCCCAGGATGTGTTCCTCAGCTTCCTGTGTGCATGCTGTGACTAAACCAGTGAGGATCACACTGGGATGCCGCAGTCCAAGGGACTGGGAAAAGCACACCCTGGCACCCTGGCAGCACAGACCCATCCCGGTTTACAGCGGTCCAGCAGAAAGGACGCGCGAACTGCGAACAAGGAAAGGGAAGTTACACCCTCACTCTAAGAAGTCAAATTAATTAAATGCACTGTTGTGCTGGACAGCTGAATAAGGACTTCCTTCCCAACTGGAAGGCTGAACTCCTTTTTGCCAGACCCAACAGGAGGCAGCCAGAGGCAGGCAAGGGGCTTGACAACTCAGAGCTCACACCGAATTTATTTACATTTAGTTTCACACGATATTTGCTTCCCAGATTATCTTTTTTTTTATTATTGTCATGCACTAGGCTTCATTTGGATAAGAGCTAAATAGTACTGAAACACACAAAAAAGTCATTTTTTCCAGTTAATATCACTCAAATATTCCAGGACATGGTTTGAACATGGAAAATATCTGATATAAAATAATTGATGGAATTGTTCACTGTCCCTGGGCCTTTCATTATACTAGAGCCAGAAGAGTTGGGTTTATGCTGAGGGGAAAACAAAGAATTCATTTAGCTTTTCAACTTCGTGTGAGCTCAGCAAATAAATCAAGCAAAGAGACCTGAAAAATTTGACTTTCACTGCAAGTCCACATTTTGGCTGCTGTTTGTTTGCCAAGACACGCGTTTTTCATTTAAACTACTTCCATAAATAATTTATATTAACGTGTCAAACCCGTCATCATTTTGATGGCATCTGTAATTTTCAAAGTAGTGCTTTTATAGAAGCTCAGAAGCATCTAGATTGGAAAAGACCTCTGAGATCATCAAGTCCTTGATCAGCCAAGGGCTGGACTCAATGATCTCAGAGGTCTTTTCCTTGCTCCATACTAGGAGACATGCATCAGCATTTCCATACCTGTTCAGAAACATTCATACATCACAAGGTTACTGTTTTTACAGGCTACAGGCCTCACAGGTAAATTCTGGAGGTTGACTTGAAAAATCTGATGGTATTCATGTCGAGACAGCAAAGTGTGGTTTTTTCTGAGCCACGTTTCAAAGCACGTTTCAAAGCTGGTTTGTTTTGGTTGGGTGGTTTGGGGTTTTACAATCATTAGTGTACACAACAGGTACTTGTATATGCATGAAAACAACAAAATGCCTTTAAACATCTGGACTAAATTAGCAGGTAACTAAAAAGCAGCTATTTCCTCACAGGCTGATTACAGACGACAGATTTTTAACCATCACTGAAGCTGAGAAAAATGGCTATTGGCTCTCATAATTCCCAAATGCCACATCGCCTGCTAAGGTGGCCTCAGATGAGTTTCTCTGCCTTTGTTTCTCCATTAGTCCCACTTACAGCTTCAGCAAAAGCCTTCAGACATCTGCTCTGCAGAACCTGGATCCAGTGCCAGGTACCACCACCACCCCGAGAGCTGCAGATAGAAAATCCATTATGTCACATCGAGGAAAAAGATGATCATTTCCTTCCAAATCACAAATTATTTCGGAGATGCAGAGAGAAAAGCACAGCAGAGAGCAGAAAGGCACAGCTATTGCTCCTTTCAAGAACAGGCACAGCTCCTTCAGAGGCTTCCACAAATAGACAGGGATCAAAAGGCACCGTGAGAACAGGCACCGCAAAACACTGATGTCTTTTTCTCTGTGCTTCTTCCACACGTTGCTGGAGGAAGGGATTTTTCAGAGATGGAGAAGAGAAAGAAGAGAAATGGTGGAGTTCAAGACAGCGAGGAAGGATCAGACACCAAGCACATTGCACTGTGAAAGAACCCCAGAATGGTTTGGGTGGGAAGGGACCTGTCACCAACGAAGATGTTCGACAGTGCTGATCCCATCACTGACCCCTGAAGAACCCAGGTGAAGACTGAGGCAAAGCAAGTCCCTGAGTACCTCAGCCTTCTCCATATCCTGGGTAACCAGGTCTCCCGTTTCCTTCCGGAGAGACCCCACACTTTTCCTGGTCTTCCTGTATCGCTACAAAATACTTTCTTGTTGCCCTTGATGACTGGCCAGATTTAATTCTATCAGGGCTTTAGCTTTCCTAACCTCATCTCTGGCTGCTCAGACAATTTCTGTGCATTCCTCCCAGGCTACCTGTCCCCACTTCCACCCTGTACAGGCTTCCATTTTAGGTTTGAGGTTGTCCAGGAGTTCCTTGTTCATCCATGTAGGCTTCCTGGTGTTCCTCCCTCATTTCCCCTTTGTTGGGATGCCTTGCTGATATTCCACCTCCAGATGTGAAGCCCAAATTTCAGAACTCATGGAAAATTCATACAGTCCAAACAGAACCCCAAATATCTGGAGGCCCAGCCACAAGGAAAACCACATTAGGAAATTAACAGGAGGGAAGGGGATACGCTTTTAAACCACCAGTGCAACAAGGTAATAGCTCTCTGGAGTTTGTCAAGCTGAGAATTCCTTCGAAACAAGGGAGTTTTAGGTAGCACAGGGATGAGAGTGCGTGCCTACTGTGAGCAGCGTTACACCAGCCTCACGTTACACACCAAGCACCTGCAGCTCCCCAGTTATCTAATGAGACACATCACACTGCTCAGCAGTGCCTGTACCAACATCATTATGCAACAGAACAGCTCATTAGTGCTTTCCAAACAGTTATATTTCAAAAGTTATTACACTGCACTTATCAGTGGGTTTTCAATATTAAAAATCTCAGCTCCTGATAAAAAAAAAAAAAAACAAAACACAAGTGGCTCTAATTTCCTTCAAGATCTTATGCAGAAGTGCCAGCAGAAAGACAACAGGGAGCTCTTTTGCTTTCTGTACATGTCGGTGCCCTTCAGACCTGCTCGCCAATGAAACCTGCAATAGAAACTCACATGAGGAACAAATATTTCTGTTGAGATGCCCCAGCATCCAGTTCTGCCCACTCAATCAAAAAAAAAATCCATTTATTAAGAAGTAGAGGTGTTCCTATGCAAAGCAGAACTAAAATGGTTATTAATGTTTGAATGTGAATAATATTTACTGCAAGCTACCCCAACGTAGGTGATGTGTCCACTCCCTGATGTGACCCAGAAATCAGAATTCCTTAAACTTGAGGTATTAGGACTGATGAAAATCACCTGATAAAAGCAGATCAAAGGCAGTAAGAAACATACTTCCCCACACACAATAGCTCTATCTAATCCGTCAGCACAGAGCTCTCCCTGCCTTTTAGCAAAGATTAGCATTTTTAAAACTGCTAAACTCTGTATAATCTTCAATCATTGAGAAAAGTAATTCAATTAAGGAGAGTGCTGGTGAAGCTGCCTTCTTGCTAGCCAGCCAGTGCTGTATCCCTGTAAAAGTTTAAAAAAATAGAGATGGAAAGAGAGGAGAAGATTCTTCTGGCTGAGCACGGATGATGTTGCAGGCTCGTGATGCACCCACAGCACATGCAGCAAGTCCCCAGGCTGGGCCTGGGAGGGGCGTGGGGGACACAAACCCCAGAGACAAGGAGATTTTGGGGATCGAGGAGCGAGGAAAATCAGCATCTTAGCTGGGGAAAGCGCATCTGCAGCTAGTGATGAACAGCACGAGGCAGAGCCACTGCAGTCCATGAGAATGCTGAGGGATACGGCACTGAACTCCCACAATATGGCTGAGGAGAGCGGAGAAAAGCACACACTGCATCCACTGTGCAGTCCCACTTTCAGATGGAAATAAAACACCCGGGGATGCTTCCAGACCTCCCATGGAAGGGCTGCAAAGCCTGCCCAGTAAGGAACTGCAGTTTAGATTTCCTCAGCCACAAGACACACGTTTATAGGCGAGGCTGTGAACAGTCAGCGCAGGTCTGCCAGCAGCCAGCTCTGGATGCTGAGGCAGCTAATGGCCATCGCAGCCCTTTGTACCATTTCATTTGTCATCCTGAAGTCCCTGGATGTAAATGAATCCAGAGCACTCAGCCTCCCCACCAGCAGCAAGAGGATATCTTTAATTATGGCTTTCCAACAGGGCAGAGAACCTTTCAGCTAAACAGGAAGCGAATGCAGCAATCCAGCGCAACAGTTGTACAAAGATCTCCTGGGTTATGAAAGCTGCTACCCTAAAAACTTTTATTTCTGCAGCTCCCTTAACCTTCCAGACAAAGAACAACAAGGTGTGAGCAGAGCCCACTCCAGCTCCCTTTTTGCAACACCAGATTCTTCTGCAGTTTTCTCCAAATATTATGAGGGTGTTTATTCTTCCAGGAGCCACTCAGAATGAGAGCTCTGCATCCTTCGGGCAGTAAAAAAATAAAAAATTACAGGGAATGACATCATGACAGAGACATCTGAAGAGCTTCAATCCAGGAAGGGACGTGTCTCCATCAGAGGCAGACTCACGGAGCACCGTGTCGGAGCATGCCCACGCTGCAGCACCCGCGGGATGCGCGGACACGGAGCCGGCACGGAGTCATCGCCCAGCATCCCAGACAAAGGCAGGGCTGGAGCCCACCCTGCAGCTGCCAGCCCGGCCCTGGATTCAAATCAGCTCCCACCCAGCACTAAGCCCCAGCTGAGGCAGCAGTAGCACGGCTGGGAATATTCCGTCAGGAGGATTTCGCTGTGCTGTACCCACAGAATCCCTTCTCTCCTCCCTAGGTTTGATGCTATGACTGGGAATTATTCAAAACCTTCCAGTATAAAAACAGATGATTAGCTGAGAAGGAAAAAAAATTGCTAGAGGAAGCAGATATCTGACATTATGTCAGCTAGAAGAGACAAGAAATCCACGTGTAAACGAAGAGCTGCTGAGATTTAAGATCTGCAGCAGGTGCCACAACCTTCCATGGAGGTATTTGAAAAGCTTCACAATACTGAAGCTCAGAAATACAGGTAAACAAACCAAGGATTTTGCAAATGCATTGCTAATATTTAAGATTCCTGTTATCAAATACCTGGGAAAAAATCAACCAAACAAAACCCCCAAAAAAACCCCCAGCATTTTCTACACATGACTCTCATCCAAAATCCTCATAAAATGGCTGGCCAAATAGCACCTTACCAAGCAGATCAGGTGACTTACCCAAAAAATAATAAATAATCAAGTTGAACTTGTGCTCCCCAAATCCCTGATATGAGAAGAGCTGTTTCAACCCCAAAAACACAAAATAAAAAGAGAATGATTCAAGGAACAGACTAAAGGAAATTGACAATGTACAGGTAAAAAATTTAAACAGCAGCCTTATCACCAAGCTCATCCACATCTGAGTGAGGAAACACCAACATACAAGTAATTTGGCCGAAAAAAACCCACCAAACCAACAAAAACCAACTAGTGTTTCATCATCTCCTACCATAGGGACCAAAGGTGGCTGAGGGAGCAAATACCCCGCCCTGTGACAGAAAATATTTTGTACCTATTCATTATGTCAAAGATTGCTCAGCATCTACCCAGGATTACACAAAGCATCTCATAAAGGAGCTTGCTTTTTTTTTTTTTTTTTTTTTTTCAGAAAACTCTTCCAAGGGAAAGATTTGGAATGCAGTATTGGAGATAGAGGCCTTCGGCTGAGGAAGGAGGAGACATAGGTTGGGGGTTTTTTTCATTCCAAAGACAGGGAAGAAAACCTCACTGACTGAATTAAATATTCAGAGCGTCGCTCTGCCAAGACATAACTCCATTATGGAAAAACGCTGTATGCACACAGAAAACACTGCGGATTGAGACTCCTGCCCCCCAAAAACCAGAGGAGCTGGGATCGAATGAATCAGCAACTGCTTCTGGAGATGGGCTTTAGTGGGTGGGGGGTTAACCAGAGCTGAACCCCGCGGACCCCCATGAGGCTGGGTGGGTGTCGCGGAGAATGAGGAGGGACTCTCATAGGGGAAGGTGGGTGTCGGGAAGGGTGAGGAGGGGGATCCTCTCAGACCTCCATGACGGTGGGTGCGTGGGTGGGTGGGTGTCGGGGAAAATGAGGAGGGGGATCCCATCAGACCCCAAGAGGGTGGGTGGGTGTCAGGGACCCTCCCAAGGCTGTCGGAGAGGATGAGGAGGGGGTCCCTTCGTGCCCCCACGAGGGCGGGCGAGTGTCGGGGTGGGCGTCCCGCCCCGCTGCCGGCCCGAGCCGGGCGGTGACTCACCGCTCTGCTCGCCCAGGAACACCAGCTTGAATTTCCGCAGCGGGTTCCCGAAGTCCCCGCCCGACGACATGATGGAGGAGCCGCCGCCGCCGCCCCGCGCTCGCTCCGCTCCCCGCGGCGGCACCCGCGACCGCGACCGCTGCTTTCCGCCTCCGCCTCCTCCTGCTTCCCCTCGTCCTCCTCCTCCTCCCCGGCGAAGGCTGCGGGTCCCGGTGAGCTGCCGGTGTCGGTGCCGCCGCTTCGCCCCCCCCCGCTCTCCCGGAGCCGGCGCTCCGCCCGCCCTGCGCACGCGCTGTGAGCGCTTCCCTCTCCTACGGACCGGGAATGGTTTGGGTTGGGAGGGACGTGGAGAATCATCCCGTTCCACCCCCTGCCATGGGCAGGGACACCTTGCACCAGAACAGGCTGCTCCAAGCCCCATCCAGCCTGGCACTGGACACTTCCAGGGATCCAGGGATCCAGGGACAGCCACAGCGTCTCTGGGCAGCCTGTGCCAGGGCTTCCCCACCCTCACATCCTCAACATCAGTGTAAGGTCTGAAAGATATACCCAGTCCTTAAAACCAAAGGCTTAATCCTAAACTTATAGAGATATTCCTTTCAGAGGAGCACCCCTGGGGAGCAGATCCCTCACAGAAGGGTGATGTTTCCCAGGGAGGTCAATGATCCTCCCTGCCATCCTTTAACAGTGGCTGAGGGCCCTCCACCTTTTGCTGGAGGGGCCAGCTTTCCCTTCCACTATTTTTTGCCCATTTTCCCCTATTCTGCCCTCAAAGTTCAGTGGTTTAGGAAGTTCCCAGGTGCATCCTGGCCCCTCCTGTTTAAACCTTGGCTGGGAGATTGTTCCAGAGCATCTCTGCTCTGATAGTCAGGGAAATGGCATCTTCTGCATGTTTAGTCCCCCATTTTGAAAGCCTTTCTATTTTTGATAGTTTCATTTATACTCCCTCGATGTGATTAACTGCTTCTCCATGGGTAGTTTTGTTGGGTTTTTTTTACCCAGGCCTTGAAGTGCCAGTGAACTAAAAAAAGAAAATGTGTCTTTAATCAAGTGATTAAATTTAAACAAGTTTTAGTAGATATGAGCAGAATCTCCCATGCAGCTCTGCACCCAGCATCTGGGAGCACTTCCACACCGGTTGTGTGGCTGCTCTCCTGCGCCACGGAAAAAGGGAACCCAGACTGGCAGAGACTGGTCTGACATTATTTCAAATATTAAATACATATATTGTCCTTGTTCCTGTGTCAGGGTGCATTCCAGGATCTTTCCCACGGGTCCCAGGGAAAACAAGGCAGAGGAGGAAATAGGCGAACGAGGTTTTCTTCTAAAGTCTATTTGAACACTTTTTGATTGTTTTCATCATGGGATGAGTCTGAAAAGAAGTGGAGGCAAGGCCAGGGAAGCCTTAAAAAGGAGGAAAAGCTTCCTGGAGG
This sequence comes from Corvus cornix cornix, assembly GCF_000738735.6. Lineage (NCBI taxonomy): Eukaryota > Metazoa > Chordata > Aves > Passeriformes > Corvidae > Corvus > Corvus cornix. The sequence goes on along the minus strand of NC_046332.1, from coordinate 1,063,269 downwards.
TTTTTTTTGTGTGATAAAGAAAAAGGAAGTCATCGAGTCACCTCAGCTTCTCCATTTAAATATCACAAAAAAAGGTTTGGAAGTTGTGCTGCTGCAACAGGGATTCAGTTTCCTGGCTGTGAAACGATGCAAAAGGCAAAAAAAAGGCACATTCTAGTTGGAACTAAGGGCTGTGTCCTAACAGAGAGCATGCTCAGCCACCAGAACAAGCTGCCAGGAGCAGCACTATCTTTGTATCCAGGGAAAATCAAGAGCAGGAGCCTTTGTGAGAAAGATGCTTTCACCGAGAGAGGAGTGATCTGCTTCCATAAGGCCATAAGTCACTGGAAACCTATTGACTGCGACGTGCAGGAGACTGAATTCCGTGATTTAACAGTCCCTTTTGGCTTTAAAATGTATCCATCTATGATAGATGTCAGAGACATTCCTCAGTGGAGAGATGGACTCGTTTCTCATGGAGACACAGAGGACAACAAGTCATTGGGAGGGGGATCCCTACAATCTGTTACTGCTGTACCCCGAACTCAGCCTGGGGCAACACTCCCTCCTCAGCCACGTTTTGTGGGTGGAAGAAAAGTGAGTCCCCAGGAGGTGCAGAGAGAATTAAAGGGTGCAGTCCCACTCCATGGGCACACAGCACTGGAATAAGGGCATGGAATAAGGAGTCATCCTGGACCTGCTCCTAATCCTGGTGCTCATCACAGCTTCCCCTACAAATACAGCACCAGCCAGTCCCCTCCAGTCACAGCAGCCCCTCCTCAATTTCCTCTGGGGCTTCAAAGATCATGGGAGGAGAAGCCCAGGTTTCCTGGAGTGGGAGTGCCGGCTTTAACCCAGCTCAGACTCCTGCAGTGCTCCTTAGTCAAGTGTCATTCCCAGGCTGGCCCTGCCTGGGGCTCTCCAGGTGGGATCAAAGGGCAGGATAACATCCACGTGGGCAGTTCTGTCCCATCTCGGGAGCACCAGGAAAACACAGCTTGGAGCTGGGAACACGTGTCCTTGCATTGCGGAGCAGAGAGCAAAGGTGCCGTGGATCCCCTCTGCCCTCTCGATGTGCCAGGCAGGTGGAGACACAAACCTTGTCCTTTCACATTCCTTCTGTCCCCTCCGTGCCCCAGGGCAGAGGGGATGAACATCAGGGGTGTCACATGTGTGTCTGGAGCTCCAGGCACTCAGAAATGCAGGACGGGGCTGGATCACAGAGCAGGAAATGAACTTGCCACGTGGATGAACTGGAGGGAGAAAGTCCATCAGGAGCTCTGACAGCTGCAGCAAGAGCAATTGGAGCAGCCATCAGTCAGCAGAGCAGGAAATCCTGACACAAAATCCAGCTGCCAGGCAGGGAACGGCTCCGAGAAGGGGGCTCAGGGATGTGGGCTCCAGAGTGAGCATCTGCCATGGAAAAAGGGGGAAACTGGAGCCAGACTGGAGAGAAGGGAGCTAGGAGGAGGGAAAAGAGCCTGTGGGAAATTAAGGTTTGTGTGGCATTTTGAGGCAGTTTGGCACGGGATGGATTTTCCTGAGCCAATTCCAGACTGTCAGGCCTGGGGAGCACAGGACCACAGGCCCATCTCTTCCCAGGCAGACCCCCTGCCCAGCTCCTCTCCCACTGAAAAATCAGGAAGGAGGTCCCCGCCAGCCCAACCTTCCTACGCTTAGGATTTAGTGATTGTCAATAATTTTTTTTTAAGTGATACTAAAGGCCTAAGTAAATGGCCGCCGTGACGCCACACTCAAGGTGGCCACTGCACCCCGCTGGGGCGGGGCCCGGGGGCGAGCTCAGCACTGCCACGTGGCTATGCCACACTCAACATGGCCGCCGCGCCGTGATGGACGTGTCTTGTGGCCAATCAGTGTGCGAGGACGGGCGGAGGGCGGGCCGTGACTGGCGGGGCCCGCGGTGATAGGCGCAAGCCAGGGTGCACTGTGCAGCCGTTGCCGTGTGGCGGCGCTGCCCGCTGCGTGTGGGAGGCAGGAACGAGGTGTCCGCCATTACTGCCCGCACCCCCGCGCCCTCCCCGCCGCCGCCTTTAGGACACCAGGGCCCCGCCGGTACCACGGGTTGTCCCAAAGTTGTTGCCTACGGGAGTTCTCGGGGGGCTGTCCGAGAGTTAGAGCTTCCGGGAGGCATCGCTGGACGGAACGCGGGGAGGGAGCCGCGGGACGGAGGGAGCCGATTGGGGGCGTACCGAGGCACTGTGGGGGAACGGTTTGAGCGATGGACCGCGGCGCCGGATGATGGCGGCGATTCCGAAGGTACCGGGGATAGCCACCGGGAAGGGGAGTGGGAACGGGGAAGGACGGGGGGACACAGGGTAAGGGGAGGAACAGGAACGGAGGAATAGCCTTGGTCCTTGAGACAGCTGAGACAGCCCCAGCCCTGCTGCTGGAGGCCCTGATCCGGCCCTGGTTTGGTTTCGGAAGGACGTGTGTGTGTGTGCGTGTGGGGGGGGGTGATCCTGAAGGGATCCAGACCTCGAGATCGTGCCCTGGATCTGTCTTGGTGCTCCTGGACCACGGGCAGAGGTACCCACACACCCCTGCTCCCCATCCTCACACACCTAGAGGTCACCTCAACTCTGTTAGAACCCTCGTCTCCTGGCCTTGGCAGATCCCTGTCCCTCTACATTGGGACATTTGGGACATCGGTATTTATCCCCCATCCTGGTTTGGCGACAGCAAAGCTTTTTGTCGGATGGATGAACTGTTTCCCTCCATCCGTGTGGAGGTGGGACAAGCACGAGGGTGTTCACAGGCTATCCAACCACGTCCGTGAGAGCGTTGGATAGTCCAAACGCTCCTGGAGCTCTGGCAGCCTTGGGGCTGTGCCCATTCCCTGAGGAGCCTGGGCAGTGCCCCATCTGGGGGGAAGAACCTTTTCCTAAATCCAACCTAAAGCTCCGTTGATGCAGCTCCAGCTGTTCCCTCGGGTCCTATCCTAGAGCTGTAGTAACTGGAGGTGTTGGTGAAACTGCTCAGAGGATCTGCCACTCTGTTGTATTTTAACCACTGCAGGTGCTGTGCTCTGAGAAGGGAGTGTTGCTCAGGCAGGTGCTTGCCCTCAGCAGGTGAGAAAACATACACGACCAAAAATTTGCCTTTTTTTTTTTTTTTGCCAAATCTTCTAATAGTGGAGGTAAGACTTTGAGCTGGGAGCTGAAAGGGCTGTGGGATGGGAAGAAGGGGAAGTCCTTGTGCTTATGGGATCAGGCCGTGCCTTAGCAAGAGCATTTGCAAAAGGACATTGGCCACATATTTCCCATAGGTCAGGGAAACCAGAGTTGTTAATCATTATCTTGTTTCCTACAGATTTTTAATCATTATCTTGTTTCCTACAGAGCAGCAACACCCAGACAAAACCGTCTATGTGCTGCAGGTAAGGTCTGTTGTCAGTCCAGTTTTGAGGCAAAAATTCACTTCCGTCAAATAAATATTAAACATTGGAGCATTTGTGTTTAACTTTGGGGGGTTTTAGCCAATTTTGAACTGGTTAAATAACCTGAGCAGGTGTTCTTCCACTTTCATATGGTTTTTTCTAACATTTTCTTCTTTTTTGCCTTGTTCTTGGCTAAGCAACTGGCACCAGCCATGGTGTTCTGTAACATCAGTATGGGTTTGGGGCTCTCAGAGCACCTGCAGATGTTTGTTTGCAGCTGGAAACATGTTTGCTCTGCTTTCACTTTAAGGTGATGCACTCCTGAGTTGCCACAGATCCTACAGATCCCGACCTACACATGGAATTGGGAAGTTTAAATACCTGCTCCCAAAGGAGGTAGGCAGAAGGACTTCCTTCTGTGTTTGCTTTCCCAAGGTAGTCCTGAAGCATATGGAAGGCCAGGCTGGATGGGGTTTGGAGAAACCTGGGATAGTGGGAGGTGTTGGAATGGGATGAGATTTAAGGTCCCTTCCAATCCAAACTAGTTGATGATTCCATGAAGTACCCACTCACCACACTGTAGAAATGCTTCATTTTGGCCAGTACATTCCTGTGGAAGTTAGTGAGCAGCTTTGGAAGGGAGGAACCTCTTCCTGATGTTGAATTTAACACCTAAACTCTTCCAGAATATTGTGAGCAGGTATTATTTGCATGTAACCTTTTCACGCTCCCTGAGACTTGGAAAGACATCCATTTGTGTGGAAGGAGGAAACAACAACAAGTCAGCTGCCTTTTAGGCAGGAACTGAAATAAACAGCAGGTTTATTTCTACTGGTTTTACTCCTTTCTTTCTTCCTCTGGAAGAAATTAATCACAGCATGAGTGTGTTTTCCGTGTGATGCCATCCAAGAGCCGAACTTTTATTCCCAGCATGGTTCAAACCAGATACTTTCTATTTTATTTTATTGTATTTTCTTTTGGAAAACAGGTTCCAAAGAGGAGAAAGGAAAAGGTGCAGATGAAAGAGATCAGTGCTGGCACTGAGTACCAGTATGGAGATGTCAACATCCAGATGACTTCCTATGATCTGTGCCTGGTGGAGCATTTTGCTCAGTATGTCCATAGACTCTGCAACCGGCTCTCAGTCCAGGTCAATGAGAGGTAGGGGGAAATCTGTCCCTCTGGATTATGACCACCTGCAGATCAGGGCACACTCCAGTCTCCCTGAGAGATTCCCATTCGGATGTAAATCCAAATCTCTCACCTTCCCTGTGGTCTCTTTTTGTGTGTCTGTACAATTTTGGATGCTGTATTCATGACAGGAAGGCTGAAATGGAGTTTTTCAGGCACTGACTTGAGCAGATTCCAAGGAAAAAATAGCTGTTACATTTCCTTCCTCTGAGGAAAAGGCTTTAAGCCTGTGGGTGCAGAGCCTGGGAGTTGCTGACATTTGCTGCTGGTTTTCCTTCCTGGTCTGTGATCCAGGCTCTGCACATCACCCTGGTTATCCAAACTGGAATGAGCTTGGGAAAGCCCTGAAGGTGCTGGGTGAGCTTCCTGCTACTTCAGTTTAGGAGGAGAGGATGCTTCAGGAGCATCCTAGATCTCCAAAACAGGCGTATCCCAACAGCCACTCCACTGGTTTTAATCCCCGAGGAATGTGAGGCAGCATCTTGGTGCCTGAAGTGCTCTCAGGGAGCTGCAGGCACTGGGGAAAGCACTGAGAGAATAAAACCAGTGGTGACTCTCTAAAATATGTATTTTCACTTGTACCCTCTGAGGCTGGATGTGGTTCAGTGTATAGAGAAAGAAAGGATTTGCCCTTCAGACTGGAAATTGAGGGGAAAAGGTGGGCAGGAGGATGGAGCTGTGATGTAGCTGTGGGAATAGGGATGAGGAGGCTGAGGTCTCTGAGTATGGGGCAGAGTCTGATCCACTCCCAGTCACATTCCCATTAAATCTGAGCTGTAAACAATGTATTTTGAGTGGTGCATTGCAGCAGCAGTTTCTAGCTCTGTCCCAAAAGACAAAATAAGTCAGAACTCTTGCTTTCCTTGAACTATGAAGAAGTTAAAAGTTCTCAGGCTGGTGTTCAGAGCTAATCCAGGTTTTTGCTGGCAGCAGTGCTGCAGAGCTTCCCCCTTATCTCCTTCCAGCAAAACAGCCGGCCTCTACCAGCGTCTGATTTGCAAGATACGTCCTTTGCATAATTAATTTCCCATGAAAAGTTAATCTCCTTTCCCATTCTCTGCTGTGGAGGTTGATTCATCCCTGTAAAGTAGTGCAGATATCCTGCCTGTCCTAAGCACTGCCCTCTGGCTTTTGCAGCTATGCCATGCCCACCAAAACCAATGAGGTGCTGTTCCTGGAAGAGAGGGGATCCAAAATGCAGCTGGATGCAGTCCTGACCACCCACCAGAGGGTTGTCCAGGTAGGAGCTGGGATTTGCTGACAGCGCTGGGCCTCTCCTGCAGCACTTCCCATCACAGGCTCCCCAAACCCCTCGAACATTTAACAGATGAAAGGCATCATTTGGGCATAAATGGAAGCAAAAAGTCTAATTACATTTTCTGCTGAGTGTTGCTCCTGAACTAGAAGCCCAGAAGGGTTTCCTGGCTCTGTTTTTCAGGCAGAAGATTTAAGATCTATTTTCTGCAGAATAATTGATATGAGGGGTAGAAAAGTCATGTTTAGGGATGAGTCATCAGAGAAACTCACGGCGTTAGATGGGATATTGGGAAGGAATTGTTCCCTGGGAGGGTGGGGAGGCCCTGGCACAGGGTGCCCAGAGAAGCCGTGGCTGCCCCATCCCTGGGGGTGTTCAAGGCCAGGCTGGACACGGCTTGGAGCAACCTGGGATAGTGGAAGGGGTCCCTGCCCATGGCAGGGGGTGGGACTGGATGATCTTTAAGGTCCCTTCCAACCCAGACTATCCCGGGATTGTTCTCCTGCAGCTCTGTCATTTCTGCTTTCAGATCCGTGGTTTGAGTTCAACGTTTGCTCCCATACTCCTGGAAATCATTCAGAGTAACCAGCCTGAGGGGGTCCATCTGTTAGTGAAACAGGTACATTTACATTTCCCAGTGCCTTTCCCTTTAGGAAGCAGAGATGATCCATGCCATGAATTTGCTTTGAGAGCACAAACCTGGTCCCGAGCCTACTGTGTGCTCTAGACTTGGGGATACCAAGAATCCCCAAGAGCCAGGCAATCCCTGATCCATGAAAATCCATTGCTCCTAATTCTCAGTAAGTGTTTCATTTCCCATTTAGCCTTCTCTAATTAGTGCCACAGGAAGTGCCTTCCCAGCCCCTCCCATGGATCTGTAGGAAAGGGCAGCTGCAGGTTCCTTTCCTTTGCTGCCACAGATTCCCTGTGAGCCTTAAGGAAACATTTCACTTCAGCAGTGCTTCTCCACCTCTTCTCTGGGAATCCCCAGGAACATCATGAAGCAGTTGATAGCAAGGCTGGGACTGGAATCCCAAATGCTATGCCCTGCTTTGATGGAATTCGCTCCAGGAGGAGCATTCAGCTTGTTTTCTGTTGGAAGCCCAATGGTTTTCCAGCACTGAGTGACTTCCCACTGAGGCTTTCCACTCCCTGGGTGCAGTGGGCATGTAAGCCTTTAGTTTTTCCACTCTCGAGGGGTTGTCTTTGGGAAAGGGTTTGCGTGATCCTCACTTGTGATGGTTTTCCCTCCCTCTGTAGCACACGGAAGCCGATTTCAAGAGCCGACTGAAGTCTCGACCACAGCTGGAAGAGCTGCTGGCACAGATGTCCTGAGGTGAGGAACAAGGTGCCATCCATGGGCTGTTCCAGCCTCCAGAGGGTGCTTCCTATGCTTCCTACTGATCACTCGGTGAATTGGAAGGAATTCCCAGTGTCAGCAACCAGCTTGTCCCAATAAAAAAAATAATGCATTTGAATCTGACTGGTTTGTACTGGGAGCAAAGGTGCCACAATGGAATGTGGGTTTGCTTTCCTTCAGTTCTAGTTCTTTTTTTTTTTTTTTTAATACCTGCCTATTTTCCTTTTGATAGGTGGGGGTTTCTGCAGAAATCTCTGCGAGTGAATAATGCTGTGCTACAACAATCCCAGGAATTGTTACAACCAAATTTGATGGATGCCAAGAGAAACTGTGCCAGAAACTGGTTTGTTTGGAGGTTTTTTCTCCCCCTTTCTAAGGAGTGGCTCGTGAAAAAGACAGAAAGTAACTCATTCATTTACACTCTCCCCCAAATCGGGGCTGTCCAGGTGTTGCTTGTGCTTCCATGCCCGCTGTGATTTTTGGCCAGCAGTGCTGGAACCCAGCCCCTCGGCATTCCCAGCACCCACAGCCCTGGCAAATAGCCTGGAACGTTCCTTCTGGCAAAAGCCATGGGTGCTCTTTCTCTTGCCTTATTTGCCAGTAAGTGGTGGTCAGATGAGAATCCATTTTTCTCCCATTCCAAATTTTTCTGTGGCTTCCCAGGAGATAAATCCCCTCCCCAAAAATCCCATCCTGTAGGACATGAGGTTATCACGACTGACAAAAGCCTTAGGATGGCACAGAGAACTGTTCTGGAGCCAAGACTCAGCCTGAGTGCTGTGAATGCTCCTGGATTGGGGTATTTTGGGCCAGAAGTCCCCAACCACAGAATCATTTTGGCTGGAAATGACCTCTGGAATCATTGAGCCCAAGCTGTGCCCAATCCCCACCTTGTCACCAGCCCAGAGCAGTGAGTGCCACATCCCGTTTTTCTTGGACACCTCCAGGGATGGGGACTCTAAACCTCCCTGGGCAGCCCCTGACAATGTTTAACACCCCCTTCCGTTAAGAAATTCCTCCTGATATCCAGCCTGAACCTACCGTGGCACAGCTTGACGCTGTATCCTCCAAACCCGCCCCCCCCCCTCCAACTTCCAGTTCTCCCACTGGCACAGATGAAGCCGAGGGACGACAGATTCCAGATTTAATTTCCCAACAATTCCCCACGGATTTCCCAGCACCAGAAAGGGGGCGAGGGGCGCAGCCGCCCGCATTCCTGTGGGGCAGTCCGGGCGCTGTCAGTCCGTGGGTTGGGCTGGGCTCGCTCCGCGCTCCCGCTGCTGCCGCCGGGCCATGCAGGCCCCGAAGGCGCGGAGCTGCTCCTGGCAGTGCCGCCAGTCCTGCCGCTCCGCCATGCACTCCTGCAGCTGCCGGTGCTGCTCCAGGCAGCCGGTCCGCGCGATCATGGCATCCAGGGGATCCTCGCCCTCCTCAGCCTCGCCCTGCGCCGCCGCCGCGCGGCTCCAGGCGTGCCCGGCCTTCGCCATGGAGATCTGGGCACGAGGGAGGTGGCCGTGTCTTTGGGGGGCTCAGCAGCTTCTCCGTGCACCCTCCCCGTACACCTTACCCCAGCCACGGGTGCCCACCGCCTCCTCAACCCCCACCCTTCACCTCCCGAGGGTCCCCGTTCCCCCACAGATGTCCAGCACCCTCCACAACCCCGACCCCCCCCCCCCCCAATAAACACCCCCGTACCAGCGCAGCGCGGCCCCTTTAAGGCGGGAGCCCGGCACGGCACTTCCGGGGCATGGCGTGACCGCGGCGGCGCTCGTTGATTGGCGGGTTTCTTCCCGTTCCGGTCGCGCGACGGTCGACGGGAAGTAAGGAGGCGGAAGTAGGTGCAGTTACCCCGGTAAAGATGGCGGCGACGCTGCGGATCCAGAGCGACTGGAGTCGGGCGTTGAGGTGGGAACGGTCCCTTTCTTTGTCCCTGTCCTTATCCCTGTCCCTGCCCGCTCACGGCCGCTTCTCTCTGCAGCAGGGACGAGGGCGAGGCCTGGCTGAGCTGCCGCAGCACCGGTGAGTGGCTTGAAGAGGCCTCGGGGGTAACCGTGGGGATAAGAGGGAATCGGGGAGGATCGAGAGGGTTCTGGAGGTGAGGGGTGTTTAAGAAGCCTGTGGTGCAGAAACGGGTGGGGGTAGCTGGGGGACCCTGTGGAATAGGGGCTGGTGGGGTGGGGGTGCCCTGTGGTTTAAACGGGGGTGCGAGTGGTTGGGGGTCCCTTGTTTAAAAGGGACTGGGGTGGTTCGGGGGTCCCTTCGGTTTTAAAGGGGGTGGGGTCATTTGGAGGCCCTGTGGGTTCGGAGGGCATGGGGGTGTTTGAGTTCCTTGTGGGTAAGGAGGAGGTGAGGCTGGTTGGGGTCCCTCTGACTTGGGAGGGGGTGGGGACGTTTGGGGTCCCCGTGGGCTGTCCCTGGGGCTGACGGCTGCTGTCCCCCAGGGAAGCCCACCCTGTACGGCAGTGTCACCCGGCGCGGGCTCAGCTCCGATGGTGTCCCAGACATCGTGGCCTCCGAGGGATTCGTGGTCGGGGAAGTCACCAAGGTGCCAAGGCTGGGGGGAGAGGGGTTGGTGACCACCCCGTGCATAAAGGGGAGCCACTCTGACGGCCTAAGCTGTCACCCGGTACCTGCACAGTCCCGCCCAGCCATCCCGAGCCTCCGGCTGCGCTGAGCCCTGGAGCTGGTCCCTACCATCCCACAGGGCCGTGGCTGGCCAGGCTGCAGCAGCCATCCCTTCCCACCTGCATGCTGAGGAGATGAGCCCCACACTGACCCATCCATCAGTTTTCAGGCTCTGGGATCCTACAGCTGGGTCCAGGTCACGGTTCTACCTCGGCAACCTCTGTTTCAGGACTAACAGCACTTCTAATTCCTTTCTTCCCCCTCTCTTTCCTTCTCTAGAAAAGCATCCTCATTTCTTGTCCTCACGAGAATGTGTCCACAAAGTTCCTGGCTCCATACACAAGTTTTTGTAGGATTCATCAGAAAAGCGTGAGTAGCCTTGTGGGGTGGCAATCTCTGGGTGTGATTGGTAAATCTCACATCCCTGTGTGTGGTGTCCTCGCAGTGAGGGGTGGCCTGGAGTGTGGATTCGTGTGTGAGGGGCTGGAATGGAGATGGAACTGGGATCTTGTGGTTTAGGAGTAGCGTTCCCACTGAAATACCCTGGACCACGTGCCACTCACTCCTTCCCCCCTCCCCTTGCAGCAGGATGGAAAGGGGAATTGGAGGCACAAAAGACAAAGATCAGGGACTGAGATAAGAACAATTTACTGAGAACAGCAATGGAATAAGAAAAGAAATGGTAGCAACAATATTAATTAACAAAACAGGACAGGGAAACCACAAGGAACCCAGAACCCCTAGAAGGTACCACCGAATATCCCAAATATCCCATCCCGTGTCCCTCCCTGCTCCTGTAAAAATTAACCCTCTCCTGGCCAGAACCAGGACATTCCCCACCCCTCAGTCTATCCCATCTACTCATGCCCAGATCCCACACTGCCCAACTATACACACAAAAGCACAGGAATCATTCCCTTAATCAAAGGCTGTCCCTCCTAAATGTCTCAAGATAGATATTTATATCCATTATACTGTGTTTCCTTGTCATCAGTGGTCTTCCAATCCCTCTCATTGGTATCCAGGGTTTTTTAGCTGTGTTCTTTTAAACTTTTAAATTCTTCTGGTTTTTTGGGTTTTTTTTCTCCTGCTGCCGTTTTTTTACTTGTACTTCTGAGCCTTATGAAATCAATCCAGTCCATTCTTTAAGACCTTGGTCTCTTCAACACTTTTCTTTGGGAGCTCTTCTAAAACACTGATCTTTTCCAAGCCTTGGCTTTGTAACGTTTTGAGTTGTTCCATGCAGGATGCTGAGGGACGTCTGTAGGAAAGACAGCATAGTCACGGCAGATGGGGCAGGTGCTGGAATGCTCCTGGAGCCACGTCCTGATGCACTCCCTGTGGAATTCATGCCCACACTCCAGTTCACACGTGTTTCTGCTTAGCTCCTCGTGGCATATTGTGCAGGGATCATCACTGGAGGCTGTTTTCCTTGGGCTGTATTTCCACACAGCTGTCCCGTGGCAGGGAAGAGGGTTTCAGTCTATAGTCCCAGATGTAGGCCTGTAACTTCAGCACCTTTAGGTCCCTATCCCATGGAAGGGATGACAGCGCCTTGGCGTAGAACGGTGGCGCGCTCTTTTTAAATTCCGCCCAAATGCGCCAGGTGCAGTAGGCTCCGTCTGGATTGTCGAGGAACTGCATGTTCCGTGTATTCCGGTAGAGTATGTCCACCATAGTTAATTCTGTCAGATAGTGAACACCTTCCAGCTTGGTGTTCCACCTGTCCCGGTACACGATCACCTGGTCCGCGGTGTACGCCAGCCTCACACTTGACACGAGTCGCCTCCAGAGGCTGAGAGTTCCTGGCCCGCTCCCAAGCCTCCTGTCAATGGCCACATCCCGGGACAGGGGTCCCAGGTGCGTGGCTTCGTAACTGTTTAGGAATACATCCACATTGGCCCCTGCAAACCAGCAGTCGTACAGCCAGAGCAGTAAGGACTGATCCGGAAGGCGGGTGAATCGTTGTCGGATTTCTTGCAGCTTACGCTGAGATTCGCTCATTATCTCTGGCTCTGCCTCTTCCTCCTCTTCTGAGGACGCTGTTTCCTCTTCATCCCTCACTAAGCAAACTAATTTGGGCCTGGATGTGAGTGTGTTCTGTTTAGGAGCGACTGCTCCTGGCATGGGTTGTTCCTCTGGTGCAGCTGCAGTTTGAGTGGCTACAGTGCCTGTTGGTCTGTTTTCCTCCTCCTCCTCCTCTTCCTCCTCCTCCTCTTCCTCCTCCTCCTCTTCCTCCTGAGGGGACTGGCTGGCATCCAGCAGTGTCCGATAAAGAGTAGCCAGGGCCCAGCACAGTGCAGTAAGTTGCTCCTCCCTGGAACCACCACAGCGCTTCTCTTTCAGATATTCTGCCACTTTAACAGGGTCCTGTATTTGTTCAGGGGTGAACTTCCAAACCACTGGAGATGAATACTCCTTCAAAACCTGGCCGATTTTCTCCCACCTTCCGTGCCACTCATCATCATCCGACCTCTGAAAGAATTTCTTAATAATCTCTTTTGTGACTCTGAAGATGATGTAGACCAGAGTGAGGAGATATATCAGACACGGCAACAGGAATATGCCTTCCTTAGTATTCAGAGGGAGTCCAGAATCCTCAAAAGCTGCTATAAGAGGCTTGAAGGAGTAAAAGGAGATGAAAGGCTTGTGGAAATCATCGTCTCCTGTTCCCCCCCCAGACTGGGAACGATTATTAATGGTCTCCTGGAGGTAGTATATCACGTCACAAGTTGATACCACATAACCCACGTACATAAAAATCTTGAACCATCTCCCTAAACTGTGAAAGTGCGTTATCAGGACCACACAGGGAATTATAAACCTGTATAGGCACCACTCCACTAAGGGCAGACTAAGCCACATCGTGCCCTGCGGCTGTACCTCACACACCAAACACTCAGCTCAAACTTGCTTCCAACCGGCTGTGGGCAGAGCTGTTGTGATCTCGAGCCTTGGTGCCGCACGATGGGCGCCGGATTCGGCGGTGGTGGTTTGGGAATGGTATTCCCGAATTTAGCGTTCCCACGGGCACGGCCCGCGCCGCTCGCTCCCTGCGCTCCCCCGCGGGAGGCTGGAGAGGGGAACCGGAGGCACCACAGGCAGCGATCGGGGGTTGAGGCGCCAACAACTCACAGGGAACAGCAATGGGACAGGGAGCGACCGCGGGGACCCGCCCGGATAGAAGGAAAGCCGGAAAGAAGGGAGTTTTTCCCGCCGCCGCACGGGGAGGTGGGATCGGGGGACATCCGGCTGCTGGCTCTGCCCCTCCTGCTGCTGGAAAACTTAACCGTGTCCTGGCTGGAGCCGGGACAGGGTCTTCTTTCTCACGGTGCATCTGCACTTCTTATTCCTGTCCATGGATTTTACCACTGTAGCGTTTTTTCCCCATCCGCAGCCTGCAAATGCAATTCAGAAACGCAGTGCAAATGCCACTCACAGAATCACAGAATTCCTAATGTTGGAAAAGACCTCTGAGACCATCGAGTCCAAGCTGTGGCTGATCCCCACCTTGTCACCAGCCCAGAGCACTGGGTGCCACGTCCAGGCCTTCCTTGGACACCGCCGGGGATGGGGACTCCAAACCTCCCTGGGCAGCCCCTTCCAGTGTTTAAAACCCCTTTCCATGAGGAAATTCCTCCTGATGTCCAACCTGGCCCAGCCTGAGGCCATTCCCTCTCCTCCTGTCCCTGTTCCCTGGGAGCAGAGCCCGACCCTGCCCCCCCCGGCTGCCCCCTCCTGCCCCCTCCTGCCAGCCCCTCAGTGTCCTCCTTCTGAGGGGCCCCAAGCTTGTATGAAGAACTTGTTTTGGTTCAGTGTTTCAGCAAATTTAGGCTGCGAATTTGGCTTCATAAGTATCTCAAACGGTGGCTTGTGATTTGGGCCAGTTATCATGAGCTCTTTTCTTATTTCTCATCTGTTTACAGGACCTGCTAGAAAAGTCCAGATTTCTCTTCCACCTGGGATAAACCTGGAATACAACTGCTGCTTGTGCAGGCTTCTCCCTGAGCATTCCTTTTTCTCCTTGCCCTGCAGAGTCACAGGCAGAGAGTATACTTAGCAGGTCTCCCCCTGTACAGAATTAGGCTCTTGAGCAGATATACTTATATACAGAATTATATAAAGCTAATTCTTGGTGCTTTTACCTTCCTGCAGATTACCTGCCTTGATATTTCCAGTGGTGGAGGACTTGGTGTGTCTACCAGCACGGATGGGACCATGAAAATCTGGCAGGCTGCGAACGGAGAAATAAGAGTAAGAGCATCTGGCTTGGATGTTTTGTGTTGTCTGTGACATTCCTGAAGTCCTGTGGCCATGACTTGGGTCAGGCTGTTCACACCCTGTGAAGAATCTGGCTTTTTAGTGAGAAGCTAATTGAAATTGGGCATCTTGGAGGCTTTAAGTCAAATCTATTGGAAAAGGTGGCTTCTCCCAAGGGGGATGTTGCTCAGAGAGGTGCTTAGGAATAACAGGTCACTGACAGCCCCTATCCTGCATGGTAAAAGCACTTATGAATTTCTTATGAAGGAGAGAAGAGGGGAGGACAAAAAGCTTTCGGTGCTGGATTACCTCCATCCTGGCTTGTGGCCTTCCCAGTAAAGGGAGAAAGCTCCTTCGTGTGGAGCTTGACCTGTCAGCTCCTTGTTTGGCAGAGGATAAAGACACTTAACTTGTAATTAGAAGCAAATGTAGTATCTTTTGCTATGTAGTTAGCTGCTCAAATGGTAGAGGGAGGCCCAAAGTCACCTCTTTGACTGCTCCAAATTCAGACCAGTCCATTCCAGCAACGCAAACCCAGAGGATTTGAGCTTAATCCTTTGCCCATGTGAGAATTTTTCCAAGTTTTCCAGTGTCAAAACTCAACAACTGCTCGGCACGAGGACGATGACAATGGAACTAGCACGTAGTTCTTTGTTTTTCCAGAGACTTTTGGAAGGCCATGTGTATGATGTGAATTGTTGCAGGTTTTTCCCATCGGGCCTCGTGGTTCTGAGTGGGGGAATGGATGCCCAGCTAAAGATCTGGTCAGCAGAAGATTCCAGCTGTGTAGTAACATTTAAAGGTCACAAAAGAGGTACAGAGCCCTTAAAATGCTTCATTCGCTGTGTGGGTGCTTGCCTTGCACGCCGGGGCTGATGTTCAGTCACCAGCCTGCTGCACTCTGTGTTTGATGTCTGGAATGTAGCATCAGCTGCCCCAAATGCTGGCCCAAATTATCTCTTCCCTGAGCCACCAACTGCTGTGTCCAGGCTCTGGCTTACCCTGTCCCACAAGGTGCTGGGCTTGATTGAGAGGTTAATAAACCCCATGGCTGGCTGCCCTAAACTTGATTAACTCAAAAAGCCATCTTGTGCAAAACCTGCCATTGTTCTTACGTGATTTGGGGGTTGGAACTTGATCTTCAAGGTCCCTTCCAACCCAAGGCATTCTATAATCTATTTGTGTGCATTGAAAATGCTTTGGCACAGGTGTCCCCTAACCAAACCAGGTGGTGTGACAGAACCTTGGTCAGAGTGATGCTGCCAGTCACTCACAGTCTGTTTGCTTGGCTTATCCTGTCATTTTGGTTTCTGTAGGGAAAGTGCCAATCAAATCTTCTGACCACCTGACTGTTCTCTGCTAAAAAAACCACTGTCATTTTTCAGATCCGAATTTGACAGCCCACAGTATAATAAAGTAGTTAAGGGATCTTAGTGCCAGCAGAGACTGCTCTTTGCATGTTGCTGTAGCTGGATAACAGGAATGCTGCTTTTGGGATTATCCAGGGGTGGACACGGGAACATTTAAAAGTGCCAGGCTCTTTTCTGCCAAGATTAGAGGTTAATTTTGTGTGGCATCAGCTCGTGCTGAGGTGAGGTGTTGCTGATCACATGACAGATAATGTCTTCCCTCTGTGCCAGCTGGTGGTTCTGCTCTGTGGGGTTTTCTGGGAGCTGCTGCCTTCCACAGACACCTTTTTCTAGAGGCACAACTTGTCAGTGTGTGACTGCTGTCACTGGGACAGTGGCCTGGAGCCAGTGGTCAAGTCCAGCTTGGGAAATGGGGTGCTTTTTATGTCTGTATGAACTCAGTCTTTGGTTTCATGCAGGTATTTTGGACACTGCCATCGTGGATCGGGGAAGGAATGTCCTGTCCTGCTCCAGGGACGGCACTGCCCGTCTCTGGGACTGTGGGAAATCTGCCTGCCTGGGCGTCATCGCTGACTGTGGCTCTCCCATCAACGGCGTCGCCGTGGGCACTGCTGACAACTCCCTGAACCTGGGCACACCTGAGAAACCTCCCAGTGAGGGGCTTTCCCTTAAAATTCCCCTTCGTTTCCCTGTCCCAAACTGCTTAGGCTTGTCACCAGTAATCCCAAGTGTCTGGAATGCTGCTCCATGCCCTTTTACCACCTTGGGACAGGAACAGAGCGCTCCAGTCCTGGGTGGAATTGAGCCCTATCTAGCAGTTTGGGTAATGAAGACTGAGTTCTGCTTGATTACTGGCCTTTCTGGTGTCTTGGGGTCTGGAGGAATGTTGCCACAATTCAGCAGGGGTGATCCAAACTGTTGGGTTTGGATCCCATCAAGATTTGTTGTGTAGCCACTGTTGGCATTACCTGTTGTCCTTTTGTCAGGTGAACGTGAGGTCGGGACAGAAGGGAAAATCCTGCTGCTGGCTCGAGAGGACAAGAAGCTTCAAGGAGTGGGACTGCAGAGCAGGCAGCCAGTAAGGATCTGGGACTGCCAGAGCACTGGGATGGGGAATTGAGCCAGGTTAAACCTAAACTGGAGGAGAGGCCAAAGCCTGGTGCAATAAAGGGATGCTCTCTCTCCTTTCTCCTGGATAGATTTTTACATGAGGAGTAAGAATGGCTCAGGATTTAACTTGGGAACAGGGAAGACAGTATTTAAAAATAAACAGTGGCAGCTGTTCTGCTTCCCTCTCCTGGATGTCCCATGTGTCTGACACTTGGTTTGTTCCCGAATCCTCAGGTGTTCCTCTTTGTTGGATCTGACGCCTTCAACTGCTGCACATTCCTGTCAAGCACCTACATTCTGGCAGGGACTCAGGATGGGAACATCTACCAGCTGGATGTGAGAAACACAAAGTGAGTGAGTGAGTGCCTGGGGCAAACAACCAGGGTTTTGGTTGGAAAAGAGAGTCAGGCAGAGGGTGCTGGCAGGCAGTGCCACTTCCCATTGCACCGTGAGCTCCTGAGCCTCTTGCATTATGTTGATGTGCTGTGTGTATGATGTTATATAACTGTATAATCTTATATTTATATAATCTCTGTACACAAACGTGTAGATAAATTTGGCAGAAAACTTCTTAACATCAATATTCGCCCCTCCCACACAGCCCATTTCTTTGCTTTTCTTGAGTGAAGCAAATGTCTTTGTAGGATCCTGACACCCTGATCCTCATGCCAGCATGGGATTGGAACTGAGCTGTGGGGTTTTACTGGGGTTCCCTGCTAACTCAGTATCATAGGAAAGAATCATGGAATGATTTGGGTTGGAAAGGGCCTTCAGGTTCATCCAGTTCCACCCCTGCCACGGGCAGGGACACCTTCCACTAGCCCAGGTTGCTCCACGCCCCATCCAGCCTGGCCTCGGACACTTCCAGGGATGGGGCAACCACAGCTCCTCTGGACAACAACCCTCATTCCTTGTTTCTGCTCTTTTTCCTAGTGCTCCAATCCAGGTGATCCATAGGTCAGGAGCACCAGTGCTTTCCCTGCTACCCTACCGAGATGGATTTATTGCCAGCCAAGGTAATTCCAGGGCTGTTTTGTGCCCGTGGAAATCCTGTAATCAAATCAAGGAGCTTTGTGCTCTTTGGGCATTGTCCTCTTGCCCCTTTGGTTTGGGATTTCCACCCCCCACATCCCTCATATCCCTCCAAAACGGGGCCTCCAAGGTACGTCTCACCCACTGGAGCCTCTTCCCAATAGCATTTCTGTTTGTAATGAAGAGTGTGGCTTGTCTCACTAATTGGCTGCTGGCCCTTCCTTGCAGGGGATGGCACCTGCTTCATTGTTCAGCAAGACCTGGATTATGTCCTGGATCTCACTGAGGCCGACTGCGACCCCGTGTACAAGGTAAGGAACACGGGACATCCCTGAGGAGAAAGTGGGCAGGGAAAGCTGGTGCCAGGCAGCTGCCCTTAGCTCAGGTTTTTCACCTCAGCAGGTTCCTCCACACAGTTGACTATTGAGCTTATCTTTGTTTTTTCTAACTGAATAATCCTAATATTTTGTATAAACCAATCCTCTGTGGAATTCCCTGGCTTTATCTCCATTGTGCAGGAGCTGAGTGGAACGGTGGAGTTGGAGCAGCTCTGGCAGAGCTGTGTTCCTATAAAAAGTGTGGAATTAGGGTGCTGGGACAATCCTGAGGGTAAAAGAACCAGTGCTGCTGACCCCTCTTGTTCCCTGGGGATTTGGGGCCAGGAATTGGGTCTTGCTGTGCGTTCCAGACGTCCCACTGTGCTTGCTTGGATCAGGGAGTGTGGTCTGGACTCTCAACCTGGAAATGGGCCCTTGTTTATAACCTGGCCCTTCTCCACAGTCCAGCTGTGCATCTCCTACCCAAGACAGCCCCTCAGATGAACACAGGGGGATCGGGGTTTGACTGCCCAACTCAAAGCAGGAGAAACGTTTTGCCACACTTAATTTTCCCTTTGGATCTGATAGAAGAACCCTTGTGTGAGGACACACCTACTCCCTGAGCTCTGGTGAAACCTGGAACTGTCCTTTAAAACCTGCTAATGCTGTTCCAGGAGCCACTCCCCTCCTCTTCCCTTTGCAAAAGTCCAAAAGGAAAGCTCATCTCTGAGGATTTCACTGGCAGCTGTCACTTGGGAAACGCTTTGTGTAAATACTGCTTTTTTTTCCTTCTTCAGGTGGCTTCTTGGGAGAAGGAAATTTACACGTGCTGCAGGGATGGGATAGTGAGGAGATACCAACTTGCTGACCTTTAAGTGTTTGAAGGAGCCAAATAATGGAGCAATGTGTCGGAAAGGCTCTTCCAAGCTGATTTTCCTGGGACGTGTGTGTACAAGTTTGAGGCTGTTGTGATGACCAGGCTCCATACACAGTAACAGGTCATATTTTTTCCTACTACACAACTGGGATCAGTTTTTAATTTAGAGAGGCTCTTTTGTTGCAATGATGTTGTGGTTTTATTTCCAGTGCTGAAAAAATGCTGTTTGTAGTGGGGGGAAATAAATAAATAAAGGGGGAGAGGGGGCACAGTCAAAGTGACTATCACAGTATGGAGTGAAATAAAGCCGCTGCTTTGATAACACCTGTGTTAACACATGTGTTTCCATGAAAATCTGGGGATTTTTAAGAAAAAGAAATGAGGGGAGAGGATTGGGGGGGGCCGGCAGAGTGCGGAAGTGAGAAGGAGAACTACGTTTCCCTTAATGCCCCGCGCGGCGCCGACCGGAAGGCCTTTTCGTCGCTATAGCAACGGGACGCCATGGGCATGGACTACTACGCTGTGCTGGAGCTGGACCGCGGCGCCACCTCCGACGACATCAAGAAGGCGTGAGGGACCCCCGGCATCAGAGATTCCCCTCGGGCCGGGAGGAAACATGGGGACCCGGGGGGGGCGGCGGGAGCGGGGCGGCCCCGTGAGTGGCTGTCCATCGCCTCCCCCTGTGCCCCACAGTGGGGACTGGGAGGGGGGAAAAGGGTCTGGGCAGCTTGGGGGGCAGCCCGGGCTGGATGTGGGAATGGGGTGTCTGCTGTCCCCTTCAGTGGGTCTGGAGGGGCCACCGAGGTACCCTGAGGGCTGGAGCCCCTCTGCTCTGGAGCCAGGCTGGGAGAGCTGGGGGTACTCACCTGGAGAGGAGAAGGCTCCAGGGAGAACTCAGAGCCCCTTGCAGGGCCTAAAGGGGCTCCAGGAGAGCTGGAGAGGGACTGGGGACAAGGGGGAATGGCTTCCCCCTGTCAGAGGGCAGGGATAGATGGGATATTGGGAAGGAATTGTTCCCTGTGAGGATTATGAGGCCCCGGCACAGGCTCATCAGAGAAACTGTGGCTGCCCCATCCCTGGAAGTTACTCGAAGCCCTGTCCAGCCTGGGATAGTGGAAGGTGTCCCTAGATGGGTTTTAAAGCCCCTCCCAACTCAAAACATCCTGTGATCCGTAGTTATCGGAAGTTGGCTCTGAGGTACCATCCATTGAAATGCAAGGAGCCCTGGGGGCCAAAGAGGTTCCAGCAGCTGGCAGAGGCCTACGATGTGCTCAGCGACCGTAAGTGGGGAGTGTCCCCTTCCACTGACTGGAGGGGCAGGAGGGGCTGGAAGGGGGTGTGAATTCCTGGTCCCTGGCAGAACCAGCTCTGAGACCCAGAGCCCAGCTGGGAACTGGCACACACTCCCATGTCCATCCCTGCTGTTCCTGGGAACCCTCTTCTCCAGCCTCCACCCAAGCAAAACCCGGATCTCAGGCTGGGGCTCTCCCTCAATTCCCAACCCTTCCTTGTTCCCTAAGCCATGAAGAAAGGCATCTACGACAAATTTGGCGAAGAGGGGCTCAAAGGTGGCATCCCCTTGGAGTTTGCGAGCGACAACCCTTGGAGCGTCGGATATGTGTTCCACAACAACCCTGACAAAGTCTTCAGGGAGTTCTTTGGAGGGGACAACCCCTTTGCAGGTAAGCTGGGAGACTTGGGGGTGGCTGGGGTCTGTCTGTGACTGCCATGATTCCATGGCAGCTGCCACCTCAGAGCATTAAGCTTTCCAGGAATGTTTCCCTGCCCACTCAGTTCCCTCCGGTGCTTGGAGGATATAGATCCTGACTTCCCCTAGTCCTGCGTGCAGGAGAGGCCTGGAGGTGCATGTTCAGGCTGTCAGCTTTCCCCAGCTGCTCCTGTGACCCTTTCTGGGACGATTCCCATCAAAAAGAGGGATTAGGGAGGCGAGGTTGCCATAAACACTCCTGGGAAAAACCACTTCAGGTGATTCCGGGCAGGAGAAGAAGGGAGGTAAAGACCCCGGAGGACCCCCCCATCTCTGACCCGAGTGAGGGGCCGTCCCTCTGCTGCCTCACACAGAGTTCTTTGCCGAGGATGGCTCGGAGGTGCTGCTGCCCTTCGGAGGGCCCCGAGGCCGGGGGGCGCTGCAGCGGGACCCCCCCATCGTGCGGGATCTCTACGTGTCCCTCGAGGACCTGTTCCATGGCTGCACCAAGAAGATTAAGATCTCCCGCAGGGTAGGGGCTGTGGGGGTGAAGGGGGTGGATTTTGGGGTGGGCTCTGCCCTCGGTGTGGGACACTGAGGATTTGGGGATGGCTCTGTCCCAGGAGCTTGTCACAGGGAGGGATTAGCACCAAAGCCAGAAGGACCCGAACCAATGTCCCCCCCCCCCCGCCTTGGCAAAGGGAATTCAGCACTGGAGGCAATGTGGGAGCTGGTAGGAAGCGAGGGCTGATCTCAGAGATGGGTGGAGAAGGAGCTCAGCGTGTTTGGGGCTCCCATCATTCCATTTTCACACTGCTTTGTGACTCCTTTTTGTGCCCTTGGTGACCGGCGTCCCCCCCTTGTTGTCCCAGTCTCCTGGATCCAGCCCTGAGCTTCTCCTGCTCTAGGACATGGGAAACACCCTCAAGTTGTGACAGGGGAGGTTTAGGTTGGGTATTAGGGAAAATTTCTTCACTGAAAGGGTGATCAGGCACTGGAACAGGCTGCCCAGGGCAGTGGTGGAGCCCCCATTGCTGGAGGGATTTAAAGCTGTGTGGATGTGGCACTTGGATGTGATTTGGTGGCCTTGGAAGTCCTGGGGGAACAGTTGGACTCTGATCTTGGAGGTCTTTTCCAACCTAAAGGATCCCATGATTCTATGATCTGATCCTGGTGTGTACCCACAGCCACTCTGGTGTGGAGTACAACCCGCCCTGGCCCTTTCCTCTGGTGAGCAGAGCACTCCTGACCCTCCCTCTTTGGGCCCCTCACTGTGCACCCCCAGGTGATGAACGAGGATGGGCAAACAAGCACCATCAGGGATAAGATCCTAACGATTGACGTGCAGCCGGGATGGAAGCGGGGCACCAGGATCACCTTCGAGAAGGAAGGAGACCAGGTAAGCACAGAATCACAGAATAGTCAGCTTTGGAAGGGACCTCTGGAGACCTCCTAATCCAACCCCCTGCCCAGGCAGGGTCACCTGGAGCAGGAACTCATCCAGATGGGTTTGGGATGTCTCCAGAGAGGGAGATTCCATGCCTTCCCTGGGCAGCTGTTCCAGTGCTTTGCCCCCTCCATGGAAAAAAGTTCTTCCATGGTATGAAGCTCTGGTTTCCCATTGCTGAGGGCACTCAGCAGCATGACCAACAGAGAGACTCAGCATTACTGTGCTCAGAAGCACTCTGAGGAGCCATTCCTGCCTGGATTTTCCTTAGAACAGGTTGAAGAAAAATAATTGAAAGGGGTGGTTTTCTTCCTGGCAGAAAGACAGTTTTGGATTTGTCCTTGGCTGAGCAGGAGTCTTGGAGAAAAGACTCCTTTTTCTCTTAAGGGAAGAAAACACCTTTCCCCTCTCTCTAGCCAGCTGAAAACAGCAACAAAAGAGCAGCAATTTGTGTCAGCTTTCCCTTTATAAAATAATTTCCAGGTTTCCAAGGACAGGTTGGATGTGGCTTGGGGCAACCTGGTCTAGTGGAAGGTGTCCCTGCCCATGGAACTGGATGAGTTTTAATGTCCCTTCCAACCCAAACCATCCTGGGATTCCATGATTCTGTGATCTTTTTCCCCTCAATTTTAGGGCCCAAACATCATTCCAGCTGACATCACCTTTGTTGTCCAAGAGAAGCTTCACCCAAAGTTTAAAAGAATCGACAACAACCTCCTTTATGTTGCCACAATCCCCCTGGGAAAGGTAAAGAGCCAAGTGAGGGGACAGACCTTCACCTTTGGGCTCTGGGGCTGCAGCAGCAGCTCCTGGTGCCACTCCATGCCCGGCAGGCGCTGACTGGATGCACCCTGGATGTGTGGACACTGGATGGGAGGCTGCTGAACATCCCCATCAATGACATTGTGCAGTAAGTGCTGGGGGAAACGGGGCTCAGAGGAGAGCGGGCACTTGGGAGGAACCTCCTCGGCACTGGGGTGCTCCAAAACGTTTTCCAGCAGGTTTGGGGCTGCAGGAGGAGGATGATGCCCACAGTGGGCAACTCTTCTGGTCTGGGGCCATGTTGCTGGGAGCAGAGGCAAGGAGAGGGCTGGGCGTGGGTGGATGAGGGGGATGCTGGAGCCTGGAAGAGGAGGACAGGCCCCTGGATGAAGCTGGAGGAGCAAATAACCTGAGAAACCCACGTGGGGCTCTGCAGGTGGGGCTCATGGCTCCCGTGTTGGGATCATCCCTAGGCTCCTCTCAGCCTCTTCTTTGCTTGGCAGCCCCAAGTACTGTAAAATGGTGCCAGGGGAGGGAATGCCACTGCTCCAGGACCCCCAGCGCAAGGGAGACCTCTACATCTACTTTGACATCTGCTTCCCCAAGAGGCTCAGCCCTGAGGCGAAAACGCTCTTGAAACGCATCCTCCTGCCCTAGGGACAGTGACCTTGCCCCTCTCCCCCCTCCTTTATCCCCCCAATAAAGCTTTGGAGCCAGTACTGGGACTGGGCAGAAGTTCTTCCAAGCGCTGGGAACCCTAAAGCACAGGATCACCCTAAAACAACAGCCCTGAGGCCTGGCCTGGCTCCAGCTGGCTTTGTGGTCTCTGCTCTCCAGCTCCCACCCTGCAGCAGCAGCTCTGCAGCCGTGGGGAGGCCGAGGGAGGATTTGGGGGCGATGGAGGGAGGCACCCATGGCCAGGACCCCACCCACTGGCCTCGGTGCTTTATTTTCCTACTCCCAGGGTCTGTCCCTGCTAAAGCTGAGCCCTGACAGCACAGGGAAGACGTCAGGTAACGTTTGTGTTGCCTTTTCCAGTGGCACTCCAGGGCTGGGAGAATGCCCTAAAAAGGGGAGGGAACCCTGACCCCGCTGCGATCAGACCCCACAGGGGTGGTTTATTGGAGGTGCCAGTAAGGAATAATGGGAATTGCCACATCAGCTGGCTTGCTCCTGCCTGCCCACACCACTGCCCCCGGAAAGTGCTGCTCTTCCCAGCTGGAAAACCTAGAAACACTTTCTTCTTTCTCCCTAAAAACTCCTCTCTGGAAACCTCCGTTCTCTTATGTTTCTCCTCAAACAGTGTTGTTCCTTCTTCACTCTCTCTGGAATTGGCATGGCTGCTTCCCAGCACGTGGGCAATTAAGATAATTCAGCCAATTAAGATGCTGAGCCTGGCTGGGCTGGCGAGAGGGGCTGGAGGGCCTGCGGTGCTGCACTGCTTGTACAACACAAACCCCCCTATTCCAGGAGCCCGGCCCCAGGAAGGATGGGATGAAGCTGTGCTGGGAAAAGCAGTGCTGAAGGGAATGTGCCAGGGATATCCCCATCCCAAAGCCAACACGGGTTGGGATAGTTGGGGTTTAGTCACCACAGTGAGGTTGTGGGACCCTTTGGAGAGACCAGTGAGGCCATCCTGGATGAAGGAAGCATCTGCTTCACCACAAGCCAGGAACATGTCTGGCCACCACCTTCTTCTGCTTTAAAGTATCAACTGGAGCCTCACCTCAGGGTGGGTAAAATCAGCTGAATTCCGTCAAGTCTCCCACAAGGACGTCAGTGGGGCTGTGGGGAAGAGGGTTATAAATAGCCAGTTCTATGGGATATAAACCTGTCGTTGTCCTGATCCCGGCTGAGAGCTCAGATCCCCAACCACCACAACTCCATTATCCCAAAGGAACTCTGGAATTCACCTCTACCCTTTTCCAGCAGATAGAGGTAGGACCAGGCTGTCAGAAATGTCATTCCCAGGGAGTGAATCCCAGCAGAGAGGAAAAGAGGGAGCCCCGTGTCCTTGTGACTGACCCCACACCCACAGTATCGGTGAGGGGGGGAGGCTTTGGCCGCGTTCTTTGCTGAGGCCCCGCCCGGCGGAGCCTCCGGGGCCCCTCGCAGCGCCGGGGCCTGCAGTGCCCACGTTCCCCACAGGGCGGCAGCACCGGGTGCGCAAAGCCCCGCTCGAGTCCCGGCCGCGGCACCGGCGGGGACCCGCGTTCATTCCCCGCTCTGCCCAAATCCCTTCCCGCTTTCTTATAAAGTTCACCTCGGCTTTGCAAAGTCCAGCCCCTGCTTCCCAGAGCATCGGTCCTCGGTGGTCTGCAGTTCCCTGGAAAACCTGAGCCAGCAACAGCTCAGCCCGGCTGAGCAGAAGGCATTGGGCGGGACGGGTCAGAATCCCCGCCCGCCTGCTGCACTTGGCGTGAGATCCAGCTACAACCTCTGGAATTCTGCAGATAGCCTCCCAAATGTTCTAGGATCATACCTTTAAAATGGCTCCAAAGGGAGACAGCTCTTGGATCCCCGAACACCGCAACTCCACGATCCCAAAGGATCGGATGGCGGAGCCTCGAGGGTCGCTTCCATGCGGACCTGCAGTGCCCCACGGTCTCCACAGGGCGGCAGCACCGGGCCGGGATGCCGCGCTCATTCCCCGGGAAAGGAAAATTAAATGAGGAGCTCGAAGGCTCCCGGCTTTCCCACCTCTGCTCTGAGTGCTCACTGTGGGGCTTTGTCCCTGAGAAGTGACACCAAGTCAAATATAAAAGTGCCCTTTCCCAGCATTTTCATCCCTACCTATTTCCCTACCTATTGAAAGGATGCTCTTTTCTCTTACTGTATTCTTTGCCTGATTTTATCAGAACCATTTTCATCCAGATCCCACTTGTCAGTTATTCAATCCTTTACCATTGTAGTTTGGATAAAATAAGGGACACCAGGGATGCTGGACCACAGGAAATCTTGAGGAGAAACCCATTAAAACCTGACAGGGAAAGGTTTTAAGGCACTCCAGAGCACAGAAATCTGTTCATGCCTTGTCAGACCATCCCATTCCCAATTGCATTGCAATATCAGATTTCTCTGCCCACCAAGGACACCCCAGCCACGACAGACATTTCTCCCACTCTCCAATAGAGACCTCAGGGAGATTTTCCAGCCTGGCTGGTGCTCCACTGGGTTTGTACAAATGATGGGAGCTAAGAAAGGAAAGTTAATTGAGCATTCCAGGCTGACTGGAGTGAAAAGATGCTGGCCAGAACATTCTGACTGGGAATTTCATGCAAGAACCTGAGGAAGATGAGACACTCACTGGAGTGGGCTGCACGTGGATGATCCAGCCGTGAGAGGGCAGTGAGACCCAGCTCATAGTGAAAAACACCCACTTAAGAGAAGAACACTTTGGGCTTTTGCTCTGCCAGTCTGGTCAGTGAGAAATTACTTGAAAATTCCCACGACCTCTCTCTGCTGCGGGGCAAATCAATGCAAGGGTTTGCTCCTGCTCGTGCTGGGAGGAGAAATGAATCCCAAAGCAAGAAGCTTTTACAGCTGATGGGGAAGATTTAAAAAAAAAAAAAAAAATAGACACTGATGCTCTATGTACTGCTTGTCATTGCAGCTGTGCCACAGAACCTCTTCCAAAACATCAGAGAGCACCCCAAAACCATCAACAGGCAAACCCCAAGGGCCCCCCATTCCCCCCTAGCTCAAATCACTTTCATTGATGTACATTTTATGACCAAGAGACCCCATAATTAACTACCTTATCCCCCAAATGTTCATTCTCTCCCCTCCAGTTTACATAAGATTTTCCCTCCAAAATATTCATTGTAGCTTTACAGAGCTACTCAAGTTTTATCCCAAAATTTTCCCTATCTCTCTACTACTGATCACCTCAGTTTACCTCAAAATATTCATTCCCTACCATGGATATTACCTCACATTTATGCCCCTAAATTTTTCCCTATCTGTCCCTTTCTGATTACCTCATTTTTACCTAAAAATATTAATTCTCTACTCTCTACACTATCTGAAGTTTACTCTCAAAAGTTTCCCTACATGTCCACAACTGACTACCTTATTTTTACCTCAAAATGCTCATTCACTTCCCTACAGATCAGCTCAGATTTTATGCCCAAACTATTCATTTTGTCCCCGATAGATTACCTCAGACTTTTCCTCCAAAATGTTCCTTGTCTATTACACTTTGCAAAAAAATATATTCCATAATTAAAAAGAGAAAGTTGCTGAAAAGCAGTCAAAATTCTCAGTGAAAAAATAACAGGATGGAAATAGCAAAAGGAGCTAAGTAGTGAAGATATTTTTGTTGCTCCATGTCCATATGATCTGCAAGAACTGATAATTTTACACTGGGAATGAACACTTGGTTCCTCTTGAACGGAGGAAAGAGTTGCAGTGTATTGTCGGTGTAATGAGTTGTTTTACCGCTCTAAAAACTTCCCAAATCTCTCTGTGTGGCAAATAGAAGGTTCAAACGAGGAATTAAATCCCAGAAATGCATTCTGCTTTTCTAACTCGCTCTTTAGCTATGCCAGTGTCCAAATGCCGCCACGCTGCTGAGCACCGTCACAGGGGTCTGCTCTGCTGCTTGAGCGGCTTCACCTGAAGCATCCCGAAATGAGTTTCTGTGCGGTTCTTGTGCACCTGTGTCCCTGCAGGCGTTCCGGGGGAGGCCGGGAGAGGGCACATCTCCGTAAGGGATTTCACTGCTGCTCAGCGCTGCCAGTGGGGGTTTTCCAGCTCGCTCAGGACTTCGGGGTTGCACCACGTAATGCTGCGGTTTTTTGCTTTGCTTTCTTCCCCCTCTTTGCTCCTCAGGATGAATTTCCAGGCTGGCTGGAGGCTGCCACAGCTCCGCTTTGCCACTTGGAAGCAGGAGGTTTGTGGAATAAAATCTGTTTGGACTCAAAATCGTTCAGATGGAGCCACAACGGAGCCTGCCGGCCTCATATCTGTTCCTTCCCCGAGGTTCCTGGGGGATGATGTGCTATTATTACTGGGATGCTTTCTATGAAAAACCCCAAACCCTGAAAAAACCAGATTTTTCTGATCTTGAGAGTACATGGGGGCTCACATCTGTCTCTTGTTTCTGATACATGTTATAGGAGTAATAAAATGTAGCAAGCATTCATTTAAGCCATACTGAGAAGCAAATTTTCATGATTTGACAGAAACTCGAACCTTTTAGCTTATCTTTACAGAGTGAGGTCGGAAACATGAAAACGTGCCTATTTAAAGACGTTATAAATAGCCCCTGAGTTTTCACTGGCAGTGTGGTAGTCTAGAAATGGAGCCCACAGCCTGAATGGTGAATGGCAGACTGCACAGCCTTCAGCAGCAGCTAATTAACACTGCTGGTGAATCTCAGGCAGCCCCTGAGAGAACCAAAACATCTACCCACTGAAGAGCTATTTAAAAATACCCTGGGACAGAGTGACTTCACGCAGTGCTTCCTGGGTGAGTAACAATAGGCTCTGCATTGTTCACGTTTCAATTGTTTTCTGCGATTCTGTTTCAAATCACCAATTTCTCGAGCTGGGAGCAGCACACGTCCAGAGGGGAATACTGGATTTAGGGTGAAGCCCTGAAAGCTGGTGTTTCTCTGAAAGTCCTGCTGGGTTTTGCTTCTGCTCTTTAAGCCCTGCCTAAGAAGAGCTCTGCTTTACACCAGACCAGCGGGGCTGGTGAGAAAGGAGGGATCAATTTACAAAGCTCCGTATTTGAGCAGGGATTAACAAGGCTTGGAGGCAATTTGCAAACACACAAACTCTTCCTGGCTGCTGCTTTCAGAAGCCTTTTCTTAGAGCATCTCCCTGCCAGCCCCAGGGACGCAGAGGGCTTGGCTTATCTGTTCGAGTCCCCGTTCACAGACTGCTGTGAAATTCCAGGCTGTTCACTCCTTGACCCCCTTGCTGGGTACAAGCCCAGCCCCTGGGCAGCCGGAGCCAGGGCTCAGGGACACCACTGGCAAACCCCTTCCCTGCTCTGGAGTTTCGACTGCAGTGCCTGTGAGCCCCAAAGGTTTTATTTAGAAATAAGCCACCAAAAGGTGGTGGGACCACATTCCCTTCAGGGCACTTTTCCTCGACAAAACTCTGCCCAGTCAGGTTGCTTCTAACAACAAAAGGTTCCATCGAGCTGAGAGGAAAAGCCTCTGGATCAGCAAGGAATGAGTCAACAAGGCCCCAGATAATTCAAGGCTGTGTGGGTCTGTCATTCAGAAAAGGCATATCCATTTCAACACTGGCAGGAGAAAATACAATTTTAAATGTTTATTAAACAACGTGGTATATGTAAATTGGGTCAGGAAACACAGAAACACATCACCCTGCCAGGACACAGAGCAGAGCTGCCCAAAGCAGAGAGAGCAGCAATGACAAGTCTGAGATAGGGTTGTTATCTAATCCAGATAGCTCAGAAAACAGAAACCCCAAATAGTTTAAATGCCAGGAAAATCACACTGTTTCCCTGAATTTTTTTTTACCTCTTGGACAGCCAGCTAAGGAAGTGGCTGCCACCACACAGGGCAGGAGATAATGAACCTGCTGGTGAGGTTTTTTTCAAACCCAAAATGCTAATCCAAAAGTCACCTCCTAGTTTCTGCTTCCTCTTTTGTTTCTCGAGTATACTCCAGGACATTTGCCTCAGGAGCTGTCGTAATGCTGAAATTGCTGCCTTTTCCCCTTAAAAAAATTATCTGTCTGTCCTGGTGACATATGACAGTTTTTTTGGGGAGATGATCCACATCCTTCTCCTTGAAGACTCCTCTGTTTTGCTTTCCTGCTCTGCTTGAAGAAGTGGATGTTATCTTTGAGAGCAGACAATGCCATGGTAGGGCTGTCAGTGAACAGCCTCACATCATCTGGGAGCCCACAGCTGCCTGCTGCATCTGCAGGGAGAAGAACTGAAATTCTTGAGAATGAATCCCTGAGCCTGACTGGGACATCCTGAGACTGCTTTTCCAGAGGTCACATTGGTGCTGATCAAAACACACAGGAGAACAAGAGACGGAGTGCCAAAGCTTTCAAATATCCTGTGTGAGACTTGACTAAAACTTACCTAATTTTCATCAGCATTCATAGTGCAATGCCTTCATTTACTTCTCTCTGCTTTGCTGTGTTTTGGTTAATTCATGTCTTTTGTTCAGTTTAATCTGGGTTAAATCTGGTTTTCCATAGGCTTGTCCCTATTTTCTCATGGTAACTTAGGTCAGAGCTGTTTGAGGTGTCAGCTCTGAAGCTCTGCTCCTGCTTCCACCAAATCTAGTGGGGTTATTGCCAGTGGTGGCAGAGGAAGGAAGATCAAACACCGTGAGTCTTCTGCTGAAGTGAACTTTGAAACTGCTCACTAATTCAATCATTTCATGCACTCTGGTTTCTAGCATGGCTCTAACTCCCTTCCTTCCTTCCTGGGGAAAAAGAAACAAGGACACTCAGAGAATTAGATGCATTACAGATAAACTGGCATCACACAGCAAAGTAACTGTTTGCTGTCTCTCTGCTTGGTGTGCTACAAAATCTTGGGAACGCCCAGGAGCCCGAGGAAACGCTCGGTGCCGCGTGTCAGTGGGCAGGGAGAGCAGCACGAGCCATCTTTTCCTCTGGGATCTTTTCTATATCACAGCCGTCGTGTTCCGTCGGGCTGCTGGGACTGCCCTAAGCTGCAGGAAAGATGTCCTCCCGTGGGTGCTTTCTTAGCAGAACGGAGCGTGTTCCAAACACACAGCTTTCAGCTGGATGCTCCCCAAGGTTAACTCCCTGTCAGGAGGGAACAAGGAGGCAATTTCCTTCCAGGCTGCTCGACTTTTGTCCACAGCAACCCCAGGGCCTCCCTCTGGAAGCGCAGGAGTGGTTGTTTCACAGGAAAGGGGTGGCCCTGCCTTGTTGCAGGGCTTTGGGTCTCCTCCAGGCTGGCCTTCGGAGCTGTTTGCGTGTGCTGCACCAGTCCTGCCGTGGGATTTATTTTGCTTTGCTCATGGAGGTGGGCTTGCCTGTCTGCCTGTTGATTTGTTTCTCCCTGCAGGAACTTTTGATGGGAATTTCAGCCAGGTTTCAGGAGTCTCCGAGGTAACTGAGGGCTTTGTGAAACTCAGCAGTGCAGTGAGGGAATTATGTAGTGTCCTACCGAGGGGAAAGTGGGCAGAATTAAATTATTACACATTCTGGACCCATCCAGCCACAGAGGAGCTGCAGCACATGACAGATTTCATCTGCTGCGGGTGTGATGTGGGATATGGAGCAGCTGGAGCTGCTGCAGCATCAGCAAAAGGAGTGGGGATCAGGAGCATTGCTCCATGAGAAATCCTGCAGTTTTTATTCTGTGTGTTTGGGTTTGTGGCCCACGTTCTCTTCTATTCAAGCCCAAAACCTTTTGTTTAGTGTATCACAACACATTGATGTGGCAAGGGTAACTAAAGATTTTCATAAGTCAAGCTGATTCAGTGGCTGTGTTTTCTGTTGCCATCTCAGTTTCCATACTGAAGGAAATTAGTAATTTCATGTTAAAAAGAAAGAAACAGCCACCCAGGTTCTAGGGGTTTCCCTCAAGCAGAACTTGCTTTCATTTCTTCTCCAGGCTCATGGTCCTGGAGCTGCAGAGCCTGGTGTAACACAAGCCTGGTCACAAAGAGCAGTCATTCCCTCTGGAAGGGGGGACACAGGGGAACCATCGCCAGTTCTCATGTCCCCTATCTGTCTCTCTGGAAAATGTGAGGTTCCTGTCAGCGGCAGCAGCTGGTTTAATCAATAAGTTAAATAAACACCCTTCATCTGGAAAGACTTAGCAGCTCTCTAGAGCAGAGGTGAGTGAGGAGCAGAGCGTTCAGTGCTGCTGTGAAGCAGCGTCTTGGGGAGAGCTTCCCTGAGCCCTTTTGCCTGTCTCCATGGAATGGGAGCTCCTGTTGTTCATTCCCTCTCACAGGGACTCCAGCTGCCCCAAAATCAGCTTGCTCTCTCTGTCTGATCGAGCCTGTGGACATGTGTGTGCAGCCACACTTGCACACATGGCCACACACTTCCACACGTGCTCACAGACACCTCCAGGCACGTTTTCCCTCTTAGCATTCCTGTAGATGCCATGAGCACATGGCCAGCAGTCAGGGAATCCTCAGCTGGAGACAGCCACCCTGTGGGTGGGATGGCTCTGTGTGCACAGAGCTTCCCCAGTGACTGCAAAAGGAACATAAATAATGCCTGCAAGGAGTGAGGGCCTCCTCTTGGATGGGGGCAGCGGGAAGAATCTGCCCTCAAACGCTTGCCCACGCAGAGGAACTTGCTGTGAGGTCTGGGAGGGGTTAATAATGCATGGAAGCTTTTCTTTTACAAAAGGTGCCTGACTGATGATGAATTTCACAGAGCTGATGTCTCATCGCCATCCTAACCTGTGGCATGCTTGGCTGAGCCAGCAGGGCTGCTGGCACTGCGTGTCCTCACCCTCAAAACACCACTTTATCCCTTTTACCTGTCCTTGAGCTGCTTAGCTCAAAATCAGGAGGGGAATCCCCCTCTAGAGAGGAACATGCCTGGCTCTGCACACACTGCAGAAGGCATTTGTGTCCCAGCCCCGAGACAAGGAGCTGAGATGGAGCAGGGGTAGCCAGAAGTGAGGCAGAGCAGAGGGTGGCCCCTCTGAGAGCAGCCTTTTGTTTAGCAAAGCACCTCGCAAAACCACCCCAGCCTGGGACGGTTCCATTACTCAAATATGAGAAGGTACAAAAGGGGAACCTTTTTTTGCCAGACAAAAGCTGACAGCCCTGACAGGTATCAGAGGGACCCAGTCCTGTTTTATCCTCAACCCAACCTGTTCAGGTGAACCCAAATAACAGAAGGATTTGGCTAATTATCTCAAATTAAAGCTGATGCACCTAAGCTGACATCGATGGGGTTTTGCTTCTGGCCACAGCATTGGTTATATAAAAGTAAATGAAATAAACTCCTTTCTGTGTCTCTTCAAAATCCTGCTTCATGTGTCCCATGATGGCTACCCCCAGTGACACACATGAGGCTGATATTTTTAGTATAATTTATAATTTACAACATTTTAATAATCAATTAAGAAACAAAATCTAGTTAAGGCATTTTATGCCCTCCAGGAGAAAACCCTCCTCTGTTTATTGTACAAGTATCAGGGATATTTCCCAAACCCTAGGTAAAACCTGAAGGGATTGTCACACAGCCTTTGCTGAGAATTATAGACCCCATCTCACGAAAGGCAAAAATAACCATTCCGTAGTCGTTCTTGAGCTGGTTTTGGTTGGGTTTTTTTGGGTATAATTTCAGTCCCATTCTCAGCACCACATGAGAATGGATGTAAACATGAGTTAGTAAAACCGTCATCATCAGCTTCTGCTATGAGTAGAGGGTTCTGGAAGCATCCAGGTGTAATGCAAAGTCCTTGGGAAGTAGTAATTCAAACAAAGCAGCAAGTAAAAAAATCATAATAATATAATATTAAAATAGAATATATATATTATAATATATAATATATATAATAATAAAAACTCATAATCACCATAATCATAATTGGATTACATATCGGGGGATACTTTCATTAAACTTGATATTTATAGTAGCTGATTTTTTTTTAAATCCAGGTGGAGCAAATAAATTTATAGGAAAATAAGTATTTTGCAGACAAGTTCACCAGAAGGTGATGGGTGAGGACCATTTGCAATCTTAGCTAAAAGTCACTCAGAAAAACATTATGAACAGAAGGGTCATTGAAAGTCTGTACATTTGACAAACCTCTCTGCAGCAGGATTTGTTTTGTTTTCAGTTCGTGCTTAGGGGACAAAAATCAAACACAAATGTCAAAGGTTCACCTGGTTCTTCAGTCTGCTTTTTTGTTTTGTTTTGTTTCTTAAATGCTAAAAAACAAAAAAGACAAAAAGAAAGAGGGAGTAGCTGTCAGAAAGTGCCTGTGAGCACACACAACCCCTTTCAGTCAGGTATTTTTCCTTCAGACATCTGAAGCTTTTCTTCCCGGTCGGATGTCATTAGCATATAATTAAGGTGCCAGATCGGTGCCATTTTCCTGTATGCTTAATGGGGTGAGTTCCTGAGGTTTCTTGGGAGGCTTTTTCCTCCCAAACTGAGGTCACACAGTTAACCAGTCATTCCTTCCCTCCTTCTATTTATAAGCCATAAGAAGCAGGATGTAGTAACATTCTCTTGTGGTTCACCATAAGGAAAATATTCCATTTCTCTTTGGAGACAACCCTCACCAGCCCCCGCAGCAGAACTTCATTTATGGAATGAAAATGGGGGAAACCTCTGTGTGTGTCCTCCCTGCCAGGCCCAGCAGCAGAGGAAACCCCTGGTAAGAACCATCCCCCCCTTCTGCCCTACCACACCTCTCCTTCCTCCTGTCCCTCTGTCTCATCACTCATTTGAACATTAAAGCTCTTCCTCAAATCAAACGCCGCGTTTTCTCCCCAAATCCATGCCCTGTCCCTAAGGATTGCAGTGCTGGGCGAGCTCTGTCCAGAAATTAAAGCCAAGTGTTTGAGCATCCACAGAAGTGTCTAAAACGGAATGACACCGGCCCTGCAAGGGCACCTGGAATTCTTCCCGTGTTTCTGTGGCTGTGTCGATGTCCTGAGTGACTCTGAGTCCTCCTCTGAGTGACTCTGTGCCCAGGGCGTGTAAACAAAGGAGCCGTGAAGGGCTCCATAAAGTCTCCTCGTTCACAGGGTGCCTGGGAAGAGCAGGGGATGCTGCCGGGCAATCCAGCTGGAAAAGCAATTACTGCCTTCCCCAGCAAAGGA
Organism: Corvus cornix cornix; assembly: GCF_000738735.6. NCBI lineage: Eukaryota > Metazoa > Chordata > Aves > Passeriformes > Corvidae > Corvus > Corvus cornix. The sequence goes on along the minus strand of NC_046332.1, from coordinate 1,028,800 downwards.
GATCAGGGCTGAGCCCCGGCCCCTCTTCAGCTGCAGACAAAGGGGAGAGACAAGAGACTCTCTGAGTCCCAAATACCTTTTCAATGGTGAGGAGGAAACGTCCCACGGGTTTTGTTTTTCCCTTCAGGATGTCAGCATCCCGTCCTTTTGAAATCTTTGTGTTGGAGCGAGTAGTCCCCACCTCCACTCAGCACCGCTTTTCTCTGGGAAGAACTGGGGGGAGGAAGGAGCAGAAAACATCACCGGTTTTCAAAAGAGACAACTTCCCCCGAGAACAGCCGGGTGCTTCTTGAGATCACAGACTTCAGGCTGCCCAGCACTTGAGGCTCTCCTGCTTTTTTTCCTCTCCAAGATGCTCCTTGATGCCTGTGTCCATCCCTCCCCCTTTATGTAAAGCCCGAGGCGTCAAACCACAGCAGCACCGAGATGAGCTGGCTGTGTCCAAAGAAGGAGCAGTGTGCCTTAATCTTGCATTTCAATGTCTGTGGCATCAACTTCGGAGCCTAACAATGAAAACAGAAATGTTGGCACTTGTGACTGTTTAGCTGCTTCTAGTTTTAGTGGGAGCACCCAATGCGCGAGCTCATTCCAGATGTATTTTTATGCTTTCAGAGTAAAAATAAATCTCAACCTTTTTCTCCCTGCTAGGCTAAACATTCAACTCCATGAGGCTGCTTTCCATATAATATCCAGCAGCATGTTGAATACAAAACGTGAGGGGGGGTACATTCAATCAATGCAATTAAATAAGACACAGAATCGTGTTTCATGCTAATCATTTCCGTAATCCAACAAAAGCCTGCCCCACTTTTTTTTTTTTTTTTTTTTAATCTGGAGCTGCCACCGAGTTTCCAGTCTGCTGCACCAGAGCCATCCAAAATGTAGGTCAGGCTTGCCAAGTCCTCTTCTGCATGAAACAAGGCGTGCTCTCCCCCCGGGGGAAGAATCCTCTCCACCTCTCCCTCTGCCAGGATTCGGCCTGTGACAATTCCCATTGGCCAGTGGCTGCTTCCCTCTGCTTTAGGTCTGAGGGGTGGCTCCCCCAAGGTGAGAAATCAGTGGGAAGTCACATCCCTGTGGTGCCCTGGCTGGGTTTGGTGGCATCAGCCCCGGGATGGTGGCCATCCATCCCCAAACCCGAGCCTGGTGGTACCAAAGAGGGTCCAGGTGACACAGTGGCAGCGACTCCAGTGATCCCAGCTGGGCTCAAGCGCTGTGTCCATGGTGGGAAAGCGGAAGGGCCATGGCAAGCCATCCTCCCAAAGGTTTGAGTGCAGCTTAGAATTACCCACCAGAAGGTCTAAAGTGGTTCCTGGCAGCAGCAGGGAAGGGGGCGAGGGCTCCTCCTCAGCCGCACTGCTCGTAGCAAGGAAAGGTGGGAAGCTGGAGAGGAAAAGGCCAAGGGCAGGCCAGCCCAAGCACACCAGGGAGGCAGCTGTGGTTTGGGAAGGCTCGGTGGGAGCGGGCTCAGGGGCTGGGGAAGCCCACAAGGAAGAAGCAGGATAAAACAGCCTTATGTGCAGGATATGGGTGCTGCCTATCGGCACCACCACAGGCTCGGGATCCTGGCAAGCCTTGGAGAAGGACAGAGACATCCACAGCTATGCCAGGAGCTCAGGAGATGCTGTGTTAGTTCAGCAGGTTTGGGTTGTCAGGAGTGACTGCAGCCCCTCGGACAGGGCGTGCTCACCCCTCAGCTGTGTGCAGCAAACCAGCCAGCAAGTTTCTCTTCTTCCAGGAGGAACTTCCCTGGCTGGAAAAGGGGATGCTCACTCCCATTTTAATCCCTTTTCACGAAGTGATGCAAACTGTAATAACTGCCTTGTGAGTGATGTCAAGTCCAGACTCATGTTTCCCAAGACAGGGGGTTACTGGGATGGATTTTCCTCACTGGCTGTGAGGTAATCAGGGGTGCCCTGAGGTCAGCTCTGAGCACCACGTCCTCCTAAAAGCCACATTAATCAGTTGGACCCTTCGGAATTCTGTCAAGTACAGATATCTTGGTGAGCAGCTGCAAAACCCGGGTAAGACATTAAGGCTGGGAGACTTGGGAAGGAGTGACAGGGTAAGGGGGAATGGCTTCAAACTGACAGACAGTAGGTTTAGATTGGACATTAGGAAGGAATTCTTCCCTGGGAGGGTGGGCAGGCCCTGGCACAGGGTGCCCAGAGCAGCTATGGGTGCCCCTTGATCCCTGGAAGTGTCCAAGGCCAGGCTGGATGGGGCTTGGAGCAACCTGGGATAGTGGAAGGTGTCCCTGTCCATGGCAGGGGGTAGAATGGGATGAGCTTTAAGGTCCTTTCCAACTCAAAACATTCTGGGATTCTATGATTTAACTATAAGGAATTACTGGAAATCCCTCTCGCATGTCTGGGAAACTTTACAAGCCACCCCAAATTTCCTTAAGTGCATTTGTGGGGAGGGGACAAGCCCACAGGGACACCAATTCCAGGGAAATGCTGGGAATCTGACCCACGTGCTTCCCTGTGTCCTGTGCACTGGAGTGGATAATAAACTCACTGAAGCTGCTTGTTTCAGACAAAATGTTCCTTATCCAGTGAGTCAGCAACATCAGGCTGTTTCCATGTGGAGCTGGAAAGCTCATCCACACGGGCTGGGAGAGGCCAAAGTGACAGATCTGAAGATGGTGCAGAAGGGAAAAAGAATGAAAATAAAGAGGAATGGGAGTTCAGGGCAAGTCCCAAATCAAACAAGCAACCAATCTGACAAATCCATGTAGCAGTTGACTTGCTCCCCTTGTCCCATGTACTCTGATGTGACATTGGAAGAAAAACTGAGCTTTCTTTCCTGCCGGCACAGTTCTGCTCTGTTACAGCGGGGATTCTGCAGCACGATGTATCAAACCAGGAGTCCCGTGGAAAAGAAACAGATAAGGACCGATTCTTGCTAGGTGTTTGCTAGGTGTTTGAGGGCTGTGTGAGAGCTGTGTGAGAGCTGTTTGAGCTGTTTCAGAGCTGTGTTTGAGCTGTTTCAGAGCTGTGTTTGAGCTGTGTGAGAGCTGTTTCTCCCTGCAGCCGCCCGGCCGGGCTGTGCCGAGGAGCCGAGGCCGCCCCGGGCCCGAGGGTCCTTCCCGCGCAGGGAGCACAGAGCAGCCAATGGGAGCGGGGCTGAGCAGGGGCTGGGAAACCCCGTGCCGCCCTCAGCGCCCCTCGCCCGGGGCTGCGGCATGGCGGGGGAAAGGGGCGCCGACACTGCTGCATTCATCACCTTCAGCTTCAGGGCAGGGAGTGCTCAGGCTTGTGGAAAGAGGAACTGTCCTCACGCTGTGTCCTTTGCTGCCCCTCCGGAGCAGGAGCTGGAGAGGGAGCAGCATTCCCGAGGCAGCTGCTCAGGGGCCTGTGCTGCTGCACTTCCGAGCTGGTAATTAGTGAAACACTCTGGGAGCGGTCTGCAAGAATGAGCTGCTCTTAATTAGCAGTGCGTTCGTCAAGTGATGTGCAGAGATCGTGGAGAAGCTTCAGAAAGTCTGAGACTTAGTCCAGAAATGGTTCAGGGCTGTACTGGCAGCCACGTTATTAGGCAGGTTTTTATTATGTATCTTTAAACTCATCGCAACGTCTTTCAAAATGTTCTGGAAAAGACATAATCCCATCTGCTGGATCACCCAGAGCAGGTGAATAAAGGAATGATGAGCCTTCACAGCCTTCTTTGCACCGTTTCTAAGTGTGGGAGCACTGACTGCAAAGTTCTCCATTGCTGGTTTTGACTGGCTGAGGTAACCAGCAAATCCCGAGGAGCTGCTTTCCATGGAATCACATGCCTTGGAGCAGACAGCCATTTATAGAGCTCCAGAAAAGACCGAAACTGCTGTGGGTTATTGCTGTCCCCAAATACCCTTCGTACACAGGACATTGGAGTCATCTTTGCAGCAGCGGCAGAGCAGTGGTGAGTGTGACTGGAACCCCAGGAGCAAAGCGCACACTGCTCATGTGGGAGCTGGCAAAAAGCTTTCCCGGGGCTCTGTGGACATGCCAGGATCCCATCCACGCACACATCCATGTCTCCATCCCTGTGCATGCATGTGTGCGTCTAGAGCTGCAGTCCTGTGCCTAATAAATCCCCGTGGCCCTATAAAACCCAATTACTAGTGTGTTTAAAGTAAAAGATGAGTGTATATTTATAACCATGTGTAGTATTTTATATAACACTCTAGAACAGATGTCCAGGGAGCAGCAAAATTTTAATTAAGGTTTTCTCATTGCTTTTGCTAAGGAGTCCAGTCAAAGTCCCACTGAAAGACAGGAGTGAGACATTAAAAAAACCCCACACAGTGGCAAATGTTTACATGTATTTTATAACTCATGCTGTAAAGGACATCTGTGGCTCATCTAGTGCAAAAAAAGCCAAAACTATCTGGTATGAGGCTTTGTTCTACTTATGCTTCCGTGATGATCGTGCCATGAGTAGTGTGGAAAAACCTTCAGTGTCCTGGATTTCTTTTTGTGTTTGTCCCATGATTTATCAGCACTTTATAAAGAGGCAGAAATATGTTTGATCTCTGGGTTGATGCATTTTTAAGGGACTTTCTCAGCAACTCCAGCTCTGCTGGCTGAGGGCCTTGCAAGTTCCATTGAATTTAAACCACCTTTGGGCACAAATAAACCTCATGCCTGGTTTGCAAAGAGGGGCTTGAAGGAAAAAGTATTAGGGGAGTTGCCCATTGTCCCTGAGGGTGTCCCTAAGTGGACACCACAGTGTGGCCATCTTGCTCCTGGGAGCTCCCTGAGTCAGGTCAGAGATGGGAGACAGTGGGCTCCTCTTGCATGTGGAAAAGGAGATTTTCCTGCGTTCCGAGGAATTACCGAGCCGGTCCTAGAGGCCGGAATAATGCTGCTGGAGGGCATGCTTGGGGTTCTTTCTGCATAGTAGGTTATCTCCAGACCCTTGGCACCTTCTCCCCCACTCCATGCTCAGTCTGGGAGCTCTCCTGGTTCCTTCTGGTTGGGGAAGCCCTGAAGGACTGGGCTGGAGACGGGACAAAGGGAAAGAGGAACAACCAGACTGTTTCCACGTGCCTTTTCCTTGCATGCTGAAGCTGATCCAGACTGCCTGTGAGCCAGGCTCCCCAGGAGAGCCATCAGTGTGCTCCAAGTGGAGTGGGAGAGCACAGGAATCATTTGTTTGCTGCCCTACTGCAGTGCCTGCTCCATTATATTTAAGTATTATTAACTATGATTAAGTGCACGATCAGGAGACAGAGCTGCTTTCATGAATTGCCTTTAATATTCCAAAAGGCTGCTGTGATGGTGCTGGAACATCACTGTGTGAGTGATGGGATGGAAATCAATTAACAGGTGGAAAAATAGGCTGGTACGTGAAAAACTCTCTGAAAAGGGCACCCACTTCTTCCTTGGGATCTTACTCATGAGACAACAAAAGGGAACCCACACAGATGAAGGCTGAACCATTCATTTGGAAGTTTTTAATTTCTTCCCTAAGGGAAGCTGCAGAATATTTTTAAAGTGTCTACAGTGTTATAAATCCGCCCTTTTTGGTCTCAAGTATTTGTTTTTATAGTACATCTTACATGCTAGATGCTGATTTCCCTGGATGGCTGCACCTCAGATCCTGGTGGGGCTCAGGGAGGGCATCCGTGGTGTGGCCCTTTGCAGTGAGATGGACAATCTTCTCTGCAAACTGCTGTTTGTAAGGGGGACCTAAAGCCTTTCTCCATTGCTTTTCCTTTTTTGGCTCCTGTGTTTGCACTTGTTCTATGAACTGGGCTGTTTATGAAGAAAGCAACTTCCACACCTGTCCACAACTGGCTTTCTTTCCAAACTCCTCTCCACTGCTTTCCCTCTGTGTTAACCCGGCAAGTTAAGTTTCTGAGGCTATTTCCTAACTACAGAGAAGGTGACAAACACCTCCTGAGATGCTCTGGATGTTGTCCTTCCAGACCACTTCCCTCTTTTCATAAGATTTTTGTTGCTGCTTCTTTTCTTTAGCACGTCCTGCTCTGAGAGCTGGGGTCATTCCTGGCTGGTGCAGTTTGTGCACCTGGAAATCACCTGGAAGTCGGCCCTGTGGCACGTTTGCAGGCAGTTTGTCACTTCCAAGGCACACACAGGACACTGTGCACACCTTGCAGCCAGTTCAGACAGAAGCCATGGAATTTGCTCCGGATTTCCCAGGCATTTGGCATCTCAGCAGGTTATCTGGGAAAATTGTTGTCTTTCAGGCAGAGTTATTAGAGCTGACAGTGCCCCAAAAATTAGTGACATCAGGCATCATGAGGACACAGGGGTGCCACATCCCTGAGGAGCAGCTGTGTCCGCAGGGAACTTCCATGGCCTTGCCTGGTTATCACCTCAGGCTGTGACGGAATCGTAGGTGCTGACGTTTGGAGAGAGAGACGTTTGTAATTTCTCTGGCAGAAGCAGGCCACAGTCACTCAGCAGGAAAAAGAGTGGCATTTCCCCATCCCTAGAAATGTGAACGCTTGGAGGAAAGTGCGTTCAGCCGGATCTGCGCACAAGCCAGGCTGCGGGGGAGCACGGAGGATCCATGGCAAAATCCCCTCTTCCTCCGTGCACTCATTCCTGCCTCTTCCCCTCCGAGCCCTGCTGCTCCTCCCCCTCCCCGTGCCAGGGATGCCTCCCGGACATACGCTCCACATTTGTGTGGCCACAGCTTCCCAAGTGCACGACACTTAACAAAGCAAGAGGAAAAACACTAAAAAATAAATGGGCGGCAGATGGCCTGATAGGACAAAGCTGAATCTGAGGATTAACCAGACCATAATAAAAGCTGTCATTACAGGTTGTCATCATTGGTGAGTTATTTATTAGCTCTAAACAGTGTTCCCCTCAGACACCAAATGTCAAATGTTTTAATATGCAGGACCCAAATCTTCCCCTTCCAGCTGCTCCCATTTCATCCTGCCAGCTGTACAGTCTCATCTTCCAGGACCTGCCAAAGAGCCCAACATTAACATACCTTATTATGCACATTATTTTGCCAATAGAGGCCAGATGAGGCCAAATCATTCTGATAATAAGCCCTGCTGTCATTAAGTGCTATTATGCATGCTACTGTTTATCCCCAAACCTTCACAGAATATTAATAAGGGCATGCTTGGCGTTTGCTGCAAGGATTCTGGAGTGGACGAATTTGGCATTTTTGGACCTGTCTGCAGTCTGAAGGGATCTGTGGCTACACCAGTCACTTCTGTAACTCAGGAGAAAAATATGGGGTGCCTGGTATGCAAAATATTTCCAATTCTCAGAAGATTTCTTTCTCCTTTAAAAGGGAATCGTGGTTTGGGGTTTTGATTTGGATCCTTAGAAGGAAAGAAAGGAAGGAGAAATGAGGGAATTGCGTGAGGATGATCCAAATATCTCATTCTCATTTTTTGAAAACCTGTTTTAAGGTCAATTTGAAATGAAAATGTCATTGTGAAATGAGGAATGGAAGATGCCAGGGTGAAAAATGGAAGCTGAAACATTTCAAATTCTCTGAATGTTTTTTTTTTCCCCACTGAAGCAATGTATGATACTTTGACCTGAAGCTGTGACTAGCTTTGGTTAACCTAGAACTACATTTTTCTGTGATTTTATTGCTTGGGGAAAAAATAGTCACCTGCTTTAAGTGTTCTGGCTTTTGAGGAGGAGGCATTTATGTTATAACGTTCTTTTGACTGAAAGTTTCAGGTGTTATTGGAATCTTCTGATTTCTTTTCTCTTTTATACTTCTAAAATACAATAGTTTTTCCTTTTCCTGAGCATTTTGTGCAAGTCTTCTGACAGTTTTTATGCAGCACGATTTCAACAGGGCAGTAGCACATAAAAACAGGGTGGGGGGAAAGTGCCACAAGCTCTCCGTTGTAATATGACCATAAATTCCAACCTCATTTCAGTTATGGGTGGCCACTTCTGATACCTAAAGGTTAAAGCCTCCCTGGCAGTGATTAACTAGACAGGATCTCAGCCAGATTTCAGTACTTGAGCAGTCACTACTGTGGAAAATAACTTGAAATCTTTCCCCTGACCCTTTTGTCAAGCTGTCACTGTCAGTGATTGATTTCAGTTCGTGCAGAGCCTGGGGCTGTCTCCGAGCTATAATTGTGACCTAATGTGCACCACTGGGCAAGTCAAGGTATATCTCTGCACTTCATGATCTCCTTTACACCCAAGGGCACAGGGAATTGGACAGAACCCACGGGAATGTAGGACTGAGCTGTAGAGGGGCTTTTAAGAGTCTCAGGGAGTTAGAGAATTCCTCTTACCTTATTTAAAAGTTAGCCAGAAAGAGCAGAGCAGAGCAGCCCTCGGAGATGGCAGCGTTGCACATTCACAGACATCAGTCTGGTGGAAAGCAGAGTTCTTTTTGTTAATCCAGTCCTTCTGCTCAAAGAGAAAATTTGGGTGTTAACACTTTTAGGACCCTTTTGCAGAAGCTGAGCTGATGGCATGAGGCTTGTGTCACATGCTGGAAAAAAGCAGGGTAAGAATTTTTACTTCAGCTAGTCTGCAGTCTAAAAAAATCCCACCAGAAAGCAGGCACCTGCATTTTTTCAACAGACAAATGGTTATAGATTAGAACATACCTTTAAAATACCCAACAACCTCTTAGATAACATTTTCTGTCACCAAACAGAAAGAAACGAAGAGCACAGGCCTAAAATCAGAGTCAGAATAAAGGACCAAAGTATTTTTAGATTGTCTGGGTTCCCAGCCTAAGTGAGGGAATGACTTCAATCAAATTTAGCCAAGCCCCAGCCATTCTCTCTGTGGTTGGTTTCAGCCACACATGTCCCATCTTGGAGCAGCCCTTCTCAAATGCACACAGACAGCTTTGTTTACAGCCTGGGAAGGATCAAATGGTCTCCACTGGAGGGAAGGGAGAGGAGAGGAAGGCGTTCTCCTCTGAGTGATCCTTGCCTACAGAGGAAGCTTTATAACTTCACAAGCAAGGGTACAATATGTTCAACATATGTCAGTTTTTCCTCCCAGCAAGAGAGATGAATCACCTGTTTTCTCTGGAAGGGAGATGTTTAAATCCTCTCTGTTCATGAGGAAGAGGGAGCAGCTTTCTCATTGTGATGCATATTAGTAACAATCCCAGCAAGGAGTGCCGCCCTTGGTGGTTGATGCTTCACCACTGCTGCTGGCAGAAGGGACCTTGAGGAAAGGCCTGTTTTCCATGAATAATGCAAATTGTTTGCAGTTCCAGTAATTCAAGGCCCAGGGTAGGAAGTTTGCTTCATTCTGCTTGGGGTCACACTTCCTCCCCACGGGCACTGATGGAGTGGCTGGGAGCCCACTGCAGGCTCCAGAGGAACTGTGTCACCTGGGGGAAACAGTCTGGCTCTTAAACACATGAAATTTGGGTCTGGAGAAGGGGAAGACAAGCAACACATCTCCCAGGGAAGAGGGATTTGAAAAACACCTACAGCAAAACACGCACGTGTGGACTTCAGTCCCCCCCGCTCAAGAAAGCATTTCAACCCAGTGTAATAGCAACAGCTCATGGGCTTAAGGGCTTGCTAAAAGCCAAGTTTCTGTCAGAAAGTCCCCAGAATAAGTGTGGTTTGCACATCAGGCTGCAGAGCTAAGGAAAACATTGCTGTGTAACCTCAAGAAGAGCTATGGAGGCTCCACTGTAAATCTGATACTTGCAATTATTTCCATGATGACAACACCCACCAGCCTTAGCTGGAACATATTTGTGCTGGGGATGCTGCAAAGGGGGTAAAAAAATGCTTCTTCCTCCGGAGAATTTGTGAGATAAGTATGTGACAAGGCAGTGAAGGGCAGAGGGAGCCCAAGGAAACCTGAAATGATTTGTCAGGTGGAGGGTTTCATTCTTTATGCCACTTGTTGATTCTTAAAAATTGCAGCTCCTTTCAGCTGTCTACACACAGCATTCTATGGCAGAGTCAGGACAGCCCCCAGGCTCATTTTACTGCTTGCTTTGAACCAGCTTCTTTTAAAATCGTCATATAAAGGGGGAACATAATTCTTCTCCTGCCTGGCAGGAGCAGGGAGAAATATGACTTTGAAAAGGCCAAATAGTTTAAACTGGTTTTGCAACCAGCTTTTCTTGGTGTATGAATTGGTCACTCACACGAGGGCAAATGTCCTGCTTGCACCAAGGTGAACACACAACCCAAGGCAGGTCAGGCTCCCTCAGAGAGCAAGTTTGTCCTTCATTTTTGTGTGAACAAGGAATAAAAACTATCCAAAAGAGCACCCCGGGTACTCAGTATTGCAGTTTGCTTCTGGTCACACAGCAGGGCAAGAACTGGGAGTGGAGTGAAAAAGAGAAGTTGTTGCTCTAAACTCAGATTGAACTGAAGTAGTTTAACAAGTGAAAATTAGTGAAGTATCCTGGGAATAAAAATATGGAAGGATTTATCGGGGAAGCAAGTAGTTAGAGCAGACTTCAAAGAAAATCTCTGCTTTGTGATTTAAAGTGTGTCCTATACTCTCTAACCCTCTGATCCCTGGAAGCAGAGATGGTTTCTGGGGAAGGAGCACATTTGCCCAGCCCTGTTCTGTGCATGCCTTCCCCACACACCTGTGGACAGGCAAGGTGAGCTCGTGGGGAGCCTCCATGTGTGGATGTACAGCAGCTGCCCTGCTGCCTCATCCCAGAAACATCCCTGTGCTGGGTGCTGGGACAGTCCTTCCCTCCACACTGCTGTCAAATACTGAAAGTTTTTCCTCTTGCCCTCATAGTTTTGTTCATTTAATGATTGTTTAGTCAAGGTCCAACTGTTGATTAGACTGAAAGCTTTCCTCAACTCTCAAAGTATTTCACTGTGCTTAGAAAAAAGGGAAGATAGACCCCACTGGTCAATCAGAACCAAGCTCCTGCTGATGCCTTTTAGCTGTCTGCACCACATCCTGTTCATGTCAGCAACTTAAAACATCTACTACTCATTTTAATCCTTTGTAAAACATGGAAGGGAGTGTGGTGTACATAATGCATGACCTAGATCGTTAAAGTGTTAGGAATTCTGTTCCAATAGCTCTGAGGTCTTAGAAAATCCATTTGCTACAGGCAGAAGAAGATAAATCGTTCCCCTGACTAATTCCATCGTGTCCCTCTGCTTGTCACTGGGACACTCCTCACACTGCCTTGGCCTGAATGCTGGCGGTGGCAGATTTCTCACAGCACTTTGAATCCTGCTTAAGAAAGTCCAGAAATATTCCAGAAATACGCGAAGTAAATATTCCAGCTTGTGTCAGGATCATTTGGAAGATTATTCTTGTTTTTAAAAGTATTTCTTTTTTGAAGTTGAAAAGTTTAATTGTGGCCCCAAGCACAAGAGTTGTGGCAAACCCCGAGGCTGTTCTGCCTTTGGATCTCGGACAGCCTGGTTTATTCACACCGTGTTTTCCTTTCCCTGTAACGGAGAGGTAAAGTTATTTAAGTCTGCTTTGGAATTAAAGAAAACATTTTGCTTTTGCAGCCTGACAGTTTATGAGCATTGAGGTAAATGCACAGGCAGCACTTCAGATTAATACCTTTATTATCAGCTGGGATGTTTAACCTGCCCATGGCCCCACTGCTGCCCCAGCCAGCTCCGAGCCCACGGTGGGGAAGGAGGGAATTTAGGTTGCTTAAAGATCTTTTTCAAGATTAATTTTGAGTCCATCTGTGTAGCACAGTCAGTATGATCTCTATCTTTTATTACCAGAGGAATCTCAGATACAGTAATTTGAAGCTGGGCTGTTTGTTTAAAAACAGTTTGACTTTTTAGGCTTCTTCAGTCCTATTTCCTCTTCATGTAAAATTCATGGCAGGGTATTTTAAAACTCTGCCTTGTACCCAGGTGTGTGATTCTCGTGCATTTCAATGCATAGGGGGCATTTTTCTGTATGGAAAATCAATTGAGTTCCCTACAGAAAAGTTCAAGGTTTAACATGTACCCTTGCTGTCTGTGGAGGTAACACAGCGGGAACGGAATATCCTGGGATGAGTTACAGGGATGTGGTCTTAAGTCCTTACTGGGACAGAACTGGTGCTGGTTGCAGTCAGGCTCTTGGCAGGCAAAGGGTGTAACGCAGAAACCACAGGCTCAGAAATTCTCCAGAAATTATCTGGATTTACTACAGTGCATTTGCTCAAGCTGATAAAGGGCTCCATTTGCAAACCCGACCTAGAGTGTCAAAAATCTTCTGTGTCTACTAATTCACTTCATGTGTACACACCAACATTTTACAGAGTTGTAACTTCTCCTGCTTGCTATAAATCTCTTTAGAGGGGATCAAGTTAGACACACTGAGAATTCACAAAGCATGTTGAAATGCTGGCCCCGCTAAAATGAGTGGGAGTCTTGCCTTTGGCTCCTGTATGTCCAAGATCTTACCCACAAAGTATAAAGAACAAGAGGATTTCTTTAGGCTTTAAAGTGTTTTTCTTCTCCTTACTGGCATTTAGAGTTATACAGCACTTTTTGAATATTATTTTTTTAAAGCTGATTTTGCCTTGCTTCAACGGCAAGCAAAGACGCTGCTCTGAAGTGTGCTCTCTGAAGAGAACTGAGTGCCTAATCTACTAATGAACTGTAATTATCCTTTTCTTCAATAGAAATTGCACTTACCCCTGAGCCTCGTGGGTTGCTGATTCAGAGAAGAAGCAGGTTCTGGGTAAGTTTTGTACATTAGTACGTGCACAGCAATACCTATACATGCACACATACCAACAAAAATGGCTTTCCCGTGCCTATCAACTCATTTATCTGACTTGTAGGGCAGCAGAACAAAAATAAAATAGAACTCATAGTAATTTGGCTTTACCACAAATTCCTGTCAGTCTGCTCATTGTGTATTTTTGTCCACTTTCCCCTGTTTTCTGTGGCTTGAAAATTTTTAGTGTCAGCCCTCACTTTGGGAAGACATTGATGTAAGTCCTCAGTCACTAGATTAGACATCTTTGTCATGTGTGTACAGCTAACAAACATCCAGGAATATCACTCAACCAATTTCTACGTCGTGCTCATCCTGAATTCCTGTTACATGTCTAGATAATTTTATTTACTCTAGGAATAATCTTCAACAGAAATTCAATTGAGTTATTGCGCAATCTGGGTACGAAAGCCTCTGCCTCAAGTTGGACTTGCAGATTGAATTAGCTGGTTTGTCTCGGAGGAGAGGCTAAAATAAGGTCAGATCACCATTGTGTGGAGCTCAGGAATGCACTGGCTCCGCTGTGGTGGTGGAGGGAAGCTCTCCAAGCTCTCCAAGCTCTCCAAGCTCTCCAAGCTCTCTGGTTCCCTTTGATGTGCTCGGTTTCCCTGAGTGTACACTGGAGAAAGCATCACTTCCTTTTGGGGAGTCCTGCCCTTTCCTGTTTCAGATGCCCACATTCCAATAAATCCCGTATTCTGCCACTCAGAATCCCTGGCTGCCAATCCAGATAGGTGCAGTGCAGTCTAAGACAGATTCCTTTTCTTGCCAGTCCACCTGTGCCTATTGCACAGGACCAAAATTAGTATTTCCAAGACCAAAAGCAGCCTCAGGAGCAATTTTTTTTGGAGGCAGTGGCACTACATTCTCCTTTATGTGGCTCTTCCCAAAGAGCTCTCTTTAGTCCTCATTCCTCATAAAACATGACACGGCAGGGATGATCTGGATGGATTTTGGAGAAGGTTTTTATCTACTTCAGACCCTTTGTGGGAGTGTTGGCAGACGGGCCTTGCTGTGCCAGTGAAGATGAGTCCCTCATCTCCCTGTGGGAGAGTGATTTGTGTTAACAGAAGGACACACATCCACAGAGTGATGTGCTTCCTATTTTATTCCCTTTGTCCTCAAATTAACTCTCACAGAGAGGCCTCAAGTACTTTCAAGGCCAGCCAGGCAGGGCTGCGACTTCCCCGGGCTGTGTGCTCTGAAAGTGGAGTCACTATTCATTTACTTGTGATCAGCCCAGCCTAAAAGGGGGACTTCATTACTTACTAAGTCCTTAAAATAACCTTCTTTATTTGCAGTCCCTTCGCCTGCAGAGATCATTTGGGCCCATATGCAGCTCTGTTTGGTTTTAAGTTTCCATTTTGTTTTTAAGAACAAGAGGTCTCACATGCCTAAAACAACCTCCTTCCCCTCCCTGCTCTCATTAAACCAACTGACAGTTGACATGTTTAACTTTGTCAATGGTTTTTTTTTTAAAAAAAATCATAAAGTTCATGGCAGGTTTATGTGTGGAAAGACTCTCCTTTCCTCAGAGAGCCAGCTGGACCAAAGCCATATCAAAAACTTCCTGTAAGGAAGACATAACTAGAAAGGGGAGAGGAATTTTTCAGTGCCCCTTTCTGCATTAAAAGCAGCCCTGCAGCTGAGCTGGCCTCTGCAGTGTCACAGCTGTCACAGGCTTGAAAGCACTTCCATGGGGACATTTCTGCAGGCATACAGAGCTGGATGGAGAGCAGGGATGTGGATGGAGAGCAGGAGGCAATTGGGAGTTCCATGTCCTCCACCACATGACACAGAGGAGAGCACACGTGTGGTAGCAGACGTGGGATGGGACACTCAGACCCTTCTATTCAGTAAATCTCCCTTTGCACACCCTTCCTCTCCTGTGGCAACGTCTGAACCGAGGACGTGAGCCTGGATTCCATCCCTGCTCCGAACGTTGCCTGATGTGCAGCTGCATCCTTCCACCACACATTTGTGCTGTGTGCAAGGTTGCTCCAGAGGCCATCGGCATCAGGGGGAGACTTCCCAGCAGCGTCTACAAGGTTTTAATCAGCCCCAGGGTGAACAGCAGAACTCGTCACCTGATGGTGCTGTTGTGTCTGCACAAACATGCCCTGTGTCCTTCCTTCAGTGGGTAACTCACTGCAGAACAGGGACAGAGGAGGCCTCAGCTTTGTGCAGGACATCTACGCACTGTGCTCTGTGCCTTGGCTGGGTCCTAAAGCATAGACCTGCCCCAAGCTTGACACTGGGTTCCAGCCAGCCAAGCACAGAACAAATCCTTCCTCTGGATGACCTCCTCAGCCTGGTATTTGAATCACACTGGGAGAAAAAAGAAGCCAGTTAAAATTTGCCAGGAAAAAGGAAAATAAAAGTGTGATGTAATGCGTGTGCTGACTGGACTGCTCCTCCCTGAGTTCTCATGGCAGGTGTCAGCACACACAGCAAGGCCAGGAGTGTCTGTGTGCTGCACGTGCTGCAGGAGCTGGCTTGGCAAAACCAGCAGCACATGGAGACTCCCATTTCCTTGGCTGCCCCTCCAGTGACTGGAGCTCAGCACCCGATTGTGGCTGTTCCAGCTTTAGTGTGATCCAGTTCCACGGTGCTCCCCGTCACAGCCCAGTTTGGAGGTCGGTGTGTAGGCTCTCTGTGTAGGATCTGTGCTCCTGCAGCAGAGAGCTGGGCTCACTCTGACTCACTTCACAGGGCTCGTTGCTTGTGAACAACAAACGTGGTGGAATCTCAGCTTTCTTGGCCGCTTTAAATGGGTAATGTCCTGCTGGGCAACTTTGAGATGAAGGCAGATACACGGTGTGCCTTCAGCTGTGGTCCCAGCTGATAGCACCTTCCCCAGGATGGGATTTATTCACCCACACTGGGTACAAAGCCCCTTGGAAGAATCCACTGTTAACAACTCCCGAGGCTCAAAGATAATGACAGCATGGAGCTCCTTGTCTCTGCCATGGCAAAGAAAGGTCCAAGGTGCAGGTCTGTGGCCACTGGAGAGACCCAGAGGTGTTGAAGGCTCTGGTGGCAGCTACACAGCCCTTGCTGGCAGGTGAAGAGCAGGGAGAGTCCTGTGGTGACCAGGGACACCACTGTGCTGAAAGCACCGACGTTAGGCAGGCCAGGATTACCACAGGACTTAAAGATCCCAGCTCCTTCAGATTGCATCAGGCTGGAATTTAGCAAACAAATAGGATAGATCAGAACATGCACACTTGCAAAGTATTAAGTGGTATCTTCATTGCAGGACTTGGCTTTTGCCTTTCCTTGGCATCGGAGCTTTGTTTTACGGGGCTACAAAGCACGGGTGTGGGTTCTTGGAGGTCCAGCTTCTCTGAGATTTGAAATGTTAAAGATCTTCCAGTCATTCCTCCAGTCCATTAAACATTCTTTTTCCCTTTTTTTCTTGCTTACATCTGGCTGAGCAGGGGGTACATTTCTACATCAAGGCTACCCAAGGCCTGTCATTCCATGCCTGTGGAGATGGCACGAATGCCATCCCAACACAGCATGGGCGCAAAGGCACAGGGACAGCACTGCGGGCAGGGCACTGCTGAAAGGAGGCAGGTTTTAGAGGCACAAAAGGTGGAGATGTTTGAGCACTTGGACATTCAGGGATTGTTGCATAAAAAAGAGCAAGTGGAGAGCCAGACACTGAGGCAAAAAATCCAGTTCCTGTTGTTTCTGTTCACAGAGGAGCAAGGGGAATGGGTTTGCCTTGTTTCTACAGCAGCATGCCCAGCTCCAGAGCAGGGCAGGGGACTTGGAGGCCCCAAAGCAAGAAGGAATGTGTGAGGTGCAGCAAAGGAGATTTCCCTCACAGGGCTGTGGCCAGGACCTGCTGAGTGAATCTGTGGTGGTTTGCCCTGGACTCTGGTGGGAGTTTCAGTCACTGAGCTGTACAAACCAGTAAAGTTCTGCTCAGCCTCAGTAGCTGGCTTTCAACTCACTGACGTTTTGTGGTGATACCATTTCTCCTCCAGACCAGCTTCCAGGATTGTATTACTGGTGCTGCTGAAAATGTTATTTTCCCCAGAAGTCACAGCAGGGATCAGAGAGGAATTCTTAGCATCCAAACCAAGATGCTCAGTTAACTCAAGAAAATCCACCCCTTTAAAAATCCCACTTTAAAATCTCATCTTTTCATGCGCCAGAAGTTTTCAAACAAAAGTAGTTATTGTTATCATGGGTGTCAATCTGTTCCTTCCTATTAGCTGGAGACACCATTGAGGCAATCTGTTGTCTCTGATAGGTAGAAATTAAGTCAAAACTACCCAAAAGCTCTTCCTCCTCTGTCTTGAAGAACCTGGATGAAAAATCTGTTTGGATACCTCAACGGTGCATCCCCAGCAATTCCTTTCTTTTTTTTTTTTCTGATGGGAGAACACCAATTCAAATTGGAAGTTCCTTATACATAAGGGAAAGCACTTTACAGGCTTATTTCGAAACCCACAACTTCTCAGCATTTCCCACTTCGCCTTGGAACCAATTTACAGCTGGAAGGGCTGGGGGCTAAAACGCAGGTAATTCAACAAGCAATTAAAACCAACTCAATTCTACATGCAGATGACTCTCAAAAGTGGTTACTAGAACTCCACTGAGCAGTGCACATAGATTTTTATGCCCAGGGGAACATCACTGAGGTAATTGCCTTTCCATTTAGAATAAATATGTTTTATTCTTTGCTGCTTTACTTGGTGTTTTAAAAAGAACCATCCATATTAACATGAAAAAAGAGACACTGCTCTCCAGGCAAAAAAAGCCTGAAAGTACTTGTTAAACAAACAGAGCATCTGCCATGAACATTAGCTGCTTTGTAGCTGATTTTTGTGGGTTTTTTTCCCAGTCTAAGCAGAGTTCATCTGCGTCATTTCTGGACTCTGTGCAAACTCAGGTACCTGACAGTATAAGAATAAATATCTTATTTTTCATTCACCTGTTTTTCATTTCACTCACTTATTTTAAGCTCCTCTTCACAATTTTCCACCTAAAGCATCATTCACAACCGTGACTAACACTAAGTCATTTTTGTTGCCTGCATGTGTTGCATATTTTACAGCTTGTGGGGAGGTTTTAATCATTCATAATATTGGTTTGATTTGAATTAAATCTTTCTGAATGTGCATGTTCAAGTACCCTTTTGCTTCCAATTATTGAAAGAAATACCTACATGTTACCAGGCATCCCCTCCCAAAATAAAAACATGGATGCAAAGGGATGGATGATGGGATGCAAAGGGAAGAAAGGAAGGGGAAGGCTTGGTGTCTCTAAAAGGAGAAGAGCAGAAAGATGGAAAGAATTCAAAGGGAAGGCAGTAAAAAACACACCAGATACAGCTTGATTTAGTACTGGGGGTACACCAGAATCTCCTATGGGGATATTTTTGATCTGAGAGCTGGCTGGAAGGGGCCTGAAAACTGTAAGCAAAGAAATTGGCTTTTGCTGTAGGATTTCTGCTGGGTTCAGTGACACAGAGCTTTGTCTGTCATTTGCAAACAGACAGGTTTCTGTCACAGATCCCCAGTTCCACCATCAGTTAATCCTCCTCTGATTGTTGCTGAGGGCTCAGATCAGAAGGGCTAAGGAAATACGGAGCAAATTCCCCTCTTGCTGTGGGAAATTCTGTGGGCTCACTGAGTACAGGGCTGGAAGGGTCCTCAACAGATCAATCTCACAGCTTAACGCAAGATCAGCTGGGCTTAACCCCCCTGACAGATGTTACTCCAACTCGTTCTCAAAAACTTTCCCTGCTGCAGCTTCCACGGTTTTCCAAGGCAAGCTGGTCCAGAGTTTGTCCAAAGCTCATTAGGAAACTTCCCTCACAATTAACCTAGACCTTCCCTTGAGGCCATTAATTCTTCCTCTGTGCCCTGAGCACATGAAAGAGCAGTTTATTCTTTCCTCTGTGCAGCCACCTTTTATGCATTTGAAGATTACTGGCATCTTTTTCTTCATTTTTCCTTCCTTTAGCCTGAACACTTCCATTCCATTCCATGTTTCCCCACAGGTCTTGTTTTTGAGACCCAGTTCTCTTTGAAATAGTCTCCACTTCACATCCTTCTTGGAGAACAGTCCCTAAATCTAGACAGAGCAGACCAGCCAACACTATGACAATCACAGCAGTGTGAAATGATTATTTTTGTTCGTCTTAACTCATGGTGTTCCTGCCTTCACCTTTCACCAGTGGGTGCCTCTTTCTCAGCAGTTGGTCATTACTGATCCAAGTTCATCCTGCAGTCACTAAACCACCGAAACTTTTCCTGCAAAACCACTCTGCAGGTGGTTGTTCTGCCCAGTGTTTGTGGGGACGGCTCGGGGCAGTCTCCCAGGCTGATAGTGAGTGACTGAGAAGTGTTACCTCACCACCTTCCTCTTCCTTCCTCTATTTTCGGAGCTGTGGGCAGCGGACAAGGCCACTGGCTGAGCCCTGGCCTGGAGTTAAGGTGACTGAACAGGACGTGGGAAACTGCTGGCCCAGAGAGATAAGGACAGATAAGGTGAGGGGAGTCACAGATAAGGGCTGGATTCTGCAGGTGGTTAAGGAGGTGCTAAGTGAGCAGTGGCCAGAAGTCACAGACAGCTGGAGAGAATCCCTCGGGGAATAGGACCCTGCAAGGGCAACGATGCCCAGGTTACCACATCCAGGAGCACCAGGTAAGGACGATATTGCCCCGGGACCAGTGTCACAAACACCAGCTTTGGTGCAGAGCTCGCAAAGCTGGGCCATGTGAAGAAAAAGTAATCAGGGCTGGGTGGAGAAACGGGGGAGGAAGAAAGCACAGCACAGGAGAAGGAAGGGTTAATAGACGAAGGAAAAGGAGGATAAAGAACTGCATGCCAGGCAGTCCTGAGCTTGATTACAGCTCGTGCAGGGCAATGTCCCAAACCTGCTGCCCTCATCATACCACGGAAGCCCACCCTGCCTCTGTGGTCAGGAGGATGGGGAGAAGGAGGACTGCCTCTCCTGGCGAATCCAGGGAACATGCAAAGACAGGTCAAGCATGCTGCTGTCACTGGGTCCACGCCCGTGCCAAATCTGATGGCATCGCCATCTTCCCAACACTCCTGCAGAGCTTTTTTTCTAAACTTGATCGGTTGTTTGGGCCTGTGTACAGCATGGCTCCACAGACACAGTGTGCTGCTGCGCGGGAGTGGGAATTAGAGGCCAGGAGAGGCATTTATTTAAGGCAGTGTTGTCACTAAAGCCTCCATTCCATCAAACCTTGGCTCAAGAATATAAGAAAATTATTTTATGCTGTTGCCTTGTCCCAGCCAAAATTCAGACCCTTCTGAGTGAAAAGTTATATGTTCCTGCCTCTCATTTCCTCTCTCTCCTTTTATTCAGACGTTTATTTATCATCCCAAACCAGAAACCTGGGGATTAATTTATTCTTTGCAGAATGTAAGGAAATGTGGGGGTTTTTTTTATTTCCAAATCTTCCATGAGACAAGGAAGGAGTATTTGTCAGCTACTAATCTTTCTCCATTCTATTTATATTTGCATTCTTTCTTTCTGTGATTGCCACTTCACCCCCTGACATTTTATTAGACAAAAATGGGAAAATCTGGCCCCACTTACATCAAGAAGAATTCGGGTATTGATTTCCATGAAAAAGCAGTTTCAAGCAGTGACCTGGCAGCCTGCACAAACCTGTGCCCAGGCTGTCTGCATGCAGGGGGCTGTCACCCTCAGCACACAGCACTTTCATTTTCCTCTCATCCAGCTCTAGATCCAGCTCAGAAATACTCATAAGAATCAGTAACAGACTGAAAAGATGTGAGCCTTGATATTAACTATCTGCTTTTATAGTTTCTCTGATGTTGGCTTCAGTTACCCCTAACTGGGGGTCGTGCTTGGCTGCCAAGTCACTGAGCCACTTCCTCTGTTTAAACAGAATATATAAGCCTTACTCTTTTCCAGAGTTCATGACTCTTTTGTAAAGTGTTTTATGATACAGTTGTTATAGAATCCACCACCACAGTAACAGCTCCAGACAAGGCCTCACTGTGGGCCTGGCTCCAAGCCCATTTCCTTGAATGGAGGTTTTTCCATCGCTATCAGTGGATGAATACATCAAACTGCACCACACACCCCACTGCAATAACAACGCCACAGGGTTTGGAGGGACATGGCTAGTGACTGTTTTTTCCAGGGAAAAATCAAAGATCATGAATCCAGCCCTGTGCAGAGGATCCTCAAGGCTCATGTGCCTTTGAGGCCCTTCAAACACAGTTTGAATGCTTTTTCAGAGAGTCTTAGCAGGGGTGCTCAGCCCGTGAGCACGAGCTCAGGCACGAGCCCCGTGTAGCCATGAATTCACATAAACCTCCCAAGCAGCTATTCTTTCCCTTACATCCATCATTTCCAGAGTCTCTGCTTGTGTGAGATTTAATACTGACTGCTCAGTACTGAAAGGTGGAGCAGCCCATGGAGTGTGATCCATCCCTTTATCACAGTGTTGGGTCAGGTCAGCTCAATAAGTCGTGGCCTTGCAGTAGTAAATGGTCTGCAAAGGGCTCTGAGCTGCAGCTTCTTCTGCACTTCGGGGTGAGCGTGGGCACAGGTTCCCCACAAATGAAGTGGGAGTGTTTGGGAGAGGGTGCCACTGGAGCCAGTTAAGGAAAAAGGCAAATCAGCATATTGTATCACATGTAAAATCATAGTTCTCTGTAAGGGATGCTGTAAATCAGCTTTTGGGTGTCCTATTTTTAAATCTCACAGAATACATTAATTATCAGAGGAAAGCATAATCCTGGCCTTAGGTATTTGAGGTGACTTAGCTGTTTTGTGACTGGATGAATAGTGCTGCATTCCCAGTGTTCCTGTCCCTGCAGCTTGTTCAGGATGAGCACCTAGAGGTCCTCAGATGGGACTTTTACTGCACTGTAAAGATCATGGTTTGTAGGAAAAAATGTTAATATGTCCTCATACAGGCAGAGCTTTTGATCCCGTTCCTTTAGATTCCAATTCATCCTTTGTAGCCTGACTCCAAGAAGTGACCAATGCCAGATGCTGCAGAACAAGGACTGGACAATTTTAGAGCATTTTGGATAGAAGGAAATCTTTTTCCCAGCATTAGTTTGAAGCAGCAGTTGGCTCAGTTCTGAAGCGTGTGGGGGAAGAGAAGGGGTGAGGCTGCACTTTAATTCCCCTTAATGTGGATTTGAAATGGTGTGGCTTGTTTCCCGTAAGAATGCAGTTATTTTCTCTCCTATTAAACATCATCAAGGAAAATATCATTGTGAACCAAAGGTTTTAGAACATTAAAAGGACAGAAAAATCTCTCTGGTGACTGCTAGAGCTCAGCTAATGCTGAGTGCCCAGTTCCCCTGGTCATCTGCTTTCCTAAAGCTCCCCTGAGTGCTCCTCCCGTGGAAGTCTCTGGTTTTCCAGCAGTAACTGTTATTCCCTGGGCCTGAGGGACTTTAGCAAATTACTTCAATTGCTCGATTTTATTTGCTGTGTTTCTGTTTTTAAAGCAAACCAGCCTGGAGTTCAAAATCCCTTTGTAAAGGACAAGAAAGGAACGAGATTCCCTGGAAGTCTGTGTTAACATGCCAAATCAATTACAGTGTAATTAGCCAGAACTGTTACTTGTTGAAATCCTGTCAACAAAAATAACTCACCCTTCCCCTTCAGATTGCTCCAGCACCTCCATCTTCTTGACAAGGAATTTGAAAGAGAGACCACCTCCCCCCAGCCCCTATCAGACTGAAGGCAGGGAATGAAACCCAGATGTGTTCATCATTACAAACAAGGAATGGTGGGGAAAAGGAGGACAAAACTGTCCTGACCAAGCCACGAAGCCTTTCCAGGGCAGGATGAGCCCCTTGGGCAGGCTGGACCCTGCTTTCCCTGGGGTAATGCTGCAGGCTGCTGCTGCATTCCCTGATTTATGCTGGCCCGGGGAGAAGGAGGCCCACTCCTGGGAAGCTTTATCTGCAATTCATTTAGGAAAGAGGCAGGTCCTCTCCTCTGACCTAATTGAAAACAGGCAGCCTCCTTCTAATTGTGCACTCTAACCAGTTCATGTGCATTAACAGAGGAAATTGGAGAGGAACAGGGTTCCGAGTTGGCATTAATTTCCTGCACTTGAAGGTCCATATGCCAGCTGTTTTATCTATCTATCTATCTATCTATCTATCTATCAATCATTCCCATTGTTCTTTTCTCTGCAGAAACTTGACTTCAGGTAGAATACCAGCACCAGGAAATTTCTCCTGTCCCAGTTCTAGAGAAGTGTGTAGAAGGGCACTGTTTTTCCAAAAGGCACCTCAGAATCCATTTGCCTTTGTTCTTTTTTTTAAGACTAAAAGAGCTCTTAATGCCAAAAGAGTTAATATTGCTCATCATTTTTTCCCAAGGACCCTTTTTGTGTTCGGCTCTGCCTGCCCACAAGGAACACTCCAAGAAAGTGGTCAGTTTTGGTTAAAATGCTACAAAGCTGAAGGAGAGCCTTCATCAAATAGCTGACAAGAGGACGATGAGAAATGCCCTCTTCAGTCAGCAGCTTCAGGAGGCTTAATCCTACAAAGTCATGTGTGTTCTGAATGCAGAGTTATATTAAATAATACCAAACCAGCAATAAGACTTCTAGACAGTATTTTAGGTGTGTGTTTGCAGTTCCAGGGATCAGGTTATCTTCACAGGTCTCAAGTTTTGTGAACTCTGGAGTAGTGAAATAACTTCGAGTCGTTTCAAAGTCACCACAGGGTTTGGAATCTTGATTGTATCTATGTGATCATACATTGAATGTGCTTAAGCAGAAATAGAAATGACTTTTAATTGCAATCAGGCAGCTGTACATACCAAAGTCACCGCAATATGCTAATGAGATGCTAATATATCCCTTTGCCTTTGCTGCAGTCTCTTTTAGGATTTTATCCCCCAAACAGGTTTTGCAACACACATATCAAGGTGGAGTCTTTTGGAAAATTGCTGCTTATCAGGTGGAATTTTGGGGAAGCAGCAAAACTGGGAGCCTCATTTCCAGGTTGCCCTGGACCCCCGGAAGGGACAGTGCTTGAATTATCACCTGGGCTCTTTCCAGGTCCTCAAATGCATGGGGGAAAGGGAACCTGCCTTCACTGTTATGGTTAACTGCAGAGTTATTGATGGGAATTTAAAAACTATTTGTCAGGTGGAGGTTTGGGGGGAGAAAAAAGGGCCCAGAGATTTAAAGCAATTCTGCTGGGTGCTGGCCAATCATGTGGACCAAGAACTGAAAGTGGGTGGTCTTGGAACAGATCCAGTG
Organism: Corvus cornix cornix; assembly: GCF_000738735.6. NCBI lineage: Eukaryota > Metazoa > Chordata > Aves > Passeriformes > Corvidae > Corvus > Corvus cornix. Next base: position 1,004,877 of record NC_046332.1, on the reverse strand, counting down.
GAAATAGGGCCAGGAGATGGTGTCATCCTTGACTCCAACACATTCATATTTTGGCTTTCTAGCAAGGGTTATTTTTTCTCTTTATTCTGCAGTTCAACACAAACATCTCCCTCGTTTTCTAAAATCCGTGGGCTGATTTGTTCCACCTGCCAGGTGCAATGTGCTTGATCAGAAAAAATCAAAGCAAGTTCCTAGAAAGAAGGAACAGACCAGGAGCAGGCCCAAGAGGAGGTGTCACACCTGCCAAGTCACCTAGCCAGGAGGAAACTTGGCTTTGGACTCTCAGAAAGGTGTGTGAAGGAGTCTTGAAAATCACAAAATAAAGCAACGTGATGTCTGTGGGACCTGCCCACACACTGAGCTCTGAAATCTACCTTGAAGTGTTTTGGTGTAATGTGGGTGTAAGGCTTTGGTATCATCCCCGTAGTCTGAAGCAGAAAACTAAAGTTTTAAGCAGAGCAGCTTGACATTTGCCTAGCAGTAGGAGGGATTTAAAAAAAAATATTCTTTAAAAAATGTGGGTTTCTTTCTTTTTTTCTTTTTTTCCAGTAGGGGTTGGGCAAGTGCCTATAGGTTTTGCAGCACTTTGGGACTCTTGCCAAAATCTGATTCCAGCTGAGTTGAGCTGTGCCCTGTATCACCTTTTGGTACTGCAGGGCCCTTCCCAGGCCATGGATTGCCAGGTGGGCCTCCCACTACTCGATTTTACCCTGGGGTTGCAAAAACATTTTAAAGATTTATAATTATAGTGACAGGACAAGAGGGGAATGGCTTCCCACTGCCAGAGGGCAGGGATGGATATTGGGAAGGAATTGTTCCCTGGGAGGGTGGGCAGGCCCTGGCACAGGGAGCCCAGAGCAGCTGTGGCTGCCCCTGGATCCCTGGCAGTGCCCAAGGCCAGGCTGGACATTGGGGCTTGGAGCAGCCTGGGACAGTGCAAAGTGTCCCTGCCCATGGCAGGGGTGGGACTGGATGAGCTTTAAGGTCCCTTCCAACCCAAGCTATTCTGGGATTTTATCACAAATAACAAAATTAGATAAAGAGCATTTCAGAAGAGCTGGCTGGATGCTGCTTAGGGCTGAGAAAATAAAAGTGATCTTTCAGTACATCAGCCAAACAAAGCAAATCAGCTCAAAATCCCTCTGAAGTGAACTAAGTTATCAAAGATTTCAAATTCATTTCTTCCATGAGGGGGAAAAAAAATCAACCCCCTCAAAAAGTCATTATTTTCTGCACAAAATAAGGCCTTCAGCTTGAACAAAATGCTGAATTCTGGCCTTGTGAAAGAAAAACAAGCAAAAAGAAAAGCTAGGGCACTAAAATCTGCAATAAGAAATGTCCCCCTTTTTGAACCATTTCAGGGCTGCAAGGACTCTATGGGATGTGGGTAAATTTAGTTCCTTTTCTGCTTGAGCAGTTGACTCCCCTCTCCCAACCTTCAGGCAATTTTAGGAATCTTTTCCCCAAATAAATGTATTTTTCCCAAATAAATGTACCAGCACAGACAGTTCTCAAGACACTGATGATTCCAGAAAAACTAAGGCCACATTTTTCAATGAATTTACTATTTTTCAATATACAGGGCTCTGCCCCCGTCTAGCACAGAATCTTCTGAATATCACTCAGCCAGTGTGTTAAATGTCTATTTTTAAGTTGCTTTCCCACGCTCTGAACACCGAAAACAAGTAAGTCCAAGCATATGTGGAGATCATAGTTTGGGTGTGGGAAGCCTTCTATTGACACCTTCATCTGCCTTGGAGGACCTTTGTTTGCCCTTCTGGAAGAGCAAAACCATGCAGCCACGTCTGCAAAACAAGATATTCAACCCCTGGCAGCCAGCAAACATGAGCCAGAGAAAGGACACAACATTTACGAGCTCCCAGAACACAGATGTAAACAGAATCTCCTTTAGCAGCAGAGAAAGCACAGGCCAGGCTGTGTGAAAAAAGATAGTTTTAGGTGTTGGCAGCTAAATTGGTCTTTAGATGTTGCTGAGGTATTTATAGAGCTTCTGGAAAGGGATTTGAAAATATGCCATAATTAAACATTTGAACTGGGATCATGTTGTGATAAACGATCATATGGAGGTCCCAAACACCTTAAATAGTCAGTCTGTGCTCCTAAACCAGAATGTTATTGGCTCTGATCTTGATTTAATGCCCTCAAAAGGGGCTTTAAAAACAAACGTGGGACAGAGAAGTCAGGCATCAAGTTTTTATTTCAGAATTCAAAAGCCTAATGAGGTAAGGAAGCTACCAGGAGATCCATAAAAAGAAAGGCAAAAGGTTGAAGAGTCACCAGGCTTGCATAGGAGGTGGCTGCAGATGTGCATGATATACAACACAGGGCAATTACTAAACTTGCTATTTAAATGTTAATCAAATCCTTTCAAAATAGGAGCAGGAAAAAAAGGGATAATTCCTTTTCCTGTACTTCATCAGATGGCAGCGGGAGAACCCATCAGCTGTGAGGAGGCTCATGGTTGTGGAGTGCTTTGGCTTCTGTTCTGGTAATGAGGTTTTGATGAGGAATGCACTTTTTACCATGTAATGGTTTTCCTCTGGTTCCCAACGCAGATGCAGCTGAACTGGCACGAAGGGCCAATGTCCTGGTGGCAGAAGGGACCTTCCTTGGCCCTTTATGAATTCCTTTCTACCACAGACACGTGCCACCTTTCAGAACGACTGGGCGAATTCTGGATGAGCAAAAGAATCCAGAACCCAAGTGGTGATAGACAGTTAAAACTTGAACATTTTGGCACATCCTCGCTTGGCATGGCTGCTGAAGGAACCGTAGCCATTTACATCTCCTAAGAGACCTCACAGATATTCCCTCTTTATTGTACAACTAAAAATACCCCAGCATTTTGCCTTGGGCTGGTTTTAGAGGTGGGGTGGTGGGCAGGCCTTTCAGAGTCAAATGCAGCAGTGACAATGAATGCTGGGTGCTGAAAATGCCAGTGAATTTGTCATGGGCAGCCTTTCCTCTCCTCTTGTCTGCTGGCCTTTCTGACAAATTCAGGACACTATTTTTTGAGGTGTCCATCTAGTTACAGTTTTTCTCCCTCCATAATGAAGGCTGGGGGTCAGACACTTTTCCCTGTGCCCCAAAGAGCCACTCAGAAAGAGCAAACAAATTGAGGAACCCAAACAATTCCAAGGGAGGTGTGAGAGATATGTCTTCCCTCAACGCACATGCCAAAAAAATAGCCTGACATCATCCTCATTCACCACACAAAATCTATAGCAAGAGCAAACACCCTTTTCCTTCCTCTTGGTTCAGCTTTAACTGTGCAGAACCTCATCCTAACTCGCCACAGGAGAGGTGGTCTGTGTGTATTTTCCTCTTCCTGTTCTTCTATAAATAAGCTGAATTTTGCATCACTGTCTGTTAAACCATCACTGTTTTTTTCCTTAACTCTTTGACAGACAAGCTGGACAGGATGTAGCCCTTGCTACTGTTATTTACAGCAAGTCCTTTACTCTGCAAGCAAAGTGGTGCTGAATCCAAATGAGGATATCAAATGTGGATCCTAAGGAAACCTATACCTTTAGAATATGAACAATGCTGCAAGAGCATTAAATCTGAATTCTCCTGACTTCTGTGTATAGGATCTGTCTTTGGTATAGCATCACATTCATTTTTACCCTGTCATTCAGATGCACAAACCAAACATGCCAGCATGCACATACAAATGTTAAGAGTATTGTAACTTCCTCTAAGGTTTTGTAAGCATGGGGAATAAAGCTAAATGGAACAATTATTCCAGCATAGCATTACACACAGCAGCCTCCTGAATAATTCCATATGTGTGGTGTCTCAAAGCAGTGAAATCAATCAGTCAAAAGCAACCGGTCCAGTGCAGATTTCAGATGTGTGTGTGTGTAAATAAAAAGACATGAGGGGCTTTGACCACTTCTGTGATTTTTTTTAACAGCTGCTAGACGTCCTTTGTTTGGGGTGGGCTGCTCAGTTGCCGCCCTGGCTCTGCTTGAACAGCCAGGAGACTTTCACGTGTGAATTAACACGTGTTTGTGCGAGAAGCTGACATGGCATATTTTCATTTCCCCTTAATAAGCCTGTGTATACATAGACATACATGCATGTGTGTATATATCTGTACCAAATAAATATATGCATGTCAAAGTGAATTGCACTGTGAAATGCCTGCTTGCACGGAGCCGTGACGAGGTTTCAGAGCCTGGCAGGATGTTGATGTGATCTCCAGCTCAGCACTGGAAGGACATGCCCTGAGCTCTGCTCTTTCCCCTCGTACTGAGGGACAAAATGAACGATCTGCATTTCCTAATGGGATCAGTTTGAAGAGAGTTCTGTCCAGCTGAGGGCCTCACCTCACCTGAGCTCCCTGACGGATGGAAAAGCTCAGACATGGTTTTTATGTAGCTGCTGCTTTGCTGTTCTGTTTTCTCTCTCTGAGGCAAAGCAGGGTGCAGGTCTGCCCTGGCACACCCAGCTGTGGGTCATCTCTGATCCTCAGGGCACAAGAGTGCTTCTTTCCCTCCTCTACCCTCACATCCCTCTGCATGGATGGGGCGTTTATCCCTCTCCTTGATCTCTGCAAGGGACACCAGCCCACCAGGGGATGCAGCCAAACGCCGGTGAGCACTCAGCAGTGCATCACCCCTCGCACCTTGGCCTCGGTACTTCATCCAGCGCCTCCCCAAAAAACAGCTTGCAGCCCCCTGACATTTGCTTTTGGCAGTTTGAGGTTTCTTTTTTGTGGAGCTGGACTCACACCCTCAGCCTGAGCAGGAGTGTCTGAGGAGAGCTCGAATCCACATCCAAGAGGTGTCAGGCTCTTGTTTACGTGCAGGTGGGAGCACAGTTGCATCTGTGGACACAAAAGCATTCAGCCTCCAGGGAAAAGCAGCATTCAGACTTGCTGCTGGCCCCTCTTTCCTACTCTGAGCTCAAGGGAATCCACACAGCCCACAGAGCAGGTCTGGGTCTGGATCTTGCAGCTGACTGTATTTATAACACACTTAGGAGTAACCAAACCCCATTCTGTGCCTGTGACTGTGAGCATAACAGGAACACGTTCCACTTTTCCTGAGTTATCATGGCTCTGTGTGCTGTGAAGCAGTTCTGTGACAGGAAATACAATTTATGGGCTGTACATTCATTGTCTGTGAGAGTAAGACTTTATAAATATATAAATATATGAAGTCCAAAGGCAGAATCTGTCCTGTGTGTAGTCTCTGGTTAACACTGAGCATGTCTTGCCAGCAGCCCAGGAAGAAGCAGGGGCAGCTCGTGGGGTCAATGTGGTGGCTGTGGTGGCTGGGAAAAGGAATCCCACCTTTCCTTATGGCAAGGTCTGCTTCCATTGACAAGCTGGCTCTGCAGCTGAGTGTTTGTATGTGACTGTCACATTGCCCTGACTTCGTGACAGGAGTAAGCTGGTTTTAAGGCATTTTCAAAGCAGTAACCACAGGATATTTTTAACTGACTTGTGCTTCCAGGAAAAATATAGTCACTTTTATTTAAATACAACCTGAAATTACTCAGCCCACATTGATAGGGCATGTCAAGTGGGATGTGTAACGCCAACATGTCATACAAGCATCATGACATACCTATATATAGTGGAGCATCCATTTCATATGAAAATCCCTGTGCTGAGCATGAAGCAAATTACTTTTCCACACTCGATGCTTCGAGGGGGAGTACCATAAAATCAGGTCTTAAAGAGGCTTCTGACCTTTCTCCTGCAACACCATGCTGTCCAAAATAATATTTCACATGTAGCAGTTTAACATCTTCTTGTCTTGAAGGTGACAGCTTGCACAACACAGAAACCCTTCCACTGGAGGTTTTGGGAATGAAACCTTTGCCAGCATTAACGATTGGGCTGCCTCCAGCCAGGCCCTGCTCATCTGCTCTGGGACCATGTGAAAATATCAGAAGCCCCCACCTTCATCTATGATTAAAAGAACCCAAACAATGAATTATAACAAGCTGTTGGAATTGTTACCCTTCCTCTTCCAAGGCAAAACGTACCACTGTAAGTAATAAAAAGCCCAACCCACACAGAGCAATCCTGCATGCTCCTGTCAAGTGCACAATCAGCAAAAGGTATCATTATGCCTGTATTATACCTATCAATTCCAGGAAAAGATGAGGCTCTGAAGCAGAAATCACAAACAGGTCAGAGAAGTCAGACAGAGGAACACAGAGACACGATGTGCCATGCAGGGATTTTTCAGGTTTTGGTGACCAAAGATATTTGGATTCAGAGGCATTTGCCAGGGGCCATCACTTGCTGGGAAGGCTGAGACCGTAACCATTCTCTTTCAGGGCAGCCTGTCATCAGTGTGGCTGTGCAAGGCCTCAGCTTACTGAGACAAGTGTGGTTTATAATCCATATGATTGCTGGAATGATTTTTCTAGCTTATCTTTTGTGGCTGTATTATTGCTGTGAGCTCCTTTCTACTCGGGTGGATCTTGACCTGACCAGGCGTGGTTTTAGTGTATGAGTTCCTGCCCAATAAATGAATGTTGGTTGATAAAGAAAAGACATGAGGAGGTGGGGAGGAAGGATGGCTCAGCCTTTCATGTGCTGGGAAGGTTCCTGGGGAGGAGCTGTGGGTGCTCAGCCTGCAGAGCCTCTGACAAATGGGCTTTGACAAAAGCGAGTGACAAAAGAGCTGGTGCCTGGATTTGAGGGACTCTCTCCTTTTTTCCCACCTTGCTTTCGGGAGGGCTGTTGTCAGCCAGCTGTTGGATGCAAAACAGACTGATCTATTCCATGGGCCCTGTGGGGGGGATCTGAGGGAGAGGAACGAGGATCCAGCCCACCCTCTGGCTGCCTGTTCTCATCCTGCCACACGGGGGGTGCCCAGGAGTCATCTCCCTCCTCAGAGGGGCCGCCAGGAGAGCCACATGCACTGCATTAATAAACAGGCCCCCCCCCGATCTCCCCGTGGAATTTGAGGGGAAATTCCCTCTAAGCATCTGTAAAACTAATTTAGACTTTTCCTCCTAAAGCCCACGTAAATGCTCCTTTTTGCAGGGCCTGCAGAAAATAGACATCACTTCTGGAGGATTATCACACTAACCAAAATTATCTCCCTGTTATCCTGCTCTTCTCTGTTTGTTTGGTGCAGGGTGCAGGATCCATCTTGATCACAGCAGTACCTGGCATAAATTCCTTGCTGATCCTTGAGGAAGTCTTCCAGGCATTCCAGCTACTATATAAAAGCAACAAGTTGCTCCCTCACAGAGCTTAGCTGGGACAGGGGTGCACTGCCCAGTCCTCTAAAATCCTGCTCTCTTTGTTTCCTTCCAGCTACTGAAACAAACAATATTTTAATTCCAGGCTCTCTAACTCTTTCCCACACCTTGTGGGATCTTCCCAAAGAACAGTGCCAGGATTCCCAAACCCTAATGATCCTGGGTAGCATCCAAAGGTCAGCCATCCACTGCTGCTGAGGGGAGGTTAGGATTAGATTTAGGGTTCGTAGTGAGCCCAGGGCTGGTGGAGAGGGGCTTGGGAGGGACTGCCAGAGAGAAGAGTGGGCTGTGGAGAGAGCTGGGCTGTGAACCAGATTGATCTGGGATAGATCCATGGGATATTGTCCAGCCGTCTGCCCTCCACCAGGGCTGCAGCTGAGACAGAAAGCCTCGTGCTGCTTTTTGGAAGGGGCCACCTCAGGAAAGCCTTGGCTGCAAGTCAAAGGCAAATAGCTCAGGTCCTCCCCTTCAGGTGCTCCTTCAGCGCAGTCCAAACCCCCATATGGAGCAACTGCTGCAAACCTAGAGCAAATCTGAGCCAGTTTGTGTCTGGTTTTTTGTCAATATGAGGAGAATAACAGAAAATGGTGGTTTACGGTTATTTTTTTCTGTTTAACTTCCTCCTAGTGTCCCAAAGTATGCTGCACAAAGCCCTTATCAGGATTGCAGGGCAGGTTTGAAGACAAGCATTGTTTCTCTCAGTCACGATTTGACAGTGAAGTTGTGGGAGTTTCATTATCAAAGCTGGCCCAGCTGCCAAGTTTTAAACAATTCTGAGATCAGCTCATTCTGCCTCCCTCCTGCTGCTCCTTGTCCCTGCTTTGAAGGGACTTTTTGGAAGGAGTTAATCAAGTGCAGAGCTTCCAGGCTCTCCTGCAAGCCAGGCTCAAGCATAACCTGAAGTCTAAGACTGTGAGGGCCATGAGGGGTTTTCCTCAGTTCACTTTACCCTGCTCCACTGCTCCTAATATCCCTGCTTGCCCTGAGTGTGCATTTACCTAAAAAAGTGTCAGTTCACATTTTGGGCTTTTGGACTTTGATTTGGGGTTGGTTTTTTTTTTGCTTTATTTTGTTTTTCCCACGGTGAAGGAAACCAGTCCCAATCCAGTAGAGCACCTGCTAACATCAAATTCATGTCTACAACACACGTTTTTCAGGATTGGAGCTGACACAGAGTTTTTCATAGCTACTCAGTAGCAGCCCAGTAGGATCTATTTGACAGACATGCCCTGAGGTTTTAAATTGTCTTGGTCTTTTACACAAATTGAACGAACCCCACAAAGCCGCTGTTTGACTCCTGTGCTCCAGTTGTTCTGGGGCTGTGTCCTCCTGCCCTGAAGCACATGAGGCTGAGGAAACCTGCCAACTGTCTGGGAAGTAGGAAAAGCAGGAGGAGAGTAATTCAAATGCTTAACACCTCCCATGAATGCAATTTGCATTGTAGAAAGACTAGGTAATTTCTCACAGTGACAGTCAGATAGCAATGAGATGCTTCCCCATTTTACACATCAAGGAAAGGAAATCAAGGTTGTAAAAGCCCTGTTTTCATGCCTAGTCCCAGTGTTCCTCTCAGAGATAGGGGAGGCTGCTGAGTCTGTGTCTTGGGAAGCATCGTAGGAAGCTCCTGGTGGATACATATCCAGCTCTGACCCCACGGAAGGATGACTAAGTAAAACCTCTCCTGTAGGCATTCCCCATGTTCCCACCCTGCTCCCCTCGCCAGACTACACCAGCTCATCAGGGAACTGCAGGCTGCTCCTCGTCATCATGGAAACGCTGTTCTTCCAGCGGAAATCAATTGGTTATTTTCCTACAAGTGCCAGAATTCAGGCTCGCCTGTGTTTCCCTCACGATCTCTAACAAAAAGCGATGCCTGACTCATGCCTGAGCTGATTCACACCTGAGAACTCCCAGTACCGGGAAGAGCCGTGCAGACAGTCAGGGAGATAGGTTTTTGAGGGGTTTAGGAAGGTTTGCATTTCTCCTCACACGGCCTCTCATGGGCTGTGCCGGGGGTGAGTGTCTAAGGGGGGAAATCTCAAAGCCCTTCACCCCAGAGTCACAGCACTGCTGTCCCTGAGGAGCCCCTTGGATTTTCCCCGGTCAGAGTACATGGGAGAAATGGATGCTTTCTTCTTGTTCATGCAGCCCCAAAACATCTGAGCTTGGTCCATGCAATTGCTCTGCCCTCCACAACCCCTGCTAAGCCATGCTCTGGGGCCAGGGGATACTGTAATCTAAACAGGACAAAAATAACAAACAAGAGCATGTCCCCTCAAGAGAGAGGGATGTGGGGGTGATGGATGAGGGGAGGGGAAAGGATTGATTACAAAGAAAGGGTTTATGGCAATCCCCAGCCTAATAAAACTCAAATAGGGCAATTTCTTATTCTGAAATCCGTCAGTGACCTTTGGCAAATCAATTCATCTCTGTCTGTGCCTCTAGTAAATGGGAATAATACAGCCTTGCTGTCTGGAAAACCTTTGGTAATTCTCAGATGAAAGATGCTTTATTGGTACCAGTATCATCCTTCATTGTCATTAGCATGATAACAGATCCATCACCTAGCAACAGAGCAGCAACTGCTGCTCTGCTTGTCCACGGATGTCTCTTGAATTTTGGCTCTCTAGCAACCTGCTTTTCATTGCAAGAGGTTTTACAACCTGTGACTGTTCTTCCCTTCATGTTGACTGCTACAGACAGCACATCTGCCACGCCCCAAGTCCTCCTGTCCCCTTTTACCTCTCACCATCACAGCAAGCAAAATTTGCTTCTCTCAGCTAAAGCACCCCAGCAGAAGTTTTGAACTTTAAAATACACATATAAACTTCATGCAACCTTAGGAATGTAACTATTTATCAGATGTGCACAAATTACAGGGGGAAAAGTGGTAATTGGGAAACTTCATAAAATTTTGCAAAAGCCACCACTTTGCCAGACATTCCAGGCCTCAGTTTTAAGGACAAAGTTGCACATACATAAATATCACCAGCCACTGAAGATGAGGAGTCCTGCCAAGTCCTGTGATGCTTTTAGACACGAGACAGGAGCAGTCCTTCCACACTCAAGCGGTGCACAGACCAACCTAAACCACTAAGACCAGAATCAGCAACTACTTGGAGAGAGGATCAAAGGGAAAGATAAGGATAGTAAAAGCGTTGTCCTGTCTCATCCGAGAAAAGCCATCCCTAATTCTTATTTTTTTGTCTAAGCCCTCTGCTCAAGCAGGGCTGCTTTGGGAAGGTCCCTTGCTGGAAGAAATATGGGGAAGTTGTGCGCAAGGATTTTTAGATATTAAGGAGCAATAAGATTCATGTCTACTAAAATACATGAATTCATGACTGCAACCCTGGGTTTACATGACTAGTTATTAAAAAATACTGTACAGTCGGTAGCTGTTTCAGATTCTGAAGGCACACCAGCCACTTCAAGGCATCAATTACTTTTTCTTTCAAAGATGAAAACCCCCCGCAGCCATCTCATGTTTCCAGGTCAGTACCTGGGCATGAGCAGGGCTGTCACCATGGTGCTGCCCGGGACGCGAGGCAGAGTGTGACACTGTGACACGGGTAATTGCCAGCAGTTTGCTTTCTTGTCCCTCATCACCCCAGCACAAAGTACAAACCACGATGGATTTAAGGAATTGACTTTTAAGGTTTTATTTAACATGCCTGAAAATATTAGAGGATGGTCAGTGTAAAATGCCTGTAAGAATTATTTCTGAGATGTCAGCATCCCTTTGAGTAGGTGAGTCTGATCTTCCCTAATTGCCTGTAATCCCATCCTCAGCCTGGGAGGCACAGGTAAATAACTGGGTTTCCAGCCTGGCGGTGACTTGGGATTTGGTGTCTTCATTCAGAGGGGATTGCAGGGAACTGAATAAAGACAACACTGTCCACGCAAGCTGCTCTCTTGGCAACCACAATTCGAGCAGTAGAAAATATCCCGAGAAAAGGGCGGGCTGGGAAGAGAAGGAATTGCCTGAGCACACAGCATTAGGCTCTCCCAGCAAAGACAGAAAAGTGGAAGGTATTTGTTGCCTGATCCTTTCTTCCCTGTAATGTTTGACCATCCCATAATCAGTCTCACAGGATGATGGCCCAGGTATCCCACAGCACAGGCTGTGAGAGGGCTCAGGTGGATGCCATATCCCTGTTTCCTAGAAGGATTGTTCAGCACAGGCATCAGGGAACACCACGAGGGATTTTCATCCTCCGGCACTGTCAGCCTGCGCTTCCTCTTCGCTTATGCACTTGGATCAGGTGTGGTGGGCAGGGAAGCCTCATCTTCCATGAAATCACTTGTTTGGGTGACATGGGGAATCCTCCATCTCTGCCTCAGCCCCGTGCTCGCACCTGAACACCTTCCACAGACCAGGAGAGGCTGCGGAGCGGCTGTGGGAACACAGGGCAGGTCTGCTCAGCCAAACGTGTCTCTGCCTGGCTTGTTCCTGCTTCTGCCTCCCGATTCCCCCTGCCGAGTCACGCTGCCCTGTCTGCAGAGATGCAATTAATCACTATGGAGACTGCTGCAGCTCCCCTCCGTCTGGGCTCAGGGGCTCAGCTGAGCGCTCAGCAACAGGTGCGGGGCGGCTTTTTGGAAGGAGCTTTTTTCCACGCTGGTGTGCAGTGCCTGAAGGCAGAGGGAGGTTTTTCCCTCCCTGCTAACAGTGGATGTGCGGGTGGAACTTCCCGAGGCAGAAGAGTCCCTGTGGCATGGACCAGGTCCCTGTCACTGGTGGAAGTGGTGGGAGTCAAGGGTTGTTTGTCAGAGGAGTGGTCGGATTTGGAGTTTTGAAGGGTCTCCCATCCTTCATGCTGATGAAGGGTTTTAACCTCACGGAAAATCCTGCACTGTGTGTAAAGCCTTGGCTCAGGGGGTCGATCAAAGGCAGGGAAATCAGAGGAAACCACAGGTCTGCAGGTCCTGGCAGGTCTATGGGTGCCCATGCAGAGCTCATGTCACCTCAGGTCCCCATGCCAGGGCTCCCAGCCTGGACCAGAGGCCAGGCGGTCACAACAGCCCAGACTGTGACCCCAGCATGTTGGGGTGTGCTCCCCCGGGGAGCAGCATGTCCTCCCCTCCCCTGGAGTGAAATGTGGGATCTCAACCTAGGGAAAACCTGGGCTGGAGGTGGGGAAGACAGCATTTTGCTGACACTTAGAGACACAGTAAGTGTGTTACGTGCTCTAGCCGCAGCTCCAGGCCATCTGCCAGCCCAGCTCCTCACTCAGGATGGAGCACGAGTGTCTCTCATGGCTGTACGCACGGCTACGGGCAGGACCGTCAGACATCAAGTGCCACAGACACGTCTTGGAGCTGGGACTGGCACATGCCTTGGACACGTGTCCTTTCCTGGTGCCTCAGCATAGGCAAACTGGGCGACTGCCCTCAGCTGCAGGTAGCTTGAAGCTTCCTTCTGGAGAGCAGACCTAAATATGTCGTCTCTTCCATGTGGAAAAGAGAGCAGAGCTCTGAGAAAAAGAAAATTCGGGGCATCCATGGGGTTTGCCAGGTCAGGGAGCAACTGCTCTAAAGCACTGGCAGCTCCCTGCTGAACCCACACGGGCAGCACTGCCCCACCCCTGCCCCCTGAGCTCGTCTGTGTGACGGGACATGGAGGAGAAGGGGAATGACAGCCGTGGCTAACAACTGCAGGGATTTATGCATCCAACACCCCGTGCATTCTTGGAGGAGCTGAGCCTGACAGGCACCCTGAGAAACAGCAGCAATGAACAACTGCACCCAGAGGCACCCCAGGACAGCCAGGCAAGCGTGTCCTACCCAGGTGCAAAGCCACCAGTGCAGCTCCATGGGAAACTCCCAGCACAGCTGAAGGTCCACATCCCTACCCAGTCACCAGGAAAGGACAGAGGGGTCACAGCCAGCTGCATCCGTGGATGAAACATTGAAATGAAATGCTGTAAGAGGAGCCCCTGGGGTGTGGTGATACACTGTCCTTGTAATGCACAGAACAATCTGCTCTGTTCCAGGGCTCTGCTTCACCCCAGTGCTATTTCTGTGGAGGTACAGTAAAGGCAGCTGACACAGACCCTGAATCATTGCCCCCTTCTCTTTCCCAATCTCTTGATAGAACAGACACACTGCAACACCTGTCCACAGTGCAGTTTTGGCTGTGAGCTGTACTGAACACCACCCAAAGGAAATGCTCCAGGGCCCATCCTCTCCTGCTTGCAGAGAGGCATCCAAGCCCTTAGGGACAACACCTGTGCACCCGTGATTTAAAGCAGCTCTGCAGCTGCTCTGCCTGGGCCAGGCCTGAGCTGGTCTCCTGAGGGCCCTGCCGGGCAGGGAGCCTCCCTGTCAGCTCCCTGTCTCTCCTTCAGATGTTGCACCAGCCCCTGAAACTGCAGTGGAGCTGCTCCAGACAAAGTGAATGTTGCACAGCAAGTACTGCTAGGAATGCTGGTTCAGCAGAGCAACCCCAAACACAGCTGCTGGAAGGGGGTTAGGTTGCTTTCAAAAGCATCGTTCCAGTTATTTAGGAAGGGGAAAGGTTAGCATAGAACTAGTTTCAGTTTGGGGAAAAGCACCAGATGCATTCCCATTTTACCTAAATCTATGTTCTCAAACACTTTGTTTTCCCCAGCCTTATATTCTGAAGCACTTTCCCGGCACGAGCATCCAGGTCTTTTCATCCAGGACTTTGCACCCAGCCAGCCAGCCCAGCTGCAGCATCACTTCCAGCAGAGTCTTGAGGCTCCAGAAATTTCAGCAGCAGATTCAAACCTCTCAGATTCACTTGGGAGCGTTTCAGGCCAGGAGAGCTGGTGACCTGTGACAGTTTTGTCACCGCGCGCTGACAGAGCGAGGCCCCGTCCCTGGCAACTGCAGTGACACCTTTGCACAAGCCTGTTGTGTACTCCTTCTCCCACACAGCAGAAACAGAGAGAATCTCCTGTCTCTGGGGCTGGGAATGTGAAATGTTGAGTAGGTTTTGTTGTGAAGGTTGAGGCAGACCCGAAGCCAGCACGTGCAGATCAGTTCTTTCACAACTGAAATTTCCCTTCATTTTTAAACCAAGAAAAAGGCCATGGATTTCTGTTCATGAGCTGTGAGGAAAGGTCCTGCCTGGGAGCACCTGTCACAGATCCCATTCCAGCATCCCTGAGCCTCCTGAAAAATGTCCGAGCCCTCTTGGCTGCTTTCTGCCAAATGGAGTCTGAAATCAGACATTTTCCAGATTTTATGAGGATTGGTGACCAGGTAGAGGAAACTCCCATCAGCTCATTGGGATGTATAGGAAACATGGATCCAAGTCCACACACGGGCAAATTGTCTGGGAGCAGGCAGAGATGGGAGAGAAAAACCTCATTTTATCTAACAGCTATCTGGAAATAAAGCCTCTGGTGACCTTTCTTTGTTTTGGATTCTGTCCTTTCTGCTTGTAAGAGATACAAGGAACTGGTCTTTCCCCCCTTGTATAGGTAGAAGAGTGCTCTTCATACCAACATTAATAAATATCATATTTATTTTAATTTTAGAAAAAGCTTAGCACCTCACCCTTGCTCAATAAACATCTTCTTTCTTCTCTCTTTGGCTCTTCATGCCCTGACATCAGCAGGCAGACAACAGAGATGCTCCTGCAAACTCCAAATCCCACTCTAGGCTCTATCTGGATGCCCTTTGTTCTTCTGATTGCCTGTGCCCCAGGAACAGAAAGCATCCTGTTACAGGCTTCCTCTGAGATCAAACATTGAAGAGTTCTGTGACGCTCCAAGGAAGCCATGTGGAGGGAGGACACACGAGATAAAATTGACCATTTGTGGCCACAAAGGATTGAAGAAGCAGGGAAGAGACAGGCAAAATCCAAAGTCCTGCACACAGCAGTAGGGTCCCCGAAACTTCTGCTCACTTCTGGATAAGCACAGCCCACATGAGCTTGGGGTGCTACAAGCAGTGAAGTTTTTTTAGTATTTAGCAGCCTATTTACAGGAGAAGTACAAAGACCAACACCTTCAGCAACAGCTGCTGATTCCTGCTCTTTCTCGCTGAATATATCCAACACCTGTTTTTCCAGGCAGAAGAGCCTGAACAAAACCACTTTTACCACTCTGGATCCTGAACTGCTGCCCAGTGATCAGTCAGTTTGCGAAACCCTCCTGTAAGTGTTTCACAGCTGCTCCACTGACTCCACTGGGTTCTGCATGTGATCAGCAGCTCAGAAAGGCCCCACAGAGGTGTCTCCATCTTGCACCACAGCTCAAAACTGCTCTTTTATCGACACCCAACCTGAAGTGTAAGGTGTATTTTCAGCGCTGTCAAACAGCTTCCTGACAGGTTTGGTGCCAAGCCTATGGCAAACACCAGAAAAAGATCTCAACCTTCCACTAGTCCAGGTTGCTCCAAGCCCCATCCAACCTGGCCTTGAAGTTTTTGTACTGAGATCATCTTTGCTACACAGTGACCCAGCAAACAAAGTCAGCAGTCTGTGGCAATCTTGTTCAAAAAGTACATATATTTAATAATGATACCAAATACAGCTTGTCCCCCCTGGAATTTCCAGTATGATATTTCAGTAGGTCCCTTCTGTGGTCACTGCAGTTGGACTGTACATAGCTACTGACTATGCTGAATACATGGTTATGTTTTAGCAGTGTAGTACTCATATATTCTCTATAAATATAATAAAAGATTTAACATTTGTTTTCATTCAGATTCTTACACATACTTCCTGTGTTTTCATACACAAAAAAAAAACCAAAACAGAAAAAAAACCATGTCTCCTTCCTGCCTCCCCCAACCTTTTATTGGGTTCCAAATAAACCTGAGTTTGTAATTCAAGTCAGCATCTGCCATCTGTTCGGGTATGTGAGTCTGAAGCACACAAAGGGGGGGACTCCAGTGGTCCCTGACTTCAGTGGTCCCTGCCCACTGGCCTGGCAGCACAAACATGTTCTTAGCACGAAGAGAATGAAAATGCTCTGACGTTTATAAATGAAGGAGCTAAAATGGCCCCCTGGGATGCACAGGTGCTCTCTACAAACAGAATGCAACACTTCTTGATCTGAAAATGGATAACATTGTTTCAGGGCTGTGTTTCTTATCCTATTGGGGTTTTCAAGTGTAGCACAACTCCCTAAGAGGTGGGAGTCCTCACTCCACTCAAGGGTCCAAGATGCACATGGACTCTCCAGGACCGAACTGGTGCCAAACTCCAGTGTTGAGGGGAAGGTCTCACCTGCAGGGTGCTCTGGGCATCACTCTGCTGGTTTTTCCAGCACTGAGCAGTCCAGTTATCTGTCAGTATTTGGATTAATGTCCATTTTTTCCTGCAGATTTTGGTCTCAGACCCATGGCACACTGCAAACCAGGAACACAGGCTCAGCTATGGGCTCTGCTGGGGACCTTCTCCCCTGCCTCTGCTGCCCCTCTTGTCCCAGGCTCTCAACATCCTGCTCATGGAACTGGAAGGAAAACTTCTCAAACAGGGGTAACCCTCAGCATTTGCAGACACCAACGTGGCAGCAAAATTGTTTGTGAAAGTACGGATGAAAATAGGGCCTGGATTCCTCCCAGTGGCAAAATCCCCTCTTCCAGCAATAAGAAGACAACACCTCTGCTTCCTGGGTTTTGAAATGTCATTCAGGGCTGGGAGCAGTGTGGGCCAGGGCTGCCCATGGGGGAACCAGACTGGAACAAGCTTTGCTGAGATGCTCTGAACACACAAACACGTACACAGGGGTGGTACAGATGAAAGAAAAGAGCAGTCTTTGTCTTTGGCTAAACCTTCTAATTTATAGGAAATGGTTTGAAGACAGAAACAGAACCAAAAATGTTGCCAACCTCTCAGATGTATCATTTACTTAGAAAAACAAGACTGGTATACAGAACATGGTGTCTTTTAAGAAAGTTAATCTTCACTGCTCATAACAATACCCAATTTTTGGTAACCACTACATTACCAATCTTGGAGTATAAAATGGACTTGGTACAGGTTCATGTGTCCTTTATGGGTCTTTTTAATTCACTGCAGTCTCAGAGAAGCCTTCAGGTGTGTCCAATGCTGCCTTGCTGTAACAGGGGCTGATGTGGGGGTTGGCTGTTGTTTAAACACAGCCTGTTGCAATCTGGATTTCTGTTTGAAGCACCTGCTTGCAGACCCCTCATATGAAAGGAACTGGCCTTTAATGCAGTGAATTTCCACATGATGACACTTGTTTTTAAATAATCATGTTTCTTGTGACATGATTAAATCATAGTTTTCTTTATGAAAAAAAGGATTGCGTTATTACCTACTTTATGTAATTAACAGTAAAATCTGCTTTGAATTCCAATATTCCCACTTTTTCTGAATTAGACCACTCATGTCTTTATTCAAGCTTCTACCACCTTCATCTTCTCGGCAGGGCTTGTCAGCAAGCTCACTTTGGACAGAGTATCTGGGGTTTTTCCCCTTGCCTGCCCCAGGAACAAAGCCTGCAGCAGGACCACGTGCTGTGTGGCACAGGCAGGCGGAGCAGGGACAGTCTTACCACAGATCCTGGCCCGGCATCCACAGCACCACTGATTTCCTGGAGGAACCAAACCCTCGGTGCTCACGGTTCTTCCAACCAACCTCGCTGCAACACCAGGTGAGAGCAGTGAAAATACAGATTCACGTAGCTCTTTCAGGATGTTTTACTGTACAGTCAGATGCCAAATGTGAATATTTCTTAACAACACAAGCAGAGCCCTCTTCTTTCAACTTTAATATGTAGGACAATGCCTTCCTTGCAAGCAAACCTCCAATTTCCTACGCTGCACCGCTGCGGGGTATGATGCAGTGACAGCAACATGCCTGTGGCTTTCCCTTCTTGCTTAAAGGAGAAAAAGGTTGGATCCCAGAGAAGAGCAGTGCAAATCCCAGGATGTCAGACTAACACTGGCCGCTGACAGCCTCTGTGTTGAAGGAAATCTGTGTGGGGCTCATCTGCTGCAGCTGAGGCATCCTGGCTTCCAGGGGCTTTTCGCTCGCCGACTGCATGGTCTGGTTCCTCTTCCGCAGCATCTGTCCGATCCCCATCATGGGGAACCTGCCCCTGCTTTTCACACAGTTTGGGCTGCCCAGGGGGTTGCTGGGGACCAGCTGAGTAGGGGACACTGCTTCTTCCTTTGCCGGATATGCTTTTTCTTCATACGTGAACGAGACCTGGGTGGGGTGGACGGGGGACGTGCTCCCTGGGGGAAAGAGCGGCGACAGTGTCCTTTCACTTGAGCTTTTGTAAGGGAAATTCATTGGTGAGCCTAAAATTCTGTACTGGTGAGAGGGGGAAACCTGGTCTATTTGGTCCTCTCTGTCAACTGACTCAAAGGAGTGCACAATATTCAGGATGAGAGGGGAGTCCTTTGCCCGGCCCCCGATCCGGGATGGCTCCGGCTGGGGAGACTCCTGCCTCTTGAGGAGCCGGGGGGTTCTGGGGGGTGGCTGCTGGACCTCCAGGTATTCCAGGGAGCTGGAAGTGACACAGCCCATCTTGGATGCCAGGGGCTCGTGGAAAGGGCTCACCCCACCGCAGGAGTCTGCAAAGCAATGGGAGAAGGAAGCAGAAGAGCACATTGCAGTTACCAGCACTGGTGCCCCGGTGGGCAGCGGCCCACAGCGCCTCAAACATGTTCCAGAAGAACCTGATAAATGCACCAGCTACAACAAATGGTCTGGGATACACTCAGAACCCAATTCTCTGACCCTCACTTAATACTCACACCATTGTCTCCTGGGTAGTTTATCTGTCCCTTTCCTCACAGGCAGGAAAAGTGCTTAAACTAAGGACTTGAAAAGGAAAACCACAGGTATCTTCAGCTGTTTGTATTAATTATATCCTCTAAGGCTGTGCCTGAGAAATCTCACATTTCTCCTCTCTTAGCACAACTTCGTGTGGTTCTTGCTGGGCCTGTATTCACTGACACACCTAGAGACACAGGGGAGCACAGTGAGTTAATCCCCAATGGCTCTCCTTGCATTTTGGAACAAAATCTGTTCCTGGTTTCACACATGTAAATACGGAGTAGCAGCACTGGCCAGATTCAGGCTGCTACAGTTGGAACAGATTTGCTGCATCGACTTCAGCGAGAACCTTCCTCCAGCAAGGGCCAAAAATAAATGGAACAATCTTTGCAGCATTTGGCCCAGTCACACCAAACAGCTCGTGGAGAAGATCTGCTCAGTTCCTACAGAATGCTGGCACTGCCTTATGCCAAGCTAGGCACAAGCAAGCACGTTTTGCTGCCTTGATGGAAAGCTGTCCAAGGAGCCTGATTGCCAGGTCCCTCTAATTGAATTAAGTGGTAGCTATTCCATGAGTTCCCTCGGTCTCAAATCATCTGAAAAGGGTCTAACATCATTTAGCTCTGCCAGCGCTCAGGTCACAGCCACAAATCTCACAGGTATTTCTTGTGGAGGGATGGTCTTGTCAGGGGTTGAGACCTGAATGGATGAACAGGATGAAATCTCACACTTGTCTGGCAAAAGCAGGACTAGTTGGATCTGACCAGTTTCTTTCGAAAACTGGCCAAAATAATTTGACTATTTAAGATGTGTCAAAACATAGTTTCCATAAGCAGAGAAATGCTTTCGCTGAGATCTGCATGATTTTCAGGTTTCAGATCAAAAAAGCAGGGAAAAACATAAAGAAGGAAGGAATAAACATGATTTATTTCCCCCTGCGCCTTCCTCCCAAAAGGGACAACAAATCTGAGCAAAATGGGCATTTTAAGTGGCTTTTTTTTACATTTTTCACAAGAAGTGCATCCCATTTCTGACCAGCTCTCTGGACTCCTGCCCCTTTGCAGCAGGGTGCTCGTGCTGCCACACAAACACTATTTGGATGTTTTTTCTCACGTCGAGCACAACAAATGATAAATTATCAAGTCACGAGAATGAGCATGAAAGCATCACAAGCCACCACTCTGAACAACCCCTCATGCCACAGTAACTGTTTTACATCACTCTATCTCCCCACACTGCTCTGTAGTGACCTCCCCTCATTCAGTTCCTTATTTAACATCACCTTCCTGCTCCTCAGTGTCTCCCATCCAGGTGTGCACTCCCCACACCCCATTTTCCCTGCTGGCTCCCCTTTTCCTGCACTCCTTTCTCTCCCCTCCTTTTGCCAGCAGCTTTCACCCAGCCCTCTCAGGCTGCCCTTTGTGATTAATGCTCTCCTCTGGCTGTCACATCTTTTCCTTTCCCTGCTCATGCCTTCCTCCCTCCTTTTGCTGATGGGAAATTGCTGAGGTTGGCAGTCCCACCTGCCTTTCCTTGAGGCTGCCTCTTTCCCATTCCTCCACCATCAACTCCTCCCAGGGACTCCTCGAGGTCAGGGATTCTCCCGTGCTGCTCCTTAGCCCCCTCTCAGGAAAACACAGTGGCTGGTAGGAAGAAGTTTGGCTACCAGCTCTGGTTCCCCAGTGATCCGGGGTGGGTGGTGATGCTTTCAAAACACCAGCGTGAGTGTGGATGGCTTTGTGTGAGGACGTGTAAATACAGAAAGCAACTGGCTTTTTAAAGCACTGCAGGAATTCTGTCAAACACAGAAAGTGAGGATTCCTGACTGCTGAGCGCCATCATGGTCTCCTCAGGGCGTTTCATTCCCCGTGTGCCGACACTACCCAGGCCTCTTTCCCACACCACCCCCAGAGCTGACAGGGGATGCAAAGCCAGAGCCTCCCAAACACACAACACACAGGGCAGGACAGGCTCAGTAACACCACACCACACATGCACACATGGACCCACCGCTGGCCTTTCTCCCACTGACCTTTCTCCGGACCCCCAGCCTTGGTGACTTTCCGGTCCTTCAGCAGAGCCTTGGTGTTCTGGATCTGTGAGATAAGACAGGAAGAAGGCTGTCTATATGAAACTGGACTTTTCTCAGTTTTCTTTGGGAGCTGACGGTGAAGAATCTCCCCTTTCTTTTCTTGCTCTTTGAGTTTTTTGTCCTTTAGGTTGTAAAACAAACAAGAACAATTTGGTTTACTCAAGGGAAGTTTCAGTGACCCCCAGACCTACAAGGCGGATTAAGTACTATGTATTTACAAGGAACTTATTCTGACTACTCCGAGTAACTTCACCCTCCATGTCTCATTTTCCTCTCATCAGTTTGCCACGATTTCATGGCTCCCATCTGCTCTGACATTCAGGCAGTGTGAAAGCTGGTTTTGGAAAATTAAAGGAAAAGGAAAGCTTTTCTCTTGGAGCAAGCAGATAAAGGTTTGCGCTCCTCCATACCTGAAATACCCTACTTAAGCACCACAAAAGGTCTTTGATTTCTCTCACTCCCTCTGACATTTAAAAAGGTGAGCTGCAAAGTTTTAAAGAAGTTTAAAGCCTGTGGGTAATTTATCTTCTGTCCAGACAAGATCTGGAGGAATACAGCCCTTGCTTTTACAGCATCTCTGCAACTGCACAAGACATCGAGGGGGAGAAAATTACTGAGTCATCCCTTCCCTAAGCCCTAACTCCTGGCCATGATGGGGAAGGCAGCTGAAGGTGGGACTGCAAGAGCAAGACAGGTTTGATGTCCAGTGATGACAGAGGGAAAACAAAACCTGGGAGCAGGATTCTGAAGAGGCAACCAATTTTCAAAGTACTGTTTTACAATGAAAATTCATTGCATCTTCTTTCAGCCACTGGATTCAGCAAAGTGCTTAACACCCTTTACTGCCACTGATTTCTATTGTCTTATTTCACATTAAAAAAAAAAGTTTGGTTTGGTTTGGGGTTGTTTTTGTGGTCGCAGTTCTCATTTAAATAATATGTTTTGCTGCATCTGATTAAAAGGTCCCTGTAAGTACAAGTCTTTTTTAAAAACTGAAGGGAAGTTCCTTCCCCCAATTATGTGCCCATGTTTTTCTGATAATTATGCACTGCCAGTCTTGATTTTCTTTTGCAAGCTCACTCATAGACTGTGGAGTCTATGAAAAGCCTCAAAGTCAAGTGCACAAAAACCTGCGAGAGGAAAAGAAAGATGCAGAAGACAACTTGGGTTCTCCTGGGCCACAAAACAGCCCTGGAAGCAAAACCAGACACTGAAGAGGCAAAAATCTGGACTCATACTGAGCATTCCCAGCTCAGATGGAGCCTGGCTCCCTGCACAGATGGTGCCTGGGCACTGCTGGGCTCATTAACCTTTCAGGAGTTACAGAGTTGGAAAGAAGACCTGAACCCCAAACTAAAGTTTTCAGTGTTATTACAGACATGGTTAGGCAGGTGACTTGGGAGAACAAGGACCTGAGACCCTCTGTGAGCTCCTCGCTGGCTTCACCTCAGCTTCCCTCGTGCACGTGGTTTTTGCCCCCATCCATCCCTTATCTCCTCCAATTCCTTTCCCTCTGGCTAGCTGCAGCTAGCTGACCCTTCCACAGCCACAAAGGAGCCCCTCATGGAGCTGTACACCTTTGTCTAGCTTTGGAGGTGCCTGTCCATGCTGTGCTTGGAGCAGCACAGTGGCAGATCAGGCCCTGCACCATCCCTCCTGATGAGGGTGAGGTGGTAACAACAGCAAAAACAACAGCAGCAATACTACTACTAATAATGCTGTGGGAATATCACCCTGCCACAGTCAGTGGCAGGTGCACAGCTAATTCTGAGCCCACCACACTGTTTTTCCTCCCACGGCTCTGAAACTCTGCTGCCGAGTTCAGCAGAGACCGGGCTCTCCCCAGGATCTTTTTATAAAGGTACTTGTGAGGATGAGACTAAGTGGTGACTATATTAAACCCACAGGAGCCAATCAAGACTGTCAGGAGCTATCTGCTATTCTGGATAGGTGAGGAACAATCTGCGTGCTGGTTGCTGCAGCCTCTGTCTGAGTGCAGGACGTTCCAGGGCTGCAGTATTTTTAGCCTGATGGTGCATGAGCCAAGCTGCAGCTCCTCACCTGCCCAGTGCTCCTGCCTTTGCCCTCACCCTGCTGGTATATTCTCTCAGGCACAGCAACACAGCCACTCCGCACAATGAAAGCGCCCCTGGCAAGGGAAATTCACATATCCGGTGCTGGCAATTAATTCCCTCACACTGGATGAACACTGCAAATAGTCTTAGAAGTATTTTTAAAACTACTAACGTTGCTCCTTAATGACCACGGTTGTGAGAGGCTCAGGACCAAAGCGCTGAACTCCCAAGGTGCCACACACTTGCATTTGAAAAGGGAAGGAAGGTTCGTTCAGGGGAGCTATGGAAGTTCCCTCTGCACTGCAGAGTGCACGGCCGTGTCCCGCTGTCCCATAATGCAGGAGCTGTACCGGTATGTTACACTTGAATAGGTTGGGAATTACATCATCCTCTGCTATTTCCTGTCCTGACCTTGACCCTCAAACCTACTCTTAGTCCCAGCAATGGATTTGAAAGGCAGATAAAGGATATTTGCCTTGGCCATGACTGAAGTGGTGATAGGACAAGAACACCAGTTTTTAAAAATCGCGAATTCCAAGTCTGAGCCCACTAGCTCCCCTGGATTCACTGAAGGGACAGCCATACATCCCAAGCCCACTTCCACAAAAAAAAAAGAGAGATGGAGAGAGCCACAGACTCCTGCCTGCTTCCCTGTCCCTGCACAGCCCGTCCGTGCTGAGCACCTCAGTGACACCAGCCTGGAAACAGTCTGGGTACTTCACACCCACGGCAGCCTTGGCCCCTCTCGAGACCCGGTGGAGAAGAGGGGCAGGACATGACCACTGCCCATGTGCCCCTGCCTGCCCCAGCTGCTGGCAGCCCCTCCTGAAGCCAAGTCCTTATTTCCCATCGCTGGAGAGAGGTGGGAGAAATGCCATCGTCTGCTGAAGCCGTAGCTGACCATCCCTCCCCCTGCTATTCCCATGGCAACCTGCAGCTCTGCTGCGGTGCAGTGCCTGCCTAGGGACCAGTGGTTCCCAATTCCTGCTCTGGAAATGGTGAGGAGGTATAAGGGGATTCCATCTCCAGCTCATGAACCTTCCTGAGCTTACAAAACCCCTTCCCCTGAGTCCCAGTGGCACCCACTGAGCTGGACACTGCCAGAGCTGTGTTACTCCCACATGGAGGCATCTTAGGAGAGATGTCTGCCTTAGTTACAAATGGCAGCAGCATCCCAGGCTGTGCATTCACCCGTGTGCTGCTTCACCTGTTCTGCTACAGTAAAAGTAACATAACCCCACGTGTAAGTACAGCTGAAGTGACAGAAAACACTGTACAATCAGAGAATGGGTTGAAAGGGACCTTAGAGCCCATCTCCACCCCCTGCCATGGGCAGGGACACCCTCCCCTAGCCCAGGTTGCTGCAAGCCCCATCCAACTTGGCCTGCACTTCCATGCTCAGCTGTGCCCATGCAGCAGGAGAACAGACTGGGTTATTATCATTATTCTTGCAGTGTCTGCACAGTGAGTGCATCCTGGTAACTACTCCAAGAAAGACGTGACACCCCCTCATCCTCTAAACAGCTGCCCTGGGACTAACTCCGAGTGCAGGAGAGGCTTTGGAGGGAGCTTCTATCCCTAAGCATGCCTACAAACCAACCTGGGGCCATACCCCGGCACTGCTGTTAGTTTTCAGTTTTCCTGAGAGAAGTAAACTTCCCGGGCAGGCCTTGCTCAGCCTCCCCTGCACGGGAGCAGAAGCTGTGAGCCGATCCCTGGAGAGTGCAGAACCCCAGAGCGCAGTGGCTCTGTCACTGCACAGGGAAGTGACGCCAGCAGCCTGTCCAGGGAGAACCGAGATGCTCCATGCAGTATCTGCAGCATTCAACTCCCGGTACCTGCCGCTGTTTCCAGGGAATGTTGCCCTGCAACAGCCTGAATAAGCTGTGAGAGCTTTGTGAGATATCATATTCATTGAGTCTATCCACTGCTGATCCATTTCAAGTAAGATGGTTTTGATTTGCTCAAGACAAGAATAAGTACTTTGCCCTGATATTTCCATGTGGCTTGCAGTTCAGCTTGTCTTGCAAGCAGCCTTTATAATAAACAAAACCAGCCACGACACAAATCTGCCCCTGCAATTAGATCATCAATCCAGTGCTGAGGAGCAGCTTTTGAAACAGGCAGACTCCTCAAGAATGCTGCTCTTTGTGTTGGCAGGGAAGACTTGCACAGCTCATATTACTCCTGTAATTTTAGTGCTTGGCAAAGAATCAGCCAGGGAAGAAAAATCCTGCTATGGTTTAATACAAAATACCTTCTCTGCTTGCAGGCAAGAAGACGAGAGACCAATGGAGCAAAAGGTTGAATCTTTTGTCTGCCCAGGGGAATTCCTTCATGATGCAGTGGGCTGATCCTGCATCACTTCTGCTAAGCAGCAGAGAAAATTGACTTTGAAGAGTGTTGTGATAATACAGTTTCACTGTCCCGGCAGCCAAGCCAGGGCTGGCCCAGGACACCAGGAGGGTCACCCGGGCTGTCACTCAGCTCTCTGCCCTACACCAGCAAGGTCTCAAGGCTCAAAGCCTCAAAAACACTCAGTCTTCATCTTTTTTTAACACCAGCAACTTGCACCCCAGATGCCCCGAGTTTGCATCATTTTGCTGAACAGAGATTTAAAAACATTTAATTTCTTACAAAACCCTGAAAGTCACCTTTCTATTTCCTCTCTAGGGGGTTGCTATTTGTTTCTTCGAAAAGAAATAAAGGGAGTTATTTGTCCTGCACAGGCAAGACCACAGGTCTTTTTTTTCTCCACAGGTCCACAACCCCATCACCTAAATCACAATCACCAAGGATGCTCAGATTCAATCTGCTTTCAAAGCACTTCAACAAGCTTTGGTGAGCTTTACCTCATAGGAGTCTTTATTTGCCTTGTACTTTTCTATCTGGTATAGCTGGTTCTTGTGGCAAATACTGTCCTGGCCTTCAGCCTTCTGTGGAGAGAAAAGCACAGAAAAGTAAAATACCTGAGATAATTAGAGAACACCAACGTTCAATTACCGTACCCACTCTTGGCATTCACTGGAGGAGCATCGGCTTACAGGGATGATGGATTTGGTCCATTACATTTTAAATATCATTGGTGGCATCACCATTAATGTGAAAAGAACTGAGGAAAAAAA
The DNA here is from genome assembly GCF_000738735.6 of Corvus cornix cornix. Classification (NCBI taxonomy): domain Eukaryota; kingdom Metazoa; phylum Chordata; class Aves; order Passeriformes; family Corvidae; genus Corvus; species Corvus cornix. Next base: position 978,603 of record NC_046332.1, on the reverse strand, counting down.
AAACTAAGAAGCTGTTGTCAAATTGGAAGGGCCAAGCCATGCTCAGGGGCCAGGGAGATTAGATCAAGTAAAACTTTCAGCTGAGTTTTCACTTAAAAGCTAAAGAAGCTTAAGAGGTCTTAAGCTTCCTCTTGATCTCCTGAATCAAATGACATTGTGTTACTGGTATTCCAAGCAGCAGAACTATCTCAACACAGGGACACAGCACTTCACATCACACACCAAAGGCTCTGCATGCCACCAGTTTGCTTTCTGCAGGATAACTGCCCTCCCTGCAGTTACAACTTCCTCGTGAGGGGAACAGGAGTGACAGGCACTGATCTCTGTGGTGACCAGGGACAGGGAATGGCTGGAGCTGTCGGGGAGGGTTAGGTTGGATATCAGGAAAAGGTTTTTCCCCCAGAGGGTGCTGGGCACTGCCCAGGCTCCCCAGGGAACGGGCACAGCCCTGCAGAGCTCCAGGAGCGTTTGGACAGCGCTGCCAGGGATGCACAGGGTGGGATTGTTGGGGTGTCTGTGCAGGGCCAGGAGCTGGACCGGACGGTCCTTGGGATATTCTGTGGTTCTGTGAGATCAAATGCCAGCAAACCAGGACAATTTTAGCCTTTTTTTCCCCTCCTCCCCCAGCAGTGGCACGAGGCAGTGCTCACCCTGAGGCTGGCCAGGTAGCGCTCCAGCTTCTTGTTGAGCAGGAAGTAGATGGCCAGCGTGTGACTGGCCCTGTTGGAGAGCACAGTGTTGATGACATCGCTGTTCTTGTAGCCCAGCTTCTCAGTCATGTGCAGCAGGACGCTCTGGCTGAGGTCCTCCAGGTGAATCCTGCACAGGGAGAGGCAGAGCAGGATTTTTGGACCGTCCTCCCAGTGACAGAGCCTCGGGGGGACGAGGCAGAGCGTCAAGAAGAGGCCCCAAGGGCTCGGTAACACAGGGGTGATTAGTTCCATTCTCCCACGAGCAGGCAGGGAAAGGAGAGATATCTGGGAACCACAGGAACTGCAGGAAGCTGAATGACCAGGACTCTGTCCACTGTGTCCATCCCTGATGGGAAATGGCACCATGATGCTCAGGCCATTTGTTACCCTCCATCTGACCCTGAAGACCATCCCGACGATCCATCTGGTTTTGAAAGGAAAGAGGTAAAACCCAACCCAGATCTGGCTTTCTGCAAAGCCCCTTTCCTTGAAATCAAACAGCACTGAGCTGAGCTTCACCCCCTTACCTGCTGCACAGCATCCACGCACTAATTAGCTAGGGAATTTCCTGCTGGAGAAAGGGGATGTACAGGGTTATTCCAGCAGCTCAGAACGGCAACACTGCTGTTACACTCCTGTCACAAGCACAAGCCGTGTTTATGTCTCTCTCTTCTATAAAGTCTGGAACAGTCTCAGCCAAGGCAAGAAAAGCAGTACAGAAGTCTTGTGGAAATGCCAAAGCATTGGCTCAGTCTGAGTTAAAACCAGATTTTTCCAAAGAACTCTGCTCCTATTTAGACCTCTAAATGGGCTGGCCAGCTTCCCAGAGGTACCCGTCAGCTCCCATCCATCTCCAGAGAAATGCTGGGTTTCAGCTGTTTCTAGAGGATATTCCTCACTCCTAATACCAAGCCTAATATCAGAGGGAGCTTATTTTGCAAGCTTCCCCCTTCCAAGGGATCCCTCCCCACCTTTCCCACTCCTGCCCCAGCTCTGATGCACAGGACTCAGACAAGATGTGAAACACAGTCTGGGAAATCTCAAATAACTCGTTCCCTTTGTTCCCTGTGCTTATGAACACTTGTTCTGCCCCTAAGGAATGCTTGGGGTTGGGTTTTTTTTTTTCCCAAGCTCAAAAGCAAAACTTATCTTGGCCACTGCACGTTGAGACATCTGGGCAGCAAAAGAAATTCAAGCAATTTCAACTTGAAGTGCTCAGCAAAATGGGAAATTTTTGCTTGCCTTCAGGGAATTTCTTTAACAAAAGCAAGCTTATGAAAAGCTTGGGAAAATATTCTCCTGAAAATGCAGTTTCTGCTGTTCTCCCACCTTATCTCCATGCTCTTCCCCTTCCTACCACGCTCCTGTCTTGGGAACAATGGGTGTTACCCCCAGAGCAGTGGAAGGGCACTGCAAGAACGTAACACCACTCCTTCAGTGTTGATTAAGAGAGGAATTGATTCTTTGCAAATTCAGCAGTGGGTTTTCCACACACTATTTCACCACACCTTACCCATATCTGCACACTGAGGAAAAATAGGAGAAATTTCATGGAAGCTGACTCTAGTGGTACTTTCTGAGAGAAGCTCAAAAGGAGCCAGGCCACGTCTTTAAAATATTTAAAACTTTGCAGATTATTTTCCCTATAAAGCTCCAGTATGACAAAGTCTAGGTAGGTCAAGCCTGAGGCATCAACTAAATGAAACAAAAGTAATATTATTAAGAAAGAAAGAAAGAAAGAAAGAAAGAAAGAAAGAAAGAAAGAAAGAAAGAAAGAAAGAAAGAAAGAAAGAAACTCTTTAAAGGCTTTTATCGTTTACAGCTTCACATGAAATTTGGTTTCAGATAGAAGAAGTATCTATTTTTCTCTTAATTTCTGATAAAATGATCGCAAAAGCAGCGCAGTGAGAGAACAAAAAGGAGGAAGGAAGGAAGGAAGGAAGGAAGGAAGGAAGGAAGGAAGGAAGGAAGGAAGGAAGGAAGGAAGGAAGGAAGGAAGGCAAGCAACTGTTCTATTGCAACAGCAAAGCACAGCATTCCATATTGATGTTCCCTTTGAAAATACTTCTAATAGGAAAGGATTATAGTTGTTCTTCTTGTTGTTGTTATTATTACTGCTTTATATTACCCTATACACACATAGGCATGAGCAAACTTATGTCTTCTCTGCAGTTCAGCACGGCATTTTCTTCCCTTTTTTCCACAGGATCCCTTGCCTTCTGGGGAGATTGATTCCATAAATAAAGAGCAGTGCACAGCTATTCCAGCCACGAGAGGCTGGAACAGCATCTGGAATAGGGCTTGGACACCTCACTGCACCAATACCTCTGGAAAGGACCCTTCCACCACAACCTGACGAAAGCCTTACAACTCTCATCTAGGAATTAAGAAACAGAGGTGTGGAAATGCCCCTAAAAAAGCAAAAAACTGTGAAAGTACGTTCAAGCCCTATTTCTTTTGCATTTTTTTCCTCTTCTCAAAGAGGAGCCAGTAAATCCTGCAGGTCCTGGGTAGAGTATGAGACACAGCTGGAGGGCTTTGATACAGGAAGGAGGTTTTATCTGATCAAATACAGACATGTAATTCCAAGTGAGTTGCCTGAGGCTTCATTTACAGTCACTGGAGAGAAACTTTTATCTCCAGGGCACAAAGTCATCCTAAGGCAGAATCAGAGAGAAGTCAGATGAATGGTTATGTAAAAAGTGCCCTTATTTCTCTCCACTGACTGCAACTCTACGCTGCAGATGTTTCAAGTCGAGCAAGATTATTTATAACCAAACTGGACCACAAGCATCTTCTCTTCTTTCTTTTTCCCTGGATGGATGTTTGACTGACCATGAGATTTGTTCTCTGCCTGCTTTTAGTCACATATTCAGCAGGGTGCAGGTATTCAACACCAACAACCAACAAAGCAAGACCATTAAACCCTGACCCTTCTCACCACAGTCTGCATATTCCCTTCATCCACAGAACCTCACAAACAGGCAGAGGCCCTCCTGGAGAAGCAGCTTGGCTTTTACTGACCAAAAGTAAAAGGAGGAGATCAGAACTGCCTGTCACACCCCCATTCCCAGGCCTGCAGCCAATTAATCAGAAGATCTGCACCCCAGCCCACCCTGCAAATAATGCACTATCTGCCAGCTTCCAGTTTAAGGCATTGCTTTTGGCCATTTCAAGCAACACAGGGCCAATCCCAATAATGCTTAGGATGGAGTCACAAAAGCAATTCCTAGGATGTGTCACACAAAAGGAACTGGAACACCAGGGAGATAATATACAGGCACCATGGCAGGTTTTCTCCCCCCCTCCCTGCTGTACCTGTTTGGATAGGTGACATTGGGTGGTGCTCTTCCAGGGTAGTTCTCATTGAGCCACCGATTTGCCAGGGCCTGCTGGATGTTTGGTCTCTTTGCAGGGTCTGGCTCCAGCAGAGATCGCAGGAAGTTTATGGCCGCTGGGAAGAGATCAAGGAAAAACCCCAACCAACAGCTCTGTCATCTGCTTTAGGACTTTCAGAGGAGATGAGTTACTACAGGTGAGTAGCCTGAACAAAAGCACACTAAAAAGGAACATTTTCCTTCCTGCATGCTCCAATGTCCTTGAGAAAATGAAGAACTGATAAGGGATTAGTAACTAAAGCAAACAATGATTTACAGTCACAGTGATTTACAGAGTTATAAAGGAGAGGGGAAAAAGCACTTTTTGTCTCAGAGCTCATTTGAAGTTTTGGAGCAGGTGAGCCAACATTTAATTTCCACATGAGGGCAAGAGGCTGGAGCCAGGTCAGAGACAAATCGCTGTGCTTGAAGCAGGAGATGGAGCAGGGCTCAGTGGAGGGGAGGGAAGGGATGCAGACCTGGGAAGGAAGACACAGCAAATTTGGCTCCCTTTCACATTATAAGGATAAATTCTCCCTTGGCTTCCATCCAACGTACAGTCAGCTGCAGAAGGTTTCAGCCAAATTAAGAGAGGACAGCAAAATAAACAGGCTTTGTTTTGTTCTCCTGAACCTTCAACTTTCAATGACATTCAACCACTCCTCCTGAGTTTCTTGCAAAAATGCTCAATTTTTAAGTCATGTGCTTTTTACATGATTAGGAGCAATGAAATCAAGTGATTTGCCTAAAAACTCACAAGAAGTGCCTCTCTGAGCTGAAAGTAAACTCTGTTTTAACTAGGTTTGCTCTTTATTCCTCAAATTATCAAGGCTAGATTTCACTGCTCCTCCATGTAATTTAGGGAGAATAAAACACCTGCAAAAATCAGGTTTCAGCTGGAGAGAGGGCCCTCTCTGTGTCAAGAAGCTTATGTGTGCAAGAGAGATGTATTACTCTGTATTTACCAGTTCAGCCAGGCATCTGCTGGGCTTTTTCTAATCTCTCCTTTCACTAACCACTGATTTATGTGAGATACTTTACTCAAATATTCCCGAGTATTTTTGTTATTATCCTGCAGCAGCCAGGTTGCAGGAGCAGCAGGAAGAGCCTACATCCGAGTTCCCAAACTTGCTGGAAGCTGCTCTCTGCGTGCCTGGTGTGCCCTCTTCACCCCCATCACAGCAAACAACAAACCCCTTGTTCTCCCATTTCATCCCCTCTCGCTCCAGTGCTTCCCCCACGTCTGTGTTAGAAACCTCACACGTCCCATGGGTTCAGAGCCAGAGAAATCCCCCTCCCCAAACCCACACTCCCTCCTTCAGCACCACCATGCTTGATCTCCAAATCACCCAACGTCTCCTTAAAAATCCTACTTCTCCATCCCCACCCTTGCCAAGAGGCAAACTACTTAAATAAAGCTTGTGAAGTGCCACAGATCAACAGATTCAGACTGGGAGAAACTAATTCTGGAGTGAAGATTCCCCCCTGGAAGCTCCCAGACCTGGGCAACAGAGATGAGCAACAGCACCTTGGCTGATTTGAGTTCAGATGGCACAAGGAGCTTTTCCAGCTAAGCCACACAGCTGTGGGACAACAAAATGATTTCCCCAGGGAGCAAACATGAGGGAAAAGGAATATGTGTAAGGTGAACACCAACTTCCTGACCATCTGACCTCTGCTCACCTAAAATCAATAACCAGATAGCTGCTGTTCAAGAAGCTTAATGAGAAACAGGTTCCTAAGCGGGAAAACCAAACACCAACTCCAAAATTTCCCTGTTGCTACCCAGATTGCTTTGGGTGCTCACTGTCACCCAGCATTTTAGGTCACACAAATGAAGTGTTTTCCTGCTCAGTGATAAGACTGGCTACCTGCATGATGGGACTGTGTGTTCAGTAACCAGGAAATTAGATATTGAAAGACAATGTACTGAGCATGCAAAATAGACTCCTGTAAAAATGCTCTACTTTATAGATGAATTAACGGAAATTAAGACCCAATTAAAATAGAAGGTCCATAAACCCAAGAAGGTAACAAACCCCTACAATTCAGAGAGCAGAGGAGCAGAGTTTCCGCCCAGTGACCCCAAGCCTAACGGCGGCGGGAACAAATGTCACCTTAAATCACACTGTGCCATGTCACTGAGCTCTCATGGCCCATGGCTCGGGTCAGGCACTGATGGGCACCTTTGTCCACAGTGAGCAAAGGTTAACATGTTTAAATCTAGTCCATTAATTTGCCATCATCTCTCTGCAGGTTCAGGCTGCTGGGGCTCTCCCAGGATAAACAAAATACTGCCTTCCCTGGGGACCACAGTGTCAAGTGAGCTACAGATGCTACAGAGAGAAAATCTGGTCTCCATTGTTAAGTGGCAGGATGGATGAAACAGCGAAACGAAGCCTGTCAAAAGCAATGTGATCTTTTTTGCTGCTCAGGGTCTGGCCTTCTACAGGGTGGAAGGTGGAACCCTGAATCTGTACTTGGAGAATTCACCTTGTGACTCAACTCCCAAGGGCTTTTTCTTACACCCTCTAACAGCAGTTTCCATTCCCTTTTTGTGTTTGCAATCTTTTAATTTTATCAAAAGCCCTTTGCAAACAGGCTGCCAGGGTAGGAGACAGAAGCTCTCCATGGACAACAAATTTGGCATAAAAAAATAAAACCCAGCCACCAAATAGAGCTTGTTCCAAATGCTGGCAGTGGCCTTGCTACAAGCTGAAAAGTGATTCTGTTGCCTAGTGACATGGCTCTGAAGCAGGAATTAATATTTCTAATACTAAGACATCAACTAATTTGCATTTTGTGAACACACAAAGGTTATCCCAGGTAACTGTCCCAAAATAACTGAGTGCATGTCATTATTCCGTAATAAATGTGAGGTCATTTGAGGCAGTTTATCACTCAACCCCAGTCATGATAATGCCCAGGGATCTGTTATTCCAAAATAATCTGTTCATCCATCCTTACCATGTGCTAAAATCTTCTCGATGTGCAAAACTGACCAACTGCTCTACAAAGGCAATTCCACAGAATTTCAAAGATTCGTTCCTTCTCTCATATTCAGCACAACTTGGTGCTTCTCCAGAAGACAAAGCAAAAGGAATTCTGCTACATCAACTCTTGCAGGTCTTCCAGAGGCCAAAATGAAAAAAGGAATTTTTCCCAACTAGCACAACACACCAGCAGCATGACTCACAATCCGTAATTCCATGCAACACCTCTGACCCACTGGATCTGGACAGGTCCCAGCAACCCCCCTGGATTACCTGAGGAGAGCTGGGTGGGAAAGGGGTTCATTTCTTTGTCCACCATTTTTTGGTACAAGGCTCTCAAGCTGAACGGCTCCACAGTGAAGGGTAATGTTCCCGTCAGCATGGCGTACATGTTCACCCCACTGAAAGAAAACACACAGAAAAAGAAACCAAAGTGACCGGCAGCAAGGAAGAATTTAGGTTTTAGAGACTGTACTTCATCTTTAATCTCATCTGACAGTTATTACAGGGTTGATGCCCCATCTCCGAGAGCATTTCAGGTCAGGTCAGATGGGGCTCTGAGCCACCTGATCCAGCTGGAGATGTCCCTGCTCATTGCAATAACAATTATAAACTTGAGAAGTAACTCACATGGACCAAACGTCTATTTTGGGCCCGTATTTCTTCCTTGCCAGAAGTTCAGGGGCTGCATATGCTGGGCTCCCACACTGGGTGCTGAAGGGATCAGAATAACCCAAGATTCCTGCACAGTTGCTCAATCCAAAGTCTGTGAAGGCACAGAGACACAGTTATGAAAGAGAGACACAGTCAAACTGTGCTAGAGCACAAGTTGAAAAGAAGGAACATTTCTTCCAAAAGCTAAGCAACAAACTCCCTAAGGAGAAAAAGAACTCATCCACATGCAAAAATTTTATGTAATTTGCTTCTACGAGGCGCTAAATAGCCAGAGGCTTCTACAAACAATAAAAAGAGCCTTAGAACATGCACAGTTATCCATTTCATACACAAAGCAACTACATTTTGCTGGCAACTGGATGGCAACAACCAGAGCTGAGCTTGTCCCAGGTCCTGAGCCACCTCCGGCTGCCGTGGCTTCCACACTGCAGCAGGACGTTATGGAGGGGACAAGGTGAAGTGGGATTTCTTCAACATTCCCTCTAAATCGTGTAAATGAACCATCAGTTGTAAAGGGGGGTCCCTTTCTGGGGCTGCTGTGGTGATGCACAAACACAGAGGATTCGGCTCTGGAATAACACACAGAGACCTTGGGGCAAGAAGGGGAATGGCTTGACTTGGCTGCCCCCTCCCTGACTTCTGCCTTGAGTTATTGTATTCCTGGCCCCTGGGTGTATCTGACACTCTCGTGGCAGTAATAATGAGGGACTGGCAAAGCTGGCACTGGAGACAAGAGGGAGCCCCTCAGCAGGAGGGGCTGCAGTTTCCCAAGTGCTTTCGGGCAGCCCAAGGGTGTTCCCAACATCTCCCTGCTGTCTGCTCCAGCGCTGGTGTGGCTGCAGGCCAAGATGGGTTTAGGGAACAACAAATCCCATTCATTAAGAGTTGGACTCGTTGATCCTTGTGGGTCCTCTCCAACTCAGAATATTCTGTGAATCTCTGAAAACCACCAGTATTAAGAACACTGACACCTGATTAATTCCTCGGTATCCTCTCTCAGTCATTAATTTGTGGCTCTTTTCTTACCTGCAACTTATTTGCACTGGACTTGCAGTGCTGGCCTGTCCTTCAGCTTTCACCCCACTGAAAATCAAGTTTGGCTGAAATTTGAGGAGTTCCTCGAGGTATTAGAAGCACCCTGACAGGGCAGATACATAAGCCTTGTTCCTTCACAAAACCAGGCAAAGTATTAAAATGCTTACAAAAAAATGCAATTATAACAGTGCCTGGAAGAAACCTAAATGATGGCACAGTGCTTTCCACTCGACTGGCTGCCTCTCTGAGAGCCAGGCAGGCACAGGGGAGACAGGAATCACCATCTTTCACAGCTAAAGAGGCTCACTGGGGGTTTTCCTGGAGAACGCTGTCAAAACTGAAGGGAGAATCAAGACAATTTCCTTGCCTCTGATGGAAAACAGTTGTCTCTGGACACTGCTTAATCATCCCTGCTAGAGATGTACCATCCCCGGGGCTGTTACAAATACTGCAGAGGATCCATTAACTTAATTAATGTATTCATTAGCTGTGGCCTGAGATGAGTTCTGTCAACTATAAAACACTTTTTAAAACTCAAAGAAATAATATCTCCCCATAGTTTTATTCCTGGTCCTTACCCTGCTGTGTCATGCCAGCTCCAAATTACTTGACTGTACTATGATGTTTTACAGTCACAGGATACAAGGGCTGTATTCTGTGATGGTGTCAATCAGCATCCCTCCATCAGTATCCGTGGAGGGATACTCTGGGAGAGGTTTTCATTCTCTTACTTGCTTCAGTTGTAAACCCCTTCCTTATTCACTTCCTTCAGCCCATTCATTTCAGCCGCTATGCTTTTTTCTCCCTGTTGAAATGCAGAATGTGTGCAAACAGATGCATCCTGGGGACAGGGATTCCATAGCCATGGAGATGAGAATATTGTTATTAACACTGTGGCAGCACAACGTGATCACAGTGTGATTTCCATTGTTTTTATTAAGGATGCATTGCTGATTTTGATAAGAACAGTGCGACCACCAGCACTGATAACCTTGCTGCCACTGCCTGCCTCTGCCTTGGGCTCCCTTTCAAGAAGCCCAGCAAATTACAGAATTCAGATCAAAGGCCACCCTTGGTTTTCCAAAGTAAATATTTTGACATGGGAGCTCCACCACCCCCACCACTCGTGCTATCGAAGCATCATCACATTGCTCTACTCCTCCTCAACGCCTCCAGGGAATCCACATCAAGCTATGGATGCACGGCTATCCCTGGAGCTCTGCCAGTCAGAACAGGGAAAGAGCTGTTAAATACAAGCTCCTGGACAAGCTGGACCAGCAGAGCTCCACAGAGCTGGGCATCCCAGCAGGATGCCAAGAAATTTGCGTGGTCCGTGAGCGGCTTCTCCCGCTGTCTTTATCAGACACCGACCGCATGGGCTGGTAGATAATGAGGAGTGAATTATTTCCGACAGTTCCAATCCTGATGTTCTTCAATGTGATTAACAGACTGCTAAGAGTAAGTCCTCTCAAAGGGAATTTTGCCAAGAAGAATATCTAAGAGCAGGTTCTAAACCCCCTTGTCACATAGCCAAAAGGAGGAACAAATCCAAGGTGCCCTTGAGCAGCTGGGTGAAGCAAGGGGCTCAAGGCATCCAGTTCTCACCAAAATGCAAGAACAAGCAGTGACTTCAATGTCACACTTTCAATCTTCATTTCACCTTTTGTTCTTCCTTTCCCAGCTATTACAAAACCAACATTTTAATTTTTATTGGCTACTCCTGTGTTTGCTGCTGGACAAACCACAGAGACCAAGCTCTCACCCCACAGCAGGTAACGTGAGATGGTTTTGTAGCTCCAGGTCTCTTCTCCCAATCATGAAAAGCAGCACTTTAATTCCTCCAAACACGTTCTTCACTCCTGAAGAACCTTCCTGGGAAGGACTAGGTGATGACACAACTGATCATTTCTAGTAAGACAGGCTACATAAAATATTGCAACCTTTCTTTTGCTGCAACATCCCCAGTTGGGTGGTGGGATTTAATAGCTTTGTTTTAGAATACACACTGCCTGCAATCTGCTTTGCTTAAACATCAGGCTGCAGACCTGAGGACAATTTATTGAGGCTGTGGAAGATCAAACTGTCTCTTTTCTCTATGCTTCCCACACCACCCACTGCAAGGAGACCTTTCCATGCAGCCAAAGCAAATGGAACTGCAGGATCAGGCCTGAAGTCGTTTCCTTTGGCACATGAGTTTTAATTGTACATGTATCATCTGGGAAGGCCTTGGTTTGGATGTGAAGCTCACAAAGTGTTGTGTAATCAAACACCCAATAACAGGGAAGTTATGTGAGTTCTTTAAATCCATCAGATGTTCATAGAGCGCTGGTGCAAACCATCTGGTCTCACTTATCTGCTAAATCAGGATAATGGGTGGTATCCATCAGTACTGATGAATGATTCATGGTAACAGATCAGTATCCTCCTGACCCACAGCCGAGGTAATGCAGAGTTCTTTGCTGTTATTTTCCCAGGCAGTTGATTTGCTACAGAGTAATCACTGGAAGTCCCGGTAGCATTTCCAAACCTGAATTCCCTAAGTAGAACCTGGGTATTTCAGATTTCATTAATCATCCTGCCCTTGTTTGCTTGGACATGCATGTGCTTTATACGTCACAGTGAGTGTCCATTTGACCTGGATGTTTGAATGTTAAGTGGTTTTCACCACTTTTCAGCCCATGAAACTTTCTGAGGAAAGTCAGCTGACTTTTTAAGTCTGCAACCACAGACACTGCTGTTGGCAAAAGTGAAGGCATGGAAAGAAATATAAACAGATGTTTGGCATTTGTTTTATGAAAGGAATATTTTCTTTTCAATGCCCACATTAACATTAATGGAAGTTATGCAAGGCAGTGAGAGACTATACCCACCAATGATTAATCCAAAATGCCTGCACAGCTTGAATGAATCAAGCACCCCACACAACTGATACCTAAATACAATCAAGGCTCTACCGTTGATCTTTTTTATTTTTTAACGGCCCTCTAAACCAATTTTGTACTGGGTGCTGGAAGCAAATTTAACAAATATAAATATAGGACCACATTTTGCCAGCTGCTAAAAATGTGTGCAACTCCCACTGACTTCAGTGGAAGCATATGCTCACGGGGGCAGAATCCAGCCCCTAGCAAATAAGAAACGATCATGATAATAAAATAAACCACTTCTGTGGTGTCAATTCTTAAATTTTTCACCAAGCTCCCGATTTGAATATGAAAGATGTGGGTTTAAGATGTAGGATTATTCCCATACCCAGTTAAAGCTGAATTATTCGGATCCTTTTTTTCACAAAATGCTGTCAGGAACAGCTTGATTGCTATCTATACTCTCTCAGCTCCTCTCTGCAGCAACATTAGCAGTCGTCACATGGAGGATTATGAAGCCTCAAAAACTCTCTTTATAAAACTAACAATTTTAATTACTGGAATTGCCAAACTGGTTTCATACCAATAAGCTTGATATTGTTGTCTTCATCTAGCAACAGATTTTCTATCTTCAAGTCTCTGCAAGAAAGAAAATATTTTGAGTGAGTCTCCAAAATAATGAAGCAGCTTTGCCTCACTCTCATCAGTGTATGTACAAGGCTTGTATATAATCGAATGTATAATGAAAGCAGCACACACAGTTCCACAGCAAAAGCAGAAAGCCCCATGCATCCTGCCCAAAATTAACAGTGCTTTCACACACTGCTTCCCACCTATTCTTCAGGCACAAAATGACATTACAAGCACTTGTCAGTACATCCTGTAATTAACCAGGCTCTTCATGTTTCTTAAGCACTGGAAGTTTACAGGAAACTTACAAACTGGAAACATTTTAAGTATGTTTGTGGAACCGGAGGTCTATTTCTCATTACTCTTCACAGCCAAAGGCCACAGCTGAAGGATAAACCTGAGATCAGAGGAGCAAAATGTCTGTCTGTCTACAAGAGAGATCAGAATCAGCCTGCTGTGAGGGTGAAGCACCCAAACTCGTTGCAGAGATGGTCACCACTGGTATTCCCATACGCCAGAGGTAAAATCCAAGGCTGAAGGATTGAAATGGTTTGTCCAACACCACACAGAAAATCAGCCCAAAACCCCAAGCTGTGCAGACTGAGCATTAAGTATAATGTGAAAAAAAATCACTTTGGTTGCTACACAACTCGTCCATGACTTCTAGCAGTTGGCTAAGTCTTCATCACAAGGATTTTTTTGCCCCCATCCAGACAGGAAATATTTGTAACAATCAGCATGCTGGGATATCCACGGCTCAGAGGGGCAGTGATGCTTCTCCCAGCACGCTTTGGAAAAATATGGATAATAAAGCCATCAGCTCTAACTATGGGAAGTCAGTGACATCCGTGGTACTTTGCCTTTGTAAGGCAAAGGCAGTGATGAAAGATGCCTCCATTACAGATGAAGATATTGGACTTAATAAAATAAGACAAGTAAACCAACCATACCAAGGGAAGTACTTCCTCAAGGAGGGATCTGTGAAAGGAAGACTCCAAGGCTTTTTTAAAATGCTCCTCATTTCATTTCATGCCCATGCTGTGTTTCAAATAAACCTGAGGCAGAAGAGCACCTGCAGGTAGAATGACCCTCACCTCATCAGTAAGACCACAAGGACCTACACAGGAGGGATTTTTGGCATTGAAAGCAGCATGGGCAGGTGAAGGGGGGATTCTGCCCCTCTGAGGTGAGACCCCACCTGCAGATCTGCCTCCAGCCCTGAGGACCAACAGCAGAGGGACGTGGAACTGCTGGAGCCAGTCCAGAGGGGGAATGGCTTCAAACTGACAGAGAATAGGCTTAGATAGGATATTGGGAAGGAATTCCTGCCTGTGAGGGTGGTGAGGCCCTGGCACAGGGAGCCCAGAGCAGCTGTGGCTGCCCCTGGATCCCTGGCAGTGCCCAAGGCCAGGCTGGACATTGGGGCTTGGAGCAGCCTGGGACAGTGCAAAGTGTCCCTGCCCATGGCAGGGGTGGGACTGGATGAGCTTTAAGGTCCCTTCCAACCCCAACCCCTCTATGACTCTGTGGTTATATTCCCTCCTCTGGCAGTATCCTCAGGGGTTATCCCAGGGGGTTATTGCATGTCCTCCAAAAGGCATTTCCCTTGTAGGGCAACCAGCGCTGCTGAGAAAGGGCTTGATCCAGGGACAACCTGCCCTGCCAGATGGATCCAGATCAACCCACTTCTGCTTCCCTCTGCTGCCAAAAAAGGGCTTAGTGCCTCATGTCTCACATCTTTATTGCTTGCAGATGGAGGTTTTCACAGACATTGTGATTGGTCTCCAGGAAGATATCAGGGCCGGGAACTTAACAGGAGAGACTTCCAAAAAACCAGTCTGGGAAAGATAAAAAAAAAATACAAAACGAAAGCCCCCACCACTTCTAAAACCTCCAATTAAACCAAAATCAACAGAAGCACTGCAATGCTCAGTACAGCATCTCAAAGCAAAGAGAAAGACCATTTGGAAGCTCTGAGTATATGAAATATTAGCTAAGAAGAGGCAAGACTTTAAAGGCAAGAAAGGGAAAGATGCAAGCTGTAAGTTGAGGGGGAAAGACATCCAGGCAATCAACAAATGAATGACAGGAGGACTAACCATGAACACCAGAAAAGATATTTTAAAGGATTCAAGGAAAAAACAAAAAAAAAAGAACAAAAGGTAAATATTACAGAGCATTTTAAAGCCATCAGAGGAAAAAAAAATAGAAAGGTAAATATTGCCTCAGTAGAGAGTGCAGGCAAACCTGGTTAAAGCTGTTTACCCATCTGTCTGTTCTCAGCAGATTTGCCAGTGAGTGCTAACTGATCTAATGGTCCACCCCAACAGGAAAGCACTGATTTTTGGAGCAATACCAGGAGCCAGGACAACAGGCTTTCCCACATTTCTCTTTGTGGTGGTACAACCCAACTGCATACCTGCTCTAGGACCCATTTCCATGAACATCCTAAATGCTTCACTAGGTCAGTTCTGTCCAGTACAAACTTTAATTATCTTTCACAAAAAGAGACTTACCTGAGTTTGCTCCAAAACTTGTGGTCCAGACTATTCACCAGCTTTCACTGAGTGTCTTACTTGCCTTTTATTTTCCAAACCCTTTATCATACAGAGCATGAAATTCAGGCCTCCAAACATTCTTGGGGGCAATGGTGTTTCTTTTTCCACTGCAACAAAGCACGGACTCTGGACACTTTCAGTTTCCCTCCCTGAAGTAAATCTGATCTTGTTCCTTCACTGTCACAGCTCCTCAAAAAAACACAACTAAAGGATTATTTATGGGTTTTCCCCCATAAGTAAATTCTCAGCTTTCATTGCTGGAAAAACTTAAAAATACCCTCAGGCACTAAATGCAAAAGGAACAAGAAGTGCTACCTTTGCCTAAGGGATCAGTTCCCTGATGCTGAGAGTCTCTAACTATGGGACAAGTCAGTCACATCTAGGAATAATGAAGGCACGCAAGGAAGGCCAAGCTGCATTCCCACAGTGTGGAGAACCAGCAGATATTTATGTCTTCTCAGCTCATGGAGCTGGCAGCACACAGTTGGCATTCCCTGGATCTGAAAATACTCCATCTTTATGGGCTAAGTTTCTTTGGGAGTTTGTTCTGCTGTTGATGGGGCTGATTTATCTCTTTGGACCACTCTGGAAACCCCAACTGCAGCCAGTGCCTGCAGTGAGGAACACAAGTGGATCCCTGGAGCGAGTGACCCCATCAGCTGCTCCCAGAGCAGTTTATTCCATGCCAGGGCAGGCAGCAGGCTGCAAAAGGCAAGTTTTGCATTTCACACTTTATTTCTTGTCTGGGGGAGGAAGGATGAGAAAGAAGGTTTCTCCAGCAAGCAGCTGCACAGCAGCAGTTGTTGGCTGCTCTCTCCTGAATCTTATTTTTAATCACAACAGCACCACAGAAAATCACTCCTTAACTATCAACCCTCAAGGCCACTTTCATGCCTTGTGCAAGAGCTGGACAGGTTGCAGAGACTTGGGTTCATCACCACACTTATGTATCAGTATTCATCTCAAAGGCTTTGATAGCAAAATTTTATTGAGCCCAATTCTTCTGTCAGTAACAATGTCACTGGATTCCATGTGGCTGCCTCTGTCAAAGAGGAATCCAGTCCATTGTCTTCACTAAAATGAAGTTTAGTTTGTTTACACCAGAGCACTCCAAGAGAGAATGCCCAAAGGTAATTCCGAAATCTGAAATAACATGGAAAGACAAAGCAGCTCTGCACTTCAAAAGGAGAGTTTGTTCTGTAGAGCAGGATCTGTCATAAATATTGCAGCAGCAGCCAGACTACTGGCACTTAAAATTAATAGGCTGGAAGTTATCAAAGCCAACATGTCAAACAGCAGGTACCAAATGAGGAATCCTGTGGCACTCCAAGCAACTGGATCGTGTGGCATCACCTAACTCTGCCCAAAACCACAGGGGTTTTTCATCTCTTTCAAACTCCTGACCTGCTTCTAGTCACCAAATGGCAGTGAAAGGCAGGAATCTGCTGCCATGAGGGCCGAAAAAGGGGAATACAGCAAGCCATCTCTGCTACCAATACACTATTCAATTCCTTTCTTTGACAACCTGACAGTAATTGCATTGAATGGGACTGAATTTTGTAAAAATGACTTTAAAAGGGTTGTTGAGAATTTCCTGTGGGATGCAGTGGCAAGCACCAAGGCTTTCACTTCATTTTCCCTGCTGTCCTTATGCTCCCAGAGGGCTCATTGCTCATGCTGCTTTTTGACAGCATGAAGGCCTGTGTAAACACCCTCTGCCAAGAGAAAGCTCCACCAGATCCTGCCATTTGGTTCTGTTTTCCTCTGTCAGAGGAAAAGATAAATATTCCTACCTGATTCACAGCTGAGCTTGTTACAAGTATATTTTTAGCAGCAGCCAAACAGCTCTCCTGATAGAGGGAAAGAAACCCAAATGATAACATGAAATTATATATAGAAGAGTGGCATTTTGTTTTCAGCGAGCAGCCGAGGAGTTTTGAACCCTGGGCACCCCTCAGCAAAGATGCAGCTTCTGCACTCTGGAACTTGCAGACTTCATCCATCTGAGCAGATGACAAAGTTGGAATTTTAAAATACATCTATACAGTCAAACATGAGTTTGGAGGTGTTTTTACATCTCTAAATAAAAATGAGGTTTCTTGAAGTGCTTCAATTTTAGGCTGTTCACACATCAGTGCCTCTTAACAAAAGCATTTCCACTGAATTCTGGGTCCCTGCTCTTGCCCAAAGACCAGTGCTCTGAGTGCTTTTCTGCCATGCCAAGTCTGGATAGTAAGCCATGCAGCTTCCTGAGTAATACTCATCAAATAACATCAGCAAATTTCACGCAACTTTATTCCATCTGGGGTTTTTCATCCCAAGCCGAACAGGGTAAGCCATAGACATTATTCCCCAAATAATGCAGACAAAACCTACGGTTTTCTTTTGCAATAGAAAAGCCAATAAAAAGCTTTTCAGGGCCCTGCCCCGTTCCATGGGAAGCATTTGGAGAGACAAACAGCAGCCCCTTTTCTGGTCAAGGATGCTGCAGTTTCTTCCACACGTGGCAAACTCGAACGCCCCCGCATCACCACGCACATGAAAATGCTGGTATTTTTACCTGCTTTAAAAATAACAACAACAACAGAACACTGCCATTGCAGCCAGGCAGAGAATGAATCAGACTCCTGCACTATTTTTTTCCTCCCTCAGTAGCTGATTGAGTAGCCTGTTTTTAGAGCTGCCACAGTCAGAGGCCCAAGATGCTGAAGGACAACTCCTGAGGTAATTGTTAATTTCTCTCCCTCTCTTGCTCAGAGAGAGCCAGGAGAATAAAACCAGATCACACTACCAGGGCTTTTCCTGCATCTCTACACTGCTCTACACACTTGGCTTGCAGAAGAAGGCAACACATTGAACGGGTTAAGCCAGAGAAAATACTTGCAGATATGCTGCCTGTGATTCTGTCAAGTTCTATCATTTTAAGCAGAATTAGTCCTGCTCATTCACCGTGGGGAAGCCTCCCAAGAAGCAGCTCAGTGCTGCAGAGTGATCCGAGAAACAGGGTGGATGGAGGAGGCTGCCTTTGGGGTAGGGATTAATTCAATACCACAGGGCTGGACAGACAGAGCTCAGCTGCCAGAGGAAGCCCAGCACTGTCACTGTTCTCAGGGCTGCTGCCTCCTCCCACAGCCTCTGGAGCTGTGCTAAGCTCACAGAGGCAGCAGAGAGGGAAGGGGTGAGAGCCAAACCTGCAGGATCCACATGGGAACTCAGGCTCTCCCTGGGCCCCAGAGCCTTGCCCTCTTCTCACCATAACAGCCTGTTGATTCCAGCTTGTGCTTAGGGAACAAGCTATTTTTGTCAAAAACGTGGGTTTGAATCCTCTCTGAAAAAGAAGGCAATCAAAGCCAAGCCTACCAGCCCCCTGTAAGTGCCTTGGCCACTGTGCAGAGGGTGAATTTTTCAGGGACAGGAATTGCTGCTGCTGACCCAATCCTGCTGTTAAAAGCTAAACATGTTCATCTGTTCCTGCCTTGTTTTCCTCTGCCCATCTCAGAAACTTGATTTATTTCCTTCATCTCTCTCTCTCTCGCTAAATACTGGGTATCAACTGATCCCTGACAGCAGTAAGTGAACTTCTTCCTTGTCCTTGCCTCAAAACTGTGGGGTTAATAATTTAAAGAGATCAGCAGTTTTGAGGCTGATAGAGAACCTGCTGGCTGCTCAGATATTTATATTACAGTGGTACCTGAAATGTAGCTTGAGGTAAGACCAGAGGTGGCCTGTGCACATAGCAGTTATCCCTAATGGATCACAGGGAACACACAGAGATCCAAGACAAAAAAAGCAGCTTTCACAGAGCACATGGAGTTCCACCGAGCCAGATGCACCCACGCCGCACAGTGGTGGGCAGCTCAGCACACAGCTGGGCACAGCTGCAGGAGCTGGCTGTGGGCAGCTCCCCACCTTCTGCACAGTCAGTGAAGCCAAGGAGATGCAGACCCAGATCCTCAAAAGCATTCAGATGTCTGACTCCTACAGCGTGCCCACAGAACCCAAGAGGATGGGGCCTACACAACTTGCTCAGCATCATACGGGAACTGTGTGGGAGTCCAGACTTAACACCAGCTGGCCCAAATTTAGAAAGCAGAGCCTCCTTCTTAGCACAACGCCCTATAAATACACCTAAGAACAGGAGAGGAGAGATGCTGGCTCCAAAGGTCCAGCCAGCCCACCATCCTCCTGTCTCCATAGCAGCCAAGAGCACAGAAGCAGAGAAAGGTACAGGGACAGGCAGTCACATGTGACACCTCCACCTGCACTCTTCCAGATCTCCCACTTGCTGCTCAGGGGCTTCAGGCAGAGGCAGCTACTCCTTGTTCATCAGGCTTCTCTCTGCTGAGCTTGTCCTATTTCCCTAAAGCCCAAGTGAACTCCTAACTCCACAGCATCCTCCTGCCAGGAGATGCACATCCTGCTCATACACAGAGCTCAAGGAGCGTTTGGACAACGCTCTCAGGCACAGGGTGGGATTTTTGGTGTGTCCTGTGCAGGGCCAGGAGTTGGGCTGGATGATCCCTGTGGGGCCCTTCCAACTCAGCATATCCTGTGATTCTGGGGATGAAGGTCCCAAAGAAACAAAGTGATGCATCGCAGCAGCTCTGGCTCTCTCCATCCTGTGAGGCCCTGCTGAGGTGATGCAACAAATGCAAAGAGCAGGGAAGCAGAAGCCAGGGATTTCAGTGGTCCCACTGAGCCTTTGCCCAGCCCTGGCACTGCGAGGCTTTGGGCAAATGAGCTCCTCTCCCCACACTGCCATACTTCCACCAGTGAAGCAACAGGCACAACCACCTTGTCAAAGAAATAGAGAAAGGATTCATTAGCTTGTGTTGGTGCAGAGCTTCGGAGAGGCAAAACAGTGCTTGCAGGGAAAGGGCCCTACTTCTGGACTGCACAGGCTTTATGGACACAGAACCACAGAATATCCTGGGTTGGAAGGGGTCATTGAGTCCAGTCCCTGGCCATGGAGTCAGCACAGCTCCTGAGTGCTCACCTGAAGCTGCTTAAGCGCTTTCTGCAGGCAGTTCCTAATGCCCAAGATAAGAGCATCCAAACGACACCATGAAGAGCAGCCAGAAAGCTCTCAGGAACATGTTGTTATAAGGAAATCTCCTTACAGTACAAATAAATGCCACTTCGAGGATCTGATCTAAACTTTCCCACCAGAGAGGCTTTCCCAAATTACCTGTGCACGACTCCTGCCCGGTGAAGGTGCTCCACTGCCAGGATGAGCTGCCGGATGTATTTGCGGGCTTCGTGCTCCTCGAGCCTTTTCTTCTCGTAGATCTTGTGCATCAAGTTGCCGCCAGGGCACAGCTCCATGACCAGGTAGTAGCTGTTCTCAGTTTCCAGTATATCCAGCAGCTGGGCAATATTGGGGTGGCGGATCATTTGCTGGATCTGCCCTTCCCGCCGCAGATTCTTGGTGACATAGGTGTCCTTCTTGGCTCTTTTCTTGTCAATTACTTTCACTGCCACCTAAGGAGAAAACAGGAGAGGGGGCTGTTAGCTGTCACATCGATGATTTGTTGCTCTAACCTTGTAGAAACAACCATTAAAAAAAAAAGGAGTCAAAAGGATGTCCCTCTCAGCTGGCACACCATGGCTTCAGGCACAGCTGCACAGGTCAGAGAGTTCTTCCGACCCCCCTGACTCGTCCATCCTTTATTTCCTTGTTCAACGACAGTCAAAAATTATTGCAGGGAAACCAGTAACAAAGGAGAGGAGATGATCCCACTAACCATCCACAAACACTTGACACGCTTAACACTGGGCATTTATTGCAGCTGTTCACTCAGAAAGCCTCCAGACTGGTGTTTACAACTTTGAAGTGTCGCTTTTGGCTTTTCCCGGCTTTGAATACACAACTGGAGATGATATCCCTCCGTGACAATTTTCTTAAACTATAGTCAAGCGTTGGCTTTGCATGATTAAACAGGATAAAAACACACTATGAAAAACAAAATCATTTTGGTACCACTCTCCTGGCACATTTCTTTTTTCTGCTTTTTCTCTCTTGTGAGAGCTGGAGAGGGACTTGGGACAAGGACAAGCGGAATGACTTCCCACTGCCAGAAGGCAGGGCTAGATGGGATATTGGGAAGGAATGCCTGGCTGTGAGGGTCGCGAGGCCCTGGCACAGGGTGCCCAGAGCAGCTGTGGCTGCCCCTGGATCCCTGGAAACGTTCAGGCTTCCTGGTCATCTGCACCTACCCTTTGACACGAATGCCTTGGAATTGAAGGGTAAAACTGCAGGAATTGGGGCTTCCTAGTGTGTGCTAAGAGCCAGGACACAGTATTGCTGAGTGTGTTATTGGCTGAATGTGTGTCTGCTAAGGAAAGATCATTCTGATGACATAGCCCCGATAAAGAGGTAAGGCTGAACACCACACACGAGAGCTGCTGGGTGAACTCAGAGCGGCATCAGAACCATAAACACCTGGGGGCTACATTCCTGACTACTCACATTAAAGAGACAACATTTAGTCATCAGATAAAACAACAGGTAAATCAGCTTAATTTTGCCATTTCTGAAAGCCTCAGGTGATTCACCAAGGAAAGGGACTTAAATTAGTACATTCTTTCATCCAACAAGATAGAACTGAGCACAGAGGCTTGCACAGATTATTTAGACAGCAAACCACAGGATTTACTCTGGTGAGAACAAACAAACTCACAGGTTACAGAAACATGACACACCGCACTGTACGCTGGCAGCACAATGCAATCTGTGCAAGAGTTAAAAAAAATTTAAAAGCTGGTATTTTCCACAGCTGCAGGGTACAAAACATGGAGTGGTAACAGTACAGAGCAGCAGTCTATTATTCATACTGGTAAGTCACCCCCAACTCATTGACAAAAAAAAAAGCACATTACACGTGCCTTAGCTCAGCTCTGGAGGTGGAGCAACCCCCTGAACCCAGAGCCAACCACGTGACTACTTAAGGACTTCTCCATCATCACCAAGAATTAGCTTTCTATGCCTTAAGGACAAACTTTCCCCTTAATTTTGACAGATACCTGGTCAGGCACTCCACCAATCCCAGCAGACAAGCAAAGCAGGGTTGGGATTCACCCCAGCTCTGAGCGACCTTTCCCCCTTCAGGACCCCTTCCTTCAGGTCCAAGAGATCCCCCTGCACAGCTGACAGAGCTGACCAAGGTGGAAACAGCAGATTTGTTCCAGCAATACCCTGTTCTAGGGATCAAACTCTGCATGGAGCTACCCCAGGGCTGACTTAGCTAAATATCCCTGATTCTGAGTTCATCCAGAGGTAGACCAAGGCAAGTGAAGACCAAATGTGCCCAGACAGATTTAACACACAGAGCCTCCTGTGCAGCGTAGATATGTGTGCATGCACCTGGAAATTTCATTCAAGCAGAAGGAAAAAGCATTCAGTAGAGAAAATACTGTAGATGTTGGGTAATCATAAAACAAACACATTCGAGCTTTCACAGCCTACTCAAGACATGCCAATTACTCAGCTTTGCTCTCCCAAGCTTCAAGTAGGGGCTCTTTGTTTCTGCATCATGCCTACCTCCTGACTTGAGTTCCTGGCCAATATTGGCACAGAAATAAAAAAATAAATGATAAAGCAAGTAATTACTCTCAATATGTAGCAACAGTGGCTCTTGACATTCAAGACTCTGCTTTTGGCTAAACCTCTGCTGTGTAAATAGATAACTGGTTTAGGTTATTCTGTGTTATGAGATACAAAGATGAGTAATAGCCCGTATTTTTGGTTCCCAAGTCCTAGAATTACACTGTTGGAATGAATTACTTTCCTGAAGTTTATGGTGTGACACATCATATGAGCAATTGCTGCTTCTCTCCGTCGCCGCACTAAAATAGTCCAGGCTGGGCTAAAGCACACGAGTGCAGGTGAGGGCAGGGTGAGCACCTCTCTCCTTGGAGCAGAGGGTGATGCTGCCTGCAGAACCAAGCAGCTGAAACTCCACCACGGGCACGTGTCCTCACCCAAACACCAGCACGTGTCCCACACACACGGGCACGGGGGACTGGTGCCAGCTCCTGCTTTAGGAGGGCTTGTGAATCTCAGAGAGAGAGAGGCGGGGGAGGGTGAAGCTGACTGGCACCAAACTGCACAAAAACAGTCACAGCAAGGCCCTGAGGAAAAAAATAAACCTGAGAAGGAACAGCTTAAAGGACCAAACATTGCCTGGAGAAATCTGGGAGCCAGAGCTGCTGCCACCAGAGAAGACACATTTTGCATCCCCTTTGTAAGCAGTATGGAATTGCCATGAAGCAGGGAAGAGGGTCACACTCATCCTAGGAATGCCCCGTCCGTGTGTCCACACAGGAGGCACCAGCTCCTGTTGGGCAGCTTCCCAGACCTGCCAACAACCCAACAAGGTTCTGCTGCTCCAGGCAGGAGGAACCTCCAGGTGCTCAGTGAGCAGAAGTCCAAGTCATCCTCTCTCCTTCTGCCAGTGACAATTGGGGAAATCCCAGCTCAGGAAGTTGTGCTTCTGTAGACATTTGCTTGGCCAGAGGTCAGTTTACCTCATGGCCGGGATGCTCTGCAGCAGTGCTGCTTCACTCAGTCTTGCCAAGACAGCGTTTTTCTTGGAGTTGACCCTCCCAAAGTTCTCCTCGGTGCTGGAAGTCTGCTTTGAAAACTCACACTTTTCAGTTTCTGCTGTGCCTCCCTACGAAATTCAAGTCACAGTGTGCCTGCAGTGCAGTGCTGCTGGGAACCACGTCTTGGGTGCCAGCACAAAGCTGAACACAAACCCAGAATAATACTGGGGCAGGAGGGGAGATCCAAGACAACAGGCTGTCTCTTGGCACAGGAACACACCTCAGAGAGGCAGCAAGCCCTCGTGGCTGCCAGCAAACAGGTTCTCTTAAGGGCCTGTTTGAGGGGCCCAAGTCAAGAGGTCCTGAACAATGCCCACGTCAGATGCCTGCAGTAACAACTACAGGAACACTTCCACTGCAGTGGCCCCAGCTCGGCAAATAATGTTCTAACGTGTTTAACTTTGCAGAGAACAGAGGATGGCACATGACCTTGCAAAATCAGGCTGTGACATTTTGAGGACTTTTGAAGAGCTTTCCCCACTTACCCGACCGCTTGGATTGTTTCCCTCTGCAAATCCTCAGTCTAAGAGAGAGGCAATTCCTGCTGGCTGCTGCCAAAGGGAGCTTCGGCTGAATTGAGAGGAAACTGGTTTGAAAAAGAATCCAGCAAGAACTGTGGGATTTGGCCAGGAGACCAACAGAGAACAAGAGAAGCAACTTCAGCTATCGGAGGGACTATTTAGCTGTCGGAGGGACAACCCCCTGTCTTTTTCCTCTTTTTTTCCCTCTTCTTTTTTTTTCTTTCAGAGTCTACTTCCGGCAGACCTGCTGGAGATGGTGCCAATCCAGGCAGCAGCACTCACTCCCAGCACCATCCTGGAGCATCCTGACTATGCCAATGCAGCTCAGAGCTGCAGCTCAGGGCACAGGCAAAGGGAAGGCTGGAGACTTGGACTTCTGCACCCAAATCACAAACCTTTACTGTCTAGTTTAAGCTTAGCCAGGAGAATGAGACAAAGAGCCAGACCACGGAGATATTTTGCAGCCATCAGTACTGCAAGTCCATATCCAGCTTCTTTCTTTTTGCTGTGCCCAAGGCGGCAATAAATTCCGTTTCTTTCCTCCCTTATTTCCAGTGATAGCTGTCTGGCTTCACTTGCAGCTTGCTTTGTATTTACCACTGTTCTCACCGCAAAAATCTGAGCTCCGTTTTCAAAACCAGCTGGTGATTTTGGGTGGCCAATTCAAATCATATTAAACAGACCTAACTCTGAAGCCTGCACAACTGTCAGCACAGTCCCAAAATCAACCCCTTCAAGGGCATCTCATTTTGGGCAATCAACCAGCCAGGCACAGAACAAGTCGTTCATCACAACCAAATCCAAGGATTAGAAAATGCCAACTTCATTCTCTGGGTAGAGTTTATTCTTTCCTCTAACTGTTCCAACTTCGCAAATTTTACAGTGCAGTAAAGGAATGGGGTTTTTTATACAGCAAGTTCCAGTATCTTAAGAAATAAAGCACTAAAGAAAAGGGTATTTCGGTATTTGCTCTAGTTGTAGAAAAAATCGGCAATCAGAAAAGGTAGGGAGGAGTCACTGCTGTTAAGGTATTTTCTTTTCTTCTGACTCTAACAGCGCAAGAGTTTGGGGTGTAGCAATACACAAGCCCAGCTGCTGTAGAGGAGTCCAGGATAAATGTCTCAGCAGGCAGCAGGCCACTGGCTCTGCTGGCAGACTAGACACGGCCTGGAAAACTTGAAATCAGCCCCTGAAGAAACATCAACTCTTCCAGACAAGAAAGTAGCTCCGAGTACATTCACTCATGTACTTCAGATTCCTGGTAGCCTGAAGGGAAAGAATCCAACGGCCAGGGGAAAAAAAAGAACATCCCACCATTCCCTACAGCCCAAACATGACAGAAGCCAGCAGTGTAGAGAGGTATTCAGGAGGACTTTAGATAAGCAAATGATCGTAAGGCCTCTTGATGCCACAGCCAACTTAAACATAATCCCTAAAAGCATAAGCAGGATGTATTTGTTAAAGTAAGAAAAGGTATTAATTACACCTGTCCAAGGCACTGGGGACTATTATTAGGTTGCTGTATCCAGTTCTGGTGCCAGTAATTAAAAAATCATGTTGAAGCTTTGGAAAGAGTTCTGAAAAGAGCTTCAGAACAGTCTGAGGTCCAACAACTGTTTGTCGTAGCAACAGAGTGAAGCTCAAAATATTTAATTAAGAGAATGCTAAGCACTGACTCAATGATTTTCTGCAAGCACCTACTTGAGGGAAAGATTTCTGATAACAGAAAGCTCTTTAATAAAATTGAAATGAACAGCCCAAAAGGTAAATTGGGCAAACTCAGGCTATTTGTCTTCAACACGTCTGTTACCTCACATCATACTTATGGGGAACTTTGTGCCATGTTCCACAGGCAACTGTGGTTATCCTTCCCCGGACTTCTGCTCTGCTGTTTCCACAGAGCCAGCTGCCCTTTCCGTCTCACCATCTGTGTCACTCCCTGCTCAAACAGGGACAGACAGACACATCCTGACCTGTCAGCGTCCCTGGCACCTGGAACAGACAGACCTTTACAGCTCAGGGACCAGCAGGAGATGGTTTGGAGGCAACTGGGGTGCCACAATGCCCCTACCCAACCACTCGGAAAAGAAACCCCCATAAAATACATTTTTCCTTGGTTCTACATGTCCAAAGCAGCAGCATTTGTACCAGACACAGGTGCCACAGGGTCAGAGACTGCCTGGGAAGCTGGAACACAGAACAGCCTCATCCATGGGAAGGAACTTGGTTTATGGCTTATCTTTAGTGGGTCACGGCAGGGATCTGTCTTGCCTTTGGCAGAAAGAAATCAATTCCAGCAACCTTCCAGCGCTCTCTTGGTCAGCTCATTAATGGGGCAGCCGTAACTGCATCCGTGAGGGAGAGCAGCACATTTTTACCTCCCTGGCCTCTAAGGATATCTACACAAGTCAAGAGAGATTATGCAGAGACTGATGAAAGTAGTGGTGGCAGAAAGCCAGACAGAGACATACACGAGGATGCACTAAAAGGTTCCAAAAGAAATCCTTACAGAGCTTGTCAAAACCAGCCTCCAGGCCGGAGACATTTCCTGCAAAGAACAATCTTGTCTCCGAGCGCCTGGGACAGACGGGTTTGCCTTGCCTTGCCACTGACAAAATGCAAAACATCCATCAAGTATCACTTTCCAAAATCTCCCTGTTTTTCAGAAAAGGGCTTTTTGACCCCCATTCCTAAAGTAAGACTGACATGACAAAACACTGGAGGAAAACCCTAAACTGAAGGAATGAGCAGCTATCAGGGAAGACTTTCCTCAGCGAAGCACACGGGGAGCCCGATGTGCAGATGGAAAACCCCTTTGGACCAACGAGGTCCTCACTCCACATCACTGGAAGTTGGTGGCTGCTCCCAGCCACTCCCAGGGGCACCCAGGGCGATGAGTGCTGGGAAGAGGAGGTTCCCTGCACCCAGACGTGTCCCCAGCAGGCTGGCAGGACAAGAGAAGGGACATGGGAGAGCACAGACAATGCTTCAGCTGCCAGCGTGTCCCACATCCCACCCAGCTGTTCCTGATAAACCATAACTCACCCTCCTAACGCTGAGAGCTTCCCCTGGCACAGAGAGATGGATGAAGGTCTCAGGTTACGAGCGGGGAAGTAGAAGCAGAGCAGTGATACCAATGACATTCCTCCAGCACCGATCCCTGCAGGAGACACCCAGCAGCCAACGCGGCTTCCCATTTTCCTGGTTGTGGGATATGTTTCCCATTAAATAGCCCCTGTTTCACATTTTAGTGATCTTATGCAGAACTCATGGAAGGCTAAGTGCCCCTGATTTAATACCAATACAGCTCTCTGGCTTTAAGGAAGAGAAAAACCAACAACCCAATCCCCGTGAGCCACTGCTTTCGAGGCCCAGGTAATACCCTCCTTTGTAGTGGTTTAAAACACAGCAGATAAAACATTTACAACTGCCAGGAGCCAGGAAAAAGGTGTCTCCAATAAAGATTTTATATATAAATAATACGCTCTCTCCCTCAGCTCCGTGGACATTATTCACAGAAAATAAATTTATTCTCTGAAAAAAATGTTTCCATGACAATCTTCCACAACAGACAGAGAGCAAAGGAACTTTATTTTATATAACTTGCCTTTTTTTAGTTCTCTTTGTTGCAATGGCTTTCCTCCCAGTGCCTCTGATCTCACATGGCAAATGAGAAGCACTGTGGGTATAGCACCAAAGGTGTTGAACCCAGAGCTCAGCAGGACCAGAGCAGAGCAAACACTGACAGAAAAGGAGACTTTGGTCAGGACAGCAGCAGATTCTGTTAATTTTTCGCAGGAGTTTTCCCTGGGGGACCACGGTGACTCCTCCCAGGCCAAACTTTCCATGAGGATAAGGTCTGACCCTGCTCTCTGCTAGCACTGACTCTGAGCACAGATCAGCACACAGGTGTGGCAGGGGTTCACTGAGCCAGCTCGCGGAGGGGTGCCTCTGTACTAGGTGGGCCCCAGAGTGGCTTCTCTCCTGCTCCAGAAAAGCCAGCCCAGTTCCCCTCATAGCACAACCTCCAGCCCACCAAACCGCTCTCAACACTGAGTTCATCTCCTGCAGGAGATCGGCCACCAGACAACCCCGCAGTGAAACACAGCATGAGCTGTTTCACTGAGCTCATGGGAGAGGGAGCTTTGGGTTTTCTGCTCTTCAACTCATCTGAAAATAACAGCTCAGCCAATCAGGAGCTGAAGGAACCAAAGTGGGGCAAGCAGAGCAGCACCAGCATGGCCTGAGTCCAGCCAGTTTGCTCCGGTGCACTTGTATCCCACACTGCCAGGTGAGCACCAGCACTGCAATCCACCTAATTCGTCTCCTGGCTGGTATCTCCCCACTTATTGTCTTTGGACAGCTTTGATGCCTCTCCATAACCTTGAAGAGCAGCACAGTCAGCTGTAAACCCTCAGCTCATTTCCGTGCCACTGCTCAGACGACACAACAGCTTGGGGTCCAGGCAGACTGTCACAATTCAGTCACCACAAGGTTTGTCACGACTGCTTTCCTGCCAGGGTTGTATCCTTGTGAAGAGCAAGTGGTTCTCATTAATAACCTCCCTTTTCCCAACTGCAGGCAAACAAAACTCCTGAGGGCAGAGGGACAAAGAGCTGCATCTGCTGAAATGCAAGAAGCTGCAGCAGCATCCTGCAGGTCGCTGGAGTCACAGGAGACACTGCACAATGCAGGAAGCAAGACGTGCTCTAATTGCCAAGACATTTAGAGATAACACATGCCTTTGGAAATGGGCATACAGCTCTACATACCATTAAACAAGTTAAAATTACAAAACTTGCAGGAACAAGTACACGGATCCAGATGTGAGCGTCACCTGGTGTCAATTCAACCCAAAACACTCGGCTTCCCTCCATCCTGCATCTGCCACTGAAAGGATAACAGTCTGTAGGAAAAGCAGCACATTGCTGACATGAGGCATCCTTAAAACTGCTGAACGCAAACTTGAAAGCAGATTATCTCAAGAGGATAAGGAACTGCCACATGCGCATCAATTCAGCTCATTGCAGAACAAGTTGCAAGCTACAGCTGAAAAATATTAAGGCAGTCTTTCTGAAGTCAGACTGTGCATTAATGAACAGGCTCCCCGCCTATCCAAGCCCATTCCTGCTCACACCCAGTGTGCAACACAGGAAAGAGAGAGAGGGAAGAGTGTGGCTTCATAACCAATTTTCACCTGGTTATCTTCCAGGTGAAACAGTCTGAGCAGCTGGGAGCACATCGGCAGTTTGGCTTCACTCTGCCTTCTGCTAAAAACTCTTGCAAGCTCCATAACACCTATCAGGGAACACTACACTGACACAG
This sequence comes from Corvus cornix cornix, assembly GCF_000738735.6. NCBI lineage: Eukaryota > Metazoa > Chordata > Aves > Passeriformes > Corvidae > Corvus > Corvus cornix. Next base: position 949,329 of record NC_046332.1, on the reverse strand, counting down.
CAGCCTGGTCCTGCTCCCAGCCAAGTCCTCAGTGCTGCCACTGCAACCACAACACTGTTCTCCAAAACATTTCCTGGAGTGTTGCATGTTAACAGAAGTGTGTGTGGAGTGGCTTTAGCACAAATTCTGGATCTGCACACACAGACACAAACCCCTGTGAACAGAACAGTGTCAAAGCTGCGAAAGCAAACACCTAGAAGCAAGAAAATGTCAAAATCCAGGCTGCAGAAACACCCTCGTTTTGTTTCCTCAGTGCATGTAATTAAGAGTGGCACATCATCCAGGTGCAACAGTTGGCAGCTGTTTAATAAAGTGGAACAGCATCCTGGGAAAAAGCCACCCTGTGGATTGGCAGTCAGTGCTTTCCAAAATAAGCTTTTTTTTTTCTTTTTTGGATAGAGATAAAATTTGAAAATATGTAGAGAAACAGGTAAAGATAAAACTACTAATTAAATGTAAGTGAGAGAGCAAATGCATCCAGGAAACTGATATGCAAGTATCACTGGGGGAAGAAAAAAACCCCACCAGATCAAATTTCAAATTAAAATCCTGCAGCTTTACCCTCTGAGCCCCTGAAAACAATGAAGGTGTCACAGTTTTACCTGCAACCTCACAATACCTGGGAGGGAGGAAAAAGGAAAAGGTTGAACGGAAAGACCTGTGAACACCTTAGCAATTCAACTTCTGTCTGCAGTGAGGCAACCTGCTGACCCATTTGGTTGGCAGGATGGTTTGAAAGTGACACCACACACACCCTCAAGGCCCCCAAAACTCAGAAAGGGTAAAGACAGAGGCAAAGATCCTAGAAGTGTACATGGGCATGTACCAAATTCCCCAGGTTTTAAACCAGTGCTACTGCCTGAGAAATGCTGGATCTTGAAATACAGACAAGGATGACAGTACCCCCCAGTGTTGAATTTCCCAGCAGCAATGTCACCAGGGAGGAAACGGCCACCCGGGGCATCAACAGGGCAAGATCCTCACCTGCCAACACCCCCAAAAGCCACCAAGTCTCCATTCCCTGAAGCCTGTGGTGAAAGACGTAGGGAAAGAGTGAATTTACTCACGGCAAAATTTAACTCTGTGACACAAAGAGGCATTTCCAGGTCTCTACAGGGAGGCTGCTCTGCCTGCTCACCCACCCCTCCACCTCCGGGGGGGCTCAAATATGCCTTTTTTTTCTCTACCTTTTTAACAAAGAAATGCATTCTGAACATGAACTCTTCTTTGAAAAGGCCACCTTTAATATTAATTGCTTTGCCTCCATAGAAAAACTGGTAAATTGTATTTTTAGCCACTGCTTCCCACTGTTGCAGAAAGCCTCTTGACTAAGTGTAACTAAAAACGTACCTTGTTCCAGCTCAACAATAGCACTAAAGAAAATGATAAACAAAGCTTTCCGTGGATGAGAAATCAAATGAGTCAATTTGCCTTGGTGACTTTTTTTTTTGTGGTGCCAAAGATTACACCAAAAAGCAGTTAAATATAATCTTGGATCAGGTTTGTTTACAGGGACTTTGGCTCGATATATTGTCAATGTGTTGTCACTCCACAATGCTGTACAGAGTTATTGGGACATTTCGCTGGGGCCTGCAGCAGATAACGGAATAGATAACACAGAGTGTGCTAACAGAGCCTCAAATCACCCCACCACAGTGATGGCAACGTACTCTCAGCTCCACAAGAATGCAAAAAGTAAGTATATTTTTATAAAAATATACCTTTTTAAAATAAAAATATCTCTCTTTATAAAGGAGAGATATCTGCTTTCCCTGATCCCCATCACCCAGCAATTGACTTGGAACAATCCAAGAGTATGTTTTGCACAGGCTCCCAAAGTCACCCAAATACAGCTCACTCAGCAGGGCTCCAGAGCCACAATTTAAAGCTAACTTGGCTTGCTCTTCATAGAGGAGCTATGTTTCCTTAGGATTAGCAATAAAGACTGCCCGAGTCGAGCTGACAAATCAGCCTTTTACCCCAAAATGTCAGATTACAGGCTGCGATATTTCATTCAAAAGCCATGGAAAGAATAATCCGTTCAACATTCTCCTGCGCTCAGCTAAAATGCACTTAATTGCATCAGGCCCCACCAAGGGTTTTCCAAGCCCAGAAAATAATAACATGCGTGGCACTATGGCAGCACAAACCACAAGCAGCACCGCAAGAGGTGTGGGTTAAAGCCCACTGATGAAAACCTGGGTAGGGAAGGTTTAAAAATCTCACCTCAGCTCACCCTCCCGAGCTCGTAGGAGCTGCCGAGTCCCATCCCACACAGGTCACGCCGAGTGCACCACCCATCAGCTGCCCTGCTAAAGGAACCAGTGTCTGGCCCATGGAATGTGCCATCCCATCCCTCTTGAAGACCTTGCCAGATTCCAGTAATGTCAGGGTGAGGTAATGGCAGATTTTTGGCACCCGCTTGGCATCGCCTCGACTGTGTACAATGCCTTGTGTCAGGGCAATGGATCCAAGCCTGGCTGGGGGCTCATTAATCCACGGATTTCATTCCCAAACACACAATTTTCTGAGACAATAATGTGCATTAACTCCTCTGGAGTTGCTAAAGTCTGCTGCAAATCAAAACCTGTTTGGGCCCCCGCTACTGAAGTCTGACATTTCAGTGACCGTAAGGGGCCCGGGCTCGGCCAGAACAGCTCCCAGACAGCAGGAGGAAGACTCTGCTTAGGGCAATTTCATCAAATTTAGGCAATGCCCTCGGCTCAACAGCGGCTTTACAGACAAAAATCAGATGTCAATTGGGGTTTTTTGCTTTCAACACACAGAGGCACTAATCCCAGAATAACAGGCTTGTAAAACATCCGCTTAGAAAAATGCAGTGATCCCAGTGATCCACAGGAGACGGCCGTGTTTCCCCACTCTGCTGCACTGGACTCCCCTTGTGAGCACACGAAGTGCTCACTCTTGCAGATCAACTTTTCCTCTGCAAGTGAAAAACTGGGACACTCTACACAGCCAGCTGCTGCCTCGGGGCATGGAAGTGGGGACAGCATCGGGCCCTTAAGGAGCAACCTTCCCTTCTGGCCTCGGGAGGAGCAAGGTGGGAATGGGATCAGGAAGAGAAGTGCCTGGCGGCCAGAGAGCAGGGACTTGTTGGCAGCCGGTCATGGCAGGATGCTATGGTGGAAGTGCTTAAGAAATGGCTGATGTCCACAGCCAAGAGCAACGATCTCTCCCCACAGAGCCTCCTCCCATGACCTGCTGCCAACAAATCCCTGCTCTCTGGCCGCCAGGCACTTCTCTTCCTGATCCCATTCCCACCCTTGCCAGTCTCAGCCTCCCCGCTGACACAGCCCTGTGCTCCGAAAGGAAGGAGCTCGGGTAAGCAGATGTTTCCCTTCTCTCCCTGCTATCCCAGGCGGAGCTCCGTCGCCTGTGGTGGGCTCCATGCGGGCAGAGCTGCGAGGCACAGCCGGCTTGGGCACATCTCAGCTGCCTCTGGCTGGGGGCCACGCCAGAGCTCGGCACAGGAACGTGCCCAGGAGAGCTGAGTTTCCATCAGCTCCGACCTGGGGTGAAACCCTCACGTGGGGTCACGCCTGGGATAGAAAGCATTCACCCCTGGGGTGAGAGGAAGGAACCTCACTCAGAGAGGACCTCACCTGAAACAAATCATTAATAACTCTTACCTCCTACCCATTAACTCAAACTGCTTATGCACAAATAGCTGGAACTAAAGAAGTGGGTTTCTGGGAAGGTGGACCTTTGATTAGTCAGTTTGAAAGTATGTGACTGATCCTTCACCCACTGCCAGCGAGAGCTTCCTCTGGTGCCACGGCACAGGATCAGGTCAGACAGAGCTCTGAGATCACCCTGTCTGTCCTCAAAGATGGACACGGCACCTTGGCAGGAAGGAAGCGTGACTTGCTCAGTTTCTGCTTGTCACTTTGTCACAGTGTGTGTTGTTCAAGACACTGAGGGAGAAAAAAACCCGAATCAAGCAGCAGACCTGGGAGCTGAGACATAGGGGTGTGTGGTGGATCTTTTTTATTTTTTTCCCCTCTTAACAGACTGAGATAAATGTAGCAAACCCAAAATGTGGAGGTGGGGAGGACGTGTGTGTGCATGTGCCTTTTATCAACTGGAGGATCATTGGATGTTTCTGTTACCAAGGAGAAGCACACGCTTGGTAACAGAGGAGAGCAACATTTATTTATTCTTTTGCATTCCTATATGATAATATCCACTAACCTTATCATTTTTCACATGATGAGATTCTCAGAGTCCTATATTAAATTTCACTCCGTGACAAATTTACTGGAATGAAAAAATAACTACCCGAGAGTGCAAGAATGCAATCATCAACAGCGGCACGTTTGCAGTGCTGCTGGAGCTGGAGGGAATTACACCGCACACAGCCCCACGGCTCCAGGGAGGCTTCAGCAACAACCCAGCATCCTGCTTCGGGGAGGGAACGCTCTGCTAAGATACAAGACAGGCAGAAGTCCGATAGCTCACAGAATCCCGGAGTCATTTAGGCTGGAAAAGACCTCAGAGATCACCGAGTCCGAGCTGTGACCGATCCCACCTTGTCCCCAGCTCAGAGCACTGAGTGCCACCTCCAGTCCTTCCTTGGATGCCTCCAGGGATGGGGACTCCAAACCTCCCTGGGCAGCCCCTGCCAATGCTTAACAACCCTTTCCATGGAGAAATTCCTGCTGATGTCCAGCCTGAGCCTCCCCTGGCCCAGCCTGAGGCCGTTCCCTCTCCTCCTGTCCCTGTTCCCTGGGAGCAGAGCCCAACCTGCGCGGCTGTCCCCTCCTGCCAGGGAGTTGTGCAGAGCCACAAGGTGCCCTCTGAGCCTCCTTTTCTCAGCGATAAACAACCCCAGCTCCCCCTCACAGCACTTAGAAGTTGTGTGGATAAACAAGAGCAGCACAACTCTTTGTCGGGGGCTCTGGGGGGCTCGTCCCTGCTCGATTTACTGCCCAGCCAAGCCCCCGCTGCTCTTTATAACGCTGTGACCTGTCCTAACGGATGGGTAAGAGCCTCCACTGAAGGGCTCTGGATAAAAACCAAAAAGCAGAGACCCTGCACGGACTTTTCCAACCAGCACCTTGGGGAAGAACCATCCGGGGTGCACCTCCACCAGCAAAGACATTTGCCGTGCGTTGTACCAACAACTTGAGACGGCCGGACTGTGCCCCCTTCCCTCGGCATCTCCCATCGCCTGGTGCGCGACAAGTACCTGTGTGTACCCACGCGTGATATGTCGCGACTACACTGCACACAGCGACGGCTGCCCAGCAACACAAGCCCCACCAAAAACCCCACTTTTCTCACGAAAAAGTAAGCAAGCAAACGAGGCGGGGGGGGGGGGCGGGGGGAAATATGAAAAGAAAATTTAAAATTAAAGGAAAAAAGAGACAGGTCAAGGCAGCCGAAGTATTGCAAGAGGAAGGCGAGACTGCAGCCGCGGAAAGCTCGGCGGGCGCGGGGGAAGCGCCCGGCGGAGCCGCGGAAGTTGGGGACGGCGCCGAGCGGGCTCCTCCATCCTCACGGGGAACTCATCCTCCGGGAGGACTTCTCCATCCTCACGGGGAACTCATCCTCTGGGAGGACTTCTCCATCCTGCCGGGGGGCTCAGCCTCCGGGAGGGCTCCTCCGTCCTCCGGGGGGCTCAGCACACCCCGCACACCAGCCAGCCCCCCGTTTTCCCGCCGTGGTGCCCCCGGGGGGCTCCCGGCGGGCGCGGTACCTTCTCTCCGGTGAGCACATGCAGCCCCTCGCGGACCTTGGCGAAGGAGCCCTCTCCCAGCTTCCTGCCGATCAGGTAGTTGCCGACCCTCTTGGTGTGCTGGAAGTCGCGGAGCCGCTCCCGGGGCGCGGCGGCGCTGAGCCAGGCGGCCAGGAAGGAGCCGCCGTCCGCCGCCGCCCGCCGCGCCTCCCCGCCCGCCGCCACGGCCGCCGGCTCGCCCAGGAGCCCATCGCCCGCCGCCGCCGGCATGCCCGGCTCTCCTTGCCCCTGCTCCTGCTCCGGCCGCTGCCTCCGGGGCGGTCACCGAAGTTGCTGCGGGGAGCGGAGCGGCGGCTGCAGCAGAGGGGCCGCGGGGCGGAGCGGGGCGGGCGGGGGCCGGCACTGGGGCGAGCCGAGGTGCCCCGGGCTGCCGCCCCTCCTTGGAGCCGGCGCCTCCTCCCGTTCCTCCTCCCCGCTCCAGCCTCACGCCGGCAGCGGGGCAGGGGGAGGAGGGACCGGCGGACGGAGGGGGAACGGCTCCATTCAGTTTGAATTTGCGGTAATTTAATCCGCTCGCACGCGGCGGGAGCAGCTGCAATCCAGACCCGACAGCCTGGGGGTTTGCACACCCGGCTGTTCCCCCCGGCATCCCAGCGCGGGGCTGCAGCGCATCCCTCTCCCGGGAATTAACCCGGCGCTCCCGGGCGCGGCCGCCACTCGCTCTGCATGTGGCTCTGCTTCACTGCTGCCCGGGAGCAGCTTTTGTGTTGCTTTCCCCCACCTCCCTTCGCGAGCACGTCCGAGTCCTTCTCGCCGCCGTGTCGGAAAGGCGCGATGGCCACCGCCGCTCCGGCGGCTCCGTTCCGCTCCCTCCCCGCTTCTTTCACCGCCCGCTTCTCCATCTTATCCCCCCGGCGCGCGGGGTTCCGGCCGAGCTCCCCCCATCCCGCCGCCTGCATCCCCCGAATGCTCCCCCGCCGGGAGCGAGGAGGCGACCCGGGCGCCCATCGGCTGCAGGCCGAGTCCATGGGACTGTCACTGCCCGACCGGCCTTCCCCACCCCGTGGGGAGGGAGAAGGAACGAGTACACTGCCATTGTCGCTGCGGAGCCCCCTCCCACCCAGCTGGGAAGCGGGAGCGGAGGAGAGCAGGGATGAAAGAGGAGACAGAGCCGGCAAAGCCACCCTGCTCTGAGTTTCTCATGGTCAGTGATGCTCTGCCCTCCTCTTTGTCTCTGTCGGTCAGTGATGCTGGCAACCTTCCGCTTGTGCTGGGGGAGATCTGATGGAGCAGTTAATTCACGGAAATGCCTCATAAGGATTTTAACCTCCAACCCATCTTTAGTTGTATCAGCCAGAAAGCCATAAAGGGCTCCTATTTGTCCTTAAGCACAATCCACATTTTCAAGTTTTGCCTGAGTGCTTGTGTTAGGGAATACTTTGAAATATGAAAGGAACCACGTACACCCTAACAGATGTGAGTTGTGTCACCAAAACCTCCTGTTGAGGTGCAGCTGTACGTGGCACCAGCCAACCTAGGGCTCCCATGCCATGCCATGCCATGCCATGCCATGCCATGCCATGCCATGCCATGCCATGCCATCTTGCCACATGCAAGGTGGTGAACACACCTCTCCCAGTTGTTTAAGCTCTTCTTTGACTCCTTAAAAATGTAAATCTGATTTTGTATCACAATGCTGTCCGTTGGTTTTTGTCTCGACTCCCATCACTTGGCTGGGAGGACCATCCAGCTCCAGTCCCTGCTTCTGGAGGAGTCTCACTGCATTGCTGACGGAATTTTGGCTGGCACAGGTGCTGATGAGCCGTGTGCTCCTTCCACACCACTTTTCCCTGACATCACTGCTTTGCTTGCACTCCCTACCGTAAGCCAGAGCTGAGCAATGCCCTGCTTTCCCCATCCCGACCTAAGGGATAACAATTTGTTGTCTCCCCTGTGTCAGCACAGGCTTCCCAAGCCACAGTTAATCAGATTAAAACATCCCCAGGCTTGGCTTTGGGCAGAAGGTGTTGGAGGAGGCTGGTGGTGAGGAGCTCCGGGCTGTCTGAGCGGGATGAGGTGTGGAACTCTGGCACCTCGGGATGACCCAGAGATGCTTGGGGTGCGGCCGGGGCAGGAACTCTTCCCCCCCAGCACCCAGCACCAAGCCAGACACCCCTGGTCAGCCCTCCTGGCCCAGCCAGGTCAGGAGCTGTGCTGGTCTTCCCCCACACTTAGGAGCAGCTCTTATCCAGAGACCCCCTCTTTCCTTGCAGGGGGAAGAAAGCATCTGCTGGGAAGAGGAGGAGAGGGAGGGAGGGAGGGGGTGCCAGTGCTGGGGTGCAGGTGGTGGGTGAAGGCCTCCACTGCAGGGCAGATCACCAGCAGGGAGAACTGTGGAAGCAGACTCGGCTTTCTGGAGCTCAGCTGGCCACATTCCACCATCTGAATCTCTCACTGAGCTCTCCAAAATGCATTCCCAGTGGCTAAACACATTCTCAGGGCTGAGAACCCTGGAACTGGCTCCACACCACCATGCTCCATTGAAATATATGTCTTCAGATGAAATTTCAAACAAAACAGAAATCCAGCACTGTCCCAGTAGGCAGAAACTGGAGAAGGGAAAGCTTCAAAGCCCATAAATAATAGTTTGGTCTGAAAATCTCCGCTCATTGCATGTACTGGGTACATTTACAAGCATTACAGCACGTGGCCACCTAAAACAAGAGTCTGCACGTCCTCTGACCTAACACTATCCTGGGAGTGCTTTGTGCCTTGTGGGAAGGTGTAGGGACACAAGACCATGCCCCACTGCCTGAACTGATGGCAGCTGGGGTGCACTTTGGCAGGACACGTCCAGGAGAGAGCTGCACTGATGTTTCCTCAATCAAAGCTGGAGTGGGAAGGCGCCAGGAGTGGCCCTGTGTTTGCAGGGAAGGTGACCAGGTCCTTGCACAGGTGAGGACAGTGGCAAGGCAGGATGGTTCCATGGTGAGCCTGGGTCTGTGTCACCGTTCCTCTGGTCAGCATGACAAATGTGAAGGTTTTAACAACACTGCTGCGTGGGATCAAAGGCAAAAAGGAGGGGGGAAGCTGTAGTGCAGACAGTTACATTGGGAGACTGAAATGTACAGATTGCTTTCGAGATGGGAAGAGCCTATATCCTGTCTTATTTAAATACAGGGCTGTGCTTAGAGGGTTTGGAGCCAGACCCTTTGCCTGCCTAAAGGAATATCCCTTCAGAGACCCAGGCAGGCAGAGTGGGGTGCCTTTGTTTGGGCTCCACTCCACTAACAGAAACATGGTTTGGCCACTGCGAGGATTAAACAGATGTTAATGGTGTGTTTTCCAGTCAAACACCTGAAAATCAGCCCCTTTGAAAAATAAAACTGGCGAGAAATGTCCATTGCAGCAAACATGGGGAGAGTTCTGAAAGAACCCAGTGAATATTTTTTTTTTAATTGCCTCAACTCAAGGACTTAATGAGTTGACAGTATCCTTTTACCAGGCGAGACTGCTGCCTTCTCACGATTCCCATCCTGTCCAGCTGTGCCCATCAGGGTGCAGTCTGGATGAAAAGGGGATCAAAGGCTGCATTCATTTCTGTCCATGCTTTAATTTAAATTTAACTCCAGTGTGCTTTATTTTGAGCTGCAGACTTTCTAAGTAATGACATTTTCTGATTAACTGTTGAAATTACAAATGAATTAAAGGCAGTAGTCTGTCTTCAGGTTGCAAAAGCTGTAATAACAAGCTACTAAAAATAATATAGAGCTTGATTTATGCCCACGAAAGCAAAGAAATTCAGAGTCTCACCCTGACAGTATTGTCCTTTGCCATCTCCAGCCTTTTAAAATACTGCAGTAAAATGGATTATTGGCTTGTGGACTGGGAGTTTTACAGCCACGAGGGAGGATGAGGCCCCCGGGCCAAATCCCCAGTGTCAAGGTCTACCTGGGCTGAATCCTTACTGGGAACTCGCAATTGTGCTGCAGGAGAGCACCGAGTACATTCTGTCCTGGTCAAATTAAAGGTGGTAATTCAACATTTCCCTGCCACATCAGCAGGCCTTTTGCAGCCAGTGGTTAACTGCTGACTTAGTCAGGTCACAGGAGATAGCCTGGCTTAGTGCTGATAGGCTAAAAAAAGAGAAAGTCAGGCCATTATTGCTTATGCTTTCCTGGGTATTTCATCCTGCTTTAAAATAATTGGGGATTTTTGGAGGTTTTGGTTTGGGTTTTGGGGTTTTTTTTGACAGCTGTTTAATTTTGTAATATTTGGGGTTCAGATATTACAGGTTAAAAGAGTTTAAATTAATTTAAAGGAGATTTTTTGAAGTGAGGATGTATTTATTCTTAGATAATTTTTTAAGGGGTTTACAGTGTTTGAATCCCTGAGTTCAGGCAGAGGAGAACCTGTGTTGGCTGGCACTGCCACAATAACAGGAAGGAGCCAAAACATGGACAGCAGGGAGAGGAGAATCCTCTCCATATGCCAGGGATGTCCAGGATCAGCTGAGGACGTTGCGACTTCTGTGCCTGGGTCCTGCAGATGCCATTCAGCTGACAGGGACAGGTGACTTCCTAAACCCATGATGGAGAATGAATGTACTTCACTTTTCCATGGTTTCAGGATCCTGCAAATGTTGTCCTCAAAAATATTCAGAACATAGTTATATATACATGTATGTTTCTATGTGTGTATATATATATTTATTTTTTTTTGCAAATTTACCTGAGTAAGCATTGAACCATTTGATGACTTCTACAGAAATGTGTTGGCAGTGGGGTGATCTGGCACTGTACCTCCAAAAGCTCTGCTAGATCCAGAAAAATCTCCAGTTTGCTCCCTGCAGCTTCTGTCCTGCAGGTCTCTGCAGCCAGCACATAAACTGAGCACTTGGAGGTATCATAAAGCAAATGGAATTTAATAGCAAAGTGACTAGCAGGGGGTTGCTGTACTGGTGCTGTTATTCTTTTTCACATTTCATTAATTGAGAAGTTCAATTTCTGAATTTCAGTTAAACTGCTGCGAAGCCCTCCCTGCAGTGCACGCTGTCGTGTAATTTGGGACCTTGCATTTAAGTTTCATTTACATGTAAGAGAACACAAGAGGATTGTATGGGAAATGCTCTGTCTTTTCAAAAAGCTTTTAGGTATCAGTGATGGATGAGATGTGAAGAACAAGGAGATCAGACCGTTGTGAATCCCTGGGTTTAGTGTGTCCTGCAGGAAAAGGGGTGAGGTGTTGGGAATGCTGACAGAGCCCCTGCAGTGGCCTCCTTGGGTCAGTCCCTGGTGTTCCCGTGCTCTGAGAGCCATTTCAGTGCATGATGAGGATGGAGATGGGGTTGAAATAAAGTTTTACATCCCAGGAGGGACTGCTGCTGGTCCAACCACTCCTGCCAGTGCCATGCCACAGTGACAATTCAGAACCAAGATGCCCTCAAAACGTGGGGTTGTATCTCCTTACTCTCCTCCTTTTTCTTGTCAACAGGTCAGAAAATATCCCAGTGCCTCAGAGCACAGTCCAGGACTGGCTGTGTGCTTGCATCTTTAGTAAGAGGTGTTCTTTCAGTCAAAGAAAGGCAGAGATTTAAATGCTTCCTTGCAAGAAATATTCCAAACACCTTGTTAAAATGTGACCAAAGCAGCAATTCCGTCCTGAACAAAGACCTCCGTGTTTTGTTTAAGCATGAGAGAATTTGGGATGACTGAATGAACTGCTGGAAAACAGCAAAAGAATCAGATTAAAAACCTTGAAATGAATGCAGTCTCGTACCAAGCTATGAAAATTCATCTTGGCGCTTTGCAGCTGAAAACATTCATTTTCCAAGTGTTTTCCTTTGTGTCCAGGACAGGCTTGCTCCGTGATGACTGCAAGGCTCATTTACAAATCACAGTTACCTTGCTGCAGTCAGGTCTCTGGATGCACCTTCCCAAGCTATGGAAACCACATCAAAGATTCAGGGCTGGGAAGCCCAGTTAGGAAGTGTGCAGTCATTTACAGGTGAATACTCTGGCATATGTTCAGGGCCTGAAACATTTCTGAAGTGATACAAGCTTAAAATAAATCGATTCAATTTTAAATTACGAATCCCTGTGAGGGTGGGGAAGCCCCGGCACAGAGTGCCCTGAGAAGCTGTGGCTGCCCCCATCCCTGGCAGTGTCCAAGGCCAGGTTGGAGAGGGTTTGGAGCAACCTGGGATAGTGGAAGGTGCCCCTGCCCTTGGAATTATTCCATATATACTCCAATCAACAGGTATTTCAGCTCAAGGCCAGGCTTCCAGGTTTTTCCTTGGTGCGCTTCAAAGAAGGACCAACAGGGCTAAACCCAAAAAAAGAAACGTGTTTCTCTGTTACATTGAAATTCTTTCTGTCACCTGCACCTCTTCCCTGTAAAAATTCAGCGTAGGTTTATTCCTGAGCAGGTGCCCATCTGCTGTGACAGAGGTACTTGGGATACACTTCCTTTGCAGGATCAAGAAGGGGTGGCCTGGCAGAGGTCACTTGCTCACTCAAGCATGAAGAACCCCCATGGCACAGTTACCAAAACCTGAGGGGTTTATTTATTTCAATACATTTATTTATTGTAAGACTCCCAGAGGGTGAAATGGTTTTGTTTCGTTTGTTTAATAGCCTGGACTGATAGACATGGTTTAAAAGCCAGCTACATACCGGGCCACCGTTCGTCCCACACAGACTCCCACGGGATGAGTTATCCGAGAGCCTCCCTGCCAGACCCCAGGCACACATCTGAGCACGCAGATGGGCCTTACAGGGAGCCCTGGGGTCAGCGGACGGCGGCTGCAGGAGGCCACTGGGAGAAGTAAATTCCTGAGCTGAGGATGTTTCACAGCGAAAGCAGAGCTTACACTCTCCAGATGTTCCAGTTCAGGGCGTGTCAGGAAAAGCTCTCTGGCTGTTCTCAGCTGTCAAGATAGTGCTCAGAGGAGGGGAAGAGCGAATTCCTGGGGCAGCCTGGGGCCGAGCTGTGCTGTCTCACTGCTCCAAAGTGGGGGGCTTGGGGTCACAGCCTCGGAACGTACACAGGAACCCACACCTGGAAACAAACATGGAATGCACTGGCCGTGCATTTCATGAGGAAACTCTGCAGGTTTGGTTTTCCTTCCCAAAGCTGGGGGACGCACTGGGCAGAGCCTTTCTCCCACAGCTCCTTTGCATCCCACCGTGTTTTAGCCCAGGAAAGGTTCCCTTTCCACACAGCTACGCATCCCCCTCAAGCCCCTGCTCCTGGCTTGGTGCAGCACCTCCAGGGCTGCCCTCAACTCCCTCCCCACGCTCCCCTGGGATCCTTGGCCCAAGCCAGCCTATCTCAACAATGCTTGCTGCACACTCAGAGGGAGCTTTGCTCCCATTTAGTTCCCGTTTCTCTCCAGGTAATTTTTCCTTTCTTGCTTATTTTTCAGTCTCAGCAGTGTTATCAGCAAGCTCAAGCCCCCTGTCACATTGGTTCAAGGAACACAAAGCAGGAGGAGCTCTGGGACCATTTGTCCATGACTCCAACTTCCCCCTTCAACAAAAAAAGAAAGAAAAAACATTGGTGAAATAATATTTCCCATGAGATTGTGTTGCTCTTTCTCCTGCTGGTGCCCTGAGTACGGAGATGGGTTTGTTGCCCCAGCTTCCACTGTGGCTGCTGCTGCTGCAGCCACTTGGGCTCTGATCCCAGAGGTTCCAGGGGGAGAATTGCTTCAAACACTCAGGGGGAGAGAGGTTCCAGTCAACACATCTTCGAAAATCCTTCAGTGGAAAACTGGGAGACAGTTCCTGCTTGATCCAAATGAAATTTTAAAATATTTTACTGGTAGACTTTCTAGAGGAAAAAAAGAAGGAAAAAAAAACCCCCAAAACCCGGATAAAAATATAGTTCTGAATTTGCATATCTACATGATTACAGAATCACTCGCAGATGTGTTTGAATATCAGGTTGATTATTACAAAACCCAGTGGGTTATTCATTCCTGCACCTGTTTCTGTAGCAAGCACATTCTCCCTTGAGTCAGCACTGATCCACCTGGCTGATGAACACTAAGTACCATGAAATATTTGGCAGGGAAGAGGAATTACTCATGAAGACTCTGGCTTTGACAGCACTTTCAGACCCTGCTACTCCCTGTCTGCTCCCAAACGGCCAAAAGAGACAACGTGACTCAGGCACTGGGCGGGCCTTCCTGCCTATCAAAAATAACATTTTAGTCCATGGCTTAAGGGAAAACAAGATGCCCTGAAGAAAAGAAGGCTGCTAAATGATTCGAGTGTCCTGCACTCCTGCAACCCCAGCTGGAAAACTGCACCTCCACAAGTCAAGGAGTTGGTAAACTGAAGAAAATTCAGAAAAGCGCTCTGAGAGTGAAAAAAGATTTAAATAACAAACTTTCCAGTGGAGGAACTTGGTCCTTTTGAGCCTAGCAAAGGGAGGGGGCTCCTGCTCCCCTCCTGAGTACGAACACAGGCTCGCAGACAAGGCTATAATGAGATCCAGGGCTTGGGAGCTGAATCCAGACAAATTTAAGCTATAAAATAAGACACATATTTTTAACAGTGAGGGTAATTAACCAGCACAGCAACCCAGCAAGGCATTATGGCAAAGTCTCCTTCTTTGGAAATCCTTAAATCAAACTCAGATGTGTTTTCTAGGAGCTGCTGTACTCCAAGCAGGAAGGAGCCTGGTGCTGGGTGTCAGGCAGGAAGGTGGCCGAGAGGATCACAGTGGCCCATCTGGCAGGATGAACCAGCAACTCCAATCATTCTTCTGGAACCAACCAGATTCTCCAGGGAGAATCAAGAGAAAGCTTTGCCATGGGAACTGGGAGTTGTTGGAACAGGGAGAGTGGGAAGGTCCAGCAAAGCATGTAGGGAGAGGCTCTGACTTTTATTCAATCAGCTGATAGGGCTTGGTCAGCTCTCACGAGCTCGTCTGGAGCTCTTTACAGCTCTATCCATTCATCTAACAGAGTACTTCATCTCCTGCCAAAGCCAGCTTCACTTGTCGTGGAGGATGATTGAAGGAGTCGTCACAAGCTCGGCATTAGGGAACGCAAAGGGACAGAGAGGCAGGCTCACAGTGAAGATGAGAGGAAGCTGAAAAACACGGAATGGTGAAGGACAAATGGGACAAAGTTGATTTATGGGATGAATCCAGGGATATATTTAAATACCTAGGGATTGGGTATTTATGTGACTGCAGAATTTTGACTCACAGTTATGATACAACCACTCCTTTAGTCTGTCCCCTAACATACATTAATACAGGATAAGGTGAGAAAAGTGGATGTGGACCTCAAAACAAATAGAATAAGCAGTTTTTAAGCAGTGCGAAGACACACATAAATATATTTAAAGCATAATATTTAAAATCAGTCCGTTTTCAAAAAAGTTTATTTTTAGAAGTAACCCTGGTAATATCACAGGATGATTTTTATATATGAGCAGTACTACTGAAATGTTTGGGCAATCAATAGCCAAGGTTTTATCCAATCAATTAACCAATAACAACATAGATAAATTAGTCATCCCCTTACCAGATTAAAGACTCGTTTCCCTAAAACACAAAAAGCTGTACAAAAAAGCATAATTACATGAGCTTCATCTTCTAAATATTCTAAATAAAATGTTAACAGACCTTAGGGTCACTCAAAGCAGAATACACATCTTCCCAGCCCATGCCAAATGTGCCTCATTGCCAGCTGGTTGCTTTCCAAATAGTGTAATATCAAAAAGACAGAAAAGCCCTAAGAATCTTCCCAAAATGTTGGAAATAATTACTTCTGAAGTATGTCCCAATCCCTACATTGAGTAAAATACCGAAATAAAAAATCTTATTTACAAGCACGTGCATTCGACATTAATATATTTCCAACCATACTCACATACTTACAGAAAGGTATTTTTCCTATAATCCACTCTAGGCTCACCCATATTTTTGTAATATGACCCATATTTGTAGATGTAGAGGAATTACAGGAAAACAGAACACAGAAATGCATGTATTGGGGAAAAAACCCCCCCACCTTTGCAATGTATGTTTCTCATCACACAAAAATCCCCGGGCACGTAAATAAATTTTAAAAACCCCCACTGAACACCAAAAATCCTTGTGCTGTGAAAGAGGCTTTGCTAAGGCAGGCACTAAATTGCCACTGACAATCAGTCACGAGCCTGCAGAGGAGCAGGAGAACCTGAAGAAACGCGGCTCTTTGTAACAGGAAATGAAACATTAAAATGCGGGAAAAGCCCAATGGCTTTGCTGCTTCCAGGAGATGTGGCAGTGAGATGTTGAACTGGAGTCCTTAACCCCCCCCGCCCCCTCCTTTTTGCAGTACTCCAGTGTTTTGGAGGAGCACACAAGCCTACAAACCCATCCCACAGCTTGTTTCCTCTCTTTAAGGAAGAGAAGATCCACACACGCACAGGAATGTTTATTTTGGCAGGGTTTGTTGCACTAATCATTTACATTTGAAATGATGGGATTTCTACCTCGCCAAAAAAAATCAGAAAACCCAACCCACAACCAAAACCCAACCGGACCCGAAGCAGTGAGTTTTGCGAATGAAGCATTTCACAGCTGATGCTGACAGAAGGCACAGCATTACTGGAGCACCGAGTGCAGGGACCAGTGCCAGAAGCTGCCTGTGGCCTGTGCAGGACACCACGGCACACACGGGGCTCACATCCCACTGCCGAGCACCTGCAGCCATCCAGAGGGCTACTGAGCCTGCTTTCCACATGAAACAGAGTTCTGCGGAAGCATGCACTCGGGACGAGCCCAGCTCACACGCCATGAGCGCTCTGCCCAGAGCCAGCCCTCCCCGGTGCTCCTCGTGTCCTTCCTCCTTTCACAGCTCCTGGGCTTTTATCTCCCGCCAGCCAGCGGGCAAGTGTTTGATGTTGGCACACAATCAACACTGGAGGTGGTTTCCAACTGCTTTCCCTTCCCAGACTCCAGTGTTCAGACCTCACAAAGCCCAGGAGCCCTTCGGATTGCTTAGGAACTTGGCATTAGGGACTTTCTTTCCAGGATCTGAGGGGAGCCTACAAGAGAGCTGGGGAGGGACAGGGGACAGGGGCCTGGAGGGACAGGACAAGGGGGAATGGCTTCCTATTGCCAGAGGGAAGGTTTAGATTGGATACTGGGAAGAAATTCTTCCCTGTGCACAGGCTGCCCAGAGCAGCTGTGGCTGCCCCTGGATCCCTGGCAGTGTCCAAGGCCAGGTTGGATGGGGCTTGGAGCACTCTGGGATAGTGGAAGGTGTCCCTGCCCATAGCAGGAATGGGACTGGATGATTCTATGATGATTCTACCATTTGGATGGGGTTTGATAGGGTTTAATTCAGCCCTGAATCACAAAAATGATCATCCTCTGCAAGCATCCTTCTGCACACAACGTAGAAAACAATCTGCTTAGTGCCCATGGCGCAGTCTGTGTGTGTGGGGGTGTGTTTACATATATATACACATATATAAAAAATTATGTTTTTACTAAGAAAATGAAACAGGTTTTTGTGTTCTCACACTTGGTTTTCTGACGGAAAAGAACTCAGGCTGGGGAATTTTGGATGCAAGCAGGGCTAAGTGCTTTTATTGAGAGCAAAGCAAAAGGTCTGAAAGTGAATCCTGAAAATAAATCAGTATAAAAATATGGTGCTGGAAAGATAGCTGTGGGCACTGGCAGGTGAAAGGGACAGGAGGTGACGACTGCGGCTCTTGGTGTAATGCACTGACACCTCATCAAACCCCTGGCAGACCCTGATCAAAGGTTTATTCAAGGAGCAGCCCAGACAAACCACTTCCGTTCCTTCCCTGATTTACACGGGCGCTGTGGTCTGCACAAGAACGCACCGCCAGCCTTGGGGAACAGCCGAGGGCGGCTGCTGCCACTTTCCGTGCTCCTCCCACAGCCTCCCACCTGCGAGCGCAGAGCTCCGTCCCTGCGGATCTGGCTACACGGAGGAGCTGGGTTGTTGTGACGAGTTCAGGATAGCGTCCCTGATGTTTGGCGAAGTGTTACCAACTTAGAAGGTTAAGGTAAGAAGGTTCTCATTGGGGTGGCTTGTCAAAAGTGGGTCACGCTGGAGAACAGAACAACGCAGACTCCGTGAAGGATATAAACACCAGAACTTGGGGAAGAAGGGCAAGTAGAAGTACAAAAAACCAGAGTTGATAAAGCCTTTTTCAGTGGAAAATAATCTTTAGACCATACCTCAATATTTCAAAGCAAAGCGCTGGAAACTGCCTTTAGATTATTCTCGCTTTAAAAACAAACAGCCCCCCACCAACACCCAGGAATTTTGTTTGATGACCGTCCTCTGAATTCAGGGACACGTCAGATCCTTCGTACTGAGCAAGGAAACAGAGTTCTTTTGTGAAGCAACAAGTTCCTGGACTTTGTTCTTGAATCTGCGCCCCTCATGTGCTACGAGATCAAAGTGATCTTTTATCCTGTGAATTCACATTGGCCCAGGATATTTACTGACACTCCTCAGACACGGTTTCAGGGAGAGCAAATTGTGTTTCCCTGGTTTACCCCTCTTAGTGCGGACATCAGGGCCATCTCCTGGCCATTGCAGGCGCTGGCGGAGCAGCAGTAAAGGGAAAAAAAAAGTTTTGAAATCGAAGCTGTGAAGCCTGTCAGGAATTATTTGCTCCCCAATACCCGCATAGGATTTGATCTCCAAAGTACCAAGGAAAACTTTTATCATCTTTGACCTAAGAACTGTCTCTTGCATAGGACTTCTTTCTCCTCCTTAAAGTATAATCCAGCTAGAATTCTTTTTTTTTTTTTTTTTTAACCAGTGTATTGCAAAACCAAAAATGCTTGCAAGTTAATTAGTTACACATTCCTTCTCAGGCTTAAATACTTCGTGTCTACACCCCATAGAAAAGCACTGATAGCACCCAGAATTTTATTGTACCCCATGGCCCAATTTTATTGTACCCTCTGAGCTGCCCTCTACCCCTTCTTCTGAACCGGGCTCAGCTGAACCGAGCTGTGTTCAACCGATCCGAATCTCATGGAGCTCAGACGAATGGAGCTGAGCCGAGCTGAGCCGAGCACAGCTGAGTTCAGCCGCACAGAGCCGAGCCAGCCGAAGTGAACCGAGTTAAGCTGAACCCACTCAAGCTCAGCCGAACCAAGCCGAATCTCACAAACTCAGCCGAACTGAGCCAGAGGAAGCGAGCTCAGCCGAATGGAGAAGAGCTCCGCTGAACCGAACCCAGCTCACACGAACACAGGCGAGCTCAGATGAACCTACTCGAACCAAACCGAGCTGGGTGACCTCAGACGAGCTCAGACGACCCCGGCCAAGCTCAGCCAAGCTGACCCGAGTTCGGCCGGACCCCAAAAAGCCCCGCTGAACTGAACCGAGCAGAACCGAGCTCAGCCGAGCCCAGCCGAACTGAAATTCAGCCGAACTTGCATTTCCTGATGTGTAAAGGGACAAGGACTCTGCTGAATCCCAGCACACGAGCGAGAACAGCAGCAAAAGCTCCACGTGAAGTTGATTTACCCCCTTGGAACCAGCCAACATCACAAAAGGCAAAGACACCGACAGATAAGCAATATTATTTATTTTCTTCCACCACTCCTTGGTGGCTTTATAAAAAATACATTAATGACACCTTGAACATGTCCCACAGCATTCCCAAACTTCGAACCGCTGGGATCGCACAGTGATTCCAACACATTCCAGTGGCAAGCGCTTCGCCCGGGGAGCTGCTCTGGCTGCTCTCGTGACCATTAATTAGCGCGAGCGCAGTCACTGCCTAATGAACTCCTGCCCGACCCTGCACTGCCGTTCGTAGCCGTGCTGAAAGGAATGAGAGGAGGTGTCTTTACAAACAAGACAGTCATAAAGCCAGATACCGACAGGTGAAAGAACCGACCGAGAAGCGCCGAGTTCAGCCAAGGGGAGCCGGGCTCCGCTGATAGGACTCCCCTTCCCCCTCAAGATGGGACCTTCAGTCCAGCCCTTAACCCAGTTCTTGAGGTGGATTTTTAAAGAGGAAACTGGAAACTTTGCTATGACTTGCTCTGTACCAAGGGTGAAGGGAACTGCCACAGCTGCTCCTGGGAAAGAGAAGAGCGATAAGCGCTTCCAGTGATTGTGAATGGGTGTCACTGAGGGCAAGAACAAGAAGGATGTGAGATATTTGGGAGAGACTGCCTGATTCTGGGGTTGGGAAAAGACAAGACACAGCTCTAAGTGCTGGTGGGGAACCGAGCAAGGAAATGGGACAGACCTAAAAAGGAGCAGATATGGATAGGGCAGGAGGAAACTTCTGGTGTACAAACCATAACAGCTAAAAGAGGTGTGGTTCTGCCAGAAAAACAAACTAGTGGTGGGGTGGATGGAATGATAGGAGAACTGCAGGTTCCTGCCTCCTCTTCCCAGTTGCTTCCCAAGCTTCACCTTTAAAGAATAGCTGATGAGTCCTGGCCTAGAAGCAATTAGTTCCACATAACAGGGCTGAAGACAATATCTCATCTACTGCTGTATCCTTAGGGCTTCAAAGGTGGGGAGGAAAATTACAGTGGGGAGAAAAATGTAACCCAAAAGTGAGAACAGAAATGGAAAATTTTTGAAAAGCTGCCTTGATGTCCTGGAGCCATAGCTTCAGAGGGGAGAAAGAAGACGTCTTAGACTAAAAGCCAGTGTTTCAGTGGCTGACAAACCTAACAAAACAAAATCCAAAAAGCAAGATAAAATAAATGGGATTAAAAAGAAAATAATTCTTTTTAATACTTGGGAGAAAGAAAAATAGAAACTTTATAATCTGAAATTTATATTTATTGCTAATGAAAGCTTAAAATATCTGTGCCTGAGAAGACTAACTCAACAGGGATTTTGCATAATGGTAATTCAAAAAGCAGAAACAGACCCCAAAAGTCTCACCAACAGGCCCAGCAGGTAGGCAGGTTTGGCATTTTCTTTATTGTGCTGCAGGTGTATTCAAGACATCTCTCCTCTTTGTTTGACAGAAGCAAGAAAAAAAACTCTTACCAAAACAGGATGTTTCCTTTCCAGTCTATCAAGTAGCTACACACCACCAGCTAGCTATCCACATTTTAAAATCAGCTGGAGAACTTGCATCCCAGAGACCTGGGGACTGTCTGAGGAGAACTCTGGCCAGCTCTGTTAATTGTTAACCGTCCCTGGAACAGCAGGGATGCTGGAGGAGGATGGAAGAGTTCCAGTGTCCCAGTAGTCAAAGAGACCAACCTGGTCAAGCCAGGTCACTCTTAGGCAGTGCTGTGAGTGATGTCCTTTTTTGAGGGAAGTGTGATTTGAAGGATAAAGGCAGCTACACATCTGTGATTTACAGTGAGGGTGGTCATGCACCACATCCAAATACTGAATGGGCTTTCTTACTGCAAGAGATCTGTCTGGAGCCAGCAGGGAGCCCAGGAGCCCAGGGGCCCTGAACTGAGCCTCTCCGAGAGCAAGAAACATGGATGAGGCATGAGACATGCAGATCCAGCTCTCTGGGCATCCAGCTTGGGTTTTTCTCCAACATTACACTGTCTGGCAGGAAAGTGATAGCCAGAAGGTTTGTGTTGTGCACGGCTATCAGGAATGCACAGCCTCCAGTGAAATGCATGGGACACTGGGAAGGAGCTCGCCTTGTCCTCCTTCCACTGTGTGAAGTTCCAGCCTTGGCCAGGAACTTTCTCCAGCCACAAACCCTTACTTTTCTGTATCGTTTTGGATGATGATGATGATGATGATGATTATTATTATTATTATTGAAGCAAATGTTAATGCTCTGGATCCCAGCAATGTGATCATCAGCTGCCTTGGCAGGCTAATGGGTTTGAAATCATTGGTCCCATCCTCCAGACGTTTTGTCTTATTTCTGTGGGATAGTGCAGTGCTGACAAAAGGGACTGGGACATGGATTCCTCACTGCAGGGCTTGCACAGGCATTGGCCTTCCCCCCTCTCCCGAACTCACCCATCAAACTTGGCACCCAGTTATTCGGTATTGCAGAGAAGTGTGTGGTGCAATCACATCATGGATTCAGGTCCACGACCTCTCAGTGTCTAAGGATTAAACTGTGGCATAAGTAAACAGAGTTGTCGCAAAGGCCTTTTGGAAGACACTTTGACAGTGACTTGTTTCTGTGCAGATGTGCAGGTAAGAACAAGGGACTCTGCTGTGGAGGGTGGTGTGCCCTTGCCAAGAGAGTAAACCCTTGGTGTTACACAGTGGGGGAAGAGATGAGTGTCATACGTAGCCAAAATTGCATCAACCCTGCATCAAAAGAGGTAGCAGGGGGGTTCTGCCAGGGGAGGGAGACTTCTGCCCCTCTCCCCTGCTCAGGTGGGACCCCACCTGAAGAGCTGCCCCAGCCCTGGGGTACAGCACAAGAAATATGCGGAGCTGTCGGAACAAGCCCAGAGGACAAGCCCAAGCTGCTCCAGGGCTGGAGCCCCTCTGCTCTGGAGCCAGGCTGGGGAGCTGCGGGTGCTCACCTGGAGAAGAGAAGGCTCCAGGGAGAGCTCAGAGCCCCTTCCAGGGCCTAAAGGGGCTCCAGGAGAGCTCGAGAGGGACATGGGATAAGGGGTGGAGGGACAAGACAGGGGGAATGGCTTCCACTGCCAGAGGGCAGGGATGGATGGGATATTGGGAAGGAATTCCTGGCTGGGAGGGTGGGGGGGCCCTGGCACAGGGTGCCCAGAGAAGCTGCCTCCTCTCACTCGGCGAGCTGGGAGAGAACACGGGGTCCTGCGTGTCCCTGAGCTTGACAGAGATGGATGAGTACAGAAATGGTGAAGGTAAAAGTTCTCCAGCCTTGACCGGTGACATGAGCATGCATTTGTTGGGTGAGTTTATCAGAATTATCTTAAGAAAAGAGACATAAGGTTTCCATGCAGATATTGGATGACTGTCATGCCAAGGGTAGTGGGTGGCTGACACAGCAGAGAGGATGACAGGGCAGGGGGGTGCAAGTTTATACTTGTGGCTTCTTTCAGGCACTTCACTGGGTTTCGGTGCTGGAATTGGGAGAAGTGGAATTGAAGTGGGGGCTTAAAAAACACACAGAACTCAATCAAAAAGGACAAGTTTTGTGTGTGACTGGGTTTAATAGTTTCTTCAGTCCTAAAATTGTTTGCTTACAGTATGTTTTCAGCCTAGAAAAATTATAAGATAGGATGGTTTCAAAGCCTAAACAAACCTCATCGAATACTGGTTTTCATTAATGATTTCTGGGCACTCCAGAAAACATTTCTAGACTTGCCTTGTTCGCAATGGCTCCTTTGATGGTCAGAATTGAATACATCAGGCATAAATATGTGTATTTTTAAGCCAAGTATTTTGCTCAGTAACAGGATGAAATAGTGAAAAAACTTTAAAAATCAGTACTTTGTTTAAGTCTTCCAAACACTCTGAAATTTTCATGTATACAGACTTCTCCTGCCAGTTTTTTTGGAACAGTAAATTTGTGGGGACATGCCTCTGTTACCCTGCAATTTCATGTCCATTTCCATGTCTGTTGTGTTGTTAGTCTGCTTCCTGCTTTGTGGTTTATTTGGGTAAACTGCCTTTTAAAATTGTTTTTGTTACCTTCTGTGAGCATGCCAGAGGCCCTAGGGTGCCAATACATGAGAATATTAATGCTCCTTTTGACTTCTGTGTCCCTCTGCTTGTTTGTGACCTAATCCTGAATCTCTGCCCAACCTGCTGAGCTGAATTTTCTGCGTCCTGACCAGATAAGGAGGAGCAGTGGGTCAAGAGACACTCCAACCAAATACTGACAGAGCAAGTATACCTTTGTGCAGTTATAAACATTGGATGTCGTTGCTGGATCACCCAAGGCAGTGAATGTTCCATGCAGGTTAGTTTTTCACACCAGTATCTACTTACTTTATCTCTGGTTGTACTTACTTTGCTGGGGTTGATCCAGAGCAGGACATACACAGTAAAATAAGGAAAAGAAACATCACAAATGCAGCAAGGCCGACCCAAAAGGCAATGACGATGGAGTCTGTGGACACAGCACAGTAATTCTGTCACTGCTACCATGGCAAAAATAAAACACAGCAAGATGATTTACCATCTCTAATAAAGGTGTGCCATTTGATTCACTCAGTTTCTCCTTTTAGAGAGAGAGGACTCTAAGTGCCAATTTGTTAAAGGTCTCGGGAGCCTCCTAATAGTTAATGGTAACAGGAATGAGGGAGGGGTTGGGAAAAGCCTCTAGAGAGTGTTCTGGTGACTAGAACTGTGCAGATATTTGAATATGGTTCCTTTGACACAACCACAGTGCAGGAAGCAGTGTGGTGCTCAAGCCTGAGCTGTTACTGCCAAATCCTGCAGGATCTTTAAGGAGAGGCCCTCAGGGAGGGAATTCCAGCCTTGAAAGCATTTTATACCAAGAGAAATAGCAAGGGAAGTTTGTTGCAAAGTGCCTGTGACTCTCCCAGGACATCAGTGCAGTGGAAGAGAATGTGCCCCTTGCCCTGTTCAGCTGCAGTGCCTCTGCAACCACCATAAAATACTGCAAGACGCTGCCTGCTTTACCAGGAGCAAATGGTTTATTTAAGGAACGAGAGGATTCCCAGTGCCAAAGTGTGGCCACAGTTGGTTTAGTGGGAGTGTGAGGTGGCTGGGGGAGCAAAGGGAGCTGCTCTTTCATGAAGGCTACAGTGCTGTGCCAATTATTGCCTGAGCCGTGGGCTCACTGAGGGAGGGGATGAATCCACTCCTGCCCCCACAGCACATTTGGCCACTGTTTCAAAAATGCTCCTTCCTGGGATCTCTGTGGTGGTGGTGGTGGCCTTGGGAAGTTTGGGTGCTCTGCCCTGGATTCACAGCCGGCGACTCACTTCAGAGGAGGTGAAAAAGAAGGGTCACTGACTCCAGAGACAAATATTGACCAAGATAAAATAAATCTTCCCTCTGAAAGGACAGAAACATTGTGTTCTTTGAAACAAGTCCAGTATGTTTGATTGAGTGTTTCTTTGTGAAAAAGTTCAGTATGTGTCGGCATTAAAGCCACAAAGAGATTAAGGGAATTAGCCCAGCTCCTTTTAAACACAAAACTAGAGCTGGTCCAGCTGCGCCCTTATCAAAAACCTGAGTTTTGGCTGTGCTACTGAGAAATATCAATGGGGAGGGGCAGCTTATTTTATTCTTCCTCTGTTAATGAAAGTTTCAATGAGCTTTAGTTCAGAAGATGCTAAATTAGCACATGAAGCCTGATGCTCTGACCCGCTCTTCCCAAACTTATTATGGGAAAAAGCAACAGGGTGCTACTGGCCAACCACAGCTCCAAAAAGCAAGCTCGTGGCCCAGGGACATTTTGAAAAGCCCAAAGTTTTGAAAGGTTCCAAGCCACTGGGACAGAAATTAAGAGTTTGGATTTATGGCATTCCCTGTTAGGGCTATTTTGGCTTCATCTTTTAAAAACAGTTTTAAATACATTTCATGGAATTCACTGAAGCTAAATAAATTGGCTCCAGGTCTCAGGTGGAGCTTGAACCAAAATTTCCTGGGTTCAAATTCCACAATTAGGATTTTTTTTTTTAACTGGAATAACATATTTTACCAATCTATGAAAAGCTTTCCTATTGCTAAATTTTACCATCACTTTTTGTGCATGTGTGTGTGCATGTGCTTAAATAGCTTAGCTAAGCAGTTTGGAGTTCCGTGGTGGAATTTAGGGGGTAATAATCTGCCCTAACTTTAAAATAAAGAGAATCAGAGGAGCTGCTCATAACCTGCCTGGTCCCAGCAGCACCAAATGTTGCTCTATAGCATTAGAGAGCAAGATTTTCTACATGGAAGGCTGTGGATATTCACACCACTTTCTTTAAGATGTGGTGCTCTAAGTTTGGAGGCAATAAACCTTTGACTGATCTGAATGCACAGAAAAGCTTTTCTAGAGGTGGTGCAGACTACATTTCTGCTCCCTTTTCCTATTGCTGTCCAAGCAAGCGAAGCACAAGCAGCTCCTAACACAGGCCAGTTCAACCTTCACCATCAGAAAGGCATTGTTAATGAGAAAGACATGAAGATATTCTGAAAGGCCATCACATTTTCCTGTATTATATAATAATTTCACTGCAATAACCTTGGGAAAAACAATTTTAATCTCTGAAACCACTTCTGAACAGTTGCAGCCATCTTCAGTAAACTAAACAGCAGTGAGTAAAGCCCGTAACTTTGTTAATTAACTGAAGATACAACCACAGGTAGAGGCTTGACAGAAATCTAGGGAAAACACTGCCTGGAGCATAAGTGACTCCAACACACCCTACCTGCTCTTCCTTGGTCTTTGTCAGTCCATCCACTGCCCTCAGTTAATTTACTGTGACGTAGCTTGTCATTTTATCTTAGCAAAACCTAACCAGTGCAGTTACATTAGAAAACCCCAAATTATTTGCCACTATAAGTACCCATAAAAAGACACTGCTGTTCCACTGTGCAAAGCCAGGTGTGAAATGGAACAAGCTATTGCAAGGCGAGTTGGGTGAATGCTACTTCATATCCTTTGAAAATAAACTGCAAAGCCCGGCAGAATCAGTTTCCACAGGAGTAAAGCATTTTCACAATAAGGGATATTATTACTTTATTAGTTCAGCAGCGCTAAATCAAAGGAGGAAAGGTAAAAAAATATGTTTGCAGCTTGTTGCTCCTGGCTGGTGGAAACATATTATTTCCTTTACTAAAGCTCTGCATGTTTACCAGTTGCAATGTCAGCCTTATCCCAAGATGAAAACATAGTATCTTTATGAAAACCTCTGCTCTTTCAGCAAACGTGGTGACAATAGCACACAGGTAACTAGCACTCCACACTACAGATTTGCAAGTCATCAACTTTCCCCTTAGCAAATGACTCAATAAAAATCTATCCTGCTAAAGAAGAGTTAGTGTCAGCAGTCTTATAGCTTCAAATACTGTAAGACAAAGCCCAGAGTTAGTGTGTTAGTAATTAGCCAGCCTGAAGGCAGACACCCATTCACACAATCACGCACTGGCATGGACTCTACTGCAAGGAAACAAAACCAGGTCAGTGAGACAAGCTATGCAACATTTTCCCTGTGCTAGATTAGCACCTACTACTCCACAATACTTACATTTATTAACCTTCAACTTGCTTCCATCTACTGGAATTGGATCTATGTAATCCCAGTAATATTCATAAGACCAGAAATACTCAGAGGAGTTTGTTCTGTTAGCCATGTCAGTGGTGCCTTTTAAGCCAGCTCAGAACTCCGACCCACTCCTGTGCTTCATTGTACTTCAGCGCCCTCAGAAAGAGAATTGCACAACTGATGTCTGTGCCAATCACTCCGGGGTCCCGCAGCTCAAGGACTGCCTTGGGACTGAAACCATCTAGCAGCAATGAGTATTAGTGTACGGCAGAGATGTAAAAGCAGCCCTGAAAATGCAATGCTTGCTTCCTGCTGGACACTCATGTTATTCCTCAGCATGTTTTAAACTGAGATGGGTGCCATGTAACCTAGGGATAGGGTGGACAAGTGCCAGCTGGGTCACGAACGCTGCCCTCAGAGCAGTGCACTGGTCCTGGGAGCTCCTGAGCACAGCTAGGCTGAAAGACATCCCTGAATGTATCTTGATGGAAAGGGCTGGGGTCTGGAGGGGCCACACAAGGGGTGGCTGAGGGCACTTGACCTATTCAGCCTGGAGGAGACTGAGGTCAGAGCTCACCGGGGGCTGCAGCTCCTCCCGAGGGGCAACTCCGTTCTCTGCTCCCTGGGACAGGATCCAGCGAACGGCTGGAGCCGTGTCTGGAGGTGTTTATGTTGGATATCAGGTTTATGTTGGATATCAGCACCCCAGAGGGTGCTGGGCACTGCCCAGGCTCCCCAGGGAATGGCCCCGAGGCTGCCCGAGCTCCAGGAGCGTTTGGACCCCGCTGCCAGGGATGCCCAGGGTGGGATTGTTGGGGTGTCAGGGGTGCGGGGCCAGGAGTTGGACTGGATGATTCTTGTGGGGCCCCTCCAACTCAGGAGAGTCTCTGAATTAGGCGAGACTTGACAAAACGCTTCATATACAAATAATGTACGCGGGTGACCGCACCCTCCGCCCTGTCTCGCTGACGCGCCACAGCCGCAGCGCCCCGCGGGCGGAGCGGGCCGGGCCGGGGGCGGCCCTTGGCGGGCGGGCGGGCGGTTCCGGGGCGGTGTCCGGCGTCACTGCCGGTCCCTCGGCGGGCGGGCGGGCCGCGATGGCGCTGTGCCCGGAGCTGGAGTGCTCGCTGTCGCTGCTGGAGCCGGGCGGCGGCCGGGCCGAGCAGCAGCAAGAGCAGCAGCAAGAAGGGCAGGCGGGCGCGGCCCCCATGCCCATGGTGTTCATGTGCTCCGGCTGCAGGCGGCCCGTGGGCGACACGTCGAGCTGGGTGTTCAATGACGAGGAGGGCGGCTGCATCCTTCTGCGCAGTGAGTGCCCGCCCTGCCACCCCGGCGCGCCCCCGCGGTCGCTGCCCGCATCCCTCCACCCCTCCTTCCTTCCTTCCTTCCTTCCTTCCTTCCCTCCCGCTGCAGGTGCGGCCGCCAGCGTCGCCGTGGACCCGGAGCGGAAGGTCTCCAAGCTCCCCGGCGAGTGCGGATGGTGAGGGCCGGTCCTGGCTGAGCGCAGTCCCGGGGGAGTCGGGGGTTCCCGGGGGAGGCGCTGAGGACAGGCCCGGTAAAGGGCCCGCGGTGCTCGTGTGCCCCCCAGAGCCCCTGGAACGCTTATCTGGGGTGGTCTGCACAAGGTGCTTGAGGGACTTCTCACAAGGACACGTCATGATGGACAAGGGGAATGGCCTTAGGATGAAGGAAGGCTGGTTTAGATGAAATATTAGGAAGAAGTTTTTCCCTGTGAGAGTGGGGAAGCCCTGGCACAGAGAAGCTGTGGCTGCCCCTGGATCCCTGGAAGTGCCCAAGGCTGAGTTGGACCGGGCTTGGAGCAAGCTGGGCTAGTGGAAGTGTCCCTGCCCATGGCAAGGGGTGGAACGGGATGAATTTTAAGGTCCTTTCCTCAGTGTAGTGACTCTATTGGTCTTGTGAGGTCAGCCCGAGGAGCTGTTGCAAATTCAGGATGAAAGATGAGTGCTCGTAATTTACACTGTGTAAAGCAAGAATGAATGCTCTAAAAAATTCTAATGCATGAATTTTTTTAGCAAAGGGATGGCAAGAGGTGCTTCCTTTTATTTTCTCCTGAATAAATGTTATTTCTTGCTTACAGCATGGTAGAAACCTTATTCTGCTCTGGCTGCTCAAGGACACTT
The DNA here is from genome assembly GCF_000738735.6 of Corvus cornix cornix. Classification (NCBI taxonomy): domain Eukaryota; kingdom Metazoa; phylum Chordata; class Aves; order Passeriformes; family Corvidae; genus Corvus; species Corvus cornix. The sequence goes on along the minus strand of NC_046332.1, from coordinate 920,370 downwards.
GGCAGCATCTACAGGTGCACCTCAAGGCATCTCGACTACAAGAGAGATTTGTTCTGTTTCAGTATTGACTCTGTTGAAAGGTAAATGCAGAATGTTTATGGATCAGCCTACCAGCTCCACTCATCAGGCATCACACTGAGGGTGCTCCTGTTATATCTCTGACAAGTCTAGAGGTAGCTGTTTCTGCTGCTCTGTCCCAGAGCTGCTTTCTGCATTGCTGCCGTTGGCATCATAGTGCTCAGTTGTGAGGAACATCACCTGTGTTAGGCAAATCCTAGAAAAAAACAAAAAAAAATACCAGGTTTGCCTTTTGTATGAGATGTTGCATTCCAGCCAAGAAAATATCACCAGGTGCATAGCACAGGGGGGTTCCTTCTCATTTGATCAGAAGAGGACACAAGCCAAGCACCAAATAGGCCTGGCTGGAGCCTGGTAGGGGTCAGCATTATCAGCAGGAAGCATGGCCAGAGGGGCTCAGAACTTGGGGTGGGTCTGACCTGTACTGGCCACATCTGCTTTGTCCTTGCAAAGGCAAATCTGGCAGCTGAGTATGTGCTTGAGACTCTCGCTCAGCCATCTTAAAATCTGTCTAGGAAATGAAGGTGTGCATGGGTTTTATTGGTTTATAGCACCTAAAAGTGGTCTTAAAGTATTCTTTAATAACTATATCCTGATTTAAGGCTCCATGCCAGAGTTCTTTTATGCAAGCATTGTTCTAATAGACAGTGATTGTTCATCTGGCCTAGTTTTAATGTCTCTGTTTTTTTCTGAAGTTCCCATTTGTTTCGCTGTATTGCTGTGGATGTTCACCCTTGTACTCTGGACAGTGGTTTTGTTTTGTTTTTTTTCATTCCACAGCCATGATACTTTGTTTTTTCCATGGCAGTAAAATTCTCTAAAGCACTGACCTGGCCACAGAATGGCAGCACTTTCCTGGGCAGTAATGCCACTTCTCCCAGCCAGCGCTGCTGTGCTGTTCTCGGTGTCTGTGCAATTTTCCACTGTATCCTGTAGCTCTGGAATCCACAGCTGTCTCTCAGGGTTCTGGAGGAGTGCTGTATTTGGATTTTTGGCTTCAGAGTGGGAAGTGCATGATCTAAACTGTGGAATCTCAGCTATATTCTAGGAACCCCGGAAAAGCAAGCTGTTCTTGATGAGGAACCTCTTACTCTTGAAAGTCGAGCTGTCTTGCAAGAGGTGCTGCAAAGGGTAAGATTGAACCTTGTATCATTCTTTGTTTAAATCACCTCTGTGAAGTCTTAAGATGCTTCAGTGGTTTCTGCAGAACAGTTTATTTCACCCAGAGCAATTCAGTGCATTGTAACATGTACTGGACTGCTTCATGCCATTGATATCTTGTGTTATGCAAGATTTTCAGCAACTTTTCCTTCAATTTTTGTGGTAATTAGCATTTTCTGTTTATCAAGCACAGCATTGGGTTCCTATTCACGTCTCAGTAATTTGATATGCTGTTTCTAATTAGTTCTGATTCACTTCTCCAGATCTTCACTTAATTTTTGGTCATCTCTCTTCTGCCCTTTGTGCAAATGGACTTAATGCTTTTGCTGTAACTTTGTATTGTAATATTACATCATAAATCAAGTTGATGTTTTACTGTACTAAAATCTTGTGACTGCAGGTAGGGAGAGTTAGGAGCAAATATTGTAAGGAAGTTGACTGTGGAAGCTGAAGGTTGTACAGCAAAAGCTGAGTGTGTGCCTCTGACACTTACCAAGGCTGGAAAAACTTACAGACTGTGGACAGTGAATGTTAGAGTTGGGTGACCTTTCAAAGTGTGAAAGTAGCAGGAAAAGAATCAAATCAAAAGAATTGGTGGTTTGAGATCAGGTTCGAGCCCTTTCTGGCATCCACACTTGCTCTTTGTATTGTCAGATTCTGTGTGTGACCCAGCACCTTTCCCTGCTTGGTTGCAGGTAGATACCATATTCAAAGCTCTGGAGACAAGACTGACCACTATTGAGTCCCGTGTGGCTGCTCTGCACAGGCAAGTCTGACAGCAGATACATGGTGAGCTGCAGGAGAATGGTGAACATGAGACTTGTGCCAGTAATCCTGTGGGAACATGGCAGAGACTGTCCAAGAGCAGAGAGCTCTGGGTGCCTGTGCTGCAGGGAAGCAGTGCTGACCGAGGCTGCGTCCCAGCCAAGGAGTTCCTCTTTGTCTCTTAAGAGGATGCCCCAGGGTTTTTTCTTAATAAAGACTTCTGATCAGCCCATCTGTAGACTTCTGGTTTAATGTAAATATTTATTTAAATTTTTGCCTCTGAAAGCAAAGCATTTATCTCCTGGCTTCCCTGCTATTCAGTATCTACTGAACTGGGTGTGCATTTTGCTAAGCTAATAAAAAACCTCTGTGTGATTCTGTAGTGTCCAAAGGAACAACATTAAGTCATTTTTCTTTTTCTTGTCTCCACAGCCTTAGCTTCACTCATGCTCAAAGACAGGAATGACTCAGTAACTATATGGAGTGGTTTGTTTGTTTGGTGGGGGTTATTTTGCAAGGTCAGGGCTAAAATATGATGTAAAAAGGGGCTTTTTTTCAGCATTAGATACAATTCTTTTGCACGAGGTGTTGAAGGTCAGCTGTTTTACAGCTTCAAAAGGAGGAAGCCAAACCAGGCTGGTGGTGGCTTTAAGCAAGGCTTGGTTTAAGTTTGAGCAATTTACTCAGCAGTTTTTTTGTGTTAATGTAGATATTTCAGTTGTGTTTTCTGTGCATTTGGCTAATTGTCAGTGTTTCTCACACAGTATGACTGTCCCACCTCGTGTTTTCCAATAAAAGCAAGCACTTGTAGTATAAAGCAAGAATAATCTCAAAAAGTGTTTTGTGTTTTGTTTTGCTTTATTTATTTATTTTGTTACCCAATACTGCTTAATTTTACTACTGTGAGTTGTTAAGTTTTCTCCAAAAACTCAGAATTAATTTCCCCATTCTGCCTCATTGGTAGGCTCTGTTTCTCTTAGAAAAGCTTCTACCCTCCACCTTCACTGCCCTGTTTTGAAGCAGTGCTCCAGCTTAGCCTGTAGTGATGGGTCTTCTATCCTTTTGCTGTTCAGGTGACTAAAACCTTTTGTTATTGACATACCTGCCAGAGGAGCTTACATTACTCCAGTGTAATTTGTGAGGCAGTTTCTGCTCTAACAAGTTTTTGAATGCTGCTCAACAGCGGAAGACCTCATTCTGGATGTCTGAAGAGAGACATGAAGTACCCTTTAGCTGAAGGTTGGTTCATGTTCGAAGTGGGAGGTTGAATAACCCAATGTTTATCAAGCTGGAGGTGGTGTCTAAGTGGGTCCTTGTCTTTGATAAACTATGAAATACATGGTTTAACTCTACATTTGATAGAAAGGACTAGATTTGCTGGTGACAGGCAGCACATCTAGTTTGAAATGTGCACATGGATGGCAGCAAACTGTGGTTCAGAGCTGGCTCCCTGAAGAGACTCAGCAGCTGAGTCCTTCTGACACTTGTGGTGCATTTCTAACATCTCTGTTCCGTGTCCCTGATACAGCTGCTGTGTCCAGAGAAAACTACGTGCACACATGTGAGAAATGGTTGCTTTTCTCCAGGCAAGCATCTGAATTTCAGGAACTTGAAGAAAAAAACGTCCTGACCCACCTGGAATGATTTGGGTCTCAGGAGGCATCTGGGAGCCTCCTGTTGTGTTCTGGGTGGGGCTGTGGCTATGAAAGGGGTAAAGGACATGGGGAGAAGGGGGGGGGGGGGGTGGTAGAGAAGCAATGACTTGGGCCAGTGACACCATGTCCATGGCAGGTCCAGCCTGTGCTTCAACTTAGTGCTACTCTGAGCCCTCAGTCTGCAGGGAAAGGAACCTTTGGGGAAGCTCTTACAGCTCTAATTAATGCTTTGTGATGATTTTCTGGAAGTAGGCTGTCCATTCTGACCCATTTTCTTCCCTCTCCCTGTCAGATTGTACCTGCTGAAAGGCTGAGGTGAGACCAGGGTCTGTAAAATCTCTGATTGTCTGTGCCTTCCTGAGGCTGAAGCCATGTTTGCTGCCAATGACAACCTAATGGGGGATGCTAAAGACTGAAAACTTTGGGTTTTTTCCCCCTGAATCCCAAGGCTTTCTCAGCAGCTGTGTCCTGTACATCTTTTAAAGGAGTTTCTGGGTTTAGAAAGGTTTTTACATTCTGCAATATTTATCTATAACTGAATTTAAAAGAATAATACTGTATCAATGTGGTGTTAATTAGTTTGTTGGAGTTGGTTAATTAAAACAAATCATTGATAAGGGGTTTGAGCAGCCCTTGGTTGGAGCTGGCAGCTCTTATTTAATTTCTCTTCATTCCTTTAATTTCTTTCAATTAGTTCTTAAGCAATTACTGCAATTAGCATATACAATAAGGAGAACAGCATTTCTGCCCTGCTGGACTGGGAAATCCAAGCCCAGTTCCTTGGAGAAACTGAGGCAGGGGACTGGGAGCTGAGCCTCAGGCTGGGGTTTGACAGTGGGAATTCAGTGAGGAAAAAAGAGGAGAGATCCCCAAAAAGTGGCTAAGGCCAGCTGTGCTGGCTTTGGGTGCTCCCACCCCAAAAAATACTCCTGGTTAAAGGGCACTTGAAGAAGCAATGGGATGTGTTGGGGGGCCTGTGCTGGGACCTCCAAAACCTGGTCAGGGATGCTGGGAAGTGTCAGCTCCGCAGGAACACTCCAGAGGGGCTGTGCTGGGACCCCTCAACTTCCATCCAGAGATGCTGGGCAGTGCTGGACCTTTGGGACGCTACTGAGAGGCTCCACTGCCTGAGCCAGAGCTTTCCCGTTCTGTTCTGTCGTGCTTAACACCGGGCAAGTCATTGTAGCCCCACAGGTTGAAAATCCCATCGGAGCAGTTGGAATCACAGCCGATTACACAGAAGCCAGTCCGGGAGAGGAAATGAGCTGTTCCATAGATTTATTTTTCCCAAAGCGTTTTTCTAATTTACACCAGAACCTGTCCTCTCCCCCCAGATCCCGTATCCTTTAGTTTTGGGGTTTCTCATAAAGAATTTTCTGCCTACGCTGGAAAAAAAACTTCCCTGGCACTGCGTGGAGCGGCGGGGTTTGGGGGCTTTCGGGGCCGGCAGAGGGGTCCCCGCGACCCGGCCGGTTCCAGTCAGCCCGAAGCAATCGCCGCCGCCGTTCTCCCGGGCACCGCCCCGGCACCGCCCCGGCACCGCCCCGGCACCGCCCCGGCACCGCCCCGGCACCGCCCCGGCACCGCCCGGCACCGCCCCGGCACCGCCCCGGCACCGCCCCGGCTCCCCGCGGGCCGCAGCGGGACCGCACCCGGGACCCGGAGCGGGAGCGGCAGCGCCGGGCTCAGCCCCGCGCCCGTCCCGGAGCGGCTCCTGCCGCCCGCGGCGATCCCCAGCCCGAATCTCTCCAGGGGAGAGGCGGCACCGCCCGGGACCCCCTGCGGACACCGACAGGAACCCGAACCAGAACCCTCAGCCCCATTCCCGGCCCTGCCTCAAACTCCCCGGGCTCCGCGCAGCGCCGGGACAGCGCCGGGACAGCGCCGGTCGGGCCGAGGTGCGCGGGGCGGGCCTGGGAGCGATGGTCCCGCCCCCATCCCCGGGACGAGCGGCCCCGCGCACGGGGCGGGGCGGGCGCGGCTCAGGTGTGCGGGACCGAAGTGATTCAATCCCCGGGAATCGCTTCCGCAGCCATTTGCTCACTCAGAGAGCAATGCGGGCGCGGGCCCCGCGTCCGGGCTCCCCAGGTGAGGCGCGGGGACTTTGGCCTCCCCTCCTGTCCTGTCCGCTAGCCCTCTTTTCTCCCCGCGTTCCCCTTTCTTTCGTCATCATCCGCCCCCCTTCACTCTCACCCCAAACCCTCCACTCCTCTTCCCCAAAACCTGACCCTTCCTCTCGCACCTTTCTCCCCCTCCTTCCTAGTTTTTCACTTTTAGATATATTGACGACGAATACTAATTTATGTATAGATTAATTTTGAAATAAAGCCTCTCTATCTACCCTAACATATACTGGAATATAATAAACTGAGAATAGAGATCAGCAAGTTTTGCGAATAACGAGCCGGCGTTTTTCTGTAGGAAGGAAGAAGCAAGTGCCTGGCCCAGGAGCCGAGACGCTCGGCTGCAGGAGCTGCAGAGCGCCCAGAGCCGGCTTTTGCCTCTGCTCTGTCCCTGCCCCGGGCTGAGCTGGGCGGCGCTGCTGCCGCCTGGTGGCGAGAGCGCGGCACTGCCGCCTCCGCGCGCCCACACACGGCGCCCCGGCGCTGCTGCCGCCGGTGCCGGCTGAGCCGAGAGGGCGGCGGCCTCGGTGGCTGCCGAGCGTGGCAAGGGCAAGGAGCGGGAGCGAGCGGGGCTGGGTCTGTCAGCGGAGGGGAGGGGCGAAGGGCGGTTCTGAGCGCCGAGGGACACGGCCGTGCGTGAGCGGGGCCACAGCTATGGAGAGGAGTGGGCGCCGTGCGGGGCGGCGACCGCGAGGAATGACAGCGCGGGGGGCGGCCCGGCGGGGCCGGTTTTGCCGGGCAGCAGAGGCGCGGTCGCAGCGCGACCCGGGCGGGGAGCACCGGGCGGGCACGGTCGGAATGGAGCCGCCCGCGTGCCGCTCTCAAGGGGGCGGCTCGGAAAGGAAGGCGCAGTTCCGCGCTCTCGGGACGGCGGTAAGTGACGTTTTTATTAGAACCTGCCAGGACCTTGCAGAGGGCGGGTCACACTTCCGCCACACTCAAGATGGCGGACGCACTAGGCCCCTTTGAGAGGTGTCCCTGCCGATGCCTGCCGCCGGTCGCGCGCGCCGTCGCCTCCGGTGCCGCTGACCCCACCAGCCGTGTCCTCGCACCGGGAAGCACCGCGGAAAATCGCGGGAAAAGCGCGGGACCGGCGTCGGAGTCCGGGCCGGATTCAGGCAACCGAATAGACAGAAGCCCTTGTGAGGGGCGGGGGCCTTAAGTGTACCACACTAAAGATGGCGGCTGGACCGGAAGTGGCTTCTGCCAGCACCCAAGATGGCGGCGAAGGGAGGAAGTTACGTCACCGCCACACTAAAGATGGCGGCTCGACCGGAAATGGCTTCTGCCAGCACCCAAGATGGCGACGAAGGGCGGAAGTTGCGTCACTGCCACACTAAAGATGGCGGTGGTTTACGCTGTTTTTGACCTTCTCAATATGGCGGCATGGAAGGCCCCCCCTAGCTGCGTCTATTCGACTGCCTGAGCGCGACGCCGACGCCAACCCAGCGCTTTATGCGCAGATTTCTGAGGCGTTTCCCGCTGTGTGGACACCGACTGTGGGGTCAGCGGCTCCTGGGGTAGGCGGGAGCATTCAGGCAGTTGAATAGACGGAGCGGGGGGGGGGGGGTCCTTCCGGCCGCCATCTTGAGAAGGTCGAATAGCCACATTGGTGCGGTCCCGGTGACTTCCGCCCTTCTTCGCCGGGAGCGGCAATGGCGGGGAGCCCGGGGAGCAGCGCTGCCGGGCCGGGGGCGCCGGGGCGGGTGCTCCGGGCTCGGAGGTGAGCGGGGAACGGGGACAGCCCCGAGCGGACGGTGGGGGCCGCGGGGGATCGGTATTCCGGCCCAGGGATGGCTGCCCCGGCCCAGGGATGGGTGTCCAGGCACAGGGATGGGTTCCTGGACTATCTAATAATATTATATAACGATCGTACAAGGAGATCTATATAAAAAATCCTCCATGGTCATCCTTCTCCCAGCCCCGCTGTGTTTTCAGGATCTTGGGGGAAGAGTTTGGGTCTGGACAAGGCTCTCGGGCACAGGGTGGGATTCTTGGGGTGCAGGGCCAGGATTTGGACTCGATGCTCCCTGCGGGTCCCTTCCAGCCCAGGAAATGCTGCGATCCTGTGCCTCTGAGGGTGAAATAAAGGGCACCGGTGGGGTTTGTGCCCGCTGTGTTCACGGCCCCGCCGGCTCAGGGCGGGTTCAAGGCGCAGCTGCCCCGAGCCAGCGGGACCGGCCGGGGCTGCTCGCTCCCGGTGCTGCCGCCTTGTGGGAGAGCCCGGCACTGCAGCCCGCACAGGCGCTGGACCACGGGATCGGCGTGGAACAGCAGCGCAGGGAGTGCTGAGGCAGCGCAGGGAATGCTGCGGTCCCAGGGAAGGCTGAGGCGTCCCCTGCCCGGGGCACTCGGCAGCAAATCCCTGATGTTGAGCAGCAAAAGGAAAGTTCTGGGTTAGTGGGAGGAGGTTTCTGGAGTGGAGCTGGGACAGGTGCTGATCCACGCATGGAATCACGGGGTGGTTTGGCTTGGAAGGGACCACCAAGATCACACTCTGTTTGTTGTCTGGTTCCACAGCAAAGACCATCCAGAACTGCCACCTCACCCTCACGGACAGCAGGAATGTCTTCCATAGCTCTTGTTTCGGAATGGGAATGGCTGTTGGGAGCTCTGGCAGGACCAGGTAAGAACAGAAATGGGATCATTCCGGCTGCTGCTGGAGGTGGTTTTCTGCTTTCAGGCTGTTCTTCTCATTGATCCTTTCACAGCAGTGTTCCTGGGCACATTTGAGGGTAATTCCAGGAATTTCAAAACGAATGAAAACTGATGGGGAAAAAATGTGAACCTGATCCATTTCTGATAATTCCAAGCTTCTCCCACAGCACTGTTCCAGGGGAAAGCTGATGAAAGGGTAAAGATGCAGAGGAACAAGTGCTGTAAACCCCCCTGGCTCTCTGAGAGAGCAAACCTTGCAGTACTCCCAGCAGATCTCTTGGAGAAACTGTGGGATCACAAGGTTTTCCAGGAAAGAAAAACAAGGGCAGAGATGAGGGAATAGGCTTCCAGTTAAGAATGGTTTGGTGGGTGTAGGAATGATACTTGTATGTTTGATGCTTCCCTTTTTATTCCTGAATAATTAAAAAATTCTTCCTTTAATAAACCATTTAAATTTGGGAATTTAAATTTGACAGGGAACAGTGCAACATCAATACAGGCAGAGATCATGGAATGATGGAATGGTTTGGGTTGAAAGCCCCATCTCTGAGCCTGTTCTGGGCAGGCTGCTGCCCATCGGCCACTCCTTGCAGGTGGACATGGAAGTGATGGAGGCGTTCAGGGAACGCTGATTGGTTTTCCCTGCCTCTGGCAGTCAGGTCATTACAAAGATTAATTGACCTCTTCCAGTGGGGAGACATTTAAACAAGAGGTGCCAAAAAGAATTGGAGCTTCTGCACGATGAAATCTGCAAGTATCCAACTTAAGATCCCCCCTGGATCGTCACCGGTCCGACTCCCACGGACTGGTCACCTTGGCCAGGAGTGTCCAATCCTGCTGTCAATGCATTGGGCCGGGGTCTCATTTTCATTTCATGTAAAGACCCTCTGGGTGCCCCCCAGTCACTGGAAAGACCGGACTGGGCTCCCAGGACAGTAATTCCAGGTGTTCTCTTCATGGGAATAGCACAGGAGCCTTCCCCTTGGCCAGAGGAGCGGCCAGTGCCTCCCTCAGTCCACAAATCCCCAGGACAGAACACAGAGAAAGGAACAGGAATATGGAAATCCCCCACAGTGGGAGATTCTGGTGCTCTGGATTAAATTTTGGATTTATAATGTTAAAGGGGGGAGGTGTGGAGGGCCTTTTCTCTCTCTCCTGTTCATTAGTGTTACCACTGCTCTTGTTGCTCTCACTATGTGTTGTCATTAATCTCAAATGATTGTATTTGTCTTGGTTTCCATTATTAAACTGTTCTGAGCTGGAATTTTGTCTCTGGTCTCTTCCCCATCCCACGGGGGGTGAGGGAGCGGCTGCTGGGGTCCAGCCATGGCCCCGGGCACTTCTGGGGGCTCCGAACCCGAGGGACAGGAGCGGTTTTGGGCTCACAAAAAGAGACCCAGTGCTGCATTTCGGGGGCTCAAAAACAGGCGCAGAGCTTAAAAGCAGAGACTGAATCCTGCATTGTGGAGTCCTATTACCGCAGGCCAAGGCCCTAGGGTATATCACTGTGTCCCGCAGCCGTAGGGAGGAGGAGGAGGAGGAGAGAAGATCCAGCAGGCAGGAATTGTGCAGCAAGATTAATTATTTTACAAACTCTTTTATAGACTTCTTTCTTCACAGTCTAGTTGGACAGCCTCCCCTTGGGGGTGGTTGGCTAAAATCCTAAAGCATCGTCAAAATATTTTTCTACTGTACCATACACAAGACTTTTCAAGGTTGCAGGTGGCCTGGTTGTTTATAATTCTGCTCCTCTTCTGTGAGAGAGAAAAGTCTCAGAAAATAGCAAGAAAGCTAGCAGCATTTCTCTATCTACAGAGTCCTGAGCGCAGGCTCCTATGGCCAGAGTTGGGACTCAGAAACAGTGACTAAATCCTGTTTTCAGGGCTTGAGGAAGAGAGCGAGTCCTGTGTGTTTGGGCTCACAAAGAGAAACGGAAGTGCTGCGTTTTGCTGGCCCTGAATTAAAGCCCAAGTGCCGTGTTTTGATGCTCAAAGCGGGCTCTTGGGGCCAGGGCGAGTCTGTGTCTCTGGGCTCCGAGTCCTGCCTCAGGCACAGCCCGAAGCCGGGCTCGCCGGCCCCACGCAGAGCTCGGGAGCAGCGACTCAGCGCCGCGTCCGGGGCTGGCGGCAGAGCCCGGGGCCGCGTCGTGGGGCCCAAGGCGGGCTCCGGGAGGGGCTCAGGGCTGAGAGCGGAGCCCGGCCCGGCGCGTCGGGCCCGGCTCGGGATCCCGGGGCTGCCCGGGCGCCGGCAGAGCCCCGGCTCCCCGCGGAGAGCCGGCCGGAGCAGGAGCGGCAGCGCCGGGCTCGGCCCCAGCGCCCGTCCCGGAGCGGCTCCTCCCGGTGCCGATCCCAGCCCCGATCCCGCCGGGGGAGGCGGCACCGCCCGGGACCCGCAGCGGCCGCCGCAGGACCGGGACTGCGGCGCCCCGCGGCCCCGGTGCGGCCCCGGTGCGGCCCCGGTGCGGCCCGGTGCGCGGGTCCGGCCCGGGAGAGAGGGGCGGGGCCCCGAGCGATGGAGCCGCCCCCGTGCCGGGCAGGGCGGGCCCCGGGGCCGGGCGGGGCCGGGGCTCTGGGGCGGTCCCGGGCGGGGCCGAGCGGGGCCGAGGGCGCGGCTTCAGGGGCGGCCCCGGGCCCGGCTCAGGTGCGCGGGGCTCCGCACAGGTGCGCGGGGTCCCAGGGCGGCTGCGCAGGGCGGGGCCGAGGTGATTTAAGCCCCCGAAATCGCCCCCGCCGCCATTTGCTCCCTCAGAGCTCGGGGAGGCTGCGGCCGGGTCGGGCTCCCCCTCTTTCTTCCCCCTCTTTCTTCCCCCTGTTTCTCCTGCCCTTATCCTCCTCCTTCTTCCCCCGCTTATCTCCTCTTTCCTCCCCCCCAGTTTCTTTCTCTCTCCCCCACACCCTCCCTGTCTCTCCCAGCCCCCCGCCTGCCCTCTCCCCAGCGCCCCCACCCTCTCTCCCTGCTCCCCTGTGCATCCCCGACCCCCCCCCCTCCTTTCTCCCCTTTCCGTACCCCGCTCCCCAACCCGACTCCCCTCTCTTCCCCCTCCTCTGACCATCATCCCTCACCCTCACCCGGCCTTTCCCTTCCCCCCTCGTTCTCCCCAAGCCACCCCGACTCCTCTCCCTACCCCATCTCATCCCTCCCCTTTCCCTCTTTCCCCCGCAGCCGCGGGGCTCGGGGCGCCGGAGAATAAAGCCCAGAGGGCCGGAGCCCGGCGCCCCTGCCCTCGCTGGAGCCTCGCACGGGGGACCCGCTCGGCGGGTCCCCCGTGCAGTACAAAAACAGCGCCGGGGCTCCGGCTTTCCACACATCACACTGGGGATCCCCTCCTCAGGAGGGGTTCCCGAGGGGGTGGTGGGTTTCGGGGAGGGGGGTGTGTTGGGGTAGGGTGGGCCCCCTCCTCAGGAGGGGGTCCCGGGGGAGTGGGTGGGGTGGGTTTCGGGGAGGGTGGTGGGTTGGGGCGGGCCCCCTCCGAGGAGGGGGTCCCGGGGGGGTGGGTGGGGCGGGCCCCCTCCGGAGGAGGGGGTCCCGGAGGGGGTCAGGGTGGGCCCCCTCCGGAGGAGGGGGTCCGGGGGAGGGGGTGGGGCGGAGGGGGGACTTTCCCCCCCTCCAGTCCCCGCCCCCTCTCCCGGACCCCCTCCTCCGGACGGGGCTCGCCCCGGCCCCCTCCCCGGGACCCCCTCCTCCGGACCGGGGCCCCGGGGGGAGGGAGGGGGGCGGGTGGGGTGGGGGGGTGGGGGGAGAGGGGGTCACTGTCATCTGGAACAGGCAAAGACAGACCCCCCCCCCCCCCACCCCACCCGCCCCCCCTCCCTCCCCCGGGGCCCCGGTCCGGAGGAGGGGGTCCCGGGGAGGGGGCCGGGGGAGCCCCGTCCGGAGGAGGGGGTCCGGGAGAGGGGGCGGGGACTGGAGGGGGGAAAGTCCCCCCTCCGCCCCACCCCCTCCCCCGGACCCCCTCCTCCGGAGGGGGCCCACCCTGACCCCCTCCCGGGACCCCTCCTCCGGAGGGGGCCCGCCCCACCCACCCCCCCGGGACCCCCTCCTCAGGAGGGGCCCGCCCCAACCACCCACCACCCTCCCCGAAACCCACCCCACCCACTCCCCCGGGACCCCCTCCTGAGGAGGGCCCGCCCCAACCACCCCCCCCGAACCCCCCACCCCCCGGGACCCCCTCCTGAGGAGGGGGCCACCCTACCCAACACACCCCCTCCCCGAAACCCACCACCCCCCCGGGACCCCTCCTGAGGAGGGGATCCCCAGTGTGATGTGTGGAAAGCCGGAGCCCCGGCGCTGTTTTTGTACTGCACGGGGGACCCGCCGAGCGGGCCCGGCCCGTGTGGGGCTCCAGCGAGGGCAGGGGCGCCGGGCTCCGGCCCTCTGGGCTTTATTCTCCGGCGCCCCGAGCCCCGCGGCTGCGGGGGAAAGACGGGACAGAGGACGGGAATAAGGGAGCAGAGGGGGTCAAAGAAGGAGCGCAGGTGGGGGTTCGGGGTGTGCAGGGAGAGGTGGGTGGGGGGACAGGAAAGGAGGCGGGGGGAGGACGAGGATGGAGCACAGTGGGGGGGGGGGGTCAAGGTCAGAGGGGGAAAGAGGAAGAAGAACAGGGGGATGTGGAGGGGGAAGGAAAAGTGGGAGACGGGGAGGATTGAGGGCAGGTGGGGGGAATTGGGAGGGGAAGGGAGCAGGGTGAGGGGGCAGGGGGGACCCGGGATGGGGGGAAGGAACGGTGGAAGGGGAGAGAGAGTGGATGGGTAGGGCAGGGTTGGGGTGTGTAGGGGACAGGGAGGGGGAATGGGGGGAACCGGGCTGGGGGGAGGGAGGGGAGGCTAGGGGGAGAGGGAGGGGGGGGTAGGGGGGGGAGGGTGTAGGGGGTGGGGAGGGGAGGTAGAGGGGGAGAACGGAGAGGGTTAGAAGAAAGAAACAAACACAAATATAAAGGAAAAGAAATACAGAGACATAGAAATACAGAAATATAGAGCCCGGTCCGGCCACAGCCGTCCCACCGAGCGCCGAGGGAGCAAATGGCGGCGGCGCCGATTCCCGAGGCTTAAATCCCCTCGGCCCCGCCCGCGCAGCCGCGCTGGGGCCCCGCGCACCTGTGCGGACCCCGCCCTTCACACCTGTGCCGGCCCCGCCCCGCCCCGCCCGCGCCGGTAAATGCCGGCGGATCCGCGCCCGCTCCGCTTTGGGCGGTGGATGCTCATCCTGCTCCTCCCGGGCTGCGGCGGGACCGTCGTTCGGGCGTTGTGCGGAGCCCGGCACCGGGGGCTGCTCCCGCGCTGCGCCGAGCCCGAGGCGCTGAGGTGGGAACGGGACCCGGGCCCGGGGATTCGGGGCTGGGTCCTGTCGTGTCTGCTGGGGCCCCGGCCGAGCCGCTTGTCTCTCGGTGGGGGGGTGCGGCTGCCGGGGTCGGAGAACTGAGGTGGACGGGGGATGGCATTAGGGATCGGGATCGCCGCGGCTGGCGAGCCGCTCGGGAGTGGGCGCGAGGCCGGCTGGGCTCGCATCCGCGCGGCTGGCAAGAGCCGCTCCGGGATTGGCGCTGGGGCCGAGCCCGGCGCTGCCGCTCCGGCTGCGGCCAGCGCGGGGCTGGGCTCCCGCCGGAGCTCCGGCTACGCTCCCGCTGCGGCCGCGGGGAGCCGGGGCCGTGCCGGTGCCGGGCCCGCCGGGAGGGCGGCGCTTCCCCGCAGCAGGCGCTGGATCGCGCCTGGAAGCGGGCGGGCCGCGGGGACCGCCCGTGCTGCCCCCGGCACCCCCCGAGGCCGCCGCTCCCTCAGCGCCGCCCGCCCTGTGGGGCGCCCCCTGGCGCAACCGGAGCGCCGGCGCTCCCGGCCCGGCCCCGCCCGCAGCCCCCGCGGGGACGCGGAGCTCCCCCAGCCCCGCCACTGCCGGGGCCGCCGCACCCCCTGCGCACAGCAGCGCCCGCCTCCCCCTGCCCCGGGGCCGCTCCCTTGGGGGCCTCCCGCCCGCCGCGGCCCCGCCCAACGAGCGCGGCTGCAGCGGGACGAGCCGCTCCGGGCCGGGCGCTGGCGCCGAGGCTGCTGCTGCTGCCGCTCCTGCTCTCACTGTGCCCGCTGCGGGACCGGGGCCTCGCCGGGGCTCGCTGCTGCTTGAGCCGCTCATCCCAACTGCCGCGTGAGACCTGATGCTCTCCTTCCTCCCCCCCCCGCTTTCTCTGGGGCTTATGCTCCAATGCAAAAACTCTGGCTTTAAAAGTCCAGTGAAAAATGTTTCTTCTTTATTTCCAGAGCACAGGAGATCCTGAGTGGGAATGGATACACAAAGACCACCAAGTCGCACCCTTATGTGAATGGCTCCTCTGGCGATTGAACCCACACCTGGGCACTCTCAGCTCCCTGCTCCAGCCAAGCCAATCTCAGCTCCTGGCAATGTCCTGCCTGGGATAGGAATGCCAAGTGCCAGCAAGGTCATTCCTATGCAAATACAGCTCCTTCTTTTATGCTAATGCTGCTTTCCACACCAGCCCCTGCAATGGCCCCAGGGCAGAGCTCCATGGCCAGCATCTGATCATGCAACAACACAGGTGAGCAGTTGTGTGACAGCACTGAACTCTTCCCATAACCTGATTTCCTGCCCTTTCCAGGATTTACCCAACAGCTGTAAAGGTGCTCCTTCCATGGCCCTTTCCAGGGAGAAATGAGCAAGGCAAGTCCTGAGGGTTCACTTGGTCCACGGCCAAAGCTCTTCTGGAGAGGGTCAGGGCTGCTCCTGCCTGCAGAGGGGCCTTTCCCACAGGTGAGTGTTCACAGCCCAAAATCCCAGGGGCTGCTGAGGCCGGGCCAGCTTTTCCAGCCCAGAGCTGCACAGAGCTCTCAGCGACTCCTGCTCACTGCCAGGAGTGTTCCTTGGTGCTCCTTCTGTGTGTCCCAGCTGGCAGGGAACAGGGGGAAGGAGAAGGCTGGGAGGCCCAGGAAGGGAAGCAGCAGCTCTTGTGCTTTGGATTTACAGAGAGGAGCTGTGCCTGCAGTGTCCTGCCCGTGGCACACAGCGTGCCAAACACACATCCCGGGAACGGGCACTGGGCTGCCCGGGCAGCGCTGGGATGGACATGGAAAAAGGGCTGCCCGCGGCCCCTGGGCCAGGGGCTGCTCTGAACAGGCACCCGCAAATGCTTCAGCCCCGACAGACCCCACTGACACCCCAAAAATGCCCCAAGGAACAGCTGGCACTGGGGAATGTCAGCACGGGCTCTTTGCAGAGGGGCTCAGACAGCAATTCCCGGTGCTGACCTCCCACACTCCTGCCAGCATGTGTCCCAGCCACCCAAAATGCCTTCCCTTCCAGCCTGAGGCCATCATCCCTCAGCAGCGTTAAAGCCAAGGCAAGCTTCCCCCAGCACAATGAAATGCCAAGCAATGCCCTCAGAGATGCCTTCAAATGAAAGGCCAGAGTCAGAGAAATCTGTTTGGATTGAGTTGGGAGTTTTTGGGGAGCCAGCTGGAACTGCACAACTGATGGAAAGCTTTCCCAGGTGGCTCCCACTGCTGGTGCCCTGAAGGCAGGGATGTGCATCCCTTTCCTGAGGGAAAAGAACTTGCAGAGGCCACTCCTGAGGCTCTGGAATGAAATCAGCTCCTGCAGGGAGACAAGTCCTCCCGTGGGCACAGGGGCTGCCTCAGCAGGGGCTGGCAGCGCGTCCGGCCAGCGCCTTCTCCTGCTTTCAAATATCACCTGGAGCCCGGGCTCGGGGGGGTGGGCAGCTGAATTCCAGGGAACTCTGTCAGGTGCCCCCTGGGACATTGGGGCTGGGGGATGAGGGTTATAAATAGCAAATTCTATGAACATGAAACTGTCCTTGCCCTGACCTGCTGAGCTTCCCTGGAAGCTCTGCTGGTTCCTGACACAGCCGGTTTAAATAGCAGCTCTGCATGGGAATATCCACGCTCTATGAGGCACTGTGAAGGTATTCCAGCGGGAATTGAGCAGGGAATCTGGCGATAGGGGTATAATTCATCTGAACTAGTAAAGCGGATAGCGAACTTCAAATCTGGGTACCACACAGAGAACAATCTTTGTGCTGCCCTGTCAGCTAAAGCCCCTGGGCTGGGAAGTTTTGGGAGTCAAATGTATGGAATTATACAAATCACAGCAACTGGCACCACCAGAGGGACGATCCAAATCCCAAACAGTTCCTCCACAATCCACTCTGGGGGAAAACACCCTGCACCTGCCAAGAGCTCTGACTCTGCTTTTCCTACCAGCTCCCGAGCAGTGTCAGGGCCACCATGAGGGCTTTAAAATCTAAATCCCACACAGTAAATAATCCAAATAAAGAAATGCATTGTTGACATCAAAAGCTCAAAACTCTGTTAAAAGTTCTATGACAACGAGGTAATGGGATTCCCAGGAATCTCATTAATGCTCTTGGTTTCATTTTTAATCCCTCATTTGGCAGCTTGTAAAACTTATCCGTGAATTTAGAGGTCAAGCAGGGTTAGCTTTGGATTGACCTTCACCTCTGGTCCTGCTTTGTGCAAACACAACTTGGGCCAAGATGGGTGAACTCATCACTTCAGCTTTTCCCTCCAAAATATCCCCTACTTATTTCCCTGTAGATGAACTCAGATTTTGCCCCAAACTGTCCACTCCTCACCTCCATTTGCCCTCAGAGTGTCCATTCTGTTCCCCACAGGTGCCCTGCTAATTCCAGGGACGTCCCTTTGCCCACAGTGCCTTTCTCCTGCCCCTTTCCAGCCTGAGGCTGCTCCTCTGCTTGCTGTCTCTGGCCTTGTCCCACATGGGGCCTCTTCTCCCTTCCCTCCCGGCTGCTGCCAAGGAAGGAGGATGCAGTGAGTCCCGAGTGCTGACCCCTCACTGCTACCCCTAGAGAGCCCTGCTCTGGTCCCAAGCGGCCTTGGATTTCCCAGGGAAATTTTCTGCTGGGCCCCCTTCAGTTGCCTCAGCATTTTCCCTCAAAAATGCCACCTCATTCCCCTTGACATCCCCTCACATCTTCCTACACGAACAGGTCTTGTGTCCCCTCTAAATTATGCCAGGTTTTCAGCTAAATGAATGACATGACCTGTGCCCATTGCTCATGATTCCCCCAACCAAAATCAAGAGCAAATGTTGGTTGGGCTTTAAGAACTTGAAATAACTTTGAAGCAAAATAAATCACCTTTTTCTTCTTTTTTTCCTTTCAGATGATGGACTTGCCTCTGTGGACGTATGCTGAGCTCTCACTGCGGGGGACCATCAGGCCTTAATGGCTGTGAGTTCGTGTTCTTCTCACTGGAGAATTAGAAATAGTTATTAATTAGACTGCAGAAATGTCTTCTGAAACCTTTCCCCTTTCCTGCCCTTTGCCAGTAGATCTCTTTTTGCCTTTGAATTTACAACTGTTCCCTGATGTCATCTCCCCTGCCTGAATTTCTTGCAGCTCCTAGCTGGGAATAACTAGGATAACTTAGGGGAGACACAGGTGAGATTTTTAGCTGGATTTTTCTAATTATTCTAAAATTTCTAATTTTTCTAAAATTATTTCTGTTTCCCCAGTGAGAAGAACATGAGTGATGGAGAGAAAGGAGAAAAGCTGTTCTCCCGGTTCTGGATCAAGCAGTTTGAAACAGCCAATACTGTCCTCACCTACAGCCGTGGCAGGTTCCCTCCCTTCTTCAGCCTTGCCCTGACTTCTGAGGGACCAGAGGCACCACACAACCCAAAACTATCAGCACTCACACTCACTACTAGTTATGGACACCTTCGTGTTCCATCTTCGGCCAAACAAACCCCAGGATATTTTTGCTTTCCTGACAGACTTGGTAAATTTCATTTACATTTATTAAGGCAACAGACAACCCTGTATGGCTCTGGGGCCAGATCCCCTTTGGCACAAGAACCCAAAGAGAGCAGACTGGAGGGAAGAATCCAACAGCAAATTGAAATCCCTGATATGCAATGAAGGCCTGCTTTTGGCAGGTTTCTTTTGGCTTTTGGGACACAAGAAAGGCCTTTAGACCATTTGCATCCATGTGAAAAGCCCACACTGAGGACTTGGTTTTACAGATGTTGCACTTAATATTACAGACATATTGCTTTGGGATTTGGCATTTCCTGCACCCACACAAACACATTAAAAGAATTAAGTGCCATGTCCTGAAGTTCAATTATTCCAATTCTATTTTGGTAGTGTCACTTGACATACCAAGCTCCATAGAAACATTTAAAAAAAAATTAAAAGCAACCTCCCTCCCCCCCCCCCCCCTTCAATTTTCCAGTTTAGGGGTCCTCTTCAGAACAGGTTCAAGAAGAAGAAAAGCCCAAGAGCTACTATCAAGTAGTGTACCAACCACCTGTTTTCCACAGGGTTTTTACAATGAATAGATTTTCATTACACCTGATGGCTTTTCTAAGAAAAAAAAAATTGTACATGTAAAATACCATGCAGTAGGCAGGTGTTTCTGAGCCCACACCTTTCAGGTAAAGGATCAGAGAAGGAGTGGCACAGAAGGATCCAAAAGTGCCCAAGAGAGGTTCAAGCTGACTGTATTTGGGCAGGGTTATTTGAAACCGAACTGCTCTGCAGCTGCCCAAGCCTGGAGTTCACAGAAACAAAATGAGCTCCCCTTCCTGCTTCATTTTCTGCTCTCTCTGATCAAGGGAGACTCACATCACGCAAATGATAACAGAGAAGCTGGTAACTCCTGTCCAATGCCCCCAGGATGGCTGGCACCAGGGTTCATTCCCTCCTCTGGTTGATGGAATTTAAACCCAGGGGTTCTGGGATTTAAGGAGCAAAGCCCAGCTTTGCTGCTTGCTGTTCCACTCCCAGCCACATTTGCACAGCAGGAATATTGTTGGTTTCCTTATTATGCCCCAAAGCAGCAGCCCTTGCAGTACTGCTGGAACCCAGAACACCCTCCCCTTGTCAGACACCAACCTGACTAGTCAGCCTCACACTCCTCCGAGGTGAGAAAAACCCCAAACCACTTTAAAATGAGTATTTTGTACCCAAACGGGACCCATTTCAAAGGTCAAATATCCCACACTGCATTCCCGAGCAGTCCCAAGGCTTTTTGACACGAAAGTAAAACTTCCCCCATAAAGGACCATTTACCTTGTAACTACATCCTCCATAAAACTTCCCACGTGAAAGATCAGGTAGTTGTAACATCCACAGTAGTACATTCCACATAAAGTATCAGGTCCCTTGTTACAAGATCCACAGCAGAACATCCGGCATAAAGGGCCATTTACCCTGTAACAACATCCTCGGTGAAACTCCCCGCAGAAAGGACCAGGCGCCGTGTAACAACATCCTCAGTGCAACAGACACTTTCCCTTCTCATGTACCGCCCCTTTTCCTCCCCTGTGGTCCCTATCCGGTACTCATCAATTCCAGGAGCCTCGAATTTAATGAGACAGCCCTCAACCTACTGGAGAGGATTTATCTATTTCCCGTTGTGCTCTCACAAACCCTTAAGCCACTCTTCGAGCCTGAGCACTGCTGCAGACCTGCAATATAACAGCAGGCAGAGTTTGACAGCTGGGCAGCTCGTAGCAGGGAGGGCCACTGGCATGGGAAGAGGCACCATCTCGCCCTGCAGGATCTGCTGCCCTGAGGGCCCGGTGTGGAGGCTCCAGGCAGCGAGAGCTCAGCCGCCGTGTCTCATCCTGGCCTCAGCCGCGGCCCCCGCCCGGCGCCCCGAGGCCACCGCGGGGACCCCGAGGCGCGCGGGGCGGGCACGGAGCGGCGGCGCGGGCGCAGCGCCCTCGGGTGGGCAGAGGCGGAACTGCAGCCGCCGCCCCGCCCGAAACCCCTTTCCACCTTTTCCTGCGACATTCAGTGCAGCTCTCCTGTAAGATTCGAAGGTAAGCAGAATTTTTATCTGTCACTTACAGAACCAATTCCCGCAGCAGCCCCGGGAAGGAACACACGGGACTGTGGTGGAACCAAGGAATGGAGGAGCTATCCTGTCCCAGCTCTGCCTCCTCTGCTGGGAGCAGGGGAGATGCAGCTCTCAACCATAACATCACTTCAGCTCAATCTCACGAGAATTACCTGGCAACACTTACTATTGACCCCAAAGTCCCAGTGCATCATCTGTGTGCAATCTCAAGAAGTTCAGCTGGTCTTTGTGGGACAAAACCTGTGTTGTGTCATTAGAACTGACTCTAATGCCTGCTACCTGAACTATCCAGCTGTAGGATCAATATAAACATTAGATTCTTGAGGGCAGAGTTTGTCACCCTCTGTAAAGCTCGAGGGGAGAACGAGGCTCAAAAAGCAGCTCTTGACGCCTCCAGCACCTGCTGCTGGAAGCACTGGCAGGACTTTGTACAGATGAGTTCGAACCTTTACACAGCTCTGTCCGTGGGACCGAGGGCGGCAAACCGGAGAGACTGATGGAAATAAAACAAATTATTGATTGAAATGGACACTGATGAGACTGAAAGCCCTTCCCCAGAAGTGTTCCCTGCCCAGCACAGGAGCTGTAACTGCTGGAGCAGGGCCTGCTATCTGATGAATGCTGCAGCCATGACATTAAAGGCAGCAAAAACAATTACTAAGTAGAAATAGATCCTCAGCCAGTCCAATGACCGAATCTCTGTGGCTCATCCTCAAGGGGTGACCCTGCTCCAGGCAGGAATCTCCACAGAGCCCTCAAGAACTGGGGTAAGACACTGCCCTACCAGCAGAAGACAAGGGGTTAACAAAGCTTTTTGGACACATTCTGCCCTCAGAGTTGTTCGACAAAACATCCATCAATACGAATCTTTAATAAAGACAGCTTGTACCTATGCATGCAATAGACTTTTGTATGTTATTTCCTCAAATGTCTCTGTTTTAATATATTTTTATATTAGAAGTGTTTAAACAAGGTTTAACATGAGTTCTGCACCCCGCCATGCTCCAAGCCCTAAGCAAGAGCTGGATATCCTCACACTCATCCAAGCTGAGGCAGCTCTCAGGTAGGGAGGGAGCTGCTGCTGCAGACAGACATTTAAAAATCACCCCTGCCTTGAGGGTGTCCAGACCTGGTAGAAAGCCTTTCCCACCACCCTCTTGGATTTCCCTCCCTGCCACTGGCTTTGCTTCCAGCTTGGGAAGGTTTGTCCTGGGGGCATTTCAGCATCCAAAAGGGCTTTTCCAACTTCAGGGATTCCATGGGACACCCAGTGACTGACCCAGCTGCACAGACAGGCATGGGAAGTTCTTACACACAGATTATCCTGCCTTGAGCCAGAGCACTCCAGGGCATCCTTGAGAGAGTGCAGACAGCAGGAAAAACACACAGCTACAACACTGATCCTGCTCCATGCTTTCCCAGTGGGGCATGAACACCATTTCATCCTGATCTTGAGAGCTCCAAGGAAAATCACTAGTAAGGTGGCACTGAAGACCCACTTTTCTGACACTCCTGCCCCAGAACCACAGCCCAACAGGTTTCTGTGGGAGCCTGAATGATTTGTGCAGCTCGGAAGCTGCACATCCCTAAAGCATTCCCTTAGGAGCATGAAGCTTCCCGTGTGCATGTTGTAGTCCAATTTGTAACTTAAGCACATTTCAAGACGGTTTAAGTCAGAATGAGGAGACTTGGTGACAGCACAGCATTAGATATGGGACATCAGGAGACTCACCAGACAACGCTCACTACAGCCTCTCCATTCTCAGCACTCCAGCTGCAGTATTCTCATTTCTCAGTTCTGTTTCCAGGACTCCCATCAGGCCATTTCCAGACGCAAATCCCCAAGGTGTCACTGGCCCAAGATATTGCTCCTCTACCTTCCACCATCCCCCTCCCCGATCCTTTACCCCTTTTATAACCACGGCCCCACCCAGAACACAACAGGAGGCTCCCAGGTGCCTCCTGAGACCCAAATCATTCCAGGTGGGTCAGGAAATAAATACAAATAAACTCGTCCCTTTAGGAGTAACGAATTGTTTTTGTCCCCATTCCCCCTTCCCTCTCCTGTTCCTGGTTCCTAAGGCAGAACACAGAGATCAGGTGGGGTCAGGGGGAAAATGTCTAGTCCAAAACCAAACAAACCTTGTTTTTCCATCGGTTTCCTTCAGGACTGTTCAGTTTTTCCCACTCACCTTCGACCCGGCGACACGACACAGGAGCAGCTTCTCGCTGCGACCCATGGGAGTGGGCACCGGGACACCCATCCCGCTGCTTCCCGGGAAACGGAGCTCAGCCCATCCCATAAAACGTTGTCATCGCAGCTGGGAACGCGGCACGAGCTTTATTCCATGAAAAATGATCCCAGAGAGCCTCAAGTCTCGGGACAAACTCGTCCCACACAGCAGTTGGGTCCCAGGTATCAGTGCTAAAAGAACGCACGTGCCCCTGCGGATCCCACCGGATCCAGGTGACCCTGCGCAGCCCTCTCTCCCTTCCGCCCACTCACCTGAAGGCACCGGTCGCTCGTTCCCGGCGATTTTCCCCATCCCTGGCTCAGGACAGCCCGTTCCTGGCGCAGCTGCCGCTGGCACAGCGGGAAAGGGCCGCCGAAGGAAAGCGCCCCGCGGGTTCCGCGCCCCGGGGCGCGCTCGGGCGGACACGCGGGGGGAACCGCAGCCGCCGGTGCAGCGCCCATCGCGGGGCCCCGCCCCTGCGGGTACCGCCTGCGGGTACCGCGGCGCCAGCTTTTCCTGTGGCAGCAGCTGTCCTAGGTCATTGCTGCTCTTTCCAGGGAGTGAAAACCGCCTTGGGGATTTGCTTCTGATAACAGTAACCAAATTTCTGATGGGAGTCCTTGAAACAGAACTGCGTATCTGTGACAAATGACGATGCTACAGCTGGAGTGATGACAGAGGAAATCCTGTTCCTGCCAGTTACCCATGGGAAGAAAGCAATTCCCAGGTGTCTTGTGCTTGATAAACAGGGAAAGAGAATTCTGTGTCCTCTCCTGCTTAGGATGTACATTTTCACTGTCCTAAAAAGGGACCATTTGAGGCTTTAATGGGATTGGCAAGGGTCAGGGATCTGCTGCCGCCTTGGCAGGGCAAAAGGTTGGAGATGCTGCTGGTGATTGTGACAGACCTGAATAATTAGGGATTAATGGGAAAATGTTCAGTGCACCAAAAGTGGTAGAGAATGTGAGCCTGACTGGTGTCACGTGTGGAGCTGAGACAATGACCTTCAACCCCCCAAAAGGTAAAGAAACCCTGAGCCACGCTGTGATCAGACCCATAGGGGCGGTTTATTAGAAGCGCCAGTAAGGAATAACAGGGATTCTCTGGCCCTCAGCTTGGTCCCACCTGCCCATACCACTGCTCTTGGGAAGCGCTGCTCTTCCTGGCCGGAAAGCCAAGAAACGTTTATTCCTTTGTCCCTTAAAATTCTTCTCTGAAAACCTCAGTTCTCCCATGTTTCTCCTCAAACAGCATCCTTTCTCCTTCCGTCTCTCGTGTCCCTCCCCGAGCGTGTGGCTTCACTGCCCCCAGCGCTTCAGCAATTAATGTAATTGATGCTGAGCCTCGCTGGGCCGGCGAGAGGCGCCGCAGGGCTCACGCCAGGGCCGGCCGCGCCAGCAGCATGGCGCGCTGCAGCTGCTCGTATGACACAAACATCACCACGTTCCAGGAGCCCAGCCGCAGGAAGGACGGGACGAAGCTGTGCCGGGAAAAGCAGTGCTGAAGGGGACCTGCCGGGGACATGCCCATCCCAAAGCCCAGCACGTGGTTGGAATATCTGGGGTTCAATGCCACGGATCCGTGCAGTCATCGCAGCGAGTTTGCAGGTGCTCAACTCACCCTTGTAGAGGCCGGCGGGGCCATCCTGCATGAGCAGGGCTAGGAGGCAGCTCAGGGCGTTGCGGTACTGCCCGGGGCTGGCGTTCATGTACCGCGTCTTCACCACGTCCACCGGTGATGCCACCACTGTGGCGCAGAACCCAGCGCCAAAGGCAGGCCACAAAGTGGCATGGGGCGTTGTCTAAAGGTGGGGAAGAGCCGGGGCTTGGATGTTGCGGGCACAGGGATGGCACCTGGCCATGTCCCCCCATGCCGTCCTCACCTGTCATGAGCTGTGCCCGCAGTAGCGCGTCCTTGAGGAGGTCGTAGGTGACGAGCTCCCGCAGTTGATGATGGCATTGCGGGCGATGTTGGGCAGCGTCCCTGGGCAGGAGGGTGGTGGCATTGGGAATGCTGGTCACAGCCCCTCTGGAGCACCCTGGGCAGGTGCCCAAACCCTGCTGTCCTCCTTCTTGTCCCCATACCTCTTCCTTCCTCGTCCCCGTTTCATTTCTATTCCCACCCCATCCCTTTCCCATGCCCATCCCTGTCTCCTCCTACCTCTCCAGAGCCCGCGAACCCCTCCTCCGGGCGATGGTGCGATAGGCATCCATGGTGCCGCTGTACCGGCGGGCACTGTCTGACAGCGCCCCACTGGCCTGGAACCGGACCTTGACCACGTCGGTGGGCTGGGCACAGGCCACGGCCACAGCTCCCGTGGTGCAGCCAGCCAGGAGTCTCACGACCATGCCTGTGTCTGGAGAGGGCAGGTATTGGGGCTCCTGGCCCTGCAGGGACCACCGGCCCTGCGGGGACCCCAGGGTGAGTGGCCCGTGGTGCCTCACAGAGGGTCATCTTGGGGAGTTGTGCCCCCCAGGGTAAGCTTCTCTCTGGGAGAGGGCTGTGCATCAGGAAGGGGGTGTGCAGGGATGTCCAGACTGCCTGCACACTCACTCTCAGCGCCCTTGGGGGTGTAGAGCTGCTTCACAGAGTCATACAGCCCGATGCGGATGGAGGCGAAGCTCATCTGGCGCTGCAGCCCAGCCACCAGCCCACTGTAGAGGCTGCGGGCTCCCTCTGTCCTCACCATGGTGCTCAGTGTCCCCAAAACACCCCGGTATTCCACAGAGCTGATGGTCCGGGGGATCCTCACCTCGCCCTGGATCTGTGGGGTGCCAACTATGTCACCCACTTCTGTTCTCCCCAAGCACCACCAGCTCTGTGCTAGAGCTGGCATGGGCTCCCTTTGCCCACAGGGTTTTGGGGCCCGGCAGACCGTACCTGCAGCCGCACTTTGGCGGTATCCAGGGAAAGGTGAACAGGTCAGCGATGCAGCCGGCCATCCCCGCGCTGACGAACTTCACGGCGGCTGGCGGGGCACCTCGGGGGGCTTCAGACCCACCATGGTGGCAGAGGGGCTGGAAGAGAGGAGGGGTTTGTGGAGGAGCCGGGAGAGCGCATCAGGATGGGGCTTCTTGTGGGTGTCCTGCTCGGTGACGGAGGTGATGATGTGCCATGGTGGCTCTCGGTGGCTTTGGTCC